>NC_090265.1:649710246-650394413 GCF_040414725.1 Anabrus simplex | reverse complement strand
TTGATCTTTTTTCAAATGTATTCCTTTGTTAATATCTCTTTCCCTCTCTGCCTCCTGTTCTTGATCTATTCCTTCAAGAATTGCCTGTCTACAGAGTCACCTTTTACATGACTCTTTTTCCTCCACATAATTTCTTTTGAAATTGGCTTCATATAGAATACTCACAGTACTCTGTGTATCAGGTGAATTTAATGTAAATCCTCAAATATTGAACCTTAGCTACTCTCAGTAAGCATTTTTATCTAATGCCATTTAGGTTCCTGTGTGCCAGTTTCAATGTATGGTTTTATTCTAATGAATGGAAGAAGAACCAGAGCTCTGCCTGTTGCAGACTTTAAATTAATTTGTTGAACAAACACCTAATGTGTAATCGGAGATCCTTTAAATACTGATATTGTACAACATTGAGTGCCAGATGGACTTCACCTGTCTTGGAAAATTCTAAGTTCCCATGGAGGGAATTAGATATTTTTCACCAATAGAGCATGTCAAAAACAGATCAGATGTAAGGCTTTTCAGGCGTTTGCTCTATTAATCAGCGTTTGGTGAAAAATATCTGATTCCCTTCATGGGAACTTAGAATTTTCCATTCGGAATTGCTAGGCGAGCAATAATTCCATTGTGGAGATTTATCTCCAATATGCAGTTATCAGACTGTGCCTCTTATAATGGGCTTCTGATAAGTTCACCTGCATTCACCCCAGCGTCAGTGGGTAGGGTCTGACACATCCCACTCTGATGAGTCTAGTGTCAGACCTAAGACGAAATGCTGGTTAATAGAGCAAACGCCTGAAAAGCCTTACATCTGATCTGTTCCTCTGTCTTTCAAAAATGTGACTACCTTTACCAGGTTTGAACCTGCAGTCTTGGGATGGTGAGAATGACACTCTAGAGATCGGGCCAGCTAGGAAGAAGTCTGGGAGCGCATGCGCACTTTGGACTATCCCGCATAGCTCATCCCCTCCTAACAGAGCTCGTGCTACAAGGACAGTACAGTGCATAAGTTTACACTCAGCTGTCGCGCGTTGCTTTCTAATTTCTCATTGTGTAGTAACTGTGGTTAGTG
Source organism: Anabrus simplex (assembly GCF_040414725.1). Classification (NCBI taxonomy): domain Eukaryota; kingdom Metazoa; phylum Arthropoda; class Insecta; order Orthoptera; family Tettigoniidae; genus Anabrus; species Anabrus simplex. The sequence continues at coordinate 650,393,347 of NC_090265.1, read as the reverse complement.
GTGGTGTGCGTTAGGCCTATCTATGACTGTATGGAAGGCGTTAAAAGCAGCCTGCATCGTAAGGCGCAGCAATCTTGAACGTTATAGACTTTATGGAAAGGGAGGCAGTGGAAGAAAAGTTCGTGATAGATTGCAAGAAAGTGCAGGAAAGAGTAGCAGCAGCTGAATTTTCTGTAATTTTTAATTCTACCAGGTCCTTTTCAGTTTTTTTAAACTAGTTCGGTTTTGTTTTGGGTTACGGAAGAAGTCAAAGATTTGTTCGGTTAATCTATTAGATTTCATTCTGAGAAGAAGATGACCGAAAAACAAATGCTCTTTCTTCCCATCGCATCTAAGAGTTTTTCAATTTTCTTGTAGCGTGTTTCATTCTTGATGTATAATATCTTAATATTATTATCGAGTTATTTTACATGACGTGGCTCAGGTTATGAAGACTGGTATTATAGCAAACCATATTCTACACTGTACATCTACAGCGTCGAAAAGTTAATTTTACGTCAAATTATAATTTAAAATAAGGACTACGCAAACTGATATACGAAAACGATTTTGACAGCTACTATAATAAGAGGTTAAATTATATTCTAACTCGTTAAATCTATCTATCATCTGTAACACTTCTAAATAAATTCATTTCAGCTAGGTATGTCTGTAATTTACAGCAAGAAAGTAATTCCACTAACTGAAAAATCTGCGGAGTGTTACATGGCAGTTATAACAAATATTTCTGGTCAACTGTACGTCGCCACTATACTGAGTGAGAAGGGGAAGTCAGCAATCTCGCTCCCACGGCTCTGCTTTCTCACTCGCACACTTCCCCTCAGCGGGTGTCTTCCTAGCTGGCCCGATCTCTACTACAAACATGAATTGAAACTCTTTTCAACTTTAGTGTACCTAATCCAAGATCAAAAAGAAGTAAGAGCAGAGAGAATTATATAGAAACTAGTACATAAGCCACCGGGTGAGTTGGCCGTGCGATTAGGGTTGCGCAGCTGTGAGCTTGCATCCGGGAGATAGTGGGTTCGAACCCCACTGTTGGCAGCCCTGAAGATGGTTTTCCGTGGTTTCCCATTTTCACACCGGGCAAATGCTGGGGATGTACCTTAATTAAGGCCATGGCCACTTCCCTCCCACTCCTAGGTCTTTTCTGCCCCATCGTCGCCAAAAGACCTATCAGTGTCGGTGTGATATGAAGTAAATAGCAAAAAGAAGTACATAAGCCTGTCTTCGACAGTCGAAATTGCTATCTATAAAGTAATAGGATTATTAATATATCTTATGTATAAATGTTACACTTTTCAGGATTCATACAGAATTTGAAGGGAATAAAAAGAGGTATTATAGTATTTCCTCACAAACCATATGTGTGCAGTTGTAGCTTGGAGTTGTATTTTGAAGTCTATGGATCTGAGTACTCTTGAAAAACTATGTACAACTGTCCAAACACTGGGGAGATTCATCCCAGCCTTAAAGTTTGTTCTGGTGGCATATTCATTGTGACAGAGAAGGTTAAATTTAGAGGAAATTGCCTCCACTTAAGAATTAATGGTATTCCCGCATTCACACGTGCTAAATCTATTCCTGGAATAAAACACTTTCTTCCTGAAGCTGAGCCCATCTGAACATCTGCATGAACAATATTTTTATCTAGTTTCCATAGATTCAATCTCGTTCCATTGCACAAACCAGCTTTATTAACTTCAATAACATCATCTCACACTATGGAGTCTATGGTAATATACAGTACATTATTTGGTCATCTTTCAAGCTATTCAGAACCTGTTGGTTGATGATGTTAACTTGTTTGTTTCTTAGACAAAAAATTGCTACTATGGAAAACATTATATTCTCACTTGGATGAAAAGAAGAACCAAGTGAATCTCGTAGAATATTTTTTGAAATCTGGTTTTGTTGAATCTTGATAGTGCCATTAGGCCTACTTCTCTGTATGTGCAACAAAATGGCAACCTCATCTCATTGAATGAGAGGCATTTTATCGAGAAAGAACCAAGCATACAAAATTCCATCTCAGTCAAAACATGTGTCTACCACAGAAACACATACAATGAAGTTTCCAAGATCAACATTATTTTGTTAAGATGTCATTCCTCAACCTTGTATGTCCAACCCATACAGGGTTGGGCATGAAGTGAGATAAATCTTTGTAGCGAGTTTTTACGACTGGATGCTCTTCCTGGTGTCAACCTCATTAGAAGACTTAATGAGATAAAATTAATGACATGATATATGATAGTGAGAAGGGAGAGGGTGAAATCCTTGCCGACACATAGCCTACTCCTGTCTAATAGCACCAAATGTTCTGCTCGAGGTTTTACGTCTCTATCCATCAGACGAATCACCATCAACAGCGTCATGTGCCCTCACTCTATATGAGTACTGTGAAAAGGTTTGGAATTTAATCCACGCTTTTGGCACGCAATCTAGTGATTAGAAAATGCAAACCATCACCTCTTCTAACCTGCCGGCCAACATTCTAATCTTTCCTTTATCGATCAACGGGACTCGAACCGGCTAACCACGGTGTTCGATCGTTTAGCCTGCATGCCCAAACAATTATCGTAACCATGAGGGCTGTGTTAACGATGGAAACAGTGTGTTTTCGTACTCCAGGATGGAAAAAAATGATTTCTTAATAGTTCAAGTGTGTTCTTGTAACTCGTGTAACTTCTCTGAAAGAAACTTTTTTTTTTTTTTTTAAAGTACAAAAGTCATGGTCGTGAGAGCTTCATTGCATTTTTCACGTAAAGTAGACACAACAATCTATAACATACCAATTTCAGCTGTTGAAACCTTCCCATTTTCTCAATATTGCCGTGAATGACAGACAGAATTAGGCATTTTATATATAGACTAACTGTAATACCCGGCGGTGCCCAGATAGTTTTTAATGTCTACCTTTAAGATTTTTATTACCAATTACAGTACTATCCACAAAACTTTTAGTGAGACTTCGGCTCCCTAGTGCTGAATCGGTAGTCCTCGGTTATCTTTGAGATTCGTATTGGCAACCTCTGACACAAAAATATATGAATCGATTATGCATCACCGTGAGACATCTGTTGGTATAATTGCAACATTTAAAATACTGTTGTTATTTACACAGCAAAGTCAAAATATAGGTTAAGCTTGAACATAGTGAGGAAAATCAAAGTACATCACAGGAACAACCTAGAACTCCTAGAAATGACGGTTTAGAAAATGAATGTATATCTATCATACTATCAATTCAATTCATATTTCATTTCCATTCAGTTGGCAGTATTACCGGAACCATTGTAGCCCCTCCTCCTTACTCCTTACCCCCGTAAAACGAAGTGTCACTAAAAGTTATATATGAAGTGTATTTTTTACAGAATTCCTTTTGGAGATGTTGATTGATATTTTACGGTCTATTATGTATAGAGACGGGAATTTGCTTATTTGCATATTTTATTCCTGTGTTCAGAAACATAACTGTTGAGATATAAATCCGTTTTAGGGTCTTTTTAGCTAGATTTTGTTGGTTTTATTATGCCTATAAATGCCTATTTAAGGGGTTCATGCCTATTTGGAGTATAATTGCCTCTTTGATGCCTTTTGACTGTATTTTAAAGAAGCCAATTTTATTCCAGTGCATTATATTGTAACTGATGTGCTTGACAGTATTATCTTCTCATTTCTCAACATCTGTTTACCCCACGAACAAAAATGGGAATTCTTGGAAGTCACCAGGAATATTGGTTGGGAAATTTCCATCAGGAGAAACAAGGAACAATTTGATATCAAAGCCTTCAGCCCCTCCAACCTCCTAAGACATATGCGAGAACCAATCAACGTCGAACTATGTTGCACAAATCATAACCCCTAACCTCCCTCTGGATGCATGCTGTTGTACACGTACACTTTTATCTTCAGAACGTGTTGTGATTCAGTGTGAAAAAGAAGAAGAAGTGTGTCTGCAGCAATGCCAAAAGAAAAATCTTCGAAGTCGTACTGCTGAAGCAGTGGATCACAGAGGATCCCAATTTCACTACGGATGAAGATTCGATCAAGCTTGCTGTTTGGAGGTAGGTTTGTTTGTTCCTTTTCATTTCCTTTATTTTTTCTGTGATTGAAAACTGTGATCGCATTTCATTGTAGCATTTATAAGCCTGTTAATTCATGTATTGTGGCAAATTGTTTTGTTGCAATGCTGTATTAGTCGTGAACTTTAAACATTTTTATTGCTAAAATGTAAGTAATCATTTTATTACTGAACGAGAAGTTAGAACGTCGGTGGTGTCTTGTCACAGAGTGAATAAAAATTAAAAATCGGTATTTTGAACTGTGATTCATTTCCTGTGAAAACAGAGATTTACAAATGAAATGCAATTTTTTTTAAAATCGTGAGTAACTTTCACCTGTGTTACGTGTAGGCTATAGTGAACCCTATTACGCTTCCGCTAAGCCTTCGCGAAACATAGATTACAGATCCAATGTGGTGCGGCTAGGATGAGTTACAGAGGCTAGACATACAACATGGCACTGCTCGGACTATTTCACAGCGTGCTTTACAAGGCTGTGAAGACTTATCTTTACCAGACCAGGCCAGTGACAAGACCGTTGGTCTGGATTTTTGAGGTCCAGTTAGTAATCGCTGTGCTGGGGAGGAAGCAAAGACAATCTGGAGGGCGTAAGCTCCGAGGTAAGGGACATGAAGCGGCAGCAAGCCTCTAAGCATCCTCTCTACAGCGCTGCTAAATTGTGAAAAAAAGTAAGGTTATGGGCGAATGTCACGACAATTTCAAATTACGTGGTTTTCTAATATTCAATGCGGGTGGCATCCTTGTGGGCACACATGATGCAGGATCTATTGCAGGCAACAGAAAATAGTCTTCATGGCAGCTGACCCGGCTGACCAAAGCTGGCGAATAGCAACAAATAAAATTATCACAAATCTGAGATTTATAGTTCCTCCATTTTAATTTTTCTATGTAAGTAAGAATACTGCTAAGGGCAGCTTGGTCAGTCCTTAGCAAGCATAAAGCAGGGAGCTCTCCTCTACGCTACTCAGGTACCGTTTCACTTTTTTCTTTTTTTTTCACCTGGTGAACTCGACACGGTACTGCCAAATTATAACTGAAAAATCTTTGAGGATATATTTCCATGTAAATTACGAATTCCCTTGTTCCTACTTTAAGGTTTTGTACTTCTGGAAACATCATCTCTAATAGTTCTTTTATGAAACAAAATAAATACTAAACATTATTGCCAATTAGCCCAACTGTAGAAATATAAGATATAGGAACAATTTAATTTAAGTCAATTTTATTCTTTTTCAGATCAAATGTGGAAAAGTACCATATAGATCAACATAGAAATACTGCAATGCATCTTTTACAAGTGCAAAATGCTGTATCAACGCAGCCTTTCTACCAGACCACTGTGAAGAGCGACTTGCAACAATTTCCTTCAGATCTATGCACTGCGATGGTGGGAGCATAAACTGGAGCATCTTCAAACTTCAACAAGCTGCCGGGAGCAATCACTGAGTTGGAGAAGAGTGGCATGACCCAGGTGGAGTCATTTAGGATTTTGGAAGAAATCAGGGGATGTTCTGACCGAACCTCCGGGAAGGTAGCCGCTGTCAGTGATGATAGGGTCCTGCAGCGGAATACAGGATGGAAAGCGATGGTAAAAGTAACCAGGGTGCTACGAGGTGAGGTAAATGAAACAATGGAACTAAGGCCAAATAAAGTCGCTTCATTGAAATTTTGTCCGATCATTCCATGTGTTGTTAAGAGAACTTTCTCTCAGTTCAAAACATTCTGCATGACGAGAGAACAAGACTGTTACCAGAAAACATTGAAAGGTTGCTTGTTGTAAATTCCTTTTATAGTAATTGAATGTGTTAATAATTATAAGTAATTTTTCATGCCTATTTTACACGTTAGTGCCTATTTACATGCCTATTTTGGCTAATTTAAGAGCCTATATGCCTGCCTATTTTAACTGTTTATAATGCCTATAATTCTCATGTCTAATTATGCAGTTTTGAATTATTTAGATGTGTTTGATTTTAAGTTTTAGATTATTTAATTTTTGAATAAAACTTTGTCCTTGTGAAAGCTAGAATCGACTGGGAAGTATTTGATACTTTCATAAAAATAATGATAACTACACTCATGCTCAGAAATTAAGGATAATGCTGATACATGGTGAAACAACGCTATGGTGGGCAGTTTGCGGTTTTAAATCACCTCAGAGTATGACCATGTGGTGCATTTGACCTGCGGTCGTCACACGGTGGCGCTGGCAGCAGTCCAAATACGCAGAGGTGTGTTGGTGCATGTCAGAGTACGGTGCAGGGAGTAAGTGTGCAGATGTTTTCAAACGTGCTAATGGTGACTGTGTGGTGAAAATGGCTCAACGAACACGTATTGATGACGTTGTGAGGGGTAGAATAATAGGGCGACTGGAGGCTGGTCAAACACAGCAGGTCATAGCTGATCTCAAGATTATGGCAACGATTCCAGCAGACAGGAAACGTGTCCAGGCGCTACAGTATGGGACGTCCGCAGTGTACAATACCACAAGAAGACCGATATCTCGCCATCAGTGCCCGCAGACAGCCACAGAGTACTGCAGGTAGCCTTGCTCGGGACCTTGCCACAGCCACTGGAACACTTGTCTCCAGACACACAGTCTACAGACGACTGAACAGACATGGTTTATTCGCCCGTAGAACTGCAAGGTGCATTCCACTGACCCCTGTTCACAGGAGATCCCGTAAAGCCTGGTGTCAAGAACACAGTATATGGTCATTGGAACAGTGGTCCCAGGTTATGTTCACGGACGAGTCCAGGTATAGTCTGAACAGTGATTCTCACCGGGTTCTCATGGCGTGAACCAGGAACCAGATGCCAACCCCGTAATGTCCTTGAAAGGGACCTGTATGGAGGTAGTGGTTTGATGGTGTGGAGTGGGATTATGATTGGTGCACGTACACCCCTGCATGTCTTTGACAGAGGAACTGTAACAGGTCAGGTGTATCGGGACGTCATTTTGCACCAGTATGTCCGCATTTTCAGGGGTTCAGTGGGTCCCACCTTCCTCCTGATGGGTGATAACGCACGGCCCCACCGAGCTGCCATCATGGAGGAGTACCGTGAAACAGAAGATATCCAGCAAATGGAGTGGCCTGCCTGTTCTCCAGACCTAAACCCCATCCAGCACATCTGGGATGCTCTCGGTTGACGTATCACTGCATGTGTTCAAACCCCTAGGACACTTCAGGAGCTCCTACAGGCACTGGTGCAAGTATGGGAGGCTATACCCCAGCAGCTGCCCGACCACCTGATCCAGAGTATGCCAACATGTGTACATGTGCATGGTGATCATATCCCGTATTGATGTCGGGGTACATGCGCAGGAAACAGTGGCGTTTTGTAGCACATGTGTTTTGGGATGGTTTTCTCAACTTATCACCAATACCGTGGACTTACAGATGTGTTTCATTTGTGTTCACTATGTGCCTATGCTATTAGCACCAGTTTTGTGTAGTGCCACGTTGTGTGGCACCACAATATGCAATTATCCTTAATTTATGAGCATGAGTGTATATGTAGGCCTATTTACCCGCCATGCTATTGATATGATGTACATGATTTCAACTGTCATTGAGATTGTCACCAATCAGTCTTGCGACTCCAAAAGCAGTGGATTCAACACTAATCGCGGTCATTTTAGACTACTGACTTTTAAGCCCATCTCGGCCCCCTGTCTCAGCGGAGGCTGAACGTGGACTTAGCGGTATCCAGAGCATCACAATTCGTCTTAGCAGCATATAAACAATGCATTCAACATTAATATTGGTTATTTTCCATTATTTTCACATGTTGTCCCCTTCCATTCCCCACCCTGAGCAGTGGTTGGGATGTTTCGTCTCCATAGTATTCTTTTTCCACATGGTAGGCCCTAAGTCATATGTGTACCAAATTTCATTGAGAGCTATTCTGGGACATACCCACATACATCCATATTCTTGGTTATTTTTACATTCATTTTCACCCCTTTTCAACCTCCATACTGATTGTAGTTGAAGTATAACTTAACCATCCAGTGTCATAGTTCAACTCAGTGACCTTGTAAACAATGTATTCGACATTAATATCAATCATTTTTATTTCTTTTTATATTTCACCACCTTCCCTAGGAGTGTTAGGGGTGTTTTACTCGAACAGTACTTTTTCCACATAGCAAGTCATGTGCGTACCAATTTTGTATGAGGGCTATGCTGGAATGTACACACATACATCTGTAATTTTGGTCATTTAGGACATTTCTTTTCCACCCCTTATCTCCATGCTGATGGGGGATGAACATGGACTTAAACGATATCTGGAGTATCATTATTCACTTCAGCAACCCCGAAAACTATGGACTGTACATTAATGTTTGTCGTTGTCTATTAATTTTATATTTCACCCCTCATTCTGTGTTTTTTATAATTCACCCCCGCACCTAGGGGTGCTAGGAGTATCTTACCTCCATAGTAATTTATTCCAGATAGTAAGTCCATATAATAAGTAAACTATGGATTCTACATAAATATCGATCATTTTTGGTTATTTTACATGTCACCCCTACCCTAGGGGGCTAGGGGTCTCTTATTACCCCCAAGGTATTATTTTTCAGATAGTAAGTCATACTTGTATTAGTTCTGGCTGGAACATACACACATACGTCCATTATCTCAGAATAATTTTGGAAATTTTGTTTTTCACCTTCTCTCACCCCCTGTACAAAAGAGGATGAACTTGGAATTATAAAACACCTGGAGTGCCACTATACATCTCAGCAATCCTGGAAACATGGATTCGACACTATTTTAACTATTTTTATATTTCAATCTGCCTTGCTCCCACCACAAAGGGGGATGAACTTATAAAAATCTGGAGTGTCACTATTCATCTCAGCAACCCCAAAAAATATGGATTTGAGAATATTTTTGATTATTTTTATATCTCACTCCCCCCTCACCCCCACCCCAAAAAAGGCTGAACCAACCCAAACCAAACCCCATGGCACTACAGCCCTTGAAGGACCTTGGCCTACCAAGTGACCGCTGCTCAGCCCAATGGCCTGCAGATTACGAAGTGTCGTTTAGTCAGCACGACGAAACCTCATGGCCATTATTCTTGGCTTTCTAGACCGGGCCGCTATTTCACCGTCAGCTAGCTCCTCAATTCTAATCACGTAGGCTCAGTGGACCTCGAACCAGCCCTCAGGTCCAGGTAAAAGTCCCTGGCCTGGCTGGGAATCGAACCCGGGGCCTCTGCGTAAGAGCCAGGCACGCTACCCCTACTCCACGAGGCTGGCAAAGAGGCTGAACTTTGTCTTTAAAAATTCTGGAGTGTCACTATTCATCTCAGCGACCCGAAAAATCGGTCCTGTAGTTTTTGAGTCCATTTGAGATATACAAACAAACATTCATTTTTATATACTGTAGGCCTATATAGATAATCACAGGATATATTACTAATATAATCTATTGACTGTATTGACCAAAGGTACAGATCTTTCGGTACAATTCTTTAGGATCTTAGAAGGCAGTCTTGAATGACATGCTTCTCCATCTACCACTCAACACAGAAATCATAACATGGTGAAAGTCTTTTTCTCTGTTTGTGGAGGAGATCTCCATATACCCTGTGTATGATTTGTTTGGATCCAATTTAATTTGGTCCAAATCTCTTGAAATTGATCAAATCCAAGCATTTTCTTCTTTGATGGGTAGCATTTTAGAACATTTTGGAGACGCAAACTCTCCACGTGGGACCACTTCTCAAGGAGGCTGAAGTTTGAATGTGCAAGATTCTCTGTAAGTAGGGTCTGTGACAAATCCAACCAATATGTGTGTGGCCGATATAAGGGGTGATCGAAATGTTTCTGTTCAATGGCCGTACAGTCCTAAATCGGGATGCCAATCAGGCAAAATCACCGTGACCATTGAGGCACTCATCCCATCGATGCACCAGGTTTAAGATTCCCTTGTGGTAAAACACCGTATCCTGTTGCGTGAAAAAGTCCGTAATAGCCTGCTGCTCATCCTTGTCTTGTCTCACAGGAAGCCTTGACTCTTTAAGGCTTTTTTGAGGAGACTGAAGGCATGATAATGGCAGTAATTTTCGAGGGCTGAGACAAGTGTCAACTCAAGTTATATAGAGAGAGATAGGGACATGAAAGGGAAGAGATGGATGTAGAAGAATGGGATTGACAAAGAGAGAGCCTACCTATTTGAATACAGCAGTGTATGAAGATGTGAAGATAGTCCTTGTCCTTTTCTGTTTTCATGTTTGCCTTTCTTGTCTCATCTTTCTTTACACCCCCTTGCCACACTGACCTGTTATTGTTTTCATACTATTACAGTCCCATGCAAATTAATCGGAACACAGCAATCACACTTTTTTTAAATTTATTTACATACCTTGATTACCTTCTAATAAATAATATGTCATCCTTTGTGTTTTAAAGATCTTTCACATAATTTGGCATTGATTCCACAAGCTTTGAGCACATATTTTTCAGTTCATCATAAAACCATACTTTCATTAGAGACTCTATCATGCGTACTTTGGCGGAACAATCAAGTTTTGCGAGTCTCCTTTTGCAGATAATCCACAAGTTTTCTATGGGATTTATGTCAGGAGAGTTCCTTTTGCCACTTAAAAACTCCATCACTGTCTGAAAACCTCTTCTGCAGCTCAGGAACAACTCTCTTTGCAGTATTTGGATGTAATGATCAGGGTCCTAATCCTTCGTGTCTGAAACACCCACAAAATATCTTCTGCATGGTGTGTTTTATGGTCTGTTGCAAATGATGTGAAGTTGTTGCCTCATTATTCGCTTGGCGCATATATTGAACCCTCTGCCCGTGCACTTGAAAATAACTCTCATCAGAGAAAAGAACTGTCTTCCAGTGTTCCATTGTCCTGATGACTATGTGCCCAACTTAGCACACTGGGGTGAAACGCTGACAACGAGCTGTTCAATAACGGACCAACTATGTTGATATTATAAATGTACTCATTCGAGACAAATATTTCAGGTTCCCTTATGGGAATCAACATCTGTATCATCTGATGGCCAGGCAGGCATCAATTTTTGGTAATGAGATAAAATGAGCCTATGCAGTGGCCTCCATGGTATGCACTAGCTATGTGTCTTGGTAGGTGTGCTATTTACCAACTGATGAGCCCAACTTAGCACACTGGGATGAAACGCTGGCAACCAGCAATGAGTTAGCTGGAAAATTTATAATATCCAATAAATTTACTCATTTGTGACAAATATTTCAGGTTCCCTATGGAAATCAACATCTATATCATCATTCAGTATGACATATGATTGCCAACTCGCTGAGAGATCACAGTTTCACAGTACACAAAGAGGTTTCTGGGAGTAACAGGCGTATTGACATGGTAGTCTTTCAACCAGCTAGCAAGCAAGGACTGATCTTAGATCCCACAATATGCTTCGAGTCGCACTTTGGGCAGGCCAAAGAGGTGGACGCCGATAAGAAGTGATTTACCAGCAAACCGTAAACTACTATAAAGGCAAATATCACCTGGACAACATCTCCATCCATGGACTCATAATTGGAACTCGAGGTACAACCCCAAAATTTCTTGTACAGCCATGGGATTCTCTCGGTCTCAACTGCACATGACTTCACGACATCACTATTGCCACAATACGAGGTTCAGTAACTATACTCTGCAATCATTTTTACAGCATTTGATGAACTGTACATCATTCCACCTTCCACAATTATTCCTGAGCCTTGTGATTGTCGTTATTTCTACCTGGCACACTAGCAAATTCACCAATGACTTGGAAGACATAATATTGTGTTGTCGATATACTTTGTCTTTTTGGTAGCCTCCTCAAGGGGGAAGTTGTATTAATAACTAGCGAATGTACCCGTGCTTCGCTACGGTATTCTACATTGTATTCGAATATCGAAGTAAATAGTGTACATACAGTAAATAAGATTGTTTTAAAATTGCATGTCTTTTAGCGTTATCCGAGAAAGAGCATGGGGAGGTCCCCGTACGTTGTTTCCAATGTAAAGTGTTTGTTACGGATTTGTGATATAACGGCAGGCTCACTTGCCTACTGGCATTCACAATCGAGTTGGGAAGTTTACATTATAATTGCAGGCCCCATTGCCTACCACGCGGACAGAATCGATTTGAGGAGTTTTCGTTAAAATGGCAGCCCCCTTTTCCTACTTCCAGACAGATTACAGTTGAGGAGTTTCTATTATAATGGCAGGCAATTACCTTACTATCACTCGAAATTGAGTTGTGGAGTTATCATTATAATGCCAGGCCCATTTTCCTACTGCCAGCCAGCTTACTGCCAGTCACACCAAGTTGGTGAGTTTCCATCAAAATAGCAGGCCACTATGCCTAATGCCAGTCACATTTTAGATGAGGACATTTCTTTATAATAGCGGGCACCCTTGCCTACTTTGATGGTTATGAATTTCATGTTTTTGGTCCGTATTGAACAATATATAAGTAATAATAATAATAACTTAAATGTTTCCACCTTTTCAATACAATATATTCACAAAATTACAAAATTATACGGTACTAGTTTCGACCCATCTAGGGGTCATCATCAGCCGTATTGGAGCAAAGATCATTTGTGGTGAAATCCTAAGACAATATTATTTTAAAGAATAACAAGTGAAATGAGATGTTATGGTAATAGTTAATAATACAAGGAATATACATAATAAGAGGTTTTTAACAAAGAATAAAGTATAAATGGGGTGTTGTAAAAATTATAATCATGGAAATCAGTAAGTTCTTGTATTGAAATGAAATATGGCTTAGGAAGAGGGCTTAAGGTGGGGCTGAAGGGTGCGGGAGAAAGTGTAATTGTCTTGGAAAAGTACCTTTGATTAAATTTAGGATTGAGTTTAGGTTGGCTGCATTATTGTTTCTGAGAAAAGTGATAAATAGATCGAAGAGTATGTTGGGTTTCTCTGAGATTTCATTGAGATTGTGACTGGCATTAAAGTATTGGTCTAGGTGTATGTAGTAATTTTCCATTATGTTCAGTAAAGGGCCCTTGTTTGCTAATACGAGGATGTCCATGTCTTGTTCAATATTGGTGAAATTATGGTTATAATCTTGCATGTGTTGGCCGATGGCTGAAAACTTGTTGTATTTTATTGCATTAGTGTGCTCGTGGTATCTGATAATGAAGTTTCTCCCGGTTTGCCCGATGTAGGTTTTTTTACAGGTGGTACATTTGATCCTATAAACTCCTGATTTTAAAAAACTGCTGGTCTTGTTGATGTGTGAAGTATTGTATAAAACATTCATGTTCTTATTGTTGGTTTTGAAGGCTATTTTAACGCCTTGTTTCTTAAAGATGTTGGTTAACTTGTAGATATCATTGTTGAACGTGAAGGTGGAAAATGTTAGAGGTTTGGTTATTTCTTTTTTGAGGGTAGTTTTTGGGCGATGTTTGTGTTTATTGATTATCCTTTCTATAAAATGATTGCTGAAGCAATGTATATCACTTAACTTGACACCTAATTTTCTAAGAAGCAATAAAAAGAAACATCGGACTTCACCTCAAACCATCAAAACTCAAAACAAAACAAACAAAATATGGTTAAGAGACGAAATTAAATTCTTGTACAGGAAGAAATATTTTTTGAATCAGAAATTATACGACACTCACCTCGCAGCGACTAAACTACTTTCAAACGCACAATGGACACTATTCTATCAAGAAGTAGAGAACAAATTATTCTACGAACTGGCCAAAAAACAGTCAAATTTGGAGAATAAACTCAACAGGCTAAAAAACTGCCAACTACATAACCAACAAACTAGAAACTCCAATAGTAACACGTTCGTTCGTACGCAGTTTCATCCAGCTGTTGTAAATCTATCTAACACGCCCTTAAGTGAAAGTGAACACTTAACTTTATCCAAAGGACCGAAACACAACTGGCCAAACTTGAACAGCCTCAACATAGCCGCTACTATGATCACAGAATCAGAGCTAGCCATCAGCAAAATACCGGAAGACACGCAAAATGAGGTTAGAACCGATGTTAAAAGGAAACTGACTGATATCCTCCACAATTTAACCAACCCCGCAAATAACCTCAATAATAAAGAAAAAATTGCTGAACAAAAGCGCATATACGCCCTCAAGAAGAAAATTAAAGACAACGAACTCATCATTACCAAAGCTGACAAAGGCAATGCAACAGTTATCATGGATAAAAAAGTATATATTGAAAAAACAAAAAACTTTTTCACAGACAGCTCATTTTCCATAATCAAAAAAGACCCCACCCAAAAAATTCTAAAACTACTTAAACAAACTCTTAAAAACACTTCATTTTTATTTACCGAACAGGAAAAATCCAAACTCTTACATATGAACCCAGGACTCCCCACTGCTAAAGCTCTTCCCAAAATTCACAAAACCGGAATTCCCATCCGGCCAATTATCAACTATAGACCGAGCCCCTTATACAGAATATCACAATTCATCCAATGTTTCTTAAGAAAAAATTATCAATTCTTATCCAAAAAGTCTATTAAAAACACATCTGAGCTAGTAGAAAAACTAAACAAGTTCAATTTGCAACCGGATCACTCCATCCACTCTTTCGATATTGTAAACATGTACCCAAGCATACAAGTATCAAAATTAATTCCGATAATTATAAACAATTTAAACAAAAACAGCCACTTAAGCAAACTAGAGATACAAGACTTTATCACAATATTAAAACTTATCATCGACAATAACTTCTTCACTTTTGACAATGTCATATATCAACAAAATGGTTTGGCAATGGGGTCACCGGCCTCAGGTATCTTAGCAGAAATATACCTGGACTTCCTCGAATACACCAAAATTGACAACGAATTCGAAAACATTCTCTTTTGGGCCAGATATGTCGACGATGTCTTTGTAATCATGAATGAGAAATCAATTAACGCACCCACCACCCTCTTAAGACTCAACAATATTGATCCTCATATCAAATTCACACTAGAATCCGAATCAAATCAAAAAATCAACTTTCTAGATTTAACCATCACTAGAAACTCAGATTCTTTCAGTTATAAAATTTTCAGAAAACCCACTCAAACAGCCTCCACCATTCGCCAAGATTCAGTGCACCCCCAAACCCACAAACGAGCCACATACAACAGCCTAGTTCACCGAGCCTTCAGCATACCTATGTCCAATAAAGATCTAAAAAACGAACTCAACACAATCCGCGGAATCGCAAAATTCAACGGCTTCAGCAATCATTTTATAGAAAGGATAATCAATAAACACAAACATCGCCCAAAAACTACCCTCAAAAAAGAAATAACCAAACCTCTAACATTTTCCACCTTCACGTTCAACAATGATATCTACAAGTTAACCAACATCTTTAAGAAACAAGGCGTTAAAATAGCCTTCAAAACCAACAATAAGAACATGAATGTTTTATACAATACTTCACACATCAACAAGACCAGCAGTTTTTTAAAATCAGGAGTTTATAGGATCAAATGTACCACCTGTAAAAAAACCTACATCGGGCAAACCGGGAGAAACTTCATTATCAGATACCACGAGCACACTAACGCAATAAAATACAACAAGTTTTCAGCCATCGGCCAACACATGCAAGATTATAACCATAATTTCACCAATATTGAACAAGACATGGACATCCTCGTATTAGCAAACAAGGGCCCTTTACTGAACATAATGGAAAATTACTACATACACCTAGACCAATACTTTAATGCCAGTCACAATCTCAATGAAATCTCAGAGAAACCCAACATACTCTTCGATCTATTTATCACTTTCCTCAGAAACAATAATGCAGCCAACCTAAACTCAATCCTAAATTTAATCAAAGGTACTTTTCCAAGACAATTACACTTTCTCCCGCACCCTTCAGCCCCACCTTAAGCCCTCTTCCTAAGCCATATTTCATTTCAATACAAGAACTTACTGATTTCCATGATTATAATTTTTACAACACCCCATTTATACTTTATTCTTTGTTAAAAACCTCTTATTATGTATATTCCTTGTATTATTAACTATTACCATAACATCTCATTTCACTTGTTATTCTTTAAAATAATATTGTCTTAGGATTTCGCCACAAATGATCTTTGCTCCAATACGGCTGATGATGACCCCTAGATGGGTCGAAACTAGTACCGTATAATTTTGTAATTTTGTGAATATATTGTATTGAAAAGGTGGAAACATTTAAGTTATTATTATTATTACCCTTGCCTACTGCCAAACACAATTGGGTAGGGGAGTTTAAAACAAAACTGCATGCTCACTTGACTTCTGCAAGTCAAATCGAGAAGGAAACTATTCATTACAATTGTAGGCCTTCCTTACTAATGACAGTTACACAGGAGTTGGAGAAGGAACCCTTTCCTACTGCCAGTCAAAGTCGGTGTGAGGAGTACTGATTACAATAGCAGACCCACCCTTTCTCGATCGCTACAAATCGACATCAGTGAATATATATAGATCGACATACGAAAGTATATGCGTGTTTACAATATTGAAGACCTTCATTTACAGATTAACTGCTACTAAACGTACGTCATACCGACAAAGGATTATACCATAAGACACGCCAGATTTAGTGGCCTAAATGGCTGGTCCATTTATATGTCATCTATTCTTGGGTCAGATTGAGTTAGAAACGTGGAACAGGGTAAAGGTTTTGTAAGATTATCTCACATTACATTACTTTTCGCATAAATATGTGACAGCTACATACATAGCATTTGGCTCACATATGGCTACTGGGTGGGCCAATTTTCGTGAAGAGTTTGATGATTCTGTATTTCATATAAGTAATTGAAAGTATGAATTATGCATGTGAAAATTCCAAATTGACTTAACATAGATTAATAGAGAAAAATCAAACGTAAAAGGGATACAGATACGGCAAAAAGTCATAAGACCAAGGTTGTAGATCATTCCAAATTGAACGGAGATTGTGCAATCCGTTATGTGATAGGAATTTCCGAAGGTCTGCACCATCATTAAAATTGCCTGCATATTTCCATATTCTTCGGGGATCAAAAGTGAAAAATTTAATGATCTAGGATGTTTTCCGTTCGTTACAGGCTAAAACATATAATTTTGTCAAATTTCAATTATCTCCTTTTTCTTCTGGCAGATTATGCCGCAATCTGGATTTTGGGCGGGGCGGGTAAAAATTAGGACTTTCAGGAAACTAAACCAAAAATTATGGAGATGGTCATTATTACCCCTTAAACGGAAAGCTGTACGAAAATTTCGCCAAAATAGTCAGTGTAGAGGCACACAGTTGTTACGATTTGATTTATATAGATAAGGAATTTGCTCCATGTAAAACACCTTTTGGGCTATGTCCGCTGGACTTAACCTGCAAAAGTGACCATTCATGATATCTCCCTTATTAATCCTCCTGACGAAAAAATGTACATGAAAAAAGAAAGTTTAGAGGTGGAATTCCATCACGTTTGGTCGATTTCCAGTCGGGTTGGTCGTGTTCTGTATACAGTCCCTGGCCAAATTAATATGACCACCTAAGGAAACGTAGGAAAATAAACTTTAAATTGCCTTTATGTATTTCATTCATGTTTTATTTATCTTAATTGTGTGAAATGTGACTAGACTTATACATATACACACAGAATAACACAACTAATCACAGAACTCAGATTTGAACCTCCATTTAATTGTCAATACTAGTATTTTGTCAGTCCTTTTGCTGCAATAACGGCCTGCACTCTACGAGGCATGCTATCTATGCATCGTAAGCTCATATCCTTCAATTGCTGGTTGTGGTTCCAGTGGAATATGATCCGTTCAAGTAAATGTATCCTCGTAGTGACATTGTCTTTTGCCACTTCCCTCTTTTAACAGTTCAATTGGGTTGAGGTCGGGAGAATTACCTGGCCAGTCCAACAGAGGAACTTCCTTTTCCTACAAGAATCTTTTGACAGTCTTTGCCGTATGGCAGGGCGCACCATCTTGCATAAATATTTTCTTTTCATCTCCTTTGAACCAGTCCCGGAGTTGTGGAAGAAGTCGAGTTTGGAGAACATTGATGTACTGTTGTTGTTTCATCGTACCTTCAACGATGTACAGCCTACCCAGACCTCTGCCACTAATCACTGACCATATCATCACCGAAGTTGGATGTTTGATAGTCTTTATCACACAATCTTCACTGAATTTTTCCGATGGCCTTCTCTTAATAAACTGAGCCTTGTTCATCAAAATCTGGAAGGTGCATTCGTCACTAAAGCATACCTGAAACACAAAAGCACTTTGTAAAATTTTTAAAACTATGGATAATTTTCAAATAAAATGAAGAGTTGGAAAACATACTGATCTCCAGTCTTCTACAGTGAAGTGTTTGTGCGCCTTAGCCCATTCCAACCGTTGCTTCATCATCCTTGGATTCTGGCCTTGCGAGCAGGTCTGCAGCTTTTGTAGCCCAAGTCTGCCAGTCTCCGCCGAACTGTTCTGGTAGACACTGGAATTCCTGCATCGTTTAATTTCCTTCTTATGATGCTGTTCGTTGCTGCTCTATCTTCTATTATTATTTTTCTCAACATTCGTTCACCGCGAGGTGACAGCACCTTTTTCCTGCCACACTTGCCCTTACGATTCGATGCCAGAGTGTTCTTTTCATGTAACCTACGGCTGATATTAGCCACTGAAACTTTTGAAACTCCAACTTGTTTTACTATTTCTCGCTGTGAATGATTAGTTTCAGTCAAAAGACCTTGAATCATTCCCCTTTTGTTTGGTGACAGGTCCTTTTCTAAGCCCATTTCTGAAAACATAACGATTTGAGGTTAGAATTGGAAAATGTTGTTAATTTTCCCCCAAAGGAGCATAAACTTATCATGAACGGGCATGAAATATAGGCACATGCAAGCACAAATGAAAATAATTGATTAGGTTTAACTTACCATTAGAATTTTACCTTTAAAAAACAACTTGTGTGCAGAGAAAATGAATACAAGAGCGACACGCATTTCCCTCCATAAGTATAAATTGGCGCCAACATGTAAACAATGTGACCAACATACAATATTTTTCACAATTATCCGACTTAAATGTTTCCTTGATATATAAATGCACTTACAGTCTTCCTACAAACACTTTCCTGTGACGAAAATGGTTAAATGAATCCATAAAGAGAGAAAATACGAGGTGGTCATATTAATTTGGCCAGGAACTGTATATTGTGGAAGAGTAAAATCACCATTTCGGTTCCCTATAAACTGCCAGTCCATTCCGGAACATGAAATGTTATTTACATTTAAAACCTACCTTTGGACAGGTGGGTGCTGAATATAAATTTTGGTTCGAATGTCTTCAGTAGTTTTCAAGTTGTAAGGAATACGCTTTGCACGCACCCGGTCGTGAGTTAAGTCCGATGGGACTTGTACAGAAAAACGGTCCGTTAATGATAACTCCCTTCTTAATCCTCGTATCGAAATGATGCACATGAGAAAAAAGGTTTAGAAATTAATTTCTACCAAGATAGGTAGATTTCCATTAAGTTTGGTTGTGTATATTTTGTGGAAGTGCAAAATCACTGTTTCGGTTTCGTATAAACCCCCAGTCAGTTCAGGGATTTAGAAACAATATTTGCCCTAAAACCTATCAAGGACAGGTGTATTCTAAATATGAAGTTTGGTGGACATATCTGCAGTAGATTCTAGCACTCGTGTACATACGAAGTGATTAAGGAAGGAAATAATACAGTCAAGACAGCTGAAATTAAGAGAAAATGGATTATAAGCTGAAAACAGCCGCATGACGACAAATATGTAAATGCCAAGTGAATGTATTGGAAAATCAAATGCCCCTCAATAAATTATGCTAGTGTGAGTTATGGATATAATAAAGCGGTAACAGAGGATAAATTGGGGTCCAGTGATTCTTAGGTAAACAAATAATAAGAAGATGACTAATGGTGTTATTACTTAATCTATTCGAGGGCGGTTATAACATCCAACGATATTCCGCCAATATCCCGCAGATAGGCCGATTGACGCCTCTCTTGCCTTCTACCCAAGGAACAACCACGAATTTAAAAGCATGATGAGGAAAATGGCAATACGTTACCGGTACTTCCCTGCTGGCATGCAGTCAGAGACGTTGCCATGGTAACCTGTAGGTTCGTTGTCGGTCTGTCGGTCACTCAATGCAGAGCATGATACCAGTGGAAAATAGTAAATTTCTCCGTCATGTGAAGAGTAAGGTAAATTATGAACATAACGAAAGTTGTTTATAATGAAGAGACGGTTCACATACGGTAAACGAAGTTTACAGAAAATCAATAGTATAAGAGAAAATGGTCCTATAAACCCCCGTATATTCAAAGATTTTAAAATAATATGCATATCGAAAACTTCCCCGTTATGAGTATGATCTAAATATTAAGTTTGGTTGAGATCTGTGCAGCCGTTTCGAAGTGATGGTGGAAAAACCATTCAGGTTTTCCTATAAACCCCCCCGTCTATTCAAGGATTTTAAAATGATATGCATATCAAAACCTTCCCTGGGATGAGAGTACTCTAAATATGAAGTTTGGTTGTGATCTATCCAGCCGTTTCGACGTGATGGTGGAAAAACCATTCTGGTTTTCCTATAAACCCCCCATCTATTCAAAGATTTTAAAACGATATGCATATCGGAACCTTCTCCGGGATGAGTATACTCTAAATATGAAGTTTGATTGAGATCGATCTAGCTGTTTCGACGTGATGGTGGAACAGACAAACAAACAGACACGAAACGTAAAAACCACCGATTCGATCTTGAGTTGACCTAAAACGGATAAATATCTGAAAAATTGGCAAAACAAAAGAAATTACAGACAGCGGACCCCCTACAATTTTATTTATATAGATATGACTTGATTTGACTTTTTTTGTACCATACCAATACTTATATTATCTGATTATCTCATTTGGATCCTTTTCTCATTTTGTGTTAATCCTGTATTACCACCTGTATTTGCCTTTATTTTATATCATCCTTTTTCAGATGTTTATCCAGCTTTCTTCCTATTTTACTCTTCCCACATTAATCCTATAAATCTGTTAAGATGGCCCCTCAATGAGTTTTGAAATTGGGAAGCAGAAATGAGTTCATCAGAGGTTGAGAGAGATGTAGAAGAACTGGGACTGGTGAGGAGAAAGTGTATCTACTTGGAGATGGCAGTGTTTAAAGATTATGGAGATTGTCCTTGTCCTTTTGTATTTTCATGTTCATCCTTGTGTCTTCTTTCTATGGCTCCCTTTTCCCTTACTGACCTGTTGTTGTGCTCATCCTATTATCCTATCACTGGTATATGTTTCTTTTCATATTCCTCAAGAAAGGACATATGCCCAATTCCATTAACAACTATTTTTTTTTTTTTTTTGCTAGGGGCTTTACGTCGCACCGACACAGATAGGTCTTATGGCGACGATGGGATAGGAAAGGCCTAGGAGTTGGAAGGAAGCGGCCGTGGCCTTAATCAAGGTACAGCCCCAGCATTTGCCTGGTGTGAAAATGGGAAACCACGGAAAACCATCTTCAGGGCTGCCGATAGTGGGATTCGAACCTACTATCTCCCGGATGCAAGCTCACAGCCGCGCGCCTCTACGCGCACGGCCAACTCGCCCGGTCATTAACAACTATTACTGACAAATCTTTAGTATTAATCTTATTTTCCTTTTTTTGCTTGTTTGTTTGTTTGTTTTGTTTGTCTGTTTGTGTCACTTTATTCTTGTCATGAAATGAAATGAAATGAAATGAAATGAAATGAAATGAAATGAAATGAAATGAAATGAAATCAAATCAAATCAACACTGATCTGCATTTAGGGCATTTACCCAGGTGGCAGACTCCATATCTGTTGTTTACCTAGTCTTTTCTTAAATAATTGCAAAGAATTTGGAAATTTAGTAAATTATTAGTATTATTCCAATCCCTAACTCCTCTTCTCACAAATAAATATTTGCCCCAATTTGTCCTCTTGAATTCCAAATGTATCTTCATATTTTTACTAGGAGTAATCTGGAGAGAAAATAAGGTACCAGATTATTATTATTATTATTATTATTATTATTATTATTATTATTATTATTATTATTATTATTATTATTATTATTATTTACTGCAAAGGAAAGAGAAACAAAACAATGTAGTATTGCCAACTGCTGCATACGTCATGGAATACTGCAAAGCATGCAATGCGAACTGCCTAATATTTATACGTGCTTATACTGAAGCTTTCATTGGTAACTACTAACATACTTGATTATAATGTGAGTATAAGTGATGATTTATTACCCTCCCTCTTGATTATAAGTTTGATCATTATATTTGGTGGTTTCTGTGTCAAGAAAATAAAGACGCGTGTTAGAGTAAACTGAATTACAGGTTATATACAATTACTTCAAAGAACATAAGACACCAATGGTAAGACCCATTGCCAAGAAGTAAGTCACGGCCAGTTAGACTCCCGCGCTGACATGATGTCAGAGACAGGAATTCTATGCGACGATGAGGATTTATCTCGTTCATCAATGGAAAGCACTCAGAATTCCGGAAATGAGCTTGATATACATCAGCAAATAACGGAATATCAACAGAAGGAAGAGGAGCATCTCGAGATCGCCAGAGCATTGCTTAAAAGTATCATGGCAATTACTTTGAAGAATCTGAAGAAAGAAATTCAGAACGGCCTGGCAAAATTGGAGGAAGCTCTAGATGCAGGAGCAACTTCCAGAATGTCTTGGAAGAAGACAAGGGAGCAATCAGAACAAAAATCAACAACTGTAAAGGAGCCGGAGCTGACTAAAACATCACTATCAATGGCAACCAAGAAGAAAGATGAGATGGAATGGAAAACAGTCCCCCCCAGGAGAAAAAGAAGAAGAACAATGAGATAAAAAATACACAACCGGAAACCGACAGAAAAGATCATGATGCAGCCACAGAAAGTGGAAAAAAGAGGAAATAAGATCACCCCAAACCACGGAGCCGTTCAGAAGCTGTCCTCATCACACCAATGAATGGTAAGACTTACGCGAATGTTTTGAGAAAAATCCAGAGTAAAGTGAAGCCAGAAAAAAGCGGGACAGATGTTTGGTCAATCCGTAAAACAAGAGCGGGCGCTGTTCTTTTGGAATTTAAGAAAACCATGCAAAATTAAAACAGGAACATATTTAATAAATCTTTGAGAGATGCCGTTGAACAAGACGATGAAGTGAAAGCTCTGATCCCCCAAACAACACTTGAAATTTGGGATATGGATGATACTACCACTGCTGTGGATGTAAAAGATGCTGTAAGGTGGGATTTGGGGAATTTCAATGGTGAGATAAAAATTATAGTCACAAAGTCGAACAGCAGGGGGGCAGAAACTTGCCATAGTAGAGCTGGAAGACAAAGTGGCTATGAAACTTCTGGAAGCTGGTCTAATCAAACTAGGATGGCTCGACTGTAGGATACCAAAAAAGAACTGTGGTATCCCATTGCTTTCGATGTCTTTATTACGGACATCACACGCATAACTGCAAAGGCCCAGACAGAAGTAAGCTTTGCTTCAAGTGTGGAGAAACTGGACACAAGGCAGCAGGCTGCAAATCAAATCCACGATGTGTAATTTGTACAGACAGGGGCGTAGATGAGAATAAACGAAATTACGTACCTGGCTCAGGTGCCTGCGTTGTATTTCATCAAGCTCTTGAGGAGGTTAAAATCAAAAACAAATGATGCGAATCATTCAGGCAAATATGTACAGAAGTCGGACAGCAAACAATCTTTTGACTCAGCTGACCTTTGAGGAAGGAGCAGATCTACTATTGCTCAGCGAACAGTATCATAACAGGGATCACCCAGGATGGTTCGCAGACAACCTTGGGACAGCTGCAATTTGGATACCAGATCTGAGAAAATTTACAGTTAGAGATTATGGGTGTGGAGACGGATTTGTTTGGGTCCTGTCTGACTGAATAATACTTGTGAGCTGTTACTTTACTCTGAATGAGTCTGTGAGTGACTTTCAGACAAAACTGGATGGCCTTGAAGATGCACTACAAGGAATGGACAACAGATTAGTGGTTGCCGGAGATCTCAACGCCCAAGCATTAGAATGGGGCATGTCACATACGGACTCTAGAGGACGACGTATATTGGAGATGGCTGCTAGGACAGGTTTGATAGTCATCAACGTTGGAAACATGGCAACCTTCTGATGACCAGGCTGTAGGGAAACAATACCTGACGTTACATTTGCATCAGAAGACATTTCATCCAAGATCACTGAATGTATAATATAACTATTTAAAATAGTTTATTTGAATCCGCCTTGATCATTACGCTCATTAAATGAAAGAAAAACTATTTATTAAACCAAACATGTTTCAGGAAATCTCAACCATTCCCTTCCTCAGTGGTCAGATCAAAGAGCAAAACAATGTCACACAGTATTTTGTTTTACAATTTAAAGAAGTATTGTCCTAATACACCACATCAAAGAGTAAAAATAAATATTATAAAAATTTTGGTTGAAATGAATGAGAATACTATATAAATTTAGGATCTTCAAATTTTTTTTTTCTTTTCTTATATTATACATTCAGACTAGTCAATACAGACAAAACACAATATTAACCTATCATGGTTAACTTCATACTTGCTATCATGGTTAAGTTTATTAACAGGATCACTGAATGGCGAGTGACAGAGGACTTTTGGAAAGTGATCACCAATACATCATTTTTGATGTGCTCTTGAAAAACCGCAGCTAAGGACTATGTTGCGCAATTCACCGAACAAACAATGGAATACAGCCAGTATAGATAAAGAGAAATTTCTTGATACACTACATAGGGAAATAGAGGACATATCAAGAAAATGCTCTGGTTACATATTTCAATTATATTGAATTGTATTATATATATATATATGTACATTTTCGCGACCGAAGCGAATACTGGATCATTAAGCTATTCATTGAGTTCCGTCGGCGTTTGAAAGCACAGTGCCAGACGTTGAATATGTCACGCTGATCTTTGGGAGCTGGCAATTTACTTCAATCGAACGACTCATCTTCGGCTTCTGCACGATTTTGGATCTTCATATTTGTTGGATTGTGTTGTGACTTCGCGCCTGATAGTGTATGCAAGGTGGCTCACTTAACTGTTCTCCGCTTCTCTTAAACATTATGAGACAGTGCCGAACTTTGCGTTTGCTATGCTGCTGTTCAGAAGATCGCGCCTTGCTTCTTTTAAGTGACTTACCTTCTACTTCTTCTGAATTTTACAGTGCCTATCCCTGTTGTTTTTTATTACCTCTTCAACTGTTTTTGTGGGGACTTGTTCTTTAATTTCTTTCTTACCTATGCATTGTTTTTTGCGTTTTATTTGGCTGATGATAACCTGGATTGGGGTCGAAACCGGTACTGCTTCCGCTTATAATTAAATAGGAATGTAACACTACATTTCTTATTTATTTGTATTGAATAGGTTGAACGACCTTATTTATTATTTCAATTTAATTGTGATACATTTCAATATGGAACATCATGAAATTTTTATCTTTAAATACTTGTCGAACTCGTCATGCGGCTCCTTCAACAAGCTTGTGATGCATCTATGACTAGAAGGAAACCGCAAAACTGTAAGCGTCCAGCATACTGGTGAACTTAAGAAATTGCGGAGCTGAGGAAACATCTACGACTGAGGCGCAGAGCACAGAGAGCTGAGAGGTAGCCAGGAAGATGTCTCACTCAAGACAGAATATAAATCAGCAAGGAAAGAACTCCAAAACACAATCAAGAGAAGTAAAACTGACAGATGGTGGGCAATGGCTAAAGAGGTAGATGACAACCCATGGGGACTGGTCTATAAGGTCGCCTTGAAGAAAATTGGGGTGCTATCAGATCCAACCATGAAAGAAATAATGGATAATTTGTTCCCTGATCATCCAGAGAGGATTGCTGATGAAGATGTAAGGCAACCAATCGACATACTGCTTTTCACCACAGAAGAACTACAAAGAGCCATTAGTTCTCTCAGAAATAAGAAAGCCCCAGGGCCAGATGGTATACCAGCTGAAGTACTGAAGATAATGGCAGAATTCTGTCCACAGTTGCTGCTGGAAATGTACAACAATTGCCTCATGGCAGGTATCTTTAGCAACCGATGGAAAAAGGCATGATTAGTTTTGATCAGCAAAAGGAAGTCGGGGGGGGGGGATATAGACCTCTTTGTATGCTTGATACTGCAGGAAAAGGTTCAGAGAAGCTCCTACAGCCCAGAATACTCTCAACAGTTCAGCAAGCTTGGGACTTGTCACCTCGTCAGCATGGCTTTCAGAAAGGACATTCGACAGTTGATGCAGTGCTAGAAGTAATGAACACTGCCAAAAGAGCACAAACGGGCAATCATTATTCTCATAAAGTGGTGGTTCTTGTGACCCTAGATGTGAAGAATGCTTTTAACTCAGCAAGATGGATGGACATATTGGAAGCACTTCAAGAAACATTCAAGCTTCCAGAGTATCTCTTGAGAATATTGAAAGACTATTTGAAGGGTCGCTTACTGCTGTATAACACAGAGAGTGGGCAAAAGACTAAACGGATTACAGCCAGCGCAGCACAAGGATCCATTCTTGGCCCAGACCTCTGGAATATTACTTATGATGGCTTACTGCGACTAGAGATGCCTGAAGATACAAAACTTATAGGTTATGCTGACGATGTAGCTGTCTTGATAGTGACCCATGATCTGGAACTGGCGCAACTTAAAATGAATCAAGTGATGCGACGGGTAAAGGGATGGATGAACAACCACAGACTAACACTTGCTGATCATAAAATGAAAATTGTTCTTTTGACAAGAAAAGAATTGAGACCACTGTGTCATTTCAAGTTGGAGAGATAGCCATTGAAACAACTAAAAGTGTGAAATATTTAGGCATTACGATGGATACCAAACTCACATTCTGGCATCATATCCGGAGGGTGACAGAAAGGGCAGCGAAATATATGACCAAACTTAGTCCACTAATGGGCAATATCAAAGGTCCGAGATCTAGCAAACGACGACTTCTGATGTCAACAGTCCAATCAGTACTTCTGTATGGCTCCAAGGTATGGACTGAATCACTGAAGATAGAAAAGTATAGGAGAATGATGGCTGCTGTAACGAAGAGCAGCGTTGCGAATAGCATGTGCATATTGCATGGTATCTGAACCTGCAATCCTCACCATAATTAGAGTAGCGCCTATTGATTTACTTGATCTTGAATGACAGGAAATCTGGCATACTCAAGGAGAACTTGGACAGAAACGTGCAAAGAAGTCAGCCCGTAGCCACCGAATGGAGCTCTGGAAACAGAGACGAGAAAGTGATCCTCGAGGGAAATGGACAAAGCGAATAATACCATGTCTAAATGATTGGATTGAACAAACTCATGGTGAAGTAAATTACTATATTACTCAGCTTCTAACAGGGCATGGATACTTCCGTAAATTTTTGCACAAATTGAACATAGTCAGCAGCCCAAAATGCATTTACTGTCGTGATATAGATGACGTTCTACATACTTTCTTCATGTGTGATCACTGGTTGGCAGAAGGAAGTATTGTGGAAGCCGAACTCGAGATATTGACGCCAGATAATATTGTGCTTGTGATGCTGAGAAATCAGGAATCTTGGGATAGCGTGACAGAATATGTGGAAAGTATCCTGTGCCAGAAGAAGAGGGATCTGGATGCTTTTGAACATCAGTGAAAGATGAATGAAGGAAGAAGTCTGAATGACTAAAAGCACAATACTACCCTGAAGTAATGCGAGAGCAGTTCCAGGGTAGAAACAAACATCGTAGGAAAATGGGTGTGTGGTTTTTAGTGGATAAGAATCCCACACACTCATGGAGTGCGAACCCTTCACGAGCGTCTCATGTAAGATTTTCCACAGTCCCTCGCAAAAAAAAAAAAATTAATTACTGTTGTTGTTGTTGTTATTATTATTATTATTATTATTATTATTATTATTATTATTATTATTATTATTATTATTATTATTATTATTATTATTATTATTATTATTAAAATTTTGAATTTTACAGCATTACCAGCAGTCATACCCATTGTTCACTGGTGTACTAGCTTCCTCGGGATATCAGTGGTGCTTTCCGACCCATGATCACAGATTCGATTCCAACCAACCAAAGAGAACACTAAACTTGCAAGATTGCATTTCATTTTAGCAGATCTACCTATCAGAAGAAAACTATATTACTCCTATAAGAGTAGCCCTGCAGTGTCTCTCTACAAGGATGTAGAAGGAAAAGGGAATGAAATACCTGCACTCTGTTATCTGTATAATTAAGTCAGAAGTATGAGGTGAGGAAGTATATACAATGAGGAATGCATGTGTTAATTCAGAAACTTCCAGAGAACTTTGAGTCTTTTGAGCTATCTCTCTGTTGTTAGCAGTGCCGATCTGACAGACCGAAGCCTAGCACACCTATCCTCCCGGTCCCTGCAGCTATTGGTCATTCTGCAACAAGCCGCGCGAGGTGAGGCGAGGGGAGAGGGACGCTGTGCCTGGGCTGCAATATCTTTCTCCAATGCCTTGCACTCAGAAATGCGTGCAGCGTTTTTTCTCATTGCGTTCAAGATTTGTAAATGGAACAATGTGCCAGATGCTTACAATATAATGTGCTTTAGATTTCCTTTGTTCTCATTTGAGGTTAGGGCTTCATCGATAGCCTTCGTAGCCCTTACTATACACCACTGCTTTTCATGTCCCCATCATTCTGTAAATGACTTGATTAATCAAATTATGAAAAACAAGCCGAGCATAATTTGAAAGAATAAGCATGAAACATTATGCTAAACTGAATGTTTTCATGAACACTGAAGCATTAATACCTAAATGCTAGAGTAAGTAATTTTGAAACAACTTGGTAACCTACCTCAAGATCTTCAAGATTGTTAAATTTTACCCAGTCAAAATTTGGAACATATGGACCATAACCTTGGTATGAGCTTGGATCAGTAGATGCAGAAAGAGCTGCCAAAGTACGTCCATGGAAGTTTTCACAAGCAAAGACACATATGGCTTGATCTCTGGGAATATTCTTCTTGTAATAGCCCCATTTCCTTCCTAACTTTACTGCAGTTTCAAAACCCTCCGCTCCTACAACAGACATTCCATGGCTATCATAATTGTTAAGAATGTTGTAAACAGTCAGATAATAATCAATAAGAGGATGTATCCTACTTTTGTTTTGGGCCATGAATCACAAGAAGCAAACTTTTTTGGGGGAAAAATTCTGCAAGTGGTTACTAGTAAATTATATACGTAGGTCGAGTCATAAGTCATGGCAACTATTTTTTTCTCGCAAACAGGAGTCAACACGGAAAAACTAAGATATGCATTTGGAAATGTACGGTATGTACTTGCGTGTGATGCCACTAGATGGTGTATGTAAACAACAATGTGGCATGCCCCCAAGTTCATTGTGTGAGAGAGAGAATGTCACAAAATGGAAGTCAACAAACAGGAGCAACGATCGTATATTACAATAGCAGTTCTCTGTGGCAGAAATGCACGCCAATGCCATGCAGAGCTGCGGTAAGCATGAGGTGTGCATGCCATGCCCTATAGAACAGTGGTGAGGTGGGTGTAGGCGTTCAAACGGGGTAGAGTATCAACTGCCGATTTGCCTCGCCCAGGCCGTCCAGTGTCCATGGACAAAGTGGACACCTTGGGTGATTATTTTGAAGGTCTGTAACAAGTGGAGACCTGTCCATTGTACGTAGTCTTGTGTATTTGCTGTCTATACCATAATAAAACAATGTTTTCCAATGGCCTGTGTTCTGTCACTTTCCTACGAGAATCTCCTGAAGTCTTCAGGCACTATGCATAAGTACATGCCATATATTTCCAAATGCATATCTTAGATTTTCCGTGTTGTCTCCTGTTCTTGAGAAAAAAAATAGTTGGCATGACTTATGACTTGACCCTCTTAGTTTCAATATACGGTAATTATACTGTAGCATTAATTTGATCATGTGGAATGAAAGAATGCATGATTTTCTGTTTTGCTTTGCTCATGTTGTTTAGAATGTGCAGACTGAGGACCTTCTAAAAAAAACACCACAAGTGTAAAGTGATGTAAATGATGTTATTACATAATTTTGAATAATAACACACACACATAATCACTCATTATTTTATTGCCTGTTGCTTTGCAACTAATTAAATCAGGGGCATAACGAATGTAATATGGGCCCATCTGACCAAATAAAATTTCAGACACCTTCAAATAAAATGTAAACCCTACAAATAACTAATAACTAATAACAAATAACTAATGCAAATTTAATTACAGCAGTTAGATAATATAAGATATATTGTCAAATGATATACACAAAGGGGTTATTCACTATTGTAAGATTATTATTATTATTATTATTATTATTATTATTATTATTATTATTATTATTATTATTATTATTATTATTATTATTATTATTATTATTATTATTATAAAATAATTTTAATATGTTTTATTTAGCTGCCTCTGTGGTTTTTTAGTGTATTTTCCATCTCCATATCAGGAGTCATTACTTTCTGGATGCTGATCTTTATAAGATATTCAATGACTTCTTTAATAAATTAAATATCACTGACTGATGCTGTTTTAACAAAAGACCCAATGTTCTTTCCCTTATCATGGCCCATTATGTGAAGCTGATGCTCTCTTAACACAACGCAATGGCTCTACTAGCATAGTTCACACCTTTTACTCTATTCTCACTTTTACTTTACAAAGGAGAAATGATCTAGCGTTCATCACATGTTAACTGCAGCCAAATTCAATAGAATTTTACGTCTGAAGTTCAGCTAAGCCAATTTAATCAATCAATCAATCAATGATCTGCATTTAGGGCATTGTGTATTGAATAGGTGGATCTCAATAAGCTTTTGTAACATTGTTGAATTAACATACCACATAATCGAGCATCTCGTCTCCTTACTCCCAAGTCTTCTTCGTCCAAAGTTTGCAACATTTTAGTAACACTATTCCTTTTTCGGAAATCATCCAGAACAAATCGTACTGCTTTCCTTTTAATTTTTTCAAGTAGTCCTGATGAGGGTCCCATACTCTGGAGTGATACTCTAACTGTGGTCTTACCAGAGACTTATACGCCCTCTCCTTTACATCCTTACTACAACCCCTAAATACTCTCATAA
This sequence comes from Anabrus simplex, assembly GCF_040414725.1. NCBI lineage: Eukaryota > Metazoa > Arthropoda > Insecta > Orthoptera > Tettigoniidae > Anabrus > Anabrus simplex. The sequence goes on along the minus strand of NC_090265.1, from coordinate 650,361,992 downwards.
CCATGTGAAGAGATCTGTAACCTTTCTTAACTACCTTGTTAATATGATTATCCCCAATGAAGATCATTCCTTTATTAAGTGGTATGTTCCGAGCTGTCAGTGTAGAGATGGCGTGGGAGTACATCAGTAGACAAATAAGTTTGGGTGGTGTCTTTAAATGTAGGAAAGGTCACAATATGAAGATAAAGTTGGAATTCAAGAGGACAAATTGGGGCAAATATTTGTTTATAGGAAGGGGAGTTAGGGATTGGAATAACTTACCGAGGGAAATGTTCAATAAGTTTTCAATTTCTTTGCAATCATTTAAGAAAAGGCTAGGAAACCAACAGATAGGGAATCTGCCACCTGGGTGACTGCCCTAAATGCAGATCAGCATTGATTGATTGATTGAATGAATGAATGAATGAATGAATGAATGAATGAATGAATGAATGAACACCTAGGTACTTATATTGTTCTCCATGTGGTACTGTCACCCCATCAACACAATAATGAAGACTGAGAAGACTTTCCCTCTTTGTGAAACCTACAACTTTACATTCCATTTTCATTCATACCATTGTCTGCTGTCCATCTCACTACATTGTTTAAGTCCTCTGCAGTCGCTCACAATCCTGCAACTCATTTACTACTCTATACAGTATAACATCATCCGCAAATAGCCTTATCTGTGTTCCAGATCTTTACTTCTATCATTTCTCATCGGCTGTAACTCGATCTGAGTATATATACCTTCTTCCTGCATACATTGACCAGTTCAACTCAGTTTATGGATGTATTTACAATGACTAAATAGACCAATCCTGGCATGAGACATATGCCCACACAAATCACACTGAATGGATAGAAGAGGGCGGGGTTGTAATTGATGGAGTTTTCTTGCTTGTCGCTTGGCCTCTTGATGTCTGCGGCGTTCTCTTTCAAACAAGTTGACAGTGGTGGATGTAGCGTTCTGCCACAGTGAGTGGTCCACAGCACATTCTTCCCATGTCTCTATATCTATACCAGTTGTCTTCATGATGTGTTTCAGCTGGTTTTTAAAACACTTAAGAGGAGCTCCATGAGGTCTACTGCCAGAGCAAAATTCACCATAAAGAATTTGGCGGGGAAGCCTGGTATCACCCATGCGGTGAACATGGCCTAACCATCTCAGTTGATGAGCGATCATTGTTGCCTCAATGCTTTGTTGAGAACTGCCGTGTTGGTCACATAGTTCTCCCACTTAATATTCAAGATGAATCTCATTTTCTGTTGGTGGAAGCGCTCAAGTTTTTTGATATCACGGCGATAGAGTGTCCAAGTTTCACAGCCATACAGCAGTGTGGAAATGACAACAGCTTTGTACACCATGAGTTTGGTACGCAGTTTTAAGTCGTTATTCATGAAGACTCTGTGCATTAACCGTCCGAATGCTGCATGAGCAGCCTCAATTCTTTTATCAGCTTCTTGTTCACAGGTACACCGTTTAGACAAGATGCTTCCAAGATATGAAAAGTAATCAACCTGTTCCAGTGTTGTGTCTAAGATGGAAATACTGAACTCAGGAAGTGTTAATCCTGGGGCAGGTTGTGCAAGTACCTTCATTTTTTTTTTGCATTAATGGCAAGACCAAAGCGATCACATGCAGTTTTAAAGCAGTTGACTGACTGTTGTAGTTCTGCAGGTGTTAAAGCAGGAGATGCGGTGTCATCGGCATACTGCAGTTCTGTCACCCGGGTAACCAGAGTACATCTTTGTGAGTGAAGTCTTGCCAAATTGAAAAGGCCTCCATCAAAAGGAAATTTAATCTCCATGCTTAAATTGTTTGCAGATGATTCATGCAGCATGGCAGCCATGTACAGTGCAAAGAGTGTAGGGGCAAGCACACAGCCTTATTTCAATCCATGAGCGATTGGAAACGAATCTGATACTGAGTAACACGTGCCATCATGAAGAGCTTGAACCAATTCCACATAATGTTCAGGACATCCAAAATGTCTCAATACTTTCCACATAGCACATTTATAATGTCCAATTTATTTTGGTATAATAAATTTACTCATTCGGGACAAATATTTCAGATTTCCTATGGGAATCAACATCTGTATCATCTGATGGCCAAGCAGGCATCAATTTTTGGTAGTGAAACAAAGTCTCTCATAGTGCATTGGCACTGCCGGTGGCTTCAAGTAGCCCACGCAGTGGCCTCCACGGTATGCACTAGCCATGTGCTAGGTACCAACTGACGAGCTCAACCTAGCACACGGGGGCGAGATGCTGGCAACCAGAAATGAGTTAGCTGGAAAATTTATAACGTCCAATAACGGACCATTTATATTGGTATCATAGCAGATCTTGGTACTGAATCAAAGGCTTTTTCCAGATCATAGAAAACTAAGTACAAAGGCTGCTGTTGTTCTCTGCATTTTTCCTGGAGTTGTCTAGCACAGAAGATCATATATGTTGTGCCCATGGAGGTTTGGAAACCATATTCAGACTCAGGCAAAATCCTCTCTGAGATAACATAAGGGTCCAATAATCCTGCCCAGTGGAACCGCCCTCTTAATCATTACAGGATCAGATAATGCTTCACCTTCTCTAATACTCTGAGTTCTATTTTCTAGAAATGAAATAAAATGTCATATGGCTTTTAGTGCTGGGATACCCCAGGACGGGTTCGGCTCGCCAGGTGCAGGTTTTTCTATTTGACTCCCGTAGGCGACCTGCACGTCATGATGAGGATGAAGATGATGAGGAATACAACACATACACCCAGTCCCCGTGCCATAGGAATTAACCAATTAAGGTTAAAATCCCCGACCCGGCCGGGAATTGAACCCGGGACCCTCTGAACTGAAGGCCAGTACGCTGACCGTTCAGCGAACGAGTCGGACTTCTAGAAATGTAGTCACCCATTCAACCACTCTTTTGTCTAGTCCAGTAACCCTCATTTTTGTCATTAACCTCCCATGAATTACCCTATCAAAAGCATTGGATAGGTCAATAGGTAAGTAAGTCAATAGTAAGTAAAATGGACCTGATGAGTAAACAAAATATTATCAGTGTGACTGGTGTAAATTGGGCAGAGATCCTGTTGAAACTGGATAATCCCACTGGAACAACATGTTTTCACATTTGGAGCCATGATATTTCGCATGATATGCAAACCTTGAGTTAAATGTTGACACGTCTGAAAATATGACCGGACTTTAATCACAGTCTTCATTCAATTGAGCAAATGCAAACCAGTAAAATTTATGGTGATTGGAGAAAAACCTTCTTTTTTTTTAGCAACCCTGTGGTATCTATGACGAGTATCATGTAACTCATTGCAGACAATTAAATAACATCCTGGGAAACATGTGACTTCCTTAAGCTGGACAGCATTTAAAAATGGTTTCTTCTCTGAGGTAATAACCAAAATTTCCCAGCATAGCAATCTGAGTTAAAATATTTTCTATGCACAGCAGTTCAGTATACAGTCAGGTTTTCAATGCAGATATTGATAATTTACATGTTTATTTTATTCCTATATCAGATCTGGAGGTTACGCCTCAAAACTTACGAGTTTCAAAACAACATGGGCTAAAATAAGTACAAATAGTATCTAAACTCATGACTACAAACTAGTAACTAAATTGGCACTCTAATGATCAGGGCCTGGATTTTGATAACCTAAATATGTTTTTAAAATGACCTATAAAATGACTGCAAATATCCCATAAAATGACCCAAAAACTTATTAAATGAGGGAAAATATTTGAATGAAACTGACATAATTTCATCACAAGCAAAATGCAAACAGACTACGTCATTGTATGTTGAAATGATTTTAATAGGTACCTCATATTATTTAATTATTATTTGACAAATATGAATTATACTGGTTATTATTTCAGTCTATTGTTTGGCACTCCAAGTTCTGTGTTCTTTTATTCAAGGAAAATAACACTGCAACATCTGAAGAACAAAAAAGAGAGAATTTCGCCGTTAGGTACTCAAATTCTTTATCGGATTAGAGATTATAATAAAAACGTGCACTTAAAATATGTGACAGGCTATACAGGCTTACCTCAGTTTTCATTACAGTAGATGACTGTGACCATTCATAGATTCTTACAGGAAAAAGAACAACGATTGTCGACCAGCACGTTTTTGTACTTTGAAAGCTCCTTTCAACGTCTACGGATGCTATTGGAGAATACTTGAAGTGAACTAAATCAGTGGATGTAAGTTGTTCTTCAGTGCCAATAATGCTGAAATCTTCACCAGCCAAAATCCGAGAAATGAAACAAAAAATACGTAGGTGGATCAAAAGGTTAGTTGCACTAACGCGCCGCAGCAGCACGCTGTGTGTCGCAAACGTGGGCACAGCAGAGAAAGGGATAGACACTGCCCACACGTCTGTTAAGCAGGTCGCTGTGGTGTCTCGTCTGGTATTGTGTGAATAGCGGCCAAATGCAATGTCGCATCAACTGGACGTTCACTCCAAATATGAGGTGCGTGCGACAGTCTGATTCCTATGGGGCAAAAAGAAGAATTGCACGGACATTCATCGTGAAATTAGTGCTGTGTATGGGGAGCGGGCCATTTCCCGGCAAGGTATCGTAAAGTGGTGTCAGCAATTCGAAGCCGGATGCACGGATATCACGGACAACCATCGTGAAGGCAGGCCTGCAACGTCCAGGACCCGTGCAAAGGTCAACAGTGTGAATGCAATCATTACACAGAACCGGCGCATTAAACTGAGAGAAATTGCGACGCAACTGAACATGTCATATGGCAGTGTGTTCGCCATTGTTCACGAGGACCTTGGATATTGTAAGCTGTGTCAAAGATGGGTCCCACGTCTTCTCACCGATGAGCACAATGGACAACGTTTCCAATCCTCCCTGGCATTTTTTCAACGCTATGCCGCAGACAGCAACGGGTTTCTGCGGCGAATCATCACAGGCGACGAAACATGGGTCCACCACTTCACCCCCGAAATGAAGCGAACATCAATGGAATGGGTGCACCTCTCATCACCACAACGAAAGAAGGCCAAGGTTCAACCTTCAGCCGGTAAGGTTATGGTGACAGTGTTCTTTGACATGGAGGGTTTGCTGCACATGGAATTCATGCCGAAAGGAACGACGATCAATGTGGCGTCATATTGTCAAACGTTGCACTGGTTGCGTAAAACGATTAAAGAGAAGCGCTTGGGGGAAATGGAGCGCCGGTGTGATTTTGTTGCACAATAATGCAACACCTCACAAGGCCTGCCAAACAAGAGAACCGCTGCAGCGTTTCAAGTGGGAGGTCTGGCAACATCCACCCTACAGTCCCGACCTAGCGCCATGTGACTTTCATCTGTTCAGTAAGCTCAAAACGGAGCTCAGTGGTCAACGTTTCCAGACCGATGAGGAGGTGAAGGCCGCTGTCTCTGAGCGGTTGCAAAACACTGGAGGAAATTTCTATGCATCCGGCATCGACAAGTTGGTTGTGCGTTTGCAGAAATGTTTGAAGTCTCTTGGAAACTATGTGGAAAAGTGACATTACAGTGTATGTCGTTATAGTCGTGTTGCTGTTGTATAGGTGGTGTAATAAATAGCCCTAACTGGGAAGTGCAACTTATTTTCTGATCTACCCTCATATTAAAACCCAAGTTCTTGTCAAGAACATGTTTCAGTTTGTTTGACACTGTCACACCAGAATCACCACGAATGCATTTTAATTCATCTGTGGCTGTTCTGACTAAATTGGTAATTTTTTCTAGAGCCACACCTCTCTTCTGAAGACATATAATAATCGACGACAAGAAACTGAAATTTGCTTTAATGCACGCTAGTTTTTCCTCCATTTGCGTATCCGAAAATAATTCTGAGCCATCTGAATGGCCTTAGCATCTTGTACGTCGAAAGAATCTATTACATGTTCGACTGTCTGAAAGTGGTCACAATAGTAAATACAGGCGTCAATCCACGTACCCCACCGTATGATGCAAGGCTGCGGTGGTAATGGAATGGCGGGTGCTTGGCATCTGGAAAGTTCCCTGCGTGATGGAGCCTTAGTAAATACCTTTTTGGTTTGGGACACAAGCTTGTAAACTTCAGGGAAATTTGATCTGACTTCTTCGGCCACTCTGTGAAAAGCTTGAACTAGGCAGGTTACATGCATCATTTTTGAGTAAAATGCTTTGATTGCTTTGGAAGCTTTAACTATGTAAGGTGCTGCATCAGTCACAAAGAGCAGAACATCATCATACCTTACAGCCTCAGGCCATAGTAGTTCCATCGATTTATCAAAGAGGCGACATATTGTAGAATGGTTTACAGATTGCAAAAATTTGGTCGTGAGCAAAAATATTTTTCCAGGCCTATCTACTTCTAACAGCCGGCCCTGTGGTGTAGGGGTGGCGTGACTGACTCTCGCCCGGAGGCCGCGGGTTCAATTCCCGGCCATGTCAGGGATTTTTCTCTCAACCTGAGGGCTGGTTTGAGGTCCACTCAGCCTACGTGATTAGAACTGAGGAGCTATCCGATGGTGAGATAGCGGCCCCGGTCTCGAAAGCCCAGAATAATGGCCGAGAGGATGTGTCGTGTTGACCACACGGTCCCTCGTAATCTGTAGGCCTTCAGGCTGAGGAGCGGTCACTGGGCAGGCCAAAGCCATTTTAAGGGCATTAAGTGCCGTGGGGTTTGGCTTTTTGGTTATCTACTTCTAACGTACCCACGATAACATTGGTAATGTAACGGCCCTCTATATCACTGGTTTCATCGATTGAAACAAATATTATGTTTCCGCAGGCTTCTTTTCTGATATTCCTTAGTGTGTCGTAGCATTGGGATACATAGTTCTTTCTTGGAGTAGACTCATCCAGGCCTACACGGCCCGCATACCTTTGTAAGAACTCTCTCAGTTTAATATTGTTCAATTTCCAGAGTGGAATGTTTGAAGAAACGAAAGCTTCACACAAGTCTTTACAAAACACAGAGAAAGTACCACCATTCGAGGATGACTGTGAGAGTACCAAACCAAACCCCATGGCACTACAGCCCTTGAAGGGCCTTGGCCTACCAAGCGACCGCTGCTCAGCCCGAAGGCCTGCAGATTACAAGGTATTGTGTGGTCAGCACGACGAATCCTCTCGGCCATTATTCTTGGCTTTCTAGACCGGGGTCGCTATCTCACCATCAGATAGCTCCTCAATTCTAATCACGTAGGCTGAGTGGACCTCGAACCAGCCCTCAGGTCAGGTAAAAATCCCTGACCTGGCCGGGAATCAAACCCGGGGCCTTCGGGTAAGAGGCAGGCACGCTACCCCTACACCACGGGGCCGGCGACTGTGAGAGTAACAGTAGAGAAATTTTTCTTTTGCTACTATTTTGGACTCCACGCATGTGCTTCTCTCGACCGATATATTGCTGAACGGTAAATCTCTTATCTCCTGCCACTTTCACCTCACATATTTTGCAGAAAAGAATTTCACCATTGGTGGTAAAAATATCCTCGTCAAATTCTGAAATTAATTGTTTGAAATGAACAGTCCTAGATGGCTTTAACTTTGGCAATACACTGATAACACAAATCCACATAGCACACATATGGTTGCACTGAGGTACTTAACCAGACTGGCATTACTGGGCCTACAGTTGTTTCTCTTCCTACCCCCTTGATTTCAACATTGCTTCCGGATTAGCTGCAAGCACAGGTATGTCTCCTGGAATGTGGATATTCCACGAAATAGGGGTTAAACAAAGTTGTGAAGATTCTTATGTCTTTGTATTCATCCTCACTTTCAGTTCTGTTAATATCCAGTACCATGCACAAAAAATGCATCATAAACCATTAAAAATGTGACAAAATGACACAAAATATATAAAATATTCTAATAAATTCCATAAAATGATACCATAGTAATGCAAAAAGTGAGAAAATGACCTAAATATAAAATACTTAGAAAAATGGCAAAAAATGAATTAATAAATATGCATCTCTGTAATATGGGGGCCATGAACAGGATTTGTATATAAGTTAGCAATGTCTGTGGTGAACCATTTAAAAGATGACATGTCATCTAGAATCCGGCCCCTGCCAATGTTTGTTTGTCCAACCCTTGTCTTGTTTTCCCTACTGGGTCGAGTATGAGGTGAGATAAATCTGTCGTGGCGGGATTTTATGACCGGATACCCTTCCTGACGTCAACCTCATCAGATGAAATGAATGACGTGATATATGATAGTAGGGAGAGGGTGAAACCCGGTGCCGGCACATAGCCTACTTCTGTCGAATGGCACCAAGGGGTCTGCTCAAGGCTTAACGTCTCCATCCGACGGACAAATCACCATCAACAGTGTCATATGCCTTCACTCCATATGAGCACTGCAGAGAGGTTTGGAATATAATCTAGGCTTTTGGCAAGCAATCTAGTGATTATAAATTGTATACCAGCACCTCCCCTACCCTGCCAGCCAACATTCTGATGGTGAAATTTTTTTCGACCAACGGGACTCAAACTGGCTAACCTCGGTGTCAGACCATTTTAGACTTCAGCGCCTTAACGATCATGGCCACCAGGCGGGCTCAATCCGGGCCCTGCCAATGAGTCTCAAAATTCACCACTCCGAATGGCAGGTGCCTGTGACGACCGCAGGAGGGATGAGGTGCGCGGTGACTCACTGCCCTTCAACCCATGTTTGTCCACCCACTTTTAGAATGGGATATCTCATGCATTGTTAACAGGAATTATCACCCTAGCACAGAACAAATTCTCCAAATATAACACCGATCTTTACTCGGTTATTCTCCTTGGTGTCATCGAGTAGTGCTCAACATGGAATTCATTACTTCACAAAATGGTGAACTAAATTTAATCTACAACAGTATTAGGTTTTGTAAGGAGAGAAAGAACAAGTTGGGAAAATCAGTATGGATTTGTCATAAAAGACTGTCATCCATATGTGCCAGTAAAGTTATAATTGCATGTGACAATAGAGTTTTAAGTGAAACGGCCCATCAGCGTGTCTCAAACTATTGTCACGTCTACTTTGTGCGAGGCTACACGACATACCCACCTTTTGATGAGAGGGGTGCCAATTACAAGAGGGTACGCAGTTCCGGCTGGCTCTAACAATGGACCTTTTTTGCACAATTCTGATTACAATTGCAAATACCTACTGTTGTTATGTGGGTTGGGTGGGCATTTATCCATTGACAGAAGAACTGGCCCAGTTTGTGAGTTTCGAGACTTGCCCAAGTAAAGGAACCTACTCTTAATCCTCTTCTTGGAATTTGTGAATTTTGATGCTCATAAGTTTTAAGACTCGTGAGTTCTGAGATGACACAGATCTGGACAAGTATATGCCATGTGCCATTCATTGTGCAATTGCACTTACTCAACCAAATTCCACCTGAACTCCACAAGACATGCAAAATTATATATGGTTGTCTGGGTGTACACTACGTATAAAGCAAATTCACTTTATCAGAGAAGAACAAGAATGACTTTGGTGATCGGTGATTGATGACCGAATGATTGACCAAGTAATATACAGGGTGAACCCAAATATTTCTGAAATGAAAGGTGCTATTGATGTACCGTTTTCACAAAAATAAAGTGTAACCAAGGGCTCATAATTGTAGCCCATACACAGATTTTAATAATGATTAGACTGTGTATTTATTTTTAAAAATTGTATCCCAAATGGAACCAAGTCTATTGACATTAACAAAATAAAACTAAAGTAAATTAGAATTTCAATGATGTTTTTTGTTTTGTTTTTCAGAATTCCAGTACAAGTAGTTTACGTGCTATCATAGTTTGAAAATTGTAAATACTGGCAGATGTCTGCTCCGTGTGTCAGCATCAACTTAAAAAATTGTTAATTAAAAAATTCGTTGGATTCTGAAAAGAAAAAGAATTGGCCTTCAAAGGTTATGTTCAAAATGAAGACCACCATTTTCCATACAAACTTCTAGTCTGCTATGTACGCATCGGTGCACATATTCTAGCATTTCATCAGAAATTTCAGTGCAGGCAGCAGTATCATCTGGTGTAGGCTAGTCCTTGTAAACAGCATCCTTTAACTTTTCCCCAGAGAAAAGTCTAAAAGGATCAAATATGGTGAGCAGGCCAGCCAAGGTACAGGTTCCCTTTGTCCAGTCCAACGATTTGGAAAGCAATTGGCAAGCTGTAGTATGTCGTGTTCTATGCGCTGGACATCATGCTCATACCACATCTCATTCCTCCTAGTCTGCAATGGAATGTCTTCTAACATCTGTGGAAGTTGGTCTTTTAGGAGAATCTAGTGTTCCTTCTATGAAAAAAGGGCCTTTGAGCTGAAGGTTCATTATTCCACACCACAAATTTAAACTCCCAAGGATGCTGACGTTCCACCTGACAAAGCCAATGGTTATTGTTTACAGACCAATAGTGCATGTTTTGGGGGTTTACTTGGCCATGATTTGCAAATTTTGCTTCATCACTAAACAAGATACATGATAAATCCAGTGTATCTTATCTTAACCAAAAGTTAACACAATTCTCAAAAATATTTCCTTGCAGCTCTTGATGGAGAGAGACATTAAACAGATGGAACTTATGGCAGTGGAGAATTCATTATACACTTGTCTGACTCATGCCATTTACTCATGCGATTGCATGGGAACTAACATGCAGATCTACATAAGAAACAGCTAGAACATTAATTTCATTCTCTTCTCCAGTCACTTGTTTGTTTCTGTTATGTATTCTATGTGTTATTCTTCCAGTTTCACATAATTGTTTGACAAGGTTCACACATAATTGCTGAGATGGGTGATATCTACTGGGACATTGTTCTGTGTACAGAGCATTCTTCCTATATTCTCCACACACCATTAACATAATACTAAATTATTTACCAAATGATGAGCTCAGTTTAGCACACTGGGGCGAAACGCTGGCAACCAGGAATGAGTTAGCTGGAAAATTTATAATGTCCAATAACAGACCAAGGAATCAACATCTATATTATCTGGTGGCCGGGCAGGCATCAATTTTTGAAAATGAGACAAAGTCTGTCATAGTGCATTGGCACTGTCAATGGCTCCAAGTAGCCTATGCAGTGGCCTCCACAGTCCAAGTACACACCCCTATACCCGATTTTCCATCACAGTATAGCTCCAGCCAACACCACGGGAAAAATGGAGATCTTTGCCAAACACTTTCACAACCACTTCAGCACACATCTTGATTCCGATTGTGACTACACCGATTCACAACTCTACCTTACCTTAGCCTCCTCCCCACCACTCACTCCCTCCACTTCCCATACCCTTTCCAGTCACCCTGTAGACACCCCCATCACACTGTCCAAAATTCAGTCTGTCCTCACTAAATCCTGGAACACTGCCCCAGGACCTTACAAAACCCATACTTTCACATCCATCCAGCCCCATTACCCCTTCTAACCATTCTGGCTACCCTCTATACCTTCATTCTCAGAACCGGCTATTACCCCACCTCCTGGAAACACACCACCATGCTCCTCTTTCCAAAACCAGGCAAACCACTTTCCGCACTTGAGTCCTATCTCCCCATCATCCTCATCACTGTCCTTGCCAAAATCCTACTCTGTCGTCTCCACCCCCACCTCCAAAGTAACCATCTGCTCCCCCCTTCCCAATTCGGTTTCTGTTCTGGACTATCCACAACCGACCAACTCCTACGCCTTGCCCAGATGACTTTGAATAATTTCTACCATGCCCATCCTACACTCCTCATCACTTTTGACTTCCAGCTTGCCTTTGACTCCATCCGGCAGCCTGCACTCCTGTTCAAACTCCGATTCTTTGCTATCCCAAGTTCCTATGTCTGGCTCATTTCATCCTATCTGTCCAATCAAACCTCCCAGATCTCAATCAACCACCAGCTTTCCTCATCATTTTCCCTTACCCTAGGTGTTCCCCAAGGTTCTCCGCTCTCCCCCCCTCTTCTTCATACTGTTCGACGCCGACATTCCCCAACCTCCCCAACCGCTTAAACTGTTCCAATTTGCCGATGATGCTGTCATCCTAGCTCCTCTCTATTCTATTCAATCAATTAACTTTGAAGTCCAATCCTACCTAAATTTCTTCATATCCTGGTGTGATCGATGGCATCTCAAGTTCAATCCTACCAAAACCCAAGTCATTCTCTTCTGTCGCCGTCATGGCATGTCCAGCAGTACCCGCGACTCCAACCAACTTCAACTCCTCATTCACGACACTCTTATCCGAACCCAACCAATCCTTATATATCTTGGCTTACATTTCGACCAGGACCTCACCTTCTGCCCCCATCACCATCTCAAACTAAGACTGCCACATGTGCTCACCTCGTGCGTCGGTTAGCTGGCACCTGGTGGAGTCTGAATTCCTCCCTCCTCATCCTCACCTATAAGACCTTTGTTTGATGCCCAGTCATCTAAGACCTCACCGCTTGGGCAGCCATGGCCCATTCCTACCTCTATCTTTTCCGCCCCCTCCTTTCCATCGAACAGTGTACTGTCTGTCACACCCTTCACCTTCCGTTCACCTACCACACTTCCAATCTTTACGACATCTTCCCCTTCCCGAAACTAGATACCTACATCCTCACCCATTTCCAACAAGCCCTAACTTGAGATCATCCCCTCCTGAACCATCTCCTCTGTGGTCCACCCCCTCCCTTCTCGCACTTGGTAAATACCATCTTCCACCAAGTCCTACCTCTTGATTTATCACATAGTGACTGACAAGGAAGTTGCAATACAAATTGAGGATAGCTTTTCCTTCACACTGTGTTTCGTTCCCTCCCACCACCCTGGGATGGTGACTACACAAAGACTGTGACGGGAACCCTAAAACCAATTCCTACCTACCCATACACATAGCACTCACACTCCAGGTCTCACTAGGCAGTTCCGACATGCGTGGGGGTCTAGGATATCATCCTCCCCGTTCATCTCCCATATCACCATGCTATGTACTCAAATCATTCATTTCAATTGTATGTCTATTCTATGATTTCTTTTCCTTCTTCTCACAGTATGCATCTTATATTATTATCCATTACAAAAACATGACCCACTTATTGGAGAATAGTTTAGAATATCATAACTCTAATCAAATTACTAACTTATTCTTGTTTATTTTCTGTTAATATACTATTATATAATATTGTACTTGATAAATAAAAATGGTTATGTGTATCTATTAATAAGAATGTTTATGTATTGTAAATATTATTATTGTTGTTGTTGTTTTTGTTATTATTATTATACTATTTTTGAGTCTGTGCTTATATTAACAAAACAAAAAAACAAATGTTATGCGTTACTCTATTATTATGCACTTGTATTAAAAAATTAAAAACCACATATAAAAAATAAAAGTAAAAATATAAACACAGAAAAAGGTACAGAAAAAGAAAAATAAACAAAAAAATTTCCCTGCGCACCTCCCTCTTCCTCACTTCAAATTTCCCTCTTCCTAATGGCATTGCTCCTCCCCCAACCCGCCAAAACTTCTAGCCATGGTGAAGGCATAACCTTCAAGGTGGAGGTGGCCCATCCCTCCCCTTCAGGGAGGAGAATGAAAACTTATGGGGAAAAAAAAAAAAAGCCATGCACTAGCCATGTGTGCTATTTACCAACTGATGAGCCCAACTTAGCACACTGGGGCGAAATGCTGGCAATCAGGAATGAGTTAGCTGGAAAATTTATAATGTCCAATAACAGATTAACTATATTGGTATTCTAAATTTACTCATTCGGGACAATGGGAATCAACATCTATATCACCATTAACATGTTGGCTTTTTCAACATTGGTAAATACCATCTTCCACCAAGTCCTACCTCTTGGTTTATCACATAGTAACTGACAAGGAAGTTGCAATACAAATGGAAGATAGCTTTTCCTTCCCACTGTATTTGCTGAGAATTGATTTGTTTTCTCCATCCATGATATCCTTTGCATCCTCCTATATACCGTATCGTGAAAGCATACATTTTTTCCCTGATCAGCTGCTGCTTTAATTGTCTGAGTTACTGAACTGTGTTACTGAAGATAGTGAATTAAGTACTAAACCTAAACTGTAGCCAGTATAAGAAATTCAATTCTTTGAAAATCACTAAATGTCAGTTCATTCAATTTCAAGATCTTTCCCATTCTCTACATTTGTAACTTACCTGTATTCATAGGCAGCACTTTATCAAAGTTCAGGAGTTCAGTTACATACTCTGCAAACTCGCCAAGTGCTTCACTGTAGAAGGCTCTAGAAGTATGGTGCAATATTCCCACCTGCTCCCGAACTGTGGATAAGATCTTTGGATGACAGTGACCAAGATTAGTCGCACCATAGCCGCTGAGGAAGTCAAAATATTTTTTGCCTTCTACATCCCACATGTACACACCTGAAATGATGAGGGCAGGTATATATTGTAGTCTGATATACCAACTTGATGTCAAATGTTGGATTATCCAGGATAGGCTTCTTTAAGCAATTGGCATTCTTTATTGCTAGTGGTTTAACATCACACCAACACATCAAAGTTTTTTGAAGACATAAGAATGGGAAAAGTGTGGATAGGGAAGGTAGTGGCTGTGCCCTTAATTCATTTGCCAGGTGTGAAAATGGGAAACCACAGAAAACCATCTTCTGGGCTGCCAACAGTCCAGTTCATAACCACCATTTGCTGAGTGCAAGCCAACAGCTACGTAACACTAAACATACGGCCATCTTGCTCGGTAAAGAATTGGTTGGCACGGCAGCTGTTATCCGTGGACATAGTTTCTTCTTAATAGTATTGGGCGAGTAAATAACAACTGAGCTTTGCAGCAAAATTATGATGGTGTTATTTATTCAATAATTCCTTTGTAAAATGCATAATTTGAAGTTAAAAATAAATTTTGTAATTAGTTTCATTAAGATGGTATCTTAGGTTGTTTGCTTCATTAGAGAAGAATGAATAAAAGTTAGATAAGAGTCCTGATCCAACAAATAAGAAATACGTAGTCATATATATCTGTGGTACTAATGTAGAAGTTGATATGTCGAAAAAAATTGAATATTCAGTTTTAATGCCAAATGGTAGATATTGCGATGAAGAGTATGATGGCAAAGCCTGGTATAATTCTAGTGCCCATAAAGTACACTGTTTCCAAAGTAAAGATTCCAATATGTCCAGTACATAGATATTGCGAGTGATTTGTTCTCTGAACTTGCTTAATAAATAATAATAAAACTTGTTCCTTATTTGTATTACATTCACAAATGTATGCCACTTCAATTTAGAGGTCATTAAAATAGTAAATGAATTTCAGCGAGCTTGCTAACTTAAAAATGCCTCCTGAATAATCAACTTCTTTGGCATATTGGGTTCTGCCTTAGTACCACATATATAGAAAGGCAGGAACATGGAAATGATCATATAATAGGATAAATACAGTGACAGGTCAATGTGGGAAAAGGGGGCAAAGGCTATTTCCCACATCTCCAAATGGATTTTTCTGTCTCTTGCTTTTACCTGTGTTTATCGAGGCTTCTTCTTATCCTGCACTTCCCACAACAAGATTGAAGATCTCTGAAGATTGTTGTTGTAATCTGTGGCTTTATTGGGAAGTAAGTCAATACGAAACTGATATCTATAAACAACAGTAATATACAAACAACATTAATAATGTACAGATGTATTAGGGGAGAGGGGGGCAAGGACTATCTCCACATCTTCAGATACAGGTAGATTTTCCTGTCTCTTGCTTTTACCTGTGATTATCGAGACTTCTTCTTATTTTGCTCTTCCCACAACAAGATTGAAGATCTTGTTCCTGGCTGTCCGGTATAGGGCTGGTAAACTGCCTTGTTTTTGTTGAGTTGGGTTGAGTCCTGTACACTGAAGTAGGTGTTTCGAGTCCATCACTCATCCAGTAATTTTGCAGATTGTACACTTCTCCGTTGGGTATATTTTGATTCTAGCTAGATGTGAAGCTAAGCAGTAATGTCCTGTTTCCAGTCTGAAGATCACCACTGCTTCTTTCCTCAGCTTGCTTTTATTTTTGTCCCATAGGTCATTTTTTCCCCACTCTTCATTGTAGTAAGTTGGGTGGTTTCTTTCTTCCATTTTTGAAGGTTTTTGTTTGTGATTATCTTCTTGATTGAGTTAGCTACCAGAGGTTTTGTTCTCATGAAGGTACTAGTGCCCTTTTTTGCTAGTTGATCTGCTAGTTCACTGTCTTCTACATGTACGGGGATCAATTGTAAAGTGATGTTTTTCTTTAAAGATTTTAATTTTGTCAGTAGATCTCTGAAGATGGCCCCTTAATGAGTATTGAAGCTTGCCTTCCTAAACAGAAGTAATCTCAATGGGCTAAGAAGAAATGATGTAGAAGAACTGGGTTTGATGAAGGGTGAGCTATCTACTGTACCTGAAGATGACAGTGTAGGAAGATGTAGAAATAGTACTTGTCATTTTGTGAATTCATGTTTGTCCTAATTCCCTCTTTCTGTTGTCTCCTCTTCCCATACTGACCTATCATTGTGTTTACCCTACTACTTACCTATATGTTCCTTTTCATGCTCCTCTTCCTCTTCTTCCTCCCCATCATCATCATCATCATCATCATCATCAGTTCCCATTTTCCATTTTATTTCAACTGGGTAGAGTTCCTCTCCATTTTCCTCTATCAATCCACCACTCCCCACACAACAATTTTTATTTTTACAATTGGCTTTACGTTGCACGGAAACAGATAGGTTTTATGGCATCCGTGGGATAGGAAAGGGCTAGGAGTGGGAAGGAAGTGGCCGTGGCCTTAATTAATAAATAGCCCCAGCATTTACCTGGTGTGAAAATGGGAAACCACAGAAAACCATCTTGCTGCCAACAGTGGGGTTCGAACCCACTACCTCACGGATGCAAGCTCACAGCTGCACATCCCTAACTGCATGGCCAACTTGCCTGGTCCACTCAACACTATTCCCTTGTCTAATGCTGTTTTGGACTAAGTGCATCCATGTCACTTTTGGTCATCCTCAGCCTCTCGTCCCCCTCAGTTTGCCTTTCTATCCTCTGTTTTGTCATTCATTCATTCATCATTCATACTTTTAATATGTCTAAATCAACTAGGTTCCTATCTTTCTATTGTTTGTCTCTTGTTTCTTACTTTTCATTACTTTCAAAGAAGAAATATATTTGGTTAGGAGAGGGTAGAGCATGAGAGATTCCCTACCCTACATGGTAAATTGTTTAAAATCACAACATCTGATTTATAGAATTAATTCATTTGAAAAAGCAGTCTTACTCACAGATTCACTAGCTGCCATACAAGAAGTATCCCCAAATACCTAAACCAATTCGTTAAGACTTCATGACATTAAACATCTACTCATTCATTATTGGTGGCCTGCCTATCGGCAGGTCTTTGCATGAATTCTCCACACTGTTCTGTCTTCAGCCATTCTCTTTGTCTTCCAATAGCTTCTATTTACCTTCACACTGTCCATGAACTGATACCTCTTCCTTCCTCTCTTCAGTTTTCCTTGTATCTTCCCTTCCAATGCTTTAGTTATTAAACAATTTCATCACAAACAGTGGCCTAACCAATTTTTCTTCCGTCTTTGAATGCATTCCAACATTGTTCTCCTTCCTTCATCCACTCTTTTTAATACTTCCTCATTCCTTACTTTTTCCTGTCAGCTGATTTTCTCCATCTTCCGCCAGATCCACATTTCAAATGCTTCTAATTTTCTTTCTTCCTCTTTTCTCAATGTCCAAGTCTCAGCTCCATAAAGTGCCACATTCCACACAAAGCACTTCACTAACCTCCTCTTAAGGTCCTTATTTAGAGGCCCATTCAACAGTGTCCTTTGTTTCATAAATGCTTCCTTGGCCATTGCAATTCTAGTCTTCACTTCGTCCAAGCAATGAAGATCATTTCTGATTATGCTTCTCAAATATTTGAATTTAGATACTTGTTCGATCTCCTTCCCCCGAAAGTATTATTTTAGCTATTGAGTCCTTCTTTGACCCCATGATCATTGCCTTGGTCTTTTTCCTATTAATTTTCATGCCTAACTTCTTACAGGATCTGTTCAATTTTTCCAACATAGCATTCATCATTTTCTCAGTTTCTGCTAGAACTGCCATGTCATCTGCAAATTGAATGCATTCAATTATTTTTCCTCCAACTGCCACACCTTGTTTTCCTTGAAAGCAATTTGCAATTAATTCCTCCAAGTGTATATTAAACAGCATTGGTGGAAGACAACAGCCTTGCCTCACCCCTCTGACAATTCTGCTCCCTTCTGACAGATCATGTCCTATTCTGATTTGGACAGTTTGGTTTATGTAAAGGTTCTTAATTAGCCTTCTTTCTTTCCAGTCTGCTCCATTCTTTTTCAGTATGATGATCAACAGTGGCGGCTCGTGACAAAATTTTTAGGAGGTTCACAACAACATTTTTGTTCATGTCTCAAATCTGCAAAAAAGTAACATAGGTACATAAATCACTTCACCAAAAGTTCCTTGTACGGTTCCTTTTTCACAAATAATATGGTAGAACCCCTGTAACCGAGGATAAATTTTATACTAGACTAATCTGTTAGTGTAGAACAAAAGTAAAATTCATAATAACTTTAGTACACTGCAGATTGAAGGATGCGAGCACTATTCTTGGTTTTTAAATAGCACAAAGTTCACCTAGGCACGACGAGAAGCATGGAAATAATGTGTGCCGCATTTACCGGTCGAATTTTTTAAAATAATTGTTTCCGAATTGACCGCAATAGTCTCCACATTATCTCGGTTAATCAGGGTTCTGCTCTATCACATGTTAATTTTTTTTCGTCTTGGAAATTACAGACAGCACTAGCATAGGGAATTCAATACTCGCGTTTTTGTGTGCATGAAACTTTTCATGTTAATTTATTTTTGCACTCAAATGAGCAAGGTCTGTGCACCCAGCTAAATTCCATACACTTCTTTCTTTGTTGAACAATAAACAGGGCAAACAAAAAGGCGCACTCCTAGACCACCATCCACAGAGCCACTTGCATGTTTCGTACATTTCTGTCTTAAACTTACGCCTACAGTCGCGTTTGTCAGTTTTTGTAAGGTTCTCAATAATCAAATCTGGTCTGTCCGGTCCAAGCCTTATAATTTCTAACTTACCCTGATAGGTTAATATTTCTTTCTTACTCTGCTTACCCTCCAGGGTTGATTTTTCCCTCGGATTCAGTGAACGATCACACATCTACCGCCTTCAAGGGCAGTGTTCTGGAGCGTGAGACATTAGGTCGGGGGATACAACTGGGGAGGATGACCAGTACCTAGCCCAGGCGGCCTCACATACTATGTTGAACAGGGGCCTTGGTGGGCGATGGGAAAATTGGAAGGGATAGACAAGGAAGACGGAAGGAAGCGGCCGTGGCCTTAAGTAAGGTACCATCCCGGCATTTGCCTGGAGAAGAAGTGGAAAACCACTTTGAGGATGGCTGAGGTGGGAATCGAACCCACCTCTACTCAGTTGACCTCCAGAAGCTGAGTGGACCCAGTTCCAGCCCTCGTACCACTCTTCAAATTTCGTGGCAGAGCCAGGAATCGAACCGGGCCTCCGGCGGTAACAGCTAATCACACTAACCACTAGGGCCTACACCACAGAGGCGGACAGTTAATATTTCGCTGGTTAAAATTAACTGAATTGAATTCATTTCCTCTTACACAAAGAATACCATGGTTACAAACCATACAAACAGAGAAGCAAAACACAACATTCAAATAAATTTCAATTGAAAAGATTTTCCAGTCACAAGGTAAAGCAAACTTCTTCCCGCAATTGCGAACACCTGTTCACGAGCTAGAAAATGCCTATTCAGAATTACTAGCGAAATCTGCCGGTAATGTAATGCAATAGTATCTCCTGCGGGGCTGTGGCTAACAGTAATAGGGGAGGAGGCGGACCCTTGTGGTCAACTTTAATACTGCCCCTGGTTTGAGGATTGCTCAAGACGGCAAAGCACGTACCTTACCGTGCTCCTCGCTAATGGGAATATCAGTGCATAAACCATTACGTCATCTGCTTTGCGCATGCGTATAGTCTTCAGCACAATAGCGCATTACCCAGTGTGCTCGCTGCACTGTCAGTCAAAACGAACAACTGTCGGTGTAACGGAGCTTCGATATAAGTCGAATGCTTTCGATCGATTGTTGAAATCAGGTCGAAAGAAAGAAAAGTTTTAAATTATCCATGAATGCGTAAAGTTGTATTAAAACTGGGTGTTCACGTTGCACCCGCTCTTGCAACGGTCAGTGCAAGATTATCCCGGTAGCTCATTAATTCTTCTCAGGGTATCCTTTTTCCGCCCATAAAATCTGAGATTTTATATGTAATTATTTAACGTGGTTTCGAAGAGAAATTGGCCGCTGGGGTACTCGTGATGGGAGTATCAATATCCACGAGAATGACGACCGATATCTAGAAATCATCTTGCATTTCGTTTGTAAGAACTTGTCGATTGCTTACATCTAGAAAACTTAACAACTAACTTAACTCTAAACGTTACCAGAACAGAAATCATAACTCAGTCACATACTAAAGAAAATATATAAGATTATTTATTGACAAAAAATTAATGTTCGAGATATAGTGAAATCTGGGTAGTATTAATTCCGTGTTATCCCATCATTTGAAAATAAGTTAGAGTCAGCGCTGGCTCATTTAAGATAAAATAGTGGAACTTAAAAAAAAATGCTAACATTCTCTCATTTATAAGTTCAAATTCCAATAAATACACATGTGAACCTTCGTAGCCATGTTCCGAAAGTATTACATTTTTTTAAAATAATATTTGCGATCATTGAGCATTCAAGGAATCAAATAAAATTTTCATATTGTAAATACTGCTCTGTTAATTATTAAAGTTATCCTCACAACATATGAGACATGTTTCCCAAGTATACACTTTCGCGTGTATTAAATTGTGGCAGTGTTCACCGACCTTCCATTCATAAGTTAAAGTCTCTCATAGGTTTGAACTCCGAGTGTTAGGTAATATCTTTCTAGTGTGAACAAGTAACGACTTACGAGCTAAAGCAATACCACCCTCGTGCCTACGATATCTGGCTCCTAACTAACCATTGTAATATTCTTCATTTTTATATACTGAGTTAAAATCATATTTATCTGAGTAGAAATAAAAGAAAAAATCTAACTAACTCTTCGAATAGTTTCTAATCTACACACTCATCTATTGTGGCTCAATGTACTCTTATGATCTGCACTGTCTCAATATTTCATTTATCTACGTGCTACTGAACGTGTATTGATAGTATAGAATGCAGGTATTTCATATCAACCTGTAAGATCACCGCTCCACGAAATACTAGATATATAATCAATCATGAGTCTATTGCATCATATATAAGAACACTCTCTCTTACGCAGTACCTGTTATTCACCCAAGTCAAACACAATATCACTGTCACGATACACAATTCTACATAATTCATGTTTACCTTACCTTGAAATGGTCATCTGCGCGGAATTCTCTTCTTGACGTATATTTTCAAACATGGCATAGAAACTCACCTTATATTACTAATAAATCATTAACACGTCAAATAGCAATTCTTACACTTCCCGTAGAACATAACTAAATCTCTTCACTTAAACCATTCATCAATATATAATCACATTTCAATACACTACCGTCGATACTTTAACATCCTATCGGCTTCCATTTAGCCGCATGCACATATAGCCATAACTCCGAAACCATATGCTAAATATTCAAGAATTGCTTAGCAAAATACGCAGTCAATAACCTCTATTTTTAATAACAGTAATATGAATTCATATGCCCACTTTCTCTGACGAAAGGAATACTTAATTTGTCAATGATCATCGTATTGCGCAGGTAATTCGTGACGTAAACTGTACTCAGGTAAAACGAGATTAATCGAACCTTTACTAGTAACTTAGACTCATTGATTCTAGCTCTACTCAAGTAACATACCTTTCTCTTATCGGATATTATTTCCACTGTCGATATGCTAGTGCAGTATCCAGTATATGTCATATTGTTATTCTAATTCATCACTTCCATCTAATTTTAAAATCTTAAGTATTTCACACATTACTTATATTACACAGGCGTTCTTAATTATTTCATAAATCACCAAACTCTCAGCACATGCCAAAATAGATTGAGGGTGCAGATTGCAAGAAACTACTCTACTATAGAAAAGTATGGACTTAGCTCGTCAGTTGCTACATCTGGTCTGGTGGTTGCTCCGTCCTTCACTTGCTGCTAGACCCTCAGATTGGAACTGGATCTCTGTCTGAACTGGACATTCGCGGTCATCTGCTGGTTACATAGCTCGTCAGACCACTTCGTATCATCCGGTCTTTCGGCTGGCCGATGCTCATCCAACGTCATCATCTCCACTGGTTGGTCTGTCCAATAATCTCCGCCTGGTCATCTGATTCGATGGTACATATCCCCAGTTCGGTCCATCTTGATGAATTAGCAGACAGTCATCATCATGTATCTGTTGACAATGAAAAGAATTCCCTGTGCGCAGTAATTAGTCATGATATTCTGCATTTTCTGTTATTTAAAATAATCGTTTAAGTTTTTCTTTCTGTAAAAAGTTTTCTCCGTAAATAATTATTATTTTATACTGCTACGGTAGTTATACTCTTCTCGTGTGTAGTTATTAAATATTTCACAATGGTGAATTCCGATTCTTTCGATCGTTACGTTGCTACTTGATATTCCAAATCCGTCGTATATCACCAAAATTTATATATTTATATTTTTTTTCTCGGCTCATCTACTGGCATACAGCGATGAATACTTTAATTATATGCTGTCGCGAATATATATAATTAATATTCTTCTTCAGTAGGCAAATCTATTCTTGGAATATGTAGATCTGCTCGCATCTGCGTCTTGTCCACATGAAAGTAATTTTTTAGAGTCTCGTTAAACAATTCACCCGCTGCTATATATATTTTTAAACAATTCAAATGAGCCTCTACTGTTCTCCAGTGTCTTCGAAACCTATCCTTTCCGTGACGTACATATCCGCCTATACGTTGCATTGATACGAAGTTCATTGCCTTAGTAGATCGCATGGGCCATACCTTCCTACGCCGCCATTTTGTTGTTGGTCTACGAGATGCGAACGGGCACATTTAATCCCCCTGGCATGAAGAAAATATATTGGTCACGATATATTTTCTCATTGTTAACTTGAATCTCAAATGTGACTTTGCATCTCGTATATTCTCTGCCATTGCGATATTATCTATTCGATTATCGAATATCAGCAGATTGATATCGATTACGTCCTAGTTGCATTAATTTGTTTACATGTCCCGTAACCATGTATTTGGCAACTGCTTTTTCTTCATTCTAGTGGTCGTAATAAAGATATTTATTCCTTCCTCTTTGCGCATTTCACAATGGTAGGTCATTTAATGGCTTTAGACTTTCTTATCTCTTAAGTTCTTATTACATTTGCTGATTCTCTTGGAAGTACAACTTGATATTGCATGCATTATGTACGTTACGATATTTGCCATTTAAACTTGCTATTTCGTACGCATTATTCCCAAGTACGCGTTCGATTCTGTAGGGACCATTGTATAACGGCAGAAATTTAGCACATATTTTTGCTGGTGCATTTGATATTGGTGCAGTCTTAACCAGAACTAGATCTCCTTGTTTGAAATGTGGATGGAACTTCTTATTCCGTAGTCTTCTTAACCGTTTTTGAGACTGATCCTTGAGTCTCTGTTGGATCTTTAGATTTATTTCTTGAGGATCTGGCTTTTTCTCTAGCTGCATAGTGAAAATGCTGTCCCATGTTCTCGGTGGGTGAACATTTTTATGGGCTACGCTAGGAATTTGGGCTATTGATTGATTAACCGTGTTGTTTAAACTTTCAGCTATGATATCTAGCATATCTATCCATTTCCAATGTTGTTGACTACAATATATTCTCCCGAATTTAGCGATCTCCTTCATATATCTCTCTACAGGATTAGCTGCTGGATGACGAACTGAGCATAACGTATGCTTGATGCCCTCATTTCTTATTCGTTCGCGGAACATAACTGAAGTAAATTGTGTTCCTCTATCAGTAAGGATCCTCTCAGGTTTTCCCATTTCAGGAAATGTCTTATTAATGAGGCCGTGTAAAACTTGTTTAGTATTGGCTCTCTGTATGGCTTGCAATGAAATATATTTAGAGAATATGTCGATAACCACTAGTATATATTTCTTTCCCTTCCTAGCAGTGGGCAACTTTCCAAAAATATCTATTGCATAAATTTCCTGAGCTCTAGATGGTATAATTGGGATCGGTTTATGTCCGCATGTGTAATTGTTATGCTTTACTCTCTGACACACATCGCATGTTTTTGCTATGTTTCTTACTGATCTTCGTAATCCATTCCACGTGAATTTCTCCATTATCGTCCCTATAACCTTGTCTATACCAGCATGTCCTGTCATCTTATGAGTATGCCAGATTAATTCTCTTTGTAGCTCTTCCGGTATTACAATTCTTTTGCTGTTACTGATCTTGTCCACTACTTTCAATAGTATTCCGTCTACGATTTCATATTTTTTTGCGAGTTCTGGCGTTGATTCCCTGTTAACCAAATTATCGATGATGATCTTTAATTTCTGGTCAGATTCTTGAAATTCTCTCAGATTCTCTAACTTTCTTAGTAGTTGTTCGTCTTGAGTATCCAGTTCGATTGCTAGCACATGTTCTTCACCTTCATGTGGGTTTCTACTTAACGCATCAGCTAAGATGTTTTCCTTTCCACTGCAATGTTCAATCTTTAGGTCAAACTGTTGCGTGAATAACATCCATCGCGTTATCCTTTCGCTGATCATGACGGCTTTTAACCCAAAAGTCAACGCCTTGTGGTCTGTCCGTATTGTTACTGGGTAGCCATAAATTATACGTCTCCAATGTTGTAATGCGTGCACTATTGCGAGTAGTTCAAGCTCAGTAGTAGTATAATGTTGCTCATGTTTTCTAAGTTTCCTACTGGTAAATGCCAAATAAGTTCGTCTTTTGGTTTCATCATCTTCTTGATATAGGCATGCTCCTACACCAACGTGTGATGCATCAGCTTGAATTATGAATCTCTGTTGATAATCAGGATATCCCAGTTTGATACTTTTCTTCATCAGCTCTTTCATGTTGATGAATGCTTCTTCTGCCTCATCATTCCACTTCCATTTATTGTTGACCTTTAGCAAGTTCTGTAACGGTGCAGCCGTATCTGTGTAACCTTCACAATGGTCTGAGAAGAATCCAGTCAACCCAAGAAATTGCCTTATATGCTTTACTTTAGTCGGCCTAGGGAAATCGCATATTGCCTTTATTTTTACGGGATTTGGTCTTATCCCTTCTCCATCGATCACGTGACCTACAAAAAGTACTTGGCTTTGGCAATATTTAGATTTTGATAAATTTATTTTGAAGCCAGTTCTCTGTAAATTACTTAATAGCTTTTCCAATTTGACACAGTGTTCTTCGAAGGTAGTGCTCGCAAAGACTAGATCATCAACATAACAATTTACAAAGTCCTTTATTTCACTCGTTAGGCTTCTGTCTAGTGCCCTTATCAATACTGCCGAACTGACCTTTAATCCGAAAGGCAACCGACAATAGGCATATGTTTGGTTATTAAACATAAAACCTGTTAATAACCGTGACTTTTCTTCAAGTACAATATGGTGAAATGAAGCTGTGCAGTCCATACTCGTAAAATATTTCTGACCTCGAAATCTCTTCACAATGTCCTTAATTTTAGGGGCCTGACTATACTGTGGAATCAGTCTGGAATTTAGGACTCGCGCATCGAGGCACAAACGCAGTTTTCCGTTGTTTTTCTTTACAATTACTATAGGGTTCAGAAATGGAGTGGTAGTCTTCACGATCAATCCATCAACTAACATTTCCTCGATGATTTGTTTAACTTCAGTGAAATACTTCTCTGGCACATCATATATTTTTCCCTTATATGGCGTCCAGTCAGTAACTATCAGTTTGTACTTGTAGTTAGGAATCTGCCCTGGTTTATCACTAAAAACTTCAATATATTTGTTTATGATGTTGTACAATATTCGTTTTTCTTCTGCAGATACCGCAGCTTGAGTAATAGCCTCCCAAATTTCAGATTTTTCATAGCTCTCCTCTTCGATTGCAACGATTTCCTCAATTCTCATGATTAATTCCGGCTCTATTTCTGTGCTAAGATCTTTTTCTTCTAGTTCTTGGCTCTCTCCGTCCAATAGATCCACTTCTTTTCCCTCGATCTTCAACCATTCGTTTTCTTCAAGTGTGCTACTAATTTGAACTCTTTCTACAGTTCTATTTCCATCATTTTCTACCACTGGAAATCGAATTTCACCCTTATCCATATCAATTGTCATCCTAGAGCTTATCATGAAGTCTATTCCGAAAATGACGTTGTATTTTATTTTCTTCATAACCATGAATGGATGCTCAAATTCATATTTTCCGATCTTTATACTTAAGTAGGCTTGTATCTTGCATTCAACAGACTTGTCTGGAATTATGCCTCGGATTTTTACACCAGATACAGGTATGATTGGTATCTGTATTTTCTGATTTAGCTCTTGGAATAAGGTATATGACATTACACTTATGCTAGCTCCAGAGTCCACTAAACAGTACAATCGGGTGTTGAACACTCTCACAACTATTACTGGTAACTTGAATTTAGGTTGAGTTTCGTGACAAGTATCTTCTTTAATTAAATCTTCAGGTTGAATGTCCCAATGATCTATTTGTGCTACTACCCAACTGCGAATTTTGACAATATTCACTAACGGTTTAATATTTACAATTTCGTGTTTAACTAGTTCATCATCGGCGTTTTTTTTTCGCTCAGATGTTTGGGAAATTTCTGTGTTCCCATGATTTTCATGCTCCTTCCAACCTTCTTCCTGTCTTCTTCGTTTATAATTCTGAAGTTCGAGACTTTCTGCGCCTTCGAGGTCGCCGTTTATATCCTTATTTTTGATGGCTTCCTCCCATCGGCTCCTATTTTGTCTCTCTTCTCTTAGCTCTTGAAGATATCGCCTATTCTCCTCATTTTGATTATATTGTGCAGGTCT
This sequence comes from Anabrus simplex, assembly GCF_040414725.1. Classification (NCBI taxonomy): domain Eukaryota; kingdom Metazoa; phylum Arthropoda; class Insecta; order Orthoptera; family Tettigoniidae; genus Anabrus; species Anabrus simplex. The sequence continues at coordinate 650,334,860 of NC_090265.1, read as the reverse complement.
TCTCCTCTCATCGTATCGCCTTCTGTTCCTCTGATATGGTCGACTTCTATTGTTCCCATATCGAATGTTACTCCTATACTGGAAACTATTTCTATTTCCAATTTGCCCACATCTTCCGTGCTGCTGACCACTATACTGACAATAACATTTTCTTGGTTCTTTGTTTTGAGCTCTAACACAATCTTCTGTCCTAATTTCATGACCCTTATCTAGTCCTTGGTTAGTGATTTCGGAGCTGAGCGTATTGACTGCTTCTATTTGTCTTATATTTCTGGGGTTCCTCTCTATTAAGCAGGATGACGTTAGGTCGATCTGTCTTAATCGTCTCTCCATGTCAATAGCAGTTTGTATATCAGAGGCTGCTAATAATCTTTGTATTTCGAGTGGTAATTGCCTCTGAATAGTTTTAATTGCCTCCAGTTCGCTAGGTGGAGAATCTAAGTCCTGAAAACGATGAAATTGTAGGGAGAAGAAATCACTAAAGCGAGTTTGGCCTGCAGTCGAAAATTTCCTTGAGTACAGCTCTAATCTTAGCTGTTGCTGGATCTCAGGATCCCAGAACTTCTTCAGGAAAGCTACCTTAAACTCGTCATAGTTATGGAATGTGTACTTGAAAGCCTGGAACCAAATATTTGGGTTCCCGTCCAGATGTTTTTCGATAATTCTCAATTTCTTTTCCTCCTGAATGTTTCCTTCCCTAAAATATTCCTCTATGTCCCTAAGGAATTGTTTCGGTGAGGTCTTAGCCGAACCATCAAAATGTTTCGGGCGGTCGTCGTAATTTTTAATAATATTAATTATCGTGCTTCCTTCACTCTGATTACTACCGTTTAATATTTCTATATCTCTTCTACTTGGGTCGCTTATCCCTGAAGGTGTGTTCTCTCTCTCATTAATCTGTACCTCTACTGTTCTCTGCCTATCACTAGAGCTTGAGGCCATAGATTTCGCCGTGTGTGATTCCACCATCTCCTGTATTTCTCTTCTAATCTGTTTCACCACTTCTTCCGTCTTTTCGATTTTTCGTTCCGATTCCACCTTGTTATCTTCTATTTTCTGCTTCAATTCATCAATTTTCTGTGCTACTTTGCTCGCAGCTTGGTCATATTTCTCATCTAAGTCTTGTTGCCTTAGATTTAATCCTTGCATACCAGCTGTTATATCATTTATTTTCTCTTCTTCCAATTTTCGGATCGTTTCCTGGCTCTCTGTTACCATCTCATTTATTTTATTTATTTCCTCGTGTATTTCCCTGTTTCTATTCTCCATGGTTTCAGTCAACCTCGTCTGCATGTTTTGGATTTCGTTCCTAACTTCATATACTTCCGACCGTGTTTTCGCTGTTTCTTCAGTCGCTTTTTCTTGTTTCTTGCGTAGCACATCGATCATCCCTTTGTGTTCATCTTCTATTTTTCTAACGAATTCTTCTAAAGATTCTTTCTGTTTTAGCTGATCCTCTCTTCTTTCCTCTCTCATCTCAATGATGCATCTCTGGAATCTTGATTCCCGTTCCTGTTCTTTCTCTTCTTGTTTCTGTTGCCATTCTTCTTGTTTCTTGTGCAATTCTTGCATCAACTCATAATGTTCTTTCTTTCTTTCTTTCTTTCTTCGCGTTGTTCTTGTTGCCATTCTTCTTGTTTCTTTTCTTGTTCCTTTTGAAATTCTCTAAACAATTCTTGTTGTTTTCGTTCCTTTTCTATCCGTCTTCTTTCTTTTTCTTCCAGCTTCCTCTCTTTTTCTTCCAGTTTCCTCTCTTTTTCTTGATGTTGCTTCAAATATTCGAGAAACCATAATGGCGCTCCCTCTTGTTTCTCTTGAGCTCTTCTCATCTCCTCTTCTTGTTCTCTTCTTGTCTGAACTCTACCCTGTGTTGCCATTTTATGTCGTTTTCTATATATTCGTTATAATATCTCAAAGTTTATATTAAGCTCTCTATTTTGTTAAAAATCACTTATTTGCCTAACAGTCCTCTAAGTTCACAAAATATTAAATATTATATCACACACACCACAATAACTTAGTCTACAAGGTTTAAAAATAGTTCAAGGTTTGCACTATATGCACTAGTTTGAAGTTTTCTCTTCAGTAAATAATAATATTGATGGACCTTCCTGGAGATCGGCACCATCTCACCAGATAGACCAACAACAACCAGACCAAGAGTTCAAATCTATGATTTCGTTCACATTTCGGAACATGTTACGAAATAAATAAATTAAAATTCCGTTATGCTGCATTCCATATTTATATGTATGGCCATCAGCCTATACCATAATTAAAATTAACTAAGTTTCATTTCATATTGACTTAAAATCACCTTACCCTAGATTATTATTATTAAAAAGATGCATTCATCTAATAAATACAATAATTCCTTATTAATATATCTTCACAGGTTCAGCCCTGTGGTAATAATTAATAAATTACTCAATACATTAATGACATGTTTTCTATACCCGATACCTACATTTCGAGCTTCGTCACATGATTGCCTATTAAGTAATATAAATTATCAGACTATTTTCATACACTCCCGCGATGTGTTTCTCTTCAGGCGCCAACCATTAATGCGACATTTAATTTATTTCAAAGTGAAGACCGTTTCCAATACTTTTTTCACTTTATTTGGCGTTCCCACGGTGTATTTCTCTTCACTCGCTCCACTGTTGCGGCATTTTATTCTTTGGCAACTAACAGTTCCCACGACATCTTTCTCCATTTTAAATCACGTTATGATGTCAAAAATTACCTCTGGCAACCAATATTCAATGATCCCGCGGTGTCTTTCTCTTCAAATCGTCACACATTGTGGCGTCATTTTAATAACTTTCCCACGGTGTGTTTCTCGTCAATTGCCCCAGAGTTGGGCAGCCATTTTAAATACTTGCACCCGCTCTTGCAACGGTCAGTGCAAGATTATCCCGGTAGCTCATTAATTCTTCTCAGGGTATCCTTTTTCCGCCCATAAAATCTGAGATTTTATATGTAATTATTTAACGTGGTTTCGAAGAGAAATTGGCCGCTGGGGTACTCGTGATGGGAGTATCAATATCCACGAGAATGACGACCGATATCTAGAAATCATCTTGCATTTCGTTTGTAAGAACTTGTCGATTGCTTACATCTAGAAAACTTAACAACTAACTTAACTCTAAACGTTACCAGAACAGAAATCATAACTCAGTCACATACTAAAGAAAATATATAAGATTATTTATTGACAAAAAATTAATGTTCGAGATATAGTGAAATCTGCGTAGTATTAATTCCGTGTTATCCCATCATTTGAAAATAAGTTAGAGTCAGCGCTGGCTCATTTAAGATAAAATAGTGGAACTTAAAAAAAAATGCTAACATTCTCTCATTTATAAGTTCAAATTCCAATAAATACACATGTGAACCTTCGTAGCCATGTTCCGAAAGTATTACATTTTTTTAAAATAATATTTGCGATCATTGAGCATTCAAGGAATCAAATAAAATTTTCATATTGTAAATACTGCTCTGTTAATTATTAAAGTTATCCTCACAACATATGAGACATGTTTCCCAAGTATACACTTTCGCGTGTATTAAATTGTGGCAGTGTTCACCGACCTTCCATTCATAAGTTAAAGTCTCTCATAGGTTTGAACTCCGAGTGTTAGGTAATATCTTTCTAGTGTGAACAAGTAACGACTTACGAGCTAAAGCAATACCACCCTCGTGCCTACGATATCTGGCTCCTAACTAACCATTGTAATATTCTTCATTTTTATATACTGAGTTAAAATCATATTTATCTGAGTAGAAATAAAAGAAAAAATCTAACTAACTCTTCGAATAGTTTCTAATCTACACACTCATCTATTGTGGCTCAATGTACTCTTATGATCTGCACTGTCTCAATATTTCATTTATCTACGTGCTACTGAACGTGTATTGATAGTATAGAATGCAGGTATTTCATATCAACCTGTAAGATCACCGCTCCACGAAATACTAGATATATAATCAATCATGAGTCTATTGCATCATATATAAGAACACTCTCTCTTACGCAGTACCTGTTATTCACCCAAGTCAAACACAATATCACTGTCACGATACACAATTCTACATAATTCATGTTTACCTTACCTTGAAATGGTCATCTGCGCGGAATTCTCTTCTTGACGTATATTTTCAAACATGGCATAGAAACTCACCTTATATTACTAATAAATCATTAACACGTCAAATAGCAATTCTTACACTTCCCGTAGAACATAACTAAATCTCTTCACTTAAACCATTCATCAATATATAATCACATTTCAATACACTACCGTCGATACTTTAACATCCTATCGGCTTCCATTTAGCCGCATGCACATATAGCCATAACTCCGAAACCATATGCTAAATATTCAAGAATTGCTTAGCAAAATACGCAGTCAATAACCTCTATTTTTAATAACAGTAATATGAATTCATATGCCCACTTTCTCTGACGAAAGGAATACTTAATTTGTCAATGATCATCGTATTGCGCAGGTAATTCGTGACGTAAACTGTACTCAGGTAAAACGAGATTAATCGAACCTTTACTAGTAACTTAGACTCATTGATTCTAGCTCTACTCAAGTAACATACCTTTCTCTTATCGGATATTATTTCCACTGTCGATATGCTAGTGCAGTATCCAGTATATGTCATATTGTTATTCTAATTCATCACTTCCATCTAATTTTAAAATCTTAAGTATTTCACACATTACTTATATTACACAGGCGTTCTTAATTATTTCATAAATCACCAAACTCTCAGCACATGCCAAAATAGATTGAGGGTGCAGATTGCAAGAAACTACTCTACTATAGAAAAGTATGGACTTAGCTCGTCAGTTGCTACATCTGGTCTGGTGGTTGCTCCGTCCTTCACTTGCTGCTAGACCCTCAGATTGGAACTGGATCTCTGTCTGAACTGGACATTCGCGGTCATCTGCTGGTTACATAGCTCGTCAGACCACTTCGTATCATCCGGTCTTTCGGCTGGCCGATGCTCATCCAACGTCATCATCTCCACTGGTTGGTCTGTCCAATAATCTCCGCCTGGTCATCTGATTCGATGGTACATATCCCCAGTTCGGTCCATCTTGATGAATTAGCAGACAGTCATCATCATGTATCTGTTGACAATGAAAAGAATTCCCTGTGCGCAGTAATTAGTCATGATATTCTGCATTTTCTGTTATTTAAAATAATCGTTTAAGTTTTTCTTTCTGTAAAAAGTTTTCTCCGTAAATAATTATTATTTTATACTGCTACGGTAGTTATACTCTTCTCGTGTGTAGTTATTAAATATTTCACAATGGTGAATTCCGATTCTTTCGATCGTTACGTTGCTACTTGATATTCCAAATCCGTCGTATATCACCAAAATTTATATATTTATATTTTTTTTCTCGGCTCATCTACTGGCATACAGCGATGAATACTTTAATTATATGCTGTCGCGAATATATATAATTAATATTCTTCTTCAGTAGGCAAATCTATTCTTGGAATATGTAGATCTGCTCGCATCTGCGTCTTGTCCACATGAAAGTAATTTTTTAGAGTCTCGTTAAACAATTCACCCGCTGCTATATATATTTTTAAACAATTCAAATGAGCCTCTACTGTTCTCCAGTGTCTTCGAAACCTATCCTTTCCGTGACGTACATATCCTCCTATACGTTGCATTGATACGAAGTTCATTGCCTTAGTAGATCGCATGGGCCATACCTTCCTACGCCGCCATTTTGTTGTTGGTCTACGAGATGCGAACGGGCACAGCGTGCTCCTGTGCTCCTAAGAGCCTACCGCCACTGCTGATCAATTTATCCCATTGAACTCTATCAAAAGCCTTTTCCAGGTCAATAAAAGTCACAAATACCATTCTTCCTTTTTCAGTGTACTTTTCTCCAATAGTTCTTAGTAACCCAATAGCATCTCTTGTACCTTTTCCCTTTCTAAATCCATACTGCTCTTCCTTAATTAATTCATCTAATTTTTCATATAACCTTCGATTCAGGACTCTCAATTGTACTTTTGCTGCATGAGAAATCAGACTTATGGTCCTGTGATCTTCAAACATGCGTCCTTCTTCTTTGCTATAGGGATGATTATTGTGGTTAGAAAACCTTCAGGCCACTAGCCTGTCTCATATATTCTGTTACAAAGTGATGTTAAAATTTGCGTACCCTTATTTCCTAACCCTTTTACAATTTCTATTGGTAGGTCATCAATTCCACATGCTTTTCCTCGTCTCATTTCTTTAATAGTAAGTGCAACTTCATCCTCAAGTATAGAGCATCCCTTTTCATCTTCAGTCACTTCACTTTCTTCTTCTATTTGGATGTCTAGTGGCGGCTTATCTTCAGTCGCATACAAAGACTCTACATATCCTTTCCATTGTTTTAAAGTCTCATTTGGTTCAGAGATTGTTCCATCATTTCCTTCAATTGTTCCTCCTGTTCTACAACTTTTCATTTTAAATGCCATCCTCTTTGCTTCCTGATACATCTGTTCATATTTCCCTTCTCTTTTCAAACTCTCAATCTCCTCACACTTCTCATTTAACCACTTTTCTCTAGCTCTGTCAGTTTCTCTTCTTAACTCATTATTTAGCTTTCTGTAGGGCCTACTGCTTTTTGCCTTCTCCTGTTTTAATTGCTTTCCACTTTCTTCTTTCTTCCATTTTTTCCAACATCTCCTTTGTTAACCACTCTTTTCTGTTTCTTCGTCCTTCTCTTAAAATTTAAAGAGAAACATCACTTTACAATGGATCCCCACACATGCAGGAGTAGAAGGCAATGAACTGGCAAATAAACTAGCAAAAAAGAAGGCTCTGGTACCTTCATGAGAACCAACATGGCAGCTAACTCAATCAAGAAGATAATCACAAATAAAACCCTAGAAGGAAGAAAGAAACCACCCAACTTACTAAAACCAAACCCCATGGCACTACAGTTCTTGAAGGGCCTTGGCCTACCAAGCGACCGCTGCTCAGCCCGAAGGCCTGCAGATTATGAGGTGTCGTGTGGTCAGCACAATGAATTCTCTCGGCCGTTATTCTTGGCTTTCTAGACCAGAGCCGCTATCTCACCATCAGACAGCTCCTCAATTCTAATCACGTAGGCTCAGTGGACCTTGAACCAGCCCTCAGGTCCAGGTAACCTGGCCGGGAATCAAACCCAGGGCCTCCGGGTAAGAGGTAGGCACGCTACCCCTACACCACGGGGCCGGCACCCAACTTACTACAATGAAGAAATGACCAAAAAAAAAAAAGACCTATAGGACAAAAATAAAAGCAAGATGAGGAAAGAAGCAGTGGCGATCTTCAGATAGTAAACAGGACATGATTGACATTCAGACTTTTAATTCAAACTGCCCTTACATTTTTTTTTTTTTAATCTAGCTAAAGTCAAAATATACCCAATGGAAATGTGTACCATCGGTTAAATTAGTGGATCAGTGGTGGACTCGAAACACCTAGGTACATCAGAGTGCAGGACTCCACCCAACTCAACAAAAACCAGGCAATTTACCAGCCCTATACTGCACAGCCAGAAACAAGATGAAACAAGACTCTGTTCCCTAATACAGTAGAACCTTGATAGTTTGAAATCGTTTCATTCAAAATCTCGCCTAATTCGAAGAAGCTCTCGTTCTCGGTAACACGAAGTAGGCCCATGGTTTTGCATGTTATTTTAATTGTTTACTGTTTTTCGAAATACTGTATGGATAATTCAAAGAACAATGTCGTCCCATTACTGAAATTCAGACTTTTAATTCAAAACTGCCCTTACATTTTTTTTAAAATACTATTTTACAGAGTAATTTACATTCAAACTTTCTCCACGTCATGAAAGAACGCATCTTCCGGAATGTGCAGGAGTAGATTTCCACACTTTCACTCACTTCGGTGTATCTACAGTCTGCTTCATATTTGCTAAGTTTGATTGAAATCGTAATTCTTCTGTATTCAGCAGTATGTGGAGAAACATAATCCGCAAATACTGGCGATGCCGACAGTTGGCGAAAGAGCGTGGCTCAGAAAATCAGTTTGTATGCACCAAACAATATTGTCAGTTTTTAATGTCAAAAATTTCATTTTTGCTTCTATTGAATCAAGATTTACATTAAGAAATATGGGTAAGTGGTTCCACCTATTCAATACTACAAAATTGTGAAGTTATTAATACGTCACATATTTATTTGATCTCATTATTGGAACCGGTTTCGGCAACTATACTTACCATCATCAGCCTAAGAAAATTGTTACAAGGCATTTAGAAAACTACGCTAACATAAATTTCAAAACTTTTTTGAATGCACAACTTGAACCATTGTTCATAAATTACAACCTGAAAAAGTTTTACAAAAAAAAAAAAAAATTCAATGCTGTAATCAACCTTTTATAACATCTACAAGCAATTGGACAATGTCATTTATTACTTTTATATTCAAAAGATTGTATAATACTCATGACTTGTGTTGTATCTCATGAGAATTATTCTACTCTGTGTATTTTAAATATACAAGTTTTATGGTGTACACCCAATACAAAAACTTAGTTTAAGAACTATGGTTCAAGTTGTGCATACAAAAAAGTTTTTAAAATTATGTTAGCGTAGTTTTCTAAATGCCTTGTAACAATAGTCTTAGGCTGATGATGGCAAGTATAGTTGCCAAAACCGGTCCCAATAATGAGATCAAGTAAATATGTGACGTATTAATAACTTCACAATTTTGTAGTATTGAATAGGTGGAACCACTTACTCATATTTTTTAATGTAAATATTGTCAGTGCCGATGAAATTGCATTTTTTTTTAATGCCGAGCTCAAAAGGACTTCGGGTTTTAAAGGAAAGAAGTGCCAGCCAGGAAATCGTACAAGGGTAGGGGTCACTGTACTGTGTTGTAATGCAGACGGAAGCAGGAGTCTTTCTCCCCTCGTCATAGGAAAGCTCGATAAGCCACGATGTTTTAAGGGCATCGGGTACTTTTCATGTAAATACAAGCCATCTAAAAATGCAGAATATTTAGTGATACTGCAAGGATTGGCATTTCTGAATTACAAGTTGGCAGTTAATTTGAAACCACGTAATTCGAAGTCCGATTTTTGCGTCCCAAGGACTTTGAATTAATGAGGTTTTACTGTACATTTGTACTTTATTAATGTTATTTGTCCAGAGATATCAGTTTTTTTATTGGAGTTACTTCCTAATAAAGCCATAGATTACAACAATAACACTTAATTTAACCAGAACACTGCTTAAATATAAAGCTTTTCAGGATACTAACCTTCCCCTTTGCTCAGCACAACTGGAATAGACTCATAATTATGTGCACAGTACTTCTTATCACGAGCTATTGCTTCTTTTGAGCTTAACTTCCTGTGTTGCTGTGTTTTGTGTTCTTGTCGAAGAGACATCCGAAAGGCAAGATCACTTTGCCGCAGAATACTGGGTGGGATTATCCTGGACCACATTTTCACACCTGTGAGAAAAAATAACTATGAGTGCAAGAAGCAAGTGGAATGACTCACAGAGGTGGGGTGCCCTCAGGAATTAAAACTGAATTTTTCTACTTCTGCAGACAAGTGCAGTGCAATTTTATCTTTCTGAATACTGGAAATCAAGTTATGTACATAAAAATAGGAACACATTGTATGATGAACACAATAACAGGTCAGTGTGGAAAGGTTGGTGATGGTGGTGGTGGTGATTACTGTTTTGCTATAGGCTTTACGTCGCACCGACACAGATAGGTCTTATGGCGACGATGGAACAGAAAAGGGCTAGGAACGGAAAGGAAGCGGCCGTGGCCTTAATTAAGGTACAGCCCCAGCTTTTTCCTGGTGTGAAAATGGGAAACCACGGAAAACCATCTTCAGGGCTGCCGACAGTGGGGTTCGAACCCACTATCTCCCGAATACTGGATACTGGCCGCACTTAAGCGACTGCAGCTAACGAGCTCGGTAATTATTGTTTTAAGAGGAAGTACAACAGGGCAATAATCCTCTATTAATATTAATCAGTGGGAAAGAAAGGAATGTGTCCAACACTAAAAAATGAAGGTATCGGCCAAAGAAAGACAAGGGCCATGAAGGGTGCGAAAATGAAAGACTCTCTAGGCCTCAGAAACCTAATACCATCAGGGGTGGAAAAGAACAAGAGTTGATCGAGGGAGGTTGAATGGGATAGATGAAAGTCAGGAGCCTGGCACAAGTAAGTCCTGCATTCCTAGTCTCTTATCACCTCTATCACCTCTAAGCAGTGTGGAGATTGTTCTTGTCTTTTTGTTCTGATACTTGTTCTTATAAGCCTCCGTGGCTCAGATGGCAGAGCGTCGGCCTCTCACCGCTGGATACCGTGGTTCAAATCCCGGTCACTCCATGTGAGATTTGTGCTGGACAAAGCGGAGGTGAGACAGGTTTTTCTCCGGGTACTCCGGTTTTCCCTGTCATCTTTCATTCCAGCAACACTCTCCATTATCATTTCATAGCATTATCATTCATTAATAATCACTTTGAGAGTGGCGACCCCATCGTACTAACAGCCTATATCTGCTTCATTCATTACATCCCTGACCCGGTCAATGACTGGAAAACAGGTTGCCGGTTTTCATTTCATTTTTCACTTGTTCTTATCTTCTCTTTCTGTTGTTCCTTCTTTCTACACTGACCTGCTGTTGTGTTTATTCTGTTAGATGTTACCTCTATTCATCTTCATCTTTTTATCCCCCCCCATTTCCTGTATTTATCTGGATTTCTTCTTATCCTACTCTTCCCACATCAAGATTGAAGATCTGTTGAGGTGAGCCACCTCAGCAGTTGTTATGTCCACCCTTCCTGATGAATCTGGGAAGCAGAAATTAGTTCATCCAGGAGTTGGGAAGTAATGCATGTAGAAGAACTTGGGATTGATGAGGGGATAACCCATCTTTGTGACTATGGCAGTGTGGAAATTGTTCTTGTGCTTTTGTGTTCTGATACTTGTTCTCATCCTCTCTTTCTGTTGTTCCCTCTTTCTACACTGACCTGCCATTGTGTTTATTCTGTTACATGTTCATGTTTCTATCTTCCCAGATATAACTTGATTTGTTGAAAATATCTATCTTTAGAACTTTTTATAAAGTGTTAAGTGTAATAAGGGACAGTGTAATTTAACAAGATAATAAAACAAAAGATGGAAGAGGAGGAGTCACAAATTTTGGAAGAGCTAGATTTGCTAAAAGGGAGAAAATGAAACACTCCCTAGTCCTCACAAATCTGATATTAGGGTCAGGTGAATACAAGAGTGACCAAATGAGGTTGAACAGAACAGAAATGAGGAATAAGAGGATTCTGGCACAAGTAACTTGGAAGCAAGTGCCAGATTCAGCTGATTCCTACGGTAATCATGTACATCAACAAGTCTTGAGCCTCTCAGGGGAAAAGTTTGGTTTTTACCTGGTCATTCTAACTACCACTTGGAGAATAATGGTGAATATGTTTGGAGGTCTGTAGGGTTGCCAGATTTCCCGACTTTGGTGGCATAGTTTCTTGCTTCTCAACTAAGTACTAAAACCAGTATTTCCCTAATTTTTCCCCATTAATGGAATTCAGGGTCGCCATTAGGAATTCCTTATACTCTCCTCCGTAAGCTTTATTTCTGCAGTCTTCCCTAATATGTTGAATGGTCTGCCATGGTGCATCGCAGTCACATGCGGGTCAAGATTGCACTCCCCACTTGAAGAGTGAGCCCTGTTCTCAACCAACTGTGTGTTGTCCATACCTTGCGAGGAAGATCAAACCCAAGCACCATCTCAGAGATGCAAGGTAACAGCTGACATGTTTCTGGAGCAGTTTGAAGCTATTCTCTTTGCCAGGAATCAATTATGTTAAATCTAGTGGGATTATTTCCAAGTTCCGGCTGCATGGTTAAATGGTTAGCGTGCTGGCCTTTGGTCACAGAGGTCCCGGGTTTGATTCCTGGCAGGGTCGGGAATTTTAAGCTTAATTGGTTATTTCATTGGCATGGGGGCTGGGTGTATGTGTCGTCTTCATCATAATTTCAACCTCATCACGATGCGTAGGTCAAATCAAAAGACCTGCATCTGGCGGGTCGAACTTGTCCTTGGACACTCCCGGCACTAAAAGCCATATGCCATTTCACTTTTTTTTTCTTTTTCATTTTCAAATATGAGAGGAGGATGTCTTGAATGAGTCTGTTGATTCTGAGATAAGAAATATCAGAATGCAGTGGTAGTACAGGGTTTCCTAAGATCTTTTCATATTCCCTAATCAGTGTTTTCTTTCTTTGAAGATTTGGGGGTGGTATGTGACTTAGGACAGGCAGCCTGATGGTGGGTGTAGGCCTGATTGTTCCTGAAATAATATGCATAGTATTATTAACTTGGACATTTGTTTTCATAGGCACTGTCAACCATACTGATGTACAATATTCTGCCGCAGGGTATACCACGCTCAATGTAGATGTCCGCAGAGTTATAACAGATGATCTCCACATGGTTTCATAAAGGTTTTGAATGATATTATTTATTTCTTGTTCTCAGTTTGAATGATCAATGTCATAACTTCATGAACAAGTTACAAGTAATTGATTGCATGCTTGGGTTGAAGGACGACTCAATGAGAAAGTGGAAATCTGAAAATTAATTTGTTGGAAGTATTGGTTGCTTTGTAGTTTCAGGTTTGTGTCCGTCTGTTGATTTTGTTTAATCATGTTCATGACTTCACTACAGTTTCTCTGGTATACAAATTACTTCATTGATCTACTTTCACTAGATTATATTCAGTCATCTGCTTTAAGGATAGATAGCTTGTGTTGTGAGTTGGATATGGCTATCGGTGGTTGTCTCGAGTAGAACCCTAGCAAGGTACCTCCAAGGCTAGTTCGGTGACTGGATGTACGGCTAGATCTTCTACTCTGTGCGTGTAAGGTGAACACGAGTGTCTCTGTTCATCAGAGGTATTTCCAGGACTTTGTTCACCAATATCTGGAAGCACAACTTGTCTTCACAGACGGTTCTAAGATAGGAGAAAATATTGGATGCTTGTTCATCTCCAAAGATATCAGGAATAAGATCTCACTTTCTAGTGTCTGCAGCATATATACTGTGGAGCTCTTCACCATCTTAGAAGTTCTACAGTTTGTGCTGAATCACAAATGAGACCACTTTCTTATGTGTACCAACTCAAGTTCTCTGCAGTCTCTTGTTTAACCTGCTCTCTACAACACGCAATGGTGCAGCAGATTCATGACCTCCAAGCCAGGCTGTGCGATGCTGGCACCAGAATCGCCTTCACATGGCTTCTAAACCATGTTGGGACTGAAGGGAACGAACTTGCGGATCATGCTGCAAAAGAAGCAGTACTTTTACCGCCTAGACCAATGAACATAACTGCTACAGATATTTGTTGATATTTGGTCTTAGTTACGTTGAACTATTTTGGCGTCTTCAGAATTGGAGTGGGTGGTAACTGTCCAAACTCCCAATAAGCTGAGAGCAATTAAAAAGACAACTGCCATGTGGTGGTCCTCTTTCTGGCCTTCACGGAGAAAGGCTGTAGTTTTGTGTAAGCTGAGGATGGATCATGGAAGATCTACACACACTCATCTATAAAGAGAAAAGACCCGTCAATGTGTTCTTCTGGACCTGAATTCACCATGGCCCACATCCTCACTGAGTGCACCAATCTCTCTGGCCTAAGACAGAACCTCGGCCTGCAGGGGACACTCAAACTCATACTAGCTGATGATGAGAGAACTACTGATCTCATTTGCTAATGTTCCCTCTTGATGTGTCTGTGTCCTTTTTGGCTTAATACTTCTTATTGTATTTTTAAATTCAGTTTCAAATTCCCCCATTTCATTTTAATTTCATTTTTGTTTCCACTTAATTTGCTCATAGGGGATGGTTACCTACTTGTACTTCCTCTTTAAATAAAACAAAAACCACCATGACCTCCAAGAAACAATGAATTCCAAAAAAGGTAACTTGTTTCCTACAAAAGCTGTAGTCAGTTTGTTACTATTCTTTGTTAACTTTTATTATCACTATGTAACAGACATCAGCTTTGAAGAATTCAGGAATTGTTCTTTATCATTCAGCTACCTAAACCCTCCAAGCTGGGGCCCAGCACATGGGAGTCCAGGGACTGCCTGCCACAAACCAGGACAAAGGGTGAGTGATACAGGAGTAACACCTCTTTTAAAAACTTTGTTCCAGTTGCTCAACTGGTAACCCCTTGTTAATCCCCCTTGTCAGGGTTACAATTATCTTTGATTACAATTAAGTTGTGAACTGCAGTTTCAGCAGAGAAGGAGACCTCCAGAACATCGCAGATTGTGGACGAGTTAATCTGCTGCCTTCTAGATGAAGTAGGGGACTAATAAAGGCTAAGGAGGAAGCTTGTTCATTCCCTCACCAGGCCTGCTTCTCTGGAGAATTGATAATGATGATGACGATGATGCATCATGTACCTCACATGGAAGCATCTTTTTTGAACTTGTGAAATGAGTTCTCAATTCTGCTAAATGTCATAAATCTTCAAATGATAATGATGTTGTTGCTTTAAAGGACTCCAGTCCATCAGTCTATCAGATGACCGAGTGAGTTGGCTGTGCGGTTAGGAGCGCACGGCTGTGAGCTTGCACCCGGGAGATAGTGGGTTCGAACCCCACTGTTGACAGCTATGAAGATGGTTTTCCATGGTTTCCCATTTTTACACCAGGCAAATGCTGGGGCTGTACCTTAATTAAGGCCATGGCTGCTTCCTTCCCAATCCTAGGCCTTTCCTATCCCTTTGTCGCCATAAGACTATCTGTGTCAGTGCGACATAAAGTCAATTGCAAAAAAGAAAGTCTATCAGATGTGTAGCCCATGAAATACCTTCACTTTTCTGGTTTCACCCCAGACCAGGTCACATTTTAAAGTCTCATAAGCTCACGGGACAAAAAGTCACCCCAGTGTGCACGCACTGATGGATCGTTAAACCTGTATAGATGGTGCTCAACCGCTCGTACACTGCCTCTATGTGAGCATAAGACAGCAGTGATCAGTGAGACACTGATGTTTCAAGTGGACAGTGCATGTCAACATGGGTAGATGTAAGGATGTGACATAGTGGCAAAAGGAGGCAATCATGTTTGACCGTGCCCATGGCCATACAGTGCATGAAGTTGCTGGATTTGTTGGTGTTCCATAGTGGACTGTTCAGTGTGTGGCCAAGAAACACAACATTAGAATTGTGGTCGGAAAAAGATCCTGACTGAGAGGGACCGGAGACGCGTTTTACAGCTTGTGAATCAAAATCGCTTCCAAGCCCGAATGAAGGTCCATCCCAAACTGTTAGCGAGAGAACATTGCGACAGGAAAAGCATGCAATGAACATTTGGAGTTGGTCACCTCATAAGAGGCCATTGCTCACACATAAAGCTGTGTGCCTCCAATGGGCTTGGAATCATTGAACGTGGACAGTAGCTGACTGGCAGAATGCAATGTGGTCTCTGCTTATATTCCAATGACACACGTTGTCGAGTACACCAAAGACCAAATGAAGCATTTCATCCTGGATGTGTGCAAGGTCAGATTTGATCCAGAGTTGGCTCTGTGATATTTTGGGGGGTGTTTATTGTATCATGGATAGGGCCTGGCCACTGAGTTGATCACTAACATGAGCCAGCATGTTTATTTAAACATTTTGGATGACCAGATGTTGCCTTTCAGTCAACATCTGCACGATGAGTATGCTACTGATACCCCGATTTTTCAAGATAACAACAGCAAAGTTCATCAGCCTGGACAAATATGTGACTGGTTTTATGAACACTCCCCCACCCTGTTACATCTTGATTGGCCTGAAAAATCACCTGATTTGAGCCCTACTGAAAATCTGTGGGACATGTTGGAACAGCAGGTAAAATACTGACATACCCGCAATTTGGTGGAATTGCATGATCAAATCCTCAGTGAGTGGCTTAATCTCCACAACCTTGTGGACTCACTTCCTAACCAAATCCAGACGGTTATCAAGTTCAGAGGCGGAATTATACGGTATTAAATGATGCTTGTAGTGATTTATCTTTTGCAGTTACAATGTTGACTTGAAAAAGCAGATGTGAATCTCATGATGAGATATAATACTTCCCTTTGTAGTTTAAATATTAAATTCCACGGTGTAGGGATGACATGGCCTGCCACTTACTCAGAAGCACTCCCCGAGTTTAATTCCCGCCCAACCGAAGGAGTTTAGTTCTAGACTGAGGACTGGAACAGGGTTCACTCAGCTTAGTGGGACCAACCAAGAAGCTTTCTTATAAAGGTCAGAAAGTGAAGCAATATGGCTAAGAATGTTATCGTGCTTACCATGTGGCACTCTGATATCTGCATGTCATATGTGGCCGGCAGTTGTCTTGGCAAGCCAAGGCCCAAAAACAGGTTGTATGTGCCATTGGCTTTCTTTGTTTTGTAGTTTAGATGGCAAAGGATGTTGTAATTTATTATATAAAAAGCAGCATTTGTTATTTAAGCATGGAATTTCATAAAATATAGATAAATACTGAAGCACAAAACAACAAGCCTCCTTGGCTCAGGTGGCAGCGCACCGGCCCCTCACCACTGGGTTCCGTGGTTTAAATTCCGGTCACTCCATGTGAGATTTGTGCTGGACAAAGCAGCGGCGGGACAGGTTTTTCTCTGGGTACTCCAGTTTTCCCTGTCATCTTTCATTCCAGCAACACTCTCCAATATCATTCCATTTCATCTGTCATTTATTAGTCATTACCCCAATGTTTCCCTCAGCACCCTCTGGTGTAGCGTATCCTGGACCTGCTGGCTGCATGTTCGGATGCTGGCATCTGAATTACGTTTATGTGGCTCCCAAGCCACATGGGTGTAGAGGGAAATGAGTTAGCTGATAATGCTGCCAAAGAGGCTGTTACATTGCCATCGTTGTCTTACAGGGTTCCAGCCAGTGATATTCACTCTCAGCAGAGACATCTGGTTATGTCCCATTGGGAGATGGAGTGGCAGGCCACCCCTCTCCCAAATAAGCTGAGAGCAATAAAAGGAACTACGGAGGTATGGAAGTCTTCGCTTCAGGCTTCTCAGAGAGAAGCAGTGGTATTATGTCGTCTTCAGATCAGTTACGGTATAGTAACGCACTCCTTCTTACTGAAGGGTGAATGCCCCGCGGTGTGTACTTGCGGCGGTCATCTATCCGCGATACACATCCTTATGGAGTGCATGGACTTGGCCAATCTGCACCGTAGTCCAAAACTGCCAAGTACCATTTTCCTCATCCTACGAGATGAGGAGCAGTCAGCAGACCGTGTCATCCGTTTTATGAGGGATACTGGCCTTTATTTTATCACTAGCTGATGTACCCGCGCTTCGCTACGGGATTCTCAGAAAGGCTGTCTTTGTGGTTTTCTCAACTGAAGTCAACTTAGGCCATTACAAAAACGACAGTAGGATTGTAGCAATTAAAAGCAATGTTATCATATAAAATACTCGATCAAACGAAAAACTGCACATCTTCTCCCAGTACTACGGAGCCGATCTCACAGTCCAAAGTTTCAGAGCTGGAATGATTTGACCGCAGACAGCCGTGAACACTCCTCTGCCATTATTCCGTTAAATATGCACACTGCTAATTCCAATCAGTGCCTCAGAGTAGGGATTGAACAGCTTGAATGCTTTGATGAACCAGTTTGTTACGTACCAGTAGTATCAGAAAATGAATGAACCAGAGGAACAGTATGCTAAAGAAGAAAGTCATCTAACGACGCAGCTACTTCCCGCCAATACTCAGGCAGGCTGCTATACTCTGTGCGACCAGGCGAGTTGGCTGTGCGGTTTGGGGTGCGCAGCTGTGAGCTTGCATCCGGGAAGTGGTGGGTTCGAGCCCCACTATCGACAACCTTGAAGATGTTTTCCCGTGGTCTCCCATTTACACACCAGGCAAATCCTGGGGCTGTAACGTAATTAAGGCCAGGGTCGCTTTCTCCCACTCCTAGCACTTTCCTATCCCATCGTCGCCATGAGTCCTGTCTGTGTCGGTGCGACGTAAAGCAAATTTAAAGAAAACCTCTGTATACAGCAGTAATCCCATCTATCGGAGATGAGTGACAACAGAGACACAAAGCACATCACAACAAACAACGGTCAATGTATTTTATTGTTGACCAATATTATGATCTTTCTGTAGTGTAGGTCTTCACATTTAGTTTTCTTTCGACTCTGTAATATTAGGGCGTCTTACAAAATGAATTATACTGTAGCGTAGAGTGTAGTTCCTTATTCTCCGACTTTGCATACCGATTTTTATTAAGATAGGACAACTAATAACAAATATTTGAGAATTAAATTTTAGGCCTTCCCCTAAACTACCATTACTCTCAGCGTGAATAAGATTGATTATGGCCTAGATTGGAGCGACTTATTCCAGGGCTTTACGTACCGATTTTCATTAAATTTAGTGAATTGTGGTGCTATAATTTGGGATATACCTAAATTGTAATTCTAGACCAGGTCATACTACTCTGCACACTGCTCATTCAAAACGGCGCGTCAGAGTAGGGCTCGAATAGCTGGAATACTATGA
The DNA here is from genome assembly GCF_040414725.1 of Anabrus simplex. NCBI lineage: Eukaryota > Metazoa > Arthropoda > Insecta > Orthoptera > Tettigoniidae > Anabrus > Anabrus simplex. The sequence goes on along the minus strand of NC_090265.1, from coordinate 650,316,239 downwards.
TGCACCAGTGTGTTACGTACCAGCAGTATGGTATCAGAAAATGTATGAACCAGAGGAATAACATGCTAAAGAAGAAAGTTTTCTAACTCCCCAGCTCTTTCCCGCCAATATTCAGTCAGGCTGTTATACTCGGTATGCAGCAGTAATCCCATCTATCGGAGTTGAGTGGCAGCGTAAGAGACAAAGAACATCACAACAAACAATGGTCAATGTAAAGTTATTGTTCATCAATGTTATGCGCTTTCGATATTGTAGACCTTCACATTTAGTTTTCTTATGACTCCGAAATACCACTCTCATCATAGTCGGTACGGTGAAAGTGAATAAAACATAAATAATAGGAAATTGTATTCTCTATAACTTTTGTTATGTACTACATTTCGATAGGACCAATAACATTGGTATTTAAAAATTAAAATTTAGGAACCTTCACCTAAACTACAATTTCATCTATGGTGAATAAAATTGTTTATAACTTAGACTGTAGTTTCTTATTCCCCGACTCTATATACCGATTTTCATTAAATTCTGTTAACCCATTTTCTTGTGGCTCGGAGTTGATAGCAACAAAAATACAAATTCTTGAATATCTGTGTTATCAAAGCCGGTACGGTAACAATGTATGACATAAATGATAGGAAATTTAATTCTATATAACTTTAGTTATGTAATAATTATCGATAGGACCACTGATAATATAAATATTTGAGAATTATATTTTAGGCCTTCCCCTAAACTACCATTTCACTCAGCGTGAGTAAAATTATTTATAGCCTAGATTCTAGAGGCTCAACCCCAGACTTCACATATCGATTTTCATTAAATTCTCTTCAGCTATTTTCTCGTGATGCGTGTACATACATACATACATACATACATACATACATACATACATATTGCGGAAAAGTAAAAAGTGCAGTTCCTTGTTACTACGGACATATCCGATACAGAAATACCATTCTTTTCAAATTCTGAGCAATGTACAGACAAAACTCTTATTTTATATATATAGATGTGTAATAATGTGTTTTGTATTAGTGTATTTTTGTTAACAATGCTTTTATCCCATTGACTCTATTTTAGTTTGTGTTAGCGTATTTTAATGTGTTATTTTAACTTCTAACTTGTATGATATATATCTCTGTACTTTAATCAATGCCTTATTCCATTGTAATTTATATTTTCCATAATTTTATTAGAAAATAAGGCATTATGAATTAGATCCACTGATTATTTTAATCTCATAGTCATCTTTCATCATCATTCGTTTTAAATGCTAGTCAGTGGATATATTTTAAATTTTAATTATCATGGTTTTTCCATTCCATCTCGTATTATTAGGGGCTGATGACCTAGCTGTTAGGCCCCTTTAAACAATAAACATCATCATCATCATCATCATCATCATTGCCCCAGAGGAGTGCGGCAGGCTTCGGCAGCCAGCACAATTTCTATCCTCGCCGCTGGATGGAGGCTTCATTCATTCCATTCCTGACCCGCTCAAATGACTGGAAATAGGCTGTGGATTCTCACTGAAGCACAAAACAGAGTGTTCAAAGGATCCAACTTATTCTACCAAGCATGGATTTTAGTCTGGAATAGGGTAGTTCCGTTACATCAAAACAGACAATGTTCTAACCATACCTTCTGCCAGCCATCACATTTTTGAGGGTTGTGTATTAAATATGAAGAAAATAAGAATTTAAAAATACCCATGGCACTACAGCTCTGATGGGCCTTGGTCTACCAAACGACCACTGCTCAACCGGAAGGTCTGCAGATTACAAGCTGACATGTCACCAGCACAACAGATCCTCTCTGCTGTTATACTCGGTTTTCTTGACCGGCACCGCTAAATCACCGTCAGATACTTCCTTATTGTTCTCAGGCAGGCTGAGTGGACCTCACACCAGCCCTCAGATTCAGGCAAACAAAATCCCTCACTTGGCCAGGAATCAAAACCCAGAGCCTCCAAGTAGGAGACAGGCTCTTTACCCCTAGATTCTAGGGCCAGCTATTAAATACAATAGACATCAGTAAATTAGAAGCTTGTGAAATGAAGTGTCTAAGGTTGGCTATGTAGAAAACAACAAGAGACACAATAAATTTTCTTTTAATTGAATTTACGTCGCACCGACACAAATAGGTCTTATGGCAACAATGGGACAGGAGTGGGAAGGAAGTGGCCATGGCCTTAATTAAGGTACAGCCCCAGCATTTACCTGGTATGAAATTGGGAAACCTCAGGAAACCATATTCAGGGCTGCCAACATTGGGGTTTGAATCCACTATCTCCTGAATGCAAACACACAGCTTTATGCCCTTAACCGCGTGGCCAACTTGCTCGGTGACAGGAGAAGTAGAAAAAAGCAGGTGAAGTCAACAATGGAAGAAATACTGAGAGCTGCATGGCTGAAATGGTTTGTCCATGTAAAGCAAATGAAGAAGACATAGATTCTTGGGTAGTATTTAGAGAGGATGGTTGTTGGAAGAAAAAAATCCAAGGAGGTGATTAGTCCAAATTAAAGATCTAGCAAAAAAGAAAAGGAGAGACTTTGGAAGACCTAGTGAGAGATGAAGATTACAAAGACAGGAACAGATGGTGACATGTCATTCACTTCAGTCCTACTTGGCCCACTGGAAGGATCCAAAGATGATGATGATGATGGTGGTGATGATGGCAATGGAGTTAACTAGTATGGGCAGAAGGAAAAATAAGAGGATATTAAATAATTACACCACTTCACTCCACAACTCTGATGGGCCAGCTCACGCACCATTAATGTTTTTTATTAAGGTTATAGTAAACATTAATTTCTATAATCTATTTCTTGTGTCGAACTCCATAGCTAACTGGTTAGCATGCTGGCTTTTGCTTCAACGGATCCCTGGTTCAATTTCCAGCCATGTTGGGGATTTCGACTTTCATTGTTATTTCTCTTCTGGCTCAGGACTGGATATTTGTCCCATCTTCAACATTAGATTTCTTCTGAGGCAAGGCCCCATCCTCACAGATGTGCAGGTCGCTCATGGGAGTCAACTTGAAAGACCTGCAACAGGCCTCTCTGGAGGTTATTTATCTATCTGTTGTACCTTTTCCATACGACAAATAGTGAAACCACCTGTCTTAGTACTGGGTAAGACGTACTGAATGATGGGGGAGGGAGAATATTAGGGGTAGGCAGACATGTCTTTCTGTCAGTCCATCTTCCTCATTAAGACATTTCAATCTTCAAGTTCATCTTGTCCATTCAATTGATCAAGCCCATTGAAGGTTTTATTTTGCATTGCTGGTTGTTCTTGCATCTTAGGTAATTGACTTGGCATTTATACTGGCTTGCTCCTTTAGGTTAGTCCTGCTCCTAACACCTACGAGCATCAAATCATCATAGCAATCATTCTCGGCATAGGACTATAACTTCAAGAAAATATTGGTACCAAATTTCATTTTTTGGATTTTTGTATTGGCAAAACGTATTATGGTAGTGGTAGGTGATCATTGTTTGAAGGAAAAGTAGGCTAGGCCCCTATTACTAAGCCATCATCTCCAAAATGTATAATTTAGTGCCCACATGTAGAATTAGGGTTGCCAGATCTCCCATAACTTACTTCCTGGATTCTCTCATATTTCAGCCTTATTTTTCAAGCCTCTTTTCTCACATATGTAAAAACAAACCTCCTGTAAACTTTTTCTGCATTTTTAATATTACATAAAAATTTAGCTGAACCATAACAGAAGGATCAAACTCTGTATTTTGTTGATAATTGATAGCAAATTCCAAGACCAACTACAATATCTCAAATTCAGCACTTCCAATTAAACTTTGACGTTCGATTATTGTTTATAAGTTTTCAGTTGCAATCAGACATTTGTCAAAATATGGTTAATATAACTGATAAAGTAGGTCAGAAAAGTGTGACCAAATCAAATGGAATTTGTGTGCCCAATTTAGAGAAACTCTTATGTTTTGTTATAACCTTTCCAGCTCCAGGCTCAAATGCTCATACTGAAAGTGTGTTTTCATTACAATAATGAATCACAAATGCAAGAAATGAAGAGTTCCGTTAAACTTATAAACGCAGTTATAAATTATAGTAAATTTCAGTTGTTCTTGTAAAAAGTGCTTTACTGTAACATTTTGAAATCCAATGCTGATTTTCTTAATGCAGCCAAATCAAGTCTGAAATATTAAACAGATATAGTGTAATATACCGGTAGATATCTAACTAACTATATTGGTACCTCGTTTTTCTATGGCCATGTCAGAATAATTTTTGGGTTCCAAATACCCCATATTTTTAGCTCTGAAATCTGGCATTCTCCCTAATAATTTGGTTTTGTTCACAGAGAAGACCTAATGTACAGTCTATCCGACTTACTTATGCAGAGTGTCGGAAACAATTTGAATCGGGTGTATGAACAATAGAGGGTTGCTCAAGCGGATAAATAATTTGCAAAAGATAATTTGATATCTCACACCATTGTCATTTTATCAGTTGCTGAAGTTAGCCAAACAGATCACTTTTGTGGGAGAATTCAAATGGACTTTGGGAGGTGGTGGTGTTAAATCTGTATATGGCTTAAGACCAACATGAGAGCACTAGTTGAAAAATAAAATTTTGCCAGGGGAGGGTTTTGAATACAGACCTCAGGGCTGACAAGATCACGCCAAAGCAAGTACGCTACGGTGTCACTGGCTGAAACCAATGATGTGCTTGTGTTTGATGGAATGGCTCTCAAGCCGTTCTTAGTCATGTGCAGATTTAGCAACATTGTTGCGCAAAGCCCATTTGAATTTGCCTGCGAAGCAATCTGATTGTCTAATTTCAGCAGCTGAAAAAATGGCTATGGAGCGAGATATTGAATTATTTCTTTCAAAAAAATACACTATAGAGAATATGTGTCAATTTGTGAGATATTGCAAAACATTGATTGCAAGCACACCTAGCGGGATGGCTTTGAAACTGAATGTACACTATACACTATGAATTATGCTGAAAGTGTCAGGTTCCAAGTCATCGTTAATTAAAAATTGGTTACAGGAGTTTCCCTATTTCATATCGGATGGTAAAATTATATTCTGTGACATTCGCAGCAAAGAGGTGAGTGAAATTTGTTTTATATATTTCTCCCTAATGAGTTATTATCAAATTAGCAAAATAAACATGGTTTTTAATTGATGCCTATTAAAATACATAAAACTGAAGCTGCCTAAAAATATTTTAGAATCTATTTGAGAGTCTATTTTAGGCAGCTAAAATAACATTTTAGCACCTAAAAATCCGAGGTCTAGTACCGGTACCGGTAATCACTATTGCATGCTTCCATGTGGTTGAAGGTGTAGTGTGTTGTCTGAATATGAAGAGAAACGTGTTGGAACAAACACAAACACCCAGTCCCCGAGCCAGAAGAATTAATTCGACGCTAATAAAATCCCCCTATCCAGCCGGGAATCGAATCCGGAACCTTTTGAGACAAAGGCCTCAACACTGACCATTCAGCCAAGGATTCGGACAAAATGAGATAATTACTGTAACTTATTGAGTTTAATTATTTTTATCAGTTTTAACAACTTTCGTAGTTTCAATCTTGCCGCCTGATGTTTAAGGTCGGGCCGCCAGGTGCGCCACTGTCAACATGTGTCTCAGTTTAGTACGGGAAAAGACGGAAGTGTACAGTATTGCCTATAGTGTATTTGTTTCAAATCAGTTTTCAGTATGACTAGCCCTCTAACACGCATATACCCAATTCACGTTGTGTTCGACCATTGTGTATAAGGCACCGGTATTATTTTTAAGCCGGGATTACGATGCACTTCACGCTATGTGGCGTGACGTAACGTAACACAACGTAATGCTATTTAGGGCTAATTTAACGATTCTTCACTTTACTTTAAAATGTCTCAAATGTATAATTACTGAATTTTACCTTATTTATAGATGAGCTGCATTCGGCGAGACTTGTAGGTTGAAAATATGTTGATAACCTTCTCATTTCAACTTGGTATATTTCTCATCAAAGTAGTTTCCATTGACAGCATTGCCAGAGCTGTCAGTCTTTCTTCACCCATAGTGCTGCGGAGGTATACGTTTTAATCCTCTTCATCGCTGAGAAACACCTTTCTGGTTCACTCCTGGTAGTTGACAGAACTGCTGCAATGCGCAGAAGTTTCACTACTTCTGAAAGTGATGACTGAAGATTGTTCGAGATGATGAACTGAAGCAGCTGGATAGCACCAGACAGTTATCTGAATTCTTCTCAGGAGTATAAAACAGATAGTTCAGTTTGTAGTTTTTCTTTGTCAAAAGTAGGAAAAAGTCGTACGCAGTCATTTAGCTCTTTCTCAGGAAAATCTTATTAGAAAGAAGAAAAATTTGATGGCATCACCAGAGTTGACATTTGGAGATGATTTGTAAATTGAAACCGGCTATTTGCCTGGGTTATGATCACATCACAGACTTCCTTGGCCGCAGACACACTTGTCGCAGTTTCCTGAACATGGCATCGTTTGTTTAAATTTACGGTTTCAGAATTTTCGTTAGAGTCCAGTACCTATTTTTCACATCATTAACAGTTTTAACAAAGTTTGAAACATGGCAACACATTTTTGCTACATCTGCCTGCCGATTTTGAAGTTTGTATAAAATATCAACATGAGGCATGATATGATGAAAGAATTTCACCCAGAAGTTGAACTCTTCATCCTGAAGGTACCTGTACAACGCCGATGCTTCTCCGATTGTGATGTCACTTGAAGACTCAGATTCCATCAGTAGTTCAAAGCAATCTATTAAAAGTATATTTTTTCTCGAATACAGTATTGACTGCTCTCGATTTAAAATTCCATCTTGTGGCTCCAGCAGCAGGTATCCGTTTAGCCACACAAACATCTAAAACAGACACTCTTTGGGGTGATCGGGAAAAGAATGCCAGTATTGAAGACAAATTTGCCAAAAAATATTCTTGCTTTCGTGTTTTGTTTAGCAGTTCTCTCCATTATCAAATTAAGTTGGTGTGCAAAGCAATGTATAAAATGGGCGTTTGGGTACACTTCCTTAACTCTCGTATGCACGCCACTGACGGCATCACTCATAACAGACGCGCCATCGCACATCTGGGCAATGAGTTTATTCTTCTGATTTTTCAGAATAACGCCAAGCTGGAAAACAATACATTCTGAAATAGCCTCTGCATTTTGACCAGAAGGATTAAAAAATCCCCAAAACCGATCTGCAGCATTACCTTGCGAATCACAGTACCGGTACCGGTACAAGAACGAGGTGAAATCCATCCGATACATCCGTCGTCTCGTCAGCCATGATTGCTAAAAATTCAGACTCGGATATCTCTTCCAAAATAGCTTCTCTGCATACCTCCAGCATACAATGCAACAATTCTTCCTGGATCATTTTCGATGATCCTTTGAAACACGAAGTAGGCCTACTCTCTATATGTGACTTAAAACAGAGTCTAGTTCACTCGTGTATTTAATTAAATTCAGAAATATACCAGGATTCTCGGGAGTCTGGCCTCTCGTCATGTCCTCTCAACGCCAGTTCGTTTGACCCACAAAACTTAATACAGTCTATTATTCTGGATAGTACTTGCCGATTTTTGCTTACTTCATTGTTATGACGCTGTACATATTCCTCATAGGCCTTACTTAAACCCTGGCGCACATCTACGGAGCCTAGAAGAGCTAAGTCTAGCACACTGTTCACATGTTTTTCTGATTTTTCATGTTTCTTTATTTTATCACCAAGTCTCCTCAGATCACAAACTCCTGCATCAACCCGCGCACCGTTTGCTCCTTCACTGGCACTTCCAAAAATGTCCGACTCGTTGGCTGAACGGTCAGCGTACTGGCCTTCGGTTCAGAGGGTCCCGGGTTCGATTCCCGGCTGGGTCGGGGATTTTAACCTTAATTGGTTAATTCCAATGGCACGGGGGCTGGGTGTATGTGCTGTCTTCATCATCATTTAATCCTCATCACGACGCGCAGGTCACCTACGGGTGTTGAATAGAAAGACCTGCACCTGGCGAGCCGAACTTGTCTTCGGACACTCCCGGCACTAAAAGCCATACGCCATTTCATTTTTACTTCCAAAAATAAGGCATGGGAAACAAAAAAGTACATTTTGAACTTCGCACCCACACAACCATTCGTGTTTACTATATACATCTGGATTGAAAATTCTTGTGTACTCTTTGTCACGGCTCTTACCAGTCTGGGAGATTTTCAATTCTGGGGTAGGTCTTCCTCGAGCTTTAATATCACACTTTTCATTTAGGGTTAAACTGTTAAGTTTGATAGTTTTAAAAACTGCACTGAGTTAAAAATACTCATGTTGTAGTTAGAACTTCTACTATCACGATAGGTGGACAACAAATAAGACACACTGGTCTGCCCGCTAGAGCGGGCTTGTCGGGTGAGCGCCTGAAGGGGGAAGCGGATTCAAAGCCTTATGGCCTGATAACAGAGCCATGTCCTGGCAGTCCCAAGAGAGGGAAGTGGAATCAAAAAGACATTATAATATGAAGAGAAGCATTCAATTATTGAAAATTATTGAAAATCAAGTGTTAAGGGAACTCGCAGAACGGATTGGAAATATTTCCCTATTCAATATGTAATGTTGCTTCGTGTAAATTACGTGTGAAGAACCGGGGGAGGGGGGGGGGGCTGCAGTCCTGCAGACCACCCACTAAATCCGCCACTGATCAGTCTTTTCATTCCCGTTACCTACGTAAAGTTTTACTATCACAAATTCTAATGCACTGACGTGGAGCAGAGGCCAAACTCTACTTCATTTGATGAAGGTTTAACGCAAAGTCGTAACAGTGCTGTAACCAGGATAATAAAAATTACATGTGTGACGGCTAGGATGATTGTCTAGTTGTACTTCGTCTCAAAACAGTAATTGACATCATCGCTTATCGCTGAATGTTCTCCCCACTTCGCCGCCTGCAGCACTGCTGTCGCTGAAAGGCAAAGAGGCGCGCGTTTTGTCGGATTAAAAGCAGCAGCATAACGAATTTTCGTTTTGACCGCAGTGTTTTTGTTAACATTCTCCCATTTTTTCGGCACGGTGACAGTAAATATGCGAAATATACAGTATGGTGTTATTTTTTTGTGAACTGAAAAGCGGAAAGTATTAAGTATAAGATATTATTCTACATGAGAAATAGAACGTGTACTTCGGCAAATGTTTCAAAACAAATGTCGCACGTGATTATGCCTACAACTTGATATGCCCCGGGTTGCAAGTCGGGTTACGCTAAAGAGTCGATATTTTATATATCACCGAAACAACCAACTCTGCTTTCCAAGTGGTCGAAGGCTATTCCACGACAAGATCTGACTTAAGTAGTGAACATGCTCAGGACTTTGTTCCAAAATTAATATTCGACTATGCACGATGCCGGTTGTGTTTCACAATAAAGGAAGAAAAAATATAAGCTGGTACGACTGCATAACATACCCGAAAAAAGTGAAAGGTGTCCAGTTGCTGGGGAGAAGCGTCGGTAAAATTAATGGTTAAATCGAGGGCATTAACACATGAAAAAATTATGTACGGTAGCAGCTTGTATACTTTTAGGAAGTGCATTAAGAAAATAATAATGTGAACCGGAAGCATGAACAGTAAAGCAGTTAACGTCTTTTTTTGTAGGTTTTAACAAATACAGTAGAGACAATACGCGACATTTACGGATTTAGCCTTGATAAAATGGGAGACAATTCGACGGTGGCGCTCCTAGTGACTTGACCTGAAAAGTCGCGCTAAATTCAAATATCAATGGAAATGCATATACGAAAATGGAAAAATAAATTACGTCTAGAAATAAAGTATTATTGAGATATTAACTTCGAAGTTGCTGAAGCAATTATGTACAAATGAATGAAGAATTATTTAAAAGATTATTATTTAAAGACTAAAATTAGACATATAAACAATATGTGAAATGGACTGCTGTGAAATGGGTTGATCTTTCATTTATGCATTACTTTTTTGCTTTAGCATTCCTGTCTGAACTTTTACGGTTAGATTTGTCTTTTTTCTGATTTAAGAAACATTGTATCATCACATTAAGACATTTGTCAATAAAGATATCGGCACATTCCTTACACACACACGCAATTAATTAACATTTAAAAGCTGGACAATTTTCCTCTTAGCCTACTAACAGAAAGAAAATCTATAAAATTCCGGCTTTAATCTGAGAAGAGGGATAAAAGAAAGAAAAGTATGAGAATATTGTCGATAGTGATGCTTTGAGGAATATTTACGTACAATTAGAGTAAAAATGTAACATACCCTTGGCTGTATAGTCGAGGATTTTTAAAGTCGATGGCCTGGAAATGATCTGAACAGATCTTATAATTCTTATATAAGTGTAACGTCCCTTCTTTCTCGTACACCTTATCCAAATCACTTCTGTGACATTTCAAAACCCACAGATCACACCTACACAACACATCGGTATTGAAGGTTAACTGCTGCACTATAGAATAAAATATGCGTATTAAATGTTAAGCCAGTTAAAATATGGGTCGAGCAGGTTAGAAGATTATGAAGTACTATAAAAATCTCTTTGTCACTGGAAGAATATATATGCAAACACAATATTACTTATATTTTATTGTCACGAGGGTAGCGAAAGAAAGAGCGCATTCTTCTTTACTTCATAGTTACTGCAGCCAAACACAGCACATACCTTTCTCCTCATGTTGAGAGGAGATATCAAGGAATGACACACGCTACTATTTAATTATGTCAACTCACTGAAAACGTATAAATAACACCAAAAACTTCACACACAAATACACGTGCTCTTATGACAGAATCAGTAGTTCTCAGGTCTACTCGCTAGAGAGAGCTTCAATAGCTGTCCCTCGATATCTCGCTCATTGTCGCGTATTGTCTCTACTGTATTTGGTTTTAATTATCATTATTATTATTATTATTATTATTATTATTATTATTATTATTATTATTATTATTATTATTAAAGAAATAATCAGTCGAATGGGTATTAATAGCAGGGGGGTGTATTCCGGCTTCCCGCGCATTTGGTAGCAAACGAGTCAAGTCTAACGTGACGTCACTGGGAAGATACAGTGAGCTTTGAACTCGCCACTCGCTTTGAAGTCTTGGTTGTGTTGAGTTTGTGGGTGATAAATAGTAGGCTAAAGTCTATGTTATAAAATCTAACTTGCCGGTGTAAACACTTCGTTTCTCATTTAACAGGCAATTGGTTGCTTTAGTGTTCTACGTATTTAAGTAAAATGAGAAAAATAGAACTAACTGTGCCGTTGCTCTGTGTAATAATATTGGTTACAAAACTGAGGTCATAGTTTACCATCGATTCCCAAAGAATGAGGCACTCCAAAATACATGGGTAGCTGGGTGCAAGCGAATGGACAAGATACATATTAATAATGCAAGAATATGTTCAGAACATTTTCTTTCGGATGATTATGAACGAGACTTGAAAAATGAATTACTGGGTCTCCCAATACGGAAGATATTGAAATCGGACGCTGTTCCATCCCAGAAAATACCGAATTGGCATGGAAATAAAACTGAGGTCCGCCTCTGTGGTGTAGTGGTTAGCGTGATTAACTGCCAGCCCCGGAGGTCCGGGTTCGATTTCCGGCTCTGCCACGAAATTTTAAAAGTGGTACGAGGAATGGGACGGGGTCCATTCAGCCTCGGGAGGTCAACTGAGTAGAGCTGTGTACCATTCTCACCTCAGCCATCCTCGAAGTGGTTTTCCGTGGTTTCCAACTTCTCCTCCAGGCAAATGCCGGGATGGTACTTAACACAAGGCCACGGCCGCATCCTTCCCTCTTCCTTGCCTGTCCCTTCCAATCTTCCCATCCCTCCACAAGACCCCTGTTCAGCATAGCAGGTGAGGCCGCCTGGGCGAGGTACTGGTCATTCTCCCCAGTTGTATCCCCCGACCCAGAGTCTGAAGCTCCAGGACACTGCCCTTGAGGCGATAGAGGTGGGATCCCTCGCTGAGTCCGAGGGAAAAACCAAACCTGGAGGGTAAAGGGATTAAAAAGAATAATAATAATAATAATAATAAAACTTAGGCTAGCGCAGTAGGTCATATTCACTTTCCTTAATCTCGGCTTTTATTTTGATGTTTTTAAATTTAAAATTACATTCAGACTTGAAATGCTTGTTATTAATATATTAATAACATATACCGGGCGAGTTGGCCGTGCGGTTGAGGGCCGCGCAGCTGTGAGCTTGCATCCGGGAGATAGTGGGTTCGAATCCCACTGATGGCAGCCGTGAAGATGGTTTTCTCTGGTTTCCCATTTTCACACCAGGCAAATGCTGGGGCTGTACCTTAATTAAGGCCACGGCCACTTCCTTCCCACTCCTAGCCCTTTCCTATTCCATCGTCGCCATAAGACCTATCTGTGTCGGTGCGACGTAAAGCCAATTGTAAAAAATAAAGTACCGTACTCAGAAACCACAATACCTTTCTTTTCTGTTTAGGTTATAACGGAGGGAGAACACCGCGGTGACACGAGATCGATTAGGAAAAGGGCTGTAACAGTATTAGACTCCTTATCTCCGAAGAAACTGAAACTAGACCAGGCAACCAACACAAAACCCGCTCCTGATCCAGATATATTAATGAAAGAACAGAAATTAAATATATTCTACACAAACATCATTAATAAATGATTCGTTGATTTGAACTCAAGGGTCCCTAACGACGGAAAAGCTCCCTTTAGAAGTGGTTATGGCCTCAAACATCGAAGTCAAGAAAACACTTTAAAAAGATTTTTTGACATTTGCTCGAGTATGCGGCTGGGGAAAAGAAGCAGTCTCCTTCCGTTCCAGAAAGGGTTTTTAATACCCATAAACTCCCTTATTGGACTCTTTGGAGATATGAAAGGCATTAGGGCAAAGTACATTTTGACTTCCAGACTGAATCAGACTGTCTGGACAATTATTTTTCTAGACTTCGGGGTCCCACTCCTTTCGAAGTGAAAAACAGAATGCGACTCTTAATACTAACTGGGAACGCGAACGATATGCCTCTATCTCGTGGAGCCTCTGTTGCTCAGGACAGAAGTCAACTTTCTACATTTTCTGATCCTCTCACACCTGACGAAGGAACTGAAGAATTCCAGAATTTCCTTTCCAGCGAACTTTGCATCGAAGTGACTGACAACCCGTCCGATGTTTTGAGTTTTGATAGAAGTGAAGAAAACTTGCTACTTGATACTGACCTGAGCAGTTTAACGATTTCCAATGAAGATGTAACAGACGATGCTTTAAAATACTTGGCAGTTTACGTCGCCTACAAGTGTGAAAACATTGACAGTTCGTTGGGAACAAAAACGGATTTATCGTCTTGATCCGATACTATCCTTTGAACAAGACCGGATCTCTATCATTTCTTCTTCCCCTCAGTGTTTGGCTACGACAATGGCGTTTGAAGTTATTTTTGCTTCCTTCCACGGACACTGTATTTCAAGGTGCTACAAAGTAACGGAAACATTAACATCAACTATAAGCTCGAAATTTCCCGAACTCGATAGGAAAATCATTGCCTTATATGGAAGGACAAGGACTTTCATTCGTATGAGACATTTGAACAAAAAGGCCAAATGGGAAGCAATGAAGAAGAACCCACTCTGAGTTGTATCGCCGATTACATTTCCTGCCTTAACATAAAAAAAATAAGCTTTAGCCGGTAACAGTGCCGCTAACTTCAACTTTTGAAGGATATTTAAAACCTACCGTGGCAAAAACAGCCCACTGAGCGCCGTAGCCTGCTAAGTCGTGGTAGCCTGCGAAATCCACATCCGTCTTGTCCGATAAAGAAGAAAAATGTTAAACCAATTTTAAGAACTACCTATTCATTGTAATATGATTAACAAAAAACATACCTAACTAAGGTTTACGAGGCTGGCACATACATTATGCACTATAATTTGCCCTACGATAAATATTTTCTATTTTTCTCTCATTCATTAAACATATTCATGATTTAAATAGATGTTCCAAGTCAAGAAAGAAAAACATTCCAGTTTGAAAGCGCAAAAGAAACGATAAATATTACTTTGCATTCAGCATTTAATGCAAGAGAATATTACAGACCGCAGATGTGTTCTTCCCGATGACGTCACAAGCCGCTGACCAATGGCAGCACACATGCTCGGAATGGCCTACCTGTAGAGTATTCTAAGTTCCTTGTATTAATAGTTTAGTTCTTACACGGGTGCTACACAGTCACGGTGCTCCTGTGATGACGTCACGAGCAGGACGAGGGAAAACTAACATCTACTGCGCAACCAATCTGGGCCACCCGTGTAAGAACTAAACTATTAATACCCATTCGATTGATTATTTCTTTAATAATAATAATAATAATAATAATACTAATAATGATAATTAAAACCAAATACAGTAGAGACAATACGCGACACTGAGCGTTATGCACCTGTCCAGGGTTCTAGTGCATAACAATTTATCTTAACTGGCTTATGAAATGGCTATAAGGATTTATTTGACGAGACCCTCAAACAGTCCCTGGAGTCGAAGTCCATCACCCCTACTTGAGTCTTTCCTCGGCTGGCTAAAGAGCATGGGTACGTGGTATGTCCGGAAAGGGGCTTAAACTATTTAATTCTAAGTAGGGGGAAAGAGTCTCGGACATCAGAGGAATGCGAATACACTACTAATGATAAGGAAAATCATCTATTTTTGCACAAACACCTTTAATTTACTAAGGAAACACGCCACACACAGATATGCCGGAATATTTACATATGCAATAACATTAATTCATAAATTAGGTCTGAGCTTTGAATGTCCTTTTCTGTCTCTTTCAGATTAGCATTTATCACTTCATAACCTTCAAATCATTAAAATACATTGAAAGGGTGTCCCCTTCCAGAACTATTTAGCACACGGAAGATCTTATCATATATTAAAAACACTTTAGCACACGGAAGATCTTATCATATATTAAAAACACTTTATACACATTCAGATTAGCATTTATCACTTCATAACCTTCAAATCATTAAAATACATTGAAAGGGTGTCCCCTTCCAGAACTATTTAGCACACGGAAGATATTATCATATATTAAAAACACTTTATACACATCTTACACAAAGGCATATCTTCTTTACGACGTGAATTACTTCATTCAATTTGTATATCACGTGTTAATTGAGGGTTACTGCAAATTCGCTGAGCGCATTTTAAACACATGATAGTTATGTCACATTGTCTACGTTAATGAACTCACCACACTTATCGTGCGGAGTACTAACTCCCACATAACACCTGTTTCATTGGGATTGTCTATGCAGTAATATAACACGCGACATTCCATTTCAACGGTGTCCCTAAAAAAAATACATATGGCAACTCGGCAACCAGCATATCACATTATATGACGTATAATAAATATTCACTTGAAGAAATAATATAATATTCTGCACTTCATTTTCCTGGAAAGAACAGTATCTGGCAAGACCCATCTCATTTGCCACGCGTGGGCAACAATCCTCGCCAGAATCTGGGACTCGAACCCCGGACTTCCACATGTGAGGGTATAATAACCTGAAAATCCTATAACGGTTTTTACTTTAATTAAACACAAATAATAGAAAGATGGAAGGATTTCACTCATCTATAATATCTGGAACCTATCGACGATGTTATTTTCTTAATTTATGCATGTCTCCGTTATACGAGAAGAAGAGAAGAGCGAACCAAATGTGTCTCCCCTCTCAAAGTGGTGAACAAACATCGTTTGGGGTCTAGCTTCCCCCATCCCCTCATAAAACTGTCAAGCGAGTCGGTCACGGCCATTCGCTCGTTCTCTATTTTTTCTGGCAGAGCAAAGCTCCAGCCTTTATCTGCTATTCTTAAATATTCATATCATCGCAAAGACATTCTTTCTTTGCGATTCACTTACGCTATCAGCGTCACATCACACATATGGCCTCAATTATCTTGTTCACGAGACGGCATTCTACGTCGCCCCACATATATATTCAACAGGGGAATTTACTTATTTAAGCACCACTGTACTTTCAAATTCACGAGCCTACAAATCAAGTACCGTCCTCTCAGTCCTCATATTCCGAAACCAGGCATATTTTAAAGAGCAGACTAACCTTCAGGATTTAAAAAATTCACAGTTAACCGCGATCTACATAATTCAATTACACCCCCATACACTCCTTGTCGTCTTGAAGTTTGCAGTCTTATGTCTATATAGGAGGAATTTCTACCATTATGTGACGTGTCATCAAGAATAACTAATCTGGAATTCGTGTGATGAATCATAGCATTTAAAGTTAGCTTTGGACGATAAGATCATACTACGAAATGTTATTCCCTTTCATTTACGTCACATCACCTGTAAATTATACTAGGGCCTTATAACTACCATGCAATATCTCCCATAATGAATGAAGTAAGTGGTTCAAGCCACGAAGAAAATCTCACAGAAAAAATCTTACAAAAACTATAATCCCTCTGAAACCTCGGCTTAGTCAAATAATATTCAAAGTATTTACATGCAAATTATTTACTTATTCAACTGTGACTTTAACTATCAAGGTAATAAATTAAAATGTACTCAACGCTCAGATGTCTGCAATCAGCTTTCCTCAGGAAGCACAACCAGGGTTTAATCTGCCATCAGGACGTCTTCACTTGCGATGGCCCCCAGAGTCGTCCTATGTCGGTTCATCTGCATGTTGGTTGAATCCTCGTCTGGCGTCGGAAGGTCCAGAGTATCCCTGATGCGTTGGAGTGACTGTACAGCGGACCGCTCGCCAGCCCTCTTCAAACTTGAGGCTCTCGGAGGTCAAATATGCAAATGAGGAAGAAATAATTTGTCATAAATGCACTAATTGTGTCATGCATTTATAACTTTGTTATGACTAAGGATACTCATAAATTCGAGCTCCCTAGTCCTATATCGGTGTTTGACCTGCAACCCGATATCGGTACCTTCATTTGCATACTCCAGTTCTCCACAAGTAATTTAATCTCGGAGCATCACACACTAGCCAGTCACAACCACAGGATATGAACGTTAGATATTAATATATATATAATTTTTTTTTTTACTGGCCATTAATCGACCTACTCCGTTTCACTAACTATTGATATAATACACAACTCACTGCGTTTGAGAGAATACGGAGAGTGCCGCCCGATCTACTAAAACGATAGCTGATAAGTCGCTCACTGTTATCGTTGGTTCAAGCATTACTGTAACACTGTTATCGAACCATCTCTTTATTGGATCACTTCCTTCATTTATCCTCGATTATAGATCGTTTATATATCTCGTATAATGCGGCACAGTCCACTATATTCACTTAGATCTGTTTTGTAACTGTGCACGTAATAATACACTTCAACCGACCACCTCTTTTTACCACCCCGCGCCTCTCTGACACATAATCAAAGTAAAATTTTATCACATCCAGATCATAGCAAACTGCATTAAGGAAGTAACATTTATTTAGCACACAGCGCACTGTCACTCACTGTGTGTTGTCATTTACCACTACATAACACTGTTTGATAAGGAACCTTCACAATGTGAAACACTGAATATTAAAACTGACTGTTCGCTAAAGAATAGCTCTGCTGATTAGACCGAATGCACTGGATATACTGTGTATACTCCCTTCTTGCCACTCGCCTTTATAGTGGAAAGCCATATTTTTTTGGAGGGGAATCAGTCCACGCCCCCTTGTCAAACATCGGTCCGCTGGCAGGTATATTTAAACGTTGAATTTAATGTCAAATTAAAGCCTGTGCATCCCTCTTTCCACTGATCAGTTTTCGTTCCGAGTCCTTCGCGGGTTAGTCTATAATCATCAAAGCGTCAGTATCAATTCTCAGTAGGTGGAGCCTGATTCCGGGGATTTTTCAGTTTCCCTGGTCCTGTCAGAGTCGGGCATCTGGTTTTACTCTCTTCATGCCATCAACTATCTGCGTACTTCCTATTATTCTTATTATGTAAAATGGTTCTCTGCATGATAAATCCACATAAAATCTCCTCATTCATCGAAGTCGTAACTCGAAATTATCCATCAAGTATTTCCGAGTTATTAATGTTAATACCCTCGAAACAGTTGAAAGCTACGCATTGGTACCACTAGATATTTAGGGGAATACATGGGGTGATATCGTCTCGTATGTTGAGACAACTTCTTTGAGGCTGTTTCGTGACCTCACTTCTCAGTCATGTGACAACTTTCTTGTCCCAGTTCTCTCACTCAGAGAGAGAGAGAGCGAACTCCACTTACAGGCGCTTGTACTCCCTCTTTTCCCAATTGCGCGCAACGAGAAGAGGGGCGCGCTACTCTACCGCGTGCGGCTCGAGTCCCGGAACCGTCAAGAATATCCTCGTTTGGCGGCTATTTAACGTAGAACTGCGCGGAAAACAGCATATTTTCTATGCAGGATGCTTCTATATACATATGACGATGTCATGAACGGTTACAATTAGTATTATTATTATTATTATTATTATTATTATTATTATTATTATTATTATTATTATTATTAAAGAAATAATCAATCGAATGGGTATTAATAGTTTAGTTGGGCCGATGACCTTCGATGTTAGGCCCCTTAAAACAACAAGCATCATCATCATCATCATCATCATCATCATCATCATCATCATCATCAATAGTTTAGTTCTTATAGTGTTTAAGAACCTTGAGTTCTTACTATACTCTGTGAATGTCGTTAGCATTACTTTTTTGTGGCACAGTGCTAGGTGGTACCGGTCAGTATATAATATTTGGTTGCACAGCTCACACACACAAACTAACGCAGGGACTGTGGTACGATTTGTCCATACATATCTTGTAGGGGAAGCCGTGAACGGTGAATCGTGCCACAATTTCTGTGGGTCTTGATTTTCCTTCGTCCAGTGTCTTTCAGTTCTGGCACTCGTTTTGTAAAAGTCTAGTTTTATCTTTCTCCTTTATGTTAGTCTCTCTTCTTTTCACGTGTATAGTAACGGCCAACTAGACCCGCGATGCACTATAGCTAGCGCGTCGCATCAAGTTGGCCGTGGCTTAGTGTATTGCCCTCAGAGTAGCCCGCCTGGTGGCCATGATCGTTAAGGCATCAAGTCTCTGTGGTCTGACACGGTGGTTAGCCGGTTCGAATCCTGCTGGTCGAAAAGATTTTCATCATCAGAATGTTGGCCAGCAAGGTGGGAGGTGGTATACAATTTATAATCACCAGATTGCGTGTCAAAAGCCTGGATTCAATTCCAGACCTGTCCGCAGTGTTCATGTGGAGTGAGGGCATATGACGACGTTGATGGGATTCGTCCGTCGGATGGGGACTTAAAGCTTTGAGAGCAGACATCGTGGTGCTATTTTACACGGATAGGCTACGTGCCGACACAGGATCAGTTTCTCAGTATTTCAACATATTGAATAACGTATAATAGTTAATGATTTTTCTTTCACAATGAATATGGCATATTTATTTATCGTATCAGAAGCTCTAATATATACAGTCTACATATAAATACAAATTTGTACAAGCAAAATAAATATATAACAACGTAACAATCATAACATAAAAGAAAAAAGGCCCCATTGCGATAGATCAGGGCTATATAGGTGACTTCCTTTCGAACACCGGTGCTTGGAAGAGTAGTTTATTATTTTTTTGTTATTCTTTATTATTATTTTTCTCAAGATCACAGTAAACAAATACCCAATCGATCCGTTGAATGAGAAAAATAACATCGTTCATCTTAAGCCACACACACAAACTACTACTAACTTTAAAACAAACAGACATTAGTTAATATACATAAAAGAAATAAAAGAAATAAAAGGAAGAATAGTATCTGCGTTGGTTCCTTAATGTGAAGACTGTATTTTAAAAATGGCGAACCACAATGGAAGGGTCTAAGGAGACCACAGAACATGGCAGAAGAACAAACTTATATGGTTGCTGACCAATAGTCAGCCACTTTCAGGGACTCTTGTGTTGCTTGCAAGAGGTCTTTCTCTTTCATAGTACATGTAGTTGGACACAGTTTGCATTGGAGAAGTTGATTCGTTGTCTGTGGAGAACCACAATATGGCATGATGATGTACTACTGTTTATAAATTACGTTGGATATTTTCACATTTTCATGAAAATCACCATGAAAAAGAAAAGTCATTAAATTTCTTTAGCGAAAAAGGCCTGCCTGGGCGAGATAGTGGAGTCATAAAGAATCATTGCTGTTATAATTGATAGGGCTGACAGATTCTTTGTGGAGAAAACCGCTCTTGTGGCTGCTGCTGTTCTTCCTTGAATACGACATTTTATAAAGATTTTGTTGCACTTTGGAGGTGCAACTGAGTTTGATAAGCCATCAGTTTTGTGCATTACTGACAGATCACTTAGCTCTAATGGACACACATATTTGAGATATTGATAAAGTTACTGACGAACCCGTTGCTGGAGCAATATTATTAAAGTCTAAATTGTAAAACCTCCGGAATGTTCACCGACTCCTTTCGAAGCAAGGACAAACACATATCGTAAATAAACAGTCACGGGTCAGTAACTACAGTAGAGTGCACAATCCTGAAACACCGCATAAGGAATGCACTGTTTTAAGTCATTTATCGAAACGTGAAATTCCGTATGAAATTATTTCACATCTCACCGAAGGCGTAACGTTAGGGCCTGCAATGGCCCCTCAGACTTCCTTCGAAAAGATATATCTAGCCTAACGTCACTCTGTGCGGAAATGATCAGGACGAGTTTGTCAAAATAGTTTTTTAAATTTTCATTTCTTTGCCAGTTGATTGCATCAGCAGCTTCTTGTGTCGATTGTAACGCAGCACAACTATAAACGATGCCTTGCCGTCTGTCGCAACACTGTGACACGCTCTTCGAAAAAAACTTACACCAAATTATTTAAAAATAATTACAGCAATGAAAAATGCTACCAAAATATCATATGTTGATTTGAAAATTATACTTTCTTGTTGTGTACCTGAGATCGTATAAGGCACATATTTTGTAGACATTTACTTTTGTCACACATTCATTCGACAACAGTGTATATTGCCAATAAGAAGTAGTAGTAACAATCAGTCAACTCAGTTTCGAACGAGCACTCTTCGCACGAAGTTAATCAGTTATCAGTTGTGCGATTTAATATTTTTCAGACTTTATCTGAACAGTTTCTGATTTTATTTTGTTCGCATATTTTTCTGTGTTGTAATCGAATACATTATTATAACCGACTCTTCGGTATCGATTACAGAATATAGTTCTGTAGTTACTGAAACCTAAATCCTATTTAAGTGAAGTACAAACAACCAAGTGAGAATAATAATAATAATAATAATAATAATAATAATAATAATAATAATAATAATAATAATAATAATAATAATAATAATCGTATGGCCTCAGTTGCCGTGTGCAGACATTTCAATTTGGGTGGCAGCTCACCAGCTTAGCCATAAACCACGGAGGCACTCAAATAACACCTATAAAATAATATTCTTACAGTAACGAATAATCCCTTTCTTTACACAACTTGACAATATACTGTATAGCATTAATATATATATGATTTGATTTACGTCGCACCGACACAAATAGGTCTTATGGCGACGAAGGGATAGGAGTGGGAAGGAAGTAGTCGTGACCTTAATTAAGGTACCGCCCCAGCATGTGCCTGGTGTGAAAATTGGAAACCACGGAAAATCATCTTCAGGACTGCCGACAGTGGAGTTCGAACTCAATCTCCTGAATGCAAGCTCACAGCTGCGTGCTCCTAACCACACGACAAACTGCCTTCGCATTAATTTTGAGAAGAGATGGCAGCGTTTTCTGAACATTACGTAACCCAAAAAGTAACACGTAGGTTCACTTGGTTACTGACAATTTATGTTACTTTTATGCTAGTTCTGTGCCTGCCTCTTACCCCGAGGCCCCGGGTTCGATTCCCGGCCAGGTCAGGGATTTATACCTGCATCTGAGGGCTGTTTCGAGGTCCACTCAGCCTACGTGATTACAATTGAAGAGCTATCTGACGGTGAGATGGCGGCCCCGGTCTAGAAAGCCAAGAATAACGGCCGAGAGGACTCTTCGTGCTGACACCACGACACCTCATAAACTGCAGGCCTTCGGGCTGAGCAGCGGTCGCTTGTAGACCATGGCCCTTCAGGGCTGTTGAGCCATGGGGTTTGGGTTTCGGGGCTATCAATCCATATAACAAGAAGAAAGTCAAAAGCAGAACATACAATCAGCTCGGGAAAATGAATGAAACATACTCCTGTAGTCTTCGTAACCGTTACATTTTCGGTTGAGATTTTCGGCTTTCATAAATATATCCTGCCCTCATTCGAAGAAAATGAAAATCTTAATGTATAGTTACTTATACACACTCATGTTCATAAAAACTAGAACACCTTGAAAGACTAGAGATATAAAGTTTATATTCACAAGACATGTGCATTAGTGTGTTCTTAAGAAATAGTTAGCATTTGAACCATGTCGGTCCTCATGTTCAAAGTCCACATCGATACCTCGGTGCACCACCACCAACTGGTAAAATGCCAGCGGCTCTCGTTGTCGCTATAAACCGAAGGTAATGGATCGGTGTGACTTGAGTAGACGTGCTGGATGCCTCGCAGACGTATGCGAGAACCGTACCGGTACCGTCAGATGAGTTTGAAAGAGGGCGCATTATTGGCATGAGAGAACGTGATGCATCAATCCAGGAAATTACTGCTGGTATGGGACGAAGTGTGTCGGCAGTGCAACGGATGTGAACAGAACGGTCCACGAAAGGTCGTAAAACACAACGAGATGGGTCTGGTCGCACCACGCAAACCACCCCTCGAAAAGATCGATACCTCATCCGAATGACATTGCAGGACAGATCTGCATCCTCCTCGGCTCTGGCGCAACAGTGGAACAGTGTAACATACCGTATACTATCAGGAGTGACAGTCCGCCGCCGTTTATTACGGTCTGGGTTACCGGCGCGTCGTCCACTTATCCACCTACCTTTGACTAATGTGCATAAACATGCTAGACTGCAATGATGTATGGAACGACATCGCTGGGTACAGGAATTTCAACAGATAGTGTTTTCTGACGAATCCAGGTTCTGTTTGTTTGAAAATTATGGCCGCATTTTGGTTCGCCACAGACAGGGGGAGAGGCATCATATCGACTGCATTCGCATAAGACATACAGAGCCAACCCAAGGCCTTATGGTGTGGGGTGCTATTGGGTACAACCACAAATCACAGTTGGTGCGTGTCCAGGGCACTGTGACCAGTTTGACCAACGTGAATGACATCCTGCGACCCGTAGCCATACCCTTCCTGCCCGACATCCCAGACGCCATATTTCAGCAGCACATTGCGCGATCACATGTTGCTGCACGAACACGTGCCTTCTTGCTGTCACAGAATGTCAGACTGTTGCCCTGGTCCGCCCGATCACCGGACTTTTTGCCAATCGAAAATATGTGGGATAGGCTAGGGTGAAACGACGGGTGCAGCACTGTGACCCAATGCCAACCACCAAAGATGCACTGTGGAACCAGGTGATAGCTATACCCCAGGACGCCATTCGCGCCTTATACGTGTCGATGCCATCACGCATGGAACAAGTTATCAGTGCTCATGGAAGACCCAGTGCCTACTAGGCAACAGAACACATGCTGAACCTTGGTGACTGAAATGTTAATCGTTTCTGCAGAACATACTAATGAACATGTCCTGTGAATATGCTCTTCCTATCTCTAGTATTTCAAGGTGTTCTGTTTTTATGAACATGTGTGTATTATCTGCGCACTTTTTAGTGATAGATTTACACCCTAGTGTTGAAGCGGTCGACTTTGGTTATCTTCGAAATTCGTATTGGCAACCTTTGAAACACAAACTAAGAATCGCTTATCATCGCTGTGCGCCATCTGGCGTACACTTTAAGTACTCGTACTGTTGTTGTTTACACAGCAAAGCCAAACTACAGAATTCATGCTAGGAACACGTTTCGCAACGGGAAATGTTATATAGTATTAAATATTGTGTGTGTGACACAGTTGTATGCTTAAAATAATAAAGGTTTATAAAATTCATATCGATCGATCATATTATCGATTCAATTCAGATTTTGAAGGGCGGAAAAAAGTCCATTCGACACTCCATGTCGTACGATGTCGGCATGTAAAAGATCTCTGGTGATACATTTGGTATTTACCCGACAAAATTAATTAAATCTCAGCCATAGACGCCCAAGAGAGTCCGACTCGTTGGCTGAACGGTCAGCGTACTGGCCTTCGGTTCAGAGGGTCCCGGGTTCGATTCCCGGCCGGGTCGGGGATTTTAATCGTCTCTGATTAATTCTTCTAGCCCGGGGACTGGGTGTTTGTGTTTGTCCCAACACTTTCCTCTTCATATTCACACAACACACTACACTAATAACCACCACAGAAACACGCAATAGTGATTACATCCCTTCATATAGGGTTGGCGTCTGGAAGGGCATCCGGCCGTAAAACAGGGCCAAATCCACATGTGCTACACAGTTCGCACCCGCGACCCCACAGGTGTGGGAAAAGCGGTAGAAAAAGAAGAAAAGAAGAAGATAGACGCCCAAGAGAGATCCGGTTTACTCTAGGTCCGTTAGATGGCAGACAGAGTAAGCCGGAACGTCGAAATTGACGAGCAGACAGCCAGATGGCGTCAAATCGAAATATCTGCAAACGGTAGCTGAGGCCATACGAGTATTATTATTATTAATTCAGATTTCATTTCCATTCAGTTGGCAGTATTACGGCACCCTTCTTACTTCTCCAACGAGTACAAAAATCTATCACTAAAAAGTGCGCGGATAATAGTTGGATTTTCGATTGTACGCGTAACTTCTTAGCATTGCGGCAATTGTGAATTTTCACTCAATGTACCGGTATTTAAACTTGCAACATATATTTCCACAAAGATGTGCTATATGGTAACAATTCAGTGAATAAATTCCACGAGAAGTGTAATGTCCCTTGAATTTACTTCATTCGTCACGTGAAGGTAGCCTAGCATACCTAACCTAAACAATGAGTTCTCATTATCTTAAAAACAGCTGTTTACGTAAATCCTGATGAGATAAATTAAGAGAATAAACACGCATTAAGCTTAAAAATAAAGGTCTGTCTTTCAATAACCACAGTTATTCAAAAAATGCTCCCAATCCTTTACGTATTCCATTCATAAGTTAACATTCACTTAGCTCGCCTTAGCTCGATCAGCTGATGACTTGGCGCGCTTTCTACAGTACAGCTTGTATGTTACGAAGGCGGTGTAAACACACTTTTAGTTTATCGTCATCCCGTACCTTTACGGCATATCACGTCACGTACCCCACTGATTTTCTCTTCAACCACGGGTATAAGTATCGTACCTTTCCGGCATGTCACATCACGTACGCCACTGATTTTCTCTTCAACCACGAGTATATTTATATTGTATACACACACCATAGAGTGAAAAAAATAATTATTGTACTGTGCACTGCTCTATACTCAGAAGTATACATCCACTAATTACACTCATTTAGTTCCCCCAAACAAAAATATATAGATAAGATAATCTGCCAGTATTCGTGAAGTGCCGGTAGGTACCTATATCTCGAAAGAAGGAATATATATTCGATAATTAATTTTTCCTATTTCAGAAGGGAATATGATTCTGGCAAGCAAGAACAACACCCCCGCTTAGGATACGTTATTGGATACGGGATAATATTATACCTGAAGTTTATTATGTTCCGGCATTTTGTCTTCGTGGGCTGATGATCTTTTTTCTTGCGATAACTCGCTTTTCATGCTTGCGAAGTAGCATCTTGATACAATAAATTAGTATAAATAATCACTTGTAATTTCACTTCGGTATAAAATCAAATATTATCAAAAACAAAACACCATCCATAGCCATCTAAGATAGGGATGTAAAGAAGTTACACTTAATGAGAGCTATTTAATAAATTTCCTAGATAAAGTTCAAAGAAGAACGATGCGTTTCGTAACCGGGAATAGGAGGAATACCATTAATTGGGAAAGTCTTGAATCTAGAAGAACTAGAGCTCGCCTGTGTGGTCTTTATAAGAGCTATACGGGAAGGGGTGCTTGGTGTAGTATTAGGAATAGGCTGGAACCTCCCTCATACTTACCGAGAAATGATCATAAGCATAAAATTAGGGCCAGAAACCAGCATACGGACGTGGGCAAGTTTTCCTTCGTTAACAGGACCATAAGGGATTGGAATAAATTACCTGCAGCAGTCTTTGATAGATTCCCTTCCGGTATCAAGACCATTAGCGCTTGTGTAAAGTAAAAAGTAAAAGTTGTAAATTACGGACACTAAATTTGTGATTTTCTGCTTGGTTTAGATTGTGAAACTAGGAGGGTTTTTTTCTTGTGGTATTCTCTTTTCAGGGAATTGCTTGTTGTACTCATGTTGTTGTATTTGTTGTTATTGTTATTGGGTAATTACCAATGTTTTTAACTTTACCGGTACTTTATTATCACTTGTAATGTTAAGCTAGTAATAAGTTCAATCTATAGTATTGTAAGCTGTAGTGTTAAGCACTGTGATTTTAAGTTTTGTGTGAATTTATATGATGATGGATTAAGAATTTTAAACTTAAATATTTGTAATATTTGCTTTCCAGGGATTTGCTTGTTGTACTGTCGTTGTTCTTGTAGGGCAATTATGTTTTTAACATTACTTTATAACATTCTAATGTTAAGCTAGTAATACGCTCAACTTATAGTACTGTAAACCGTAGTGTTAAGCACTGGGAATACCGTACTTAAGTTGTGTATTAAATTTTATACGATAATGCTGGATCTAGAATGTTATAGTGGTAGTATTTTTTTCCTCGTAGAATTGCTAGTTGTACTCCAATTGATGTTGGGTAGTTATGTTTTACTTGTAGTGTTAAGCTAATAGTAAGCTCAACCTATAGTAATGTAAGCCATAGTGTTAAGTACTGGAAATACTTAAGTTGCGTGTGAATTCGTATATGATAATGCTGGATTCAGAAAATTAGGCAGTTAGTATTTCTTGTAACATATGCTTTCCATGGAATTACTTGTTATAGTATGGTTGTTGTTGTTGTAGTTGTTGGGTAATTATGTCTTAACCTTACTTTATTATAACTTGTAGGCCTAAGTTGAGCTAGTAGTAAGCTCAGCTATAGTTTTGTCAGCCATGGCGTTAAGTATTGGAAATAATTAAGTTGTGTATGAAACTGTACATGATGCTGGAATTAGAACGAGTATTTCTTGTAATTTCTTTTTTTTTTCATGGAATTGCTTTTCGTACGCGAGTTGTTGTAGTTGTTGGGTAGTTATGTTTTTAACGTTACTTTATTATCACTTGTAGTGTTAAGCTAGTAGTAAGTTCAATCTATAGTACTGTAATTCGTAGTGTTAAGTACTGGCACTACTTAAGTTGTGTGCGATTTTGTATATAGTGATGCTGGATTTAGGAAGTTAAATTAGTAGTATTTCTTGCTTTTTGTACTGTTGTTGTTGTAGGGTAATTACGGTTTAACTTCACTTCATTATCACTTATAATGTTAAGCTAGTAATAAGGTCAACCTGTAGTATTGTAAGCCGTAGTCAAATACAGTAGAGACAATACGCGACACTTACGGATTTAGCCTTGTTAAAATGGGAGACAATTCGCAAGTGGCGCTCCTAGTGACGTGACCTGAAAATTCACGCTATTTTCAAATATCAATGGAAATGCATATACGAAAATGGATAAATAAATTACTTCTAGAAAGAAAGTATTATTGATATATTAACTTCGAAGTTACTAAATCAATTCTGGATACATGAACGAAGAATTATTTAAAAGGTTATTATTTAAAGACTGAAATTAGACACATAAACAAGATGTGAAATGGACTGCTGTGAAAGGGCTTGATCTTTCATTTATGCATTACTTTTTTTTTTTTTTTTTTTGCTTTAGCATACCTGCCTGAACTTTTAAGGTTAGATTTGTCTTTTTTTCTCATTTAAATAACTTTGTGTCATCACATTAAGACACTTGTCAATACAAATATCGGCACATTCCTTTCATGCAATGAATTAACATTTAAAAGCTGGACAATTTTCCTCTTAACATGAAGCCTACTAACAGAAAGAAAATCTATAAAATTAGCCTCAAAAACATTCAAAATTTCCCTATAAGCAATAGTTTGCTATTTGCTTTACGTCACACCGACACAGATAGGTCTTATGGCGACAATGGGATAGGAAAGGCCTAGGAATGGAAAGGAAGCAGCCGTGGCCTTAATTAAGGTACAGCCCCAGCATTTGCCTGGTGTGAAAATGGGAAACCACGGAAAACCATCTTGAGGGCTGCCGACAGTGGGGTTCGAACTCACTATCACCCGATTACTGGATACTGGCCGCACTTAAGTGACTGCAGCTATCGAGCTCGGTGTTGCCTTTCTTTGGCCGATAACTTCGAAGTTTCGGATCCCTTCCATTTTTTTTCTCTCTGATTAGTGTTATATAGAGGATACCGAATACTAACTGCTGATCTGCACCCATTATCGAATCTGAAAGACAGGTTTTTAAGTCAACTTACATGCAAGATCTGCCACAACGAAACATTGCTCTTATAGTTGCTGCAGAAATTACTAAATCTTTTTCTTCCTGAACTTTGCCAAATTACCTATCGTCAACAATTTGTTTGGATTTAGCCTAGTTTCGGATGCCGTTCCTGACACAACTCTGTATAGAGTTGCTAAGTGATGGTTTATCGTGTGGTGTACGTGTGTGTGTATTTGAAGATGTGTATTAAGACGACCCCAAACGCCTAGCTCCCGAGCTAAAGGAACTTTCAGACGCGATTGACATGCCCAGCCCGGCTGGAAACTCAGGGCCCTTTGAACCGAAGGCGAGTACTCCAACCATTCAGCCAAAGCGCCGGACAGAAATTGCTACAGCATTTTTTGGACAATATTGCAAGAAATATGCTATCGAAATGTGAAGATATTGCTAAAAGAGGCCGAAAACTTGTGAAATAAAGTCGTGTTTAAGCTAAGTTGGAAAGTGGCACGTTATTTATGGGCGACTTTGAATTTTAAATCCATTTCTTTATGGAGATGTTTTTTGACAGTATTAATGAATAATGCTTTTACTGGTGCGTAAGCGTAATTAGATCCTATTATCCTGAACACTTATTTTTGAAAACTTTTGTATACAAGTATAAAATCGAGTTGACACAGAGTCGATGACGCTTTGTAATGCGGTCCGGATGTTGGAATCATAGATTTTTTTTTTTGTAGTGGCTTTACGTCGCGCCGACACATATAGGTCTTATGGCGACGATGGGAGGGGAAGGGCCTATGAGTTGGAAGGAAGTGACAGTGGCCTTAATTAAGGTACAGCCCAAACATTTGCCTGGAGTGAAAATGGGAAACCACGGTAAACCATCTTCAGGGCTGCTGACAGTGGGATTCGAACCCACAATTTCCCAGATGCAAACTCACAGCCACGCGCCCCTAACCGCACGGCCAACTCGCCCGGAGGATGGTTGCCTAGTTGTACTTCCTCTTAAAACAATAATTACCACCACCACCAACTCGCCCGGTGGGAATCATAAAAAATGTTTTACAATACTTGAAGTAGTAGAGAGGAGATATCCTTCCTCGATGTTTGCCAGGGAAGCACGAACCAACCCCAAAAGATATTCATAAAGAATTAAAACCGAAAATGTTGCCGATATATCTTAATTTCTAGAGTTATGGAGATTGTTACATAGGATAATAATACCACAGTCTGGACTGTGATAATACAACCTGTGACAATAAAGTTCGGTGAATGAATTCAGAACGGTCGATCCGGCAACACTGGCGACACGCAACGCTGCACCTGCGTAGCAGCAGGTTTTGACCACCTGCTCCCAAAGTTGTTCAGTTGAGAATCGTGTGTGTGCCGTTTAAGACTTGTTTGGCACAGTGCGTGTTTAGTGCGTTGGTTCTGAACAGCGAACAGAAACATGAACGACCAAAAGATCAATGTACAATTGTGTTTTAAGCTTGGCAAGACACCGAAAGAAACGCATGCGATGCTGGTACGTGTTTATGAAGATCAAGCACTGTCCTTGAAGTGTGTATACGAGTGGTTCGCCCGTTTTCGAGGAGACCGGGATAGTGTTTCTGACAACCCCCGTAGCGGAAGACCGGCGACCGCCGTCAATGACGAAAACATTGAGAAGGTGAGGACATTAATCAGGAAACGATCGGCGATTAAAAACTGTGCGCATGATAGTGGATGAATGGCGGATTAACCGTGAACCCGAAATCGTTACCCAGAAGTTAGGGAAGATGAAAACGTGTTTTCGTCTTGTGCCACATCACTAGACTGACGATCAGACGCAGGCACGTTTAGAGGCTTCACAGGATTTTGTCGAAACGGCGGATGCGACACGAAATTTCTTGAACTGTATTGTCACTGAGGATGAAACCTAGTGTCTCAGGTACGACCCTGAAACGAAACAGCAAAGCATGGAATGGCATTCTTCGGGATCCCCTCGTCGGAAAAATGTCAGAGCTAAAAAGTCACGCATCAAACTGGCTTTGAAAGGAAAGAGATTTTACGATATTCCTGACATCCAACGAAACGTGACGAGGCTTTTGAACACCATCCCAAAGGAAGCCTTCTTGCAAAGTTTCCAGGACATGTATCGCCGAACTCAGCAGTGCATAGTTATAGGAGGGGACTATTTCGAAGGACAGTAAGGTCACTGTCGTGCATTGCTCATCTATGTTGATAGTACAGGACTATTCGCTGAACTTTATTGTAACAGGTTGTACTGAAATTATTCATCCTAAAGGGCACTTTGGTTGATATTTACCAGAATAATGTGTGAAATTGCTAAATGACGGGGCAGCCCAGCTGACAATCATTGATTGTGTGTTAATAATAAAGCAATCACTTTTATTATCGTCCGACTCGTTGGCTGAATTGTCAGCGTACTGGCCTTCTGTTCAGAGGGTTCCGGGTTCGATTTTCCCGGCCGGGTCGGGGATTTTAACCTTCATTGGTTAATTCCAGTGGCCCGGGGACTGGGTATTTGTGCTGTCCCCAACATTCCTGCAACTCACACACCACACATAATACTATCCTCCACCACAATAACACGCAGTTTCCTACTACACATGACAGATGCCGCCCACCCTCATCGGAGGATCTGCCTTACAAGGCTGCACTCGGCTAGAAATAGCCACACGAAATTATTAATTATTACTTTTATTAACCATAGTAAGCCCATCTGATGGCTATGGTCGTTAAGGCGTGCAATCTGTGTGGTCTGACACCGTGGTTAGCCGGCACCAGTCCTATTGGTAAAAAAAAAAAAAAAAGTCACCATCAGAATGTATACAATGTCTAACCACTAAAAAGCCAAAATCCTGGATTCAGTTCCAAACCTCCGCAGTGCTCATATGGACTGGGGACATATGACGCTCTTGATGGTGGTTCGTCCTGAGCAGACCACTTAGTGTAGCGCTGTGAAGAGGAGGCGGACCTCCTGTTGATTGAATCGGATAATACGATTACAGCGCTCCTCCGGAGACCTCCGGTAGTCCTCCGATTGAATTCACTGGCGGAAAATTCAAATGCTTTGATGTGGGCAATGTTGCAACGGTGATCTTAGGAGGAATTACAATTTAGATTTCAGTACTAATTCCACAGATGCATGTGTTCCCCTACGTTTGCCATTCAAATGATGTAGTCGTTTCAAGATAGCCGCATTATTTCTTACGTTATGAATAACAGATTTTGATCTGCTGACGTTCAGTTTGCAATAGGTGCAGGTGGATAGAATACTGTAGATTGAATATTGGCATATATTATACTGTTGCAAATGCGTTAACAATATTATTAATACTGGTAGTAAATTAGTTTAAGTGGTAATTATATTCCATTGAATGTAAACATGTATTATATACGATGTTCTTACATTAATTATACTCGTAGCTCATTTATTACGGAACAGTACATCCGGCTCCATGGCTAAATGGTTAGCGTGCTGGCCTTTGGTCACAGGGGTCCCGGGTTCGATTCCCGGCAGGTTCGGGAATTTTAACCTTAATTGGCTAATTTCGCTGGCGCTGGAACTGGGTGTATATGTCGTCTTCATCATCATTTCATCCACTTCACAACGCGCAGATCGCCTGAAGACGTCAAATCAAAGGACCTGCATCTAGTGAGCCGAACTTGTCCTCAGACACTCTCGGCACTAAAAGTCATACGCCATTTCAATTTTTACTGAAGAGTACGAACTGATTGAAACTGGTTATATGCTGTACCGAGCTGAGTAGTTCAGACGGTAGAGCGCTGGCCTTCTGAGCTCAAGCTTGCGGTTTCAGTTCCGACTTTGCTCGGCGGTACCTGAAGGTGGTCAGGTGTACCGGCAGTAGCGGCGATTGGGAATTGGAAGTAGGATGGAAAAATGTAAAGACAACAAAGTACCCCAGTTTGTGGGATATAGCGGGGGCGGGGAGGTATAAACGTTATACATTAAAACTGAAGAAAAAGCTACTAAATGGAATTTCGACAGAGAGGTAAAGATTCTCAGCCTACCAACTTACCTGCGTTGATAATATTTGTTTGAGATTTTGATTCAATACTATACAATAAAACTTTCACAAGAGGAACAATATTACACATGTATTACAATTAAATAGACGTACGGCGTGATTATATAATTAAAATCATTTAGTATTTGACTACAAACTAAAAAAAAAAAACCCAACTAACTGACACTAAATAGACTGCCAGACTAACGAATGCACGCGTACGCTTCCTCACAGCACATACAAAGTCTCCACTACAGTACTCGCTGTGGCGCTATACAAATCGGTTAACCGCGTGAACGACTTTGTTGCGTATTTCCGCTAATAATTTCGTTATTAATTAAAGCAAATAATTAGCTGATAAGACAACAGGGCTTGTAGAAATTGCTTGTTGTAATAATTTCTATAATACCTTGTTTCATCCAGCTAAAATGGAATACAAATGCAAAGTTTTCTCCACAAAGTAGGGGGACGACTGTCCCCTCTCGCCCCCCCCCCCCTAATCGCCGCTACTGTACCGGCACATGAAAGAACTCCTGTGGGACAAAATGTCGGCACCTTAACGTCACAGAAAACCAGAGAAGTGGTTATGGGAGTACAATAATAATAATAATAATAATAATAATAATAATAATAATAATAATAATAATAATAATAATAATAATAATAATCCTTCCATCAATTTACCCTCCAGGATTGGGTGTTCCCTCGGACGCAGAGAGGGATCCCACCTATACCGCCTCAAGGACAGTGTCCTGGAGCGTGAGACTTTGGGTTTTGTTTTATGTCGCACCGACACAGATAAGTCTTATGGCGACGATGGGATAGGGAAGGTTTGGGAGTGGGAACGAAGCGGCCGTGGCCTTCAGTTAGGTACCATCCCGGCATTTTCCCGGAGGAGAAGTGGGAAACCACGGAAAACCATCTTCAAGGCTGCCGACAGTGGGATTCGATCCCACTATCTTCCGGATGAAAGTGGGTTCGAACCCCACTGTCGGCAGCTCTGAAGATGGTTTTACGTCGTTTTCCATTTTCACGCCTAGAAATTACTCTCCTTAGCCGTTCCTATCACATCGTCGTCATAAGACGGCATGACGTAAAGCAAATTTTTACAAAAGTAATCGACAAATGAAACACGAACGATAAATGAGAATGTATATATTTCCTATATTCTCCTTCGTCATACTTATAAAGCAGTATTTACTATGTCGCTAGCACATCCGTTGCGCACCACGGATGGAACGGCAAGCGAGGCACACATTCAATAGGCCTACTGTTGTTCCGTCCTCCGCTCGCCCTCCGCTCGCGTGCCGAAGCACCGATTGGTTTCCCAGCAACAGTTTACTACCGGAGAATACCGGAGGGAGCGCTCAATCGCACTACCGATTGCAATCATAGGAGCAACTGCTCCGTTCCCAGCTCTATTCGCAACAGTAGCTCCGAGTGTAAGCACTTAGTGGGCTGTAATTTCAAACTTATGTCCATGAATGTAGGCGCCCTATAAAAATCGTTACCTACATAAACAAAAATTGATCTATATCACCGATATTCCATACAATACCCCTTAACAAAGAACGTATAGTCATTCAGAATAATTAATGCATCCTCTCATTTGTTATCAAGAAAATGCAATTATATCGACATATAATACATACCCCATATACCTGTAGGTATAAACCCTGTAGATACAACAAACAATATATCTTAATAGGTTCAGTTGTTCCTCAGAAAAGTACAGGCCCTACCTGTGCAGAACTTACACAGTGGTTCGTTCATTATTATGGAAATATTCCCACTATATTGGCGCTAGAATACAGTAATTTCAAGTTAAATTTGAATTCGTTTTTAATTTCTGGACATATGTAAAACACGTGAAAGACGTGGCAGAAGTAAGGGATGATTATTTACGAGCGGAGGGAGGAGTTCAAGCGGTTCAAATCTGTAAATGCTGCGCTGTAAAACATGGCACAAATGACTCCTAACCACTGGTCTTGCGGTGTAGGTGGCCTGTCACCCGGCGGCCCCGGGTTCGATTCCCGGCCAGGTCAGTTTTTTAATTGTAAATTATTAATATCTCTGGCCTGGGGACTGGGTGTTTGTGTCATCCTTAACGTTCCTTTCCTCGCATTCAACACTTTACCCTACCGCCATTTACATAATACACGCAGGTTTCCTCATATATGGTGCAAATAGGGGCAAAGGATCTTCATAGGTCGACGCAGCGAACAAATAGCATTAAAAAAAGTTAAAGAAGGAGTGTAGTTTCGCGCAAAAACAGCGACGTCATAAATTCCTGTGATAATGCTTGTTCATTCCTCCCGTATGAAGTTCACACTACGCGCTTGTCATTCAATGTTTTTTTTTCTTTGCTAGTTGTTTTACGTCGCACCGACACAGATAGGTCTTATGCGACGATGGGATAGGAAAGGTCTAGGAAGTGGAAGGAAGCGGCCGTGGCTTTAATTAAGGTACAGTCCCGGCATTTGCCTGGAGTGAAAATGGGAAACCACGGAGAACCATCGTCAGGGCTGCCGACAATGGGGCTCGAACCCATCATCTCCCGAATACCATCTTCAGGGTTGCCGGCAATGGGGTTCGAATCCACTATCTCCCGGATGCAATCTCACAGCTGCGCGCCCCTAACCACACGGCCAACTCGCTTGGTCGTACCGACTGTAACAGCCTGCCTGTATATTGGTGGGAAGTAGCTGGGGTGTAAGATAACTTTCTTCTTTAGCATGCCATTCCTCTGGTTCATACATTTTCTGATATATCTGGTACGTAACACACTGGTTCATCATTGTATTCGAGCTATAAAATTCCTACTCTGAGCCACTGATTGGAATGAGTAGTGTGCATATTTAACGAAATAATGACAGAGGAGTGGTCACGGTAGTCTGCGACCTGGTTATTCCAGTTCTGGAACTTTGGACTCTTAGATCGGCACCGTAGTACTGTTCGTTGAAAGTGAGAAAGTGCGCGGTTTTTCATTTGATCGAGTATTTTATATGATAACATTGCTTTCAATCGCTACATTCCTACTGACGTTTTTGTAATGACCTATGTTGAATTCAGTTAGGAAAACCACCAAGTCAATCTTTCTGAGAATCCCGTAGCGAAGCACGGGTACATCAGCTAGTAATAATAATAATAATAATAATAATAATAATAATAATAATAATAATAATAATAATAATAATAATAATAATAATATTGGCTTTACGTCCCACTAACTACTTATAAGGTTTTCGGGGACGCCGTGATGCCAGAATTTGGTTACGCATGAGTTCTTTTACGTGTAATTAAATCTACCAACACGAGGCAGACGAATTTGAGCATCTTCAAATATCACCGGACTGAGCCAGAATCGAACCTGCGAAGTTGGGGTCAGAAAGCCAATGCCTCAAACGTCCGAGCCACTCAGCCCGGCATGCAATGATAATAGTATTAATTATTTCATAACGAAGTAATTTACAGTCACGGACAAGGCCTAAATTATAACATGTTTATATTTAAGAAAATACATAATTATGTTTGTACGTAAGAATGCTATGTGTAATATCGATAAATAGTTAAGGTATTAACTGAGGGGCCTAGTTTCGCACAATAGTAGCGACAAGTTTTAAATTCCTGAAAAAATGCTCTTCCATTTCTCCCGTACCAAGTTCACACTACGCGCTTGTCATTCAATCGGAGGTTCTGTTACATAATTATTATGTCTGTACGTAAGAATGCTAGGCCTATTTGTAATATCGCCAAATAACTGAAGTATTAACGGAGGGGCGTAGTTTTTCACATTAATAGCGACAAGTTATAAATTTCTGTACAAATGCTCGTTCATTTCTCCCGTGCCAAGTTCAAACTACGCGCTTGCAATTCAATCGAAGGTTCTCCGGAGGCAAACGATTGAAAGCGCCCGGAGCCTCCGCTCCGTAAACAACCGCTCCGTTAACAGCGCTAACTTAGTGTTATTGGACAGGAGCAGGCTATGTGACGGCACCGGAGTTCACTCTCTCCCTTCCTACTGTCATACTGTATATGACGTCATTCATTTCGTCTCGCCGGGCTGAGTGGTGGCTCAGACGGTTGAGGCGCTGAACTTCTGACCCTAAGTTGGCTCAGTCCGGTGGAATTTGAAGGTGCTCAAATACGTCTGCCTCAATAACTCCTCTGGGGCTAAATTACGGCACCTCGGCGTCTCCGGAAACCGTAAAAAATTTAGTTAGTGGGACGTGAAGCCAATAACATTATTACATCTCCTTTACTCCTCTGATGAAGTTGACGCTAGGAAGGGTATCTGCTACGGAAGATTCATCTTCATCTCACTTTATACCCGACTCCGTATCGTATCGTAATCTGTTTACCCTCCAGGGTCGGCTTTTCCCTCGAACTCAGCGAGGGATCCCACCTCTACCGCCTGGAGCTTCAGACTCTGGGCCGGGGATACAACTGGGGAGGATGACCAGTACCTCGCCCAGGCAGCCTAACTTGTTATGCTGAACAAGAGCCTTGCGGGGGATGGGAAGATTGAAAGGGATTAACAAAGAAGAAGAAGGAAGGAAGCGTCCGTCGCCTTTAGGTGCCGTCCTGGCATGTACCTGGAGAAGTGGGAAACCACGGAGAACCACTTCCAGGATGGCTGAGGTGGGAATCGAAACCCCTCTACTCAGTTGATCTCCCGAGGCTGAGTGGACCCCGTTACAACCCTCATACCACTTTTTGAATTTCGTGGTAGAGCCGGGAATCGAACCCTGGCATCCGGGGGTGGCAGCTAATCACATTAACCAGTACACCACAGAGGCGGACCGCGATAATTTTACTAGTAGAAATGGATTGTATCAAGCCTTTTATTTATTGTACTTCATTATCTATGATTTTAGGGAAAGTTCTCGACAGGGAAGTGTGGTCTCGTGTTAAGGCTTCGGAGTGCGAATGCAGAACACTAGGAGTTCCATTCCCGGTGAGGATGGTAATTTTTACTGAATAGTAAATGAATATAACTTTGAATAATAGAGAACCAAGGAAGTGAGAGGTGCAGAGCAGCCAATAGGGGCATGTTGGATACAACAGCTGCGTAGAAGGTGCCATAGCGGAGACATGTATGGCATGCGTGAGCATGTGATCGCTTACAACCAATCAGTAACCAGAACGAAATCTTGGATTTCTGGTCTGTTGATAAATGTATGTCTAAGGGCGGGCTAGCTGTTGGGAACACGTCGAAGGTAGCGGTCGGCTGACCCCAGAGGGAAAACCGGAGCCATTACCCCAGCTGTATAAAATACAAGGACTCTATGTCGATTTTTTTAAAAAAAAGTCGTTGCCCTTGCTGTGCGGATTGCCTACCTCCCCGCTCCATTTTCAGTTCGACCATTGAACAACTTCCGTTACCGATATCGTGTTTCTTCTGAACCATTTCCTTGACATTGTCGTTTCTCAGAATTCCTTTCTTCATATTTTCCCATCCGCCACATTTCAGACATGTTTCTGAAGCCATCGATGTCTCCACCATGACACCTTCTACTCAGCTGTTCCTATTGGCTGCTCTATTCCTCTCACTTCCTTGGTACTGTATCACTGAATGTTATATTCATTTACTATTCAGTAAAAATTCTCCGGCCTACTGGGATTCGAACTCCAGTGTTCAGTATCCATTCTCCAGTGCGCTACCCCAATCAGTAACCAGAACGAAATCTAGGATTTCTGGTCTGTTGATAAATGTATGTCTCAGGGCGAAGTTTGAAAAGTGGTATGAGGACTGGAACGGGGTCCACTCAGCCTCGGGAGGTCAAATGAGTAGAGGTGGGTTCGATTCCCACCTCAGCCATCCTGGAAGTGGTTTTCCGTGGCTTCCCACTTCTCCTCCAGGCAAATGCCGGGATGGAATCTAACTTAAGGCCACGGCCGCTTCCTTCCCTATTCCTTGCCTATCTCTACCAATCTTCCCACCCTCTCACAGGCTCCTGTTCAGCATACCAGGTGAGGCCGCCTGGGCTAGGTACTTGTCATTCTCCCCAGTTGTATCCCCGGACCCACTGACTCGCGCTCCAGGGCACTGCCCTTGAGGAGGTAGAAGTGGGGGTCCCTCGCTGAGTCTAGGGGAAAACCAACCCTGGAGGGTAAACAGACTAAGAAAGAAAGAAAGATAATAATAATAATAATAATAATAATAATAATAATAATAATAATAATAATAATATTAATAATAATAATGGGAGTGCTAAAAATAGAACACCTAAAAGTAAAATACAGTGTGTTATTGACCTAATCAGGGTGTGGGGCGTGGCGAGGCGGAAGGTCAATTGACTGACTAGCCAACTGGACTCGCACCAATGACAGAGCAACAGTATTTCAACACATCGCATTCTGTGCTAGAGTGGAGAAAAAAGAGGACTTCATTTAAATAAGTTGCAAATTTCAAGTTCCTAAGTATTTAAATAGAAATAAATATAAATGTTTATACATTTCTAAATATTTGAGTGTGACTTGATAGAATCGGATGATGTTCTTTTAAGAATGAAATATGTCATTCTATTTTAACGTATGTCCTGGACAATTTTCGGTAGTGACTTTGTGTGTGATGAACGTGATTGATATCTTCCTCTATAGTCTATACTAAGAGTTCACGTGTCACACAGACAGGATTTCGTGAATATGTGTGCTTAGTGTAACCCAAAGAGAGTCTCTACGATCATCTTGAGATTCTGGCATTATTGGGGTGAGATGCGAATATAATAACTCGAGTCTAGATTGAGTAAGCTGTGTGAACGGATGTGCTGAGTGAGTGCTGAAGGATGGGGATTACGCTAGAGCTGTATCGAATGAGGATTGAAAGCTAGCGGTGCAGGAGGAAGAAGACAACGGAATTATGTAAGAGAATTAAGGGAGAAAAAATAAGGAAAGATGGCAGGGATGCTGGTGGCGGTGGTGATGCTAATTGTTCCGAGGTATCTGTGGAACAGCAGAGGTGAAAGAAGGTGCGGGGGTGAACAGGTCCCAAAATACGAAATTACAGTTAAGATAAAATTTAACAAGGTTATTTTTTCTTTTAAAGATTAAGAAATAACAAATAGAACAGGTACTCAGTAGCCGAAACACAATTCGAAAATGTACAATTACAATGATTACAGGATTTGGGCTCCGAGAGCCAGACACACAATTCTTGAGCTATAAGCCCAACCTCACGATATACAGAATTCAAAAAAGGGGCAGAAGACCCCAATCATGCCTAGGAGCACTTGCTCCTCTTTACACGGTAAAGCCTCCTCGAGGCATACAACAACTCAATTTCAAGAAAGAGCAACTCGCTCTCAAAATTTAAGCCTATCAAAGGCCACACCAAACTCCACATTCAAGTTGTCCTCCAAGGACATGAAAACAGGGGTAAAAATACCCAACCTACTGAGGCCTATCAAGTAAAGAAACAGAAATATTACATGGCCTCGACAATACCAATTTGAAAGGAGGCGAAGCTGCACTCCTAATACATTTTGTTTAAAACCTACTTGGCACTAGGCCGTTACTGCAAGGGCTAATCCCATACTAAAGAGGTGACTTTTAGAAGGAAACAATTTACATTACGTTAAGGAAGAGACGGTTGTGAAAATAAGTTCACCTCAAAGCAATATGAGTGGGAGCTCGAGAGGGTTAAGCACTCTCTATCCCAATATGTAGTTTAAAAGATAGAATAGATACTAAGTGTCTTTACATTTTAGGGGAAAAGTTACATGGTGAAAAAGCTTCGGACCTGCCTCGAGAGTTAAACTGCTGAGCTAACAAGAAAAGAAGTTATTAAACGGCCATTACCTTGTGGTTGAACTGCTGCCCGAAGAAAGAGGCGCTTCCCGCCCCCTGCTACGTACTTTATGCACTGATAGATGTTACTGAAGTGGCCCGGAGACCCGAAAATCAGCAGTTTATATACTCTCGCGGAAAGTTCGAGGCGTTTCAGGAATGAGAACACCCTCCCACAAGAATTTTATTGGTTAGGGTTAAGCAACATATCCAAGTTGAAGAAGATACGCCTGATTGGTCATAAATTAATTAAAGAAATTCGGGATTGGCTAAATTCAAACCTGGCGGAAGGAAGGGGTTAATATTGCCAACATAAACAATAACTGAAAGAAATTTAACAAAGAACAAACTTATAAACACAAAATTTCTTCAAAAACATAGTTCTTTCACTTCGCACTAGGGTGCATAATTGTATTTCTTCAGTAGTGCCATCTGGAAGAGAATGTCCACACTTCTTACTACAGGCAAAACAAAAATACATCGAAAACGACCCAGTTCAGAAACTTCAAAATTTACAAGTAGTGACATCTTCTGAGAAACTTGAAAATTTACGCAGTAGATAAAGTTCAGGCTTCCGCCAGTAGAGGAGTTTCAACTGGCGCAAAGTTCGAATTAGCGGCGTGGGGGTGTACCACCCGGTACAGACCTCCCCCCCCCCCAAACGTTCCTCCAAGGGGTGACACATCAAATTTGTTTGAAAACAAGGTTCAAGTTATGATGTTGATATTGAAGTTAATTGCAGAAGTATTTACCAACAGATTTTCTTAAAATGATTGGATCCAGTTTTAAAATTCTTTGATTACTATTGATGTAATGTCTTTATGCTAGTAGAAGTTGAATTCAGAAGGAAACTTTTAGTTTTTAAAGTTGAGGAAAAATTTTCTAAGTCCACCAGATATTGCAGTTGGATTCAAAACTGTAGTAATTGTTGATGTTGAATGTCCATGTAGCTGATTACATATATCCAAGGTTGATTAAGTTAGACAGCCAGACCGGCCGCTGCTGTTTGTGTCCAGAGGAGGCCGCTCGGACCCCTCAAGTACCCTGAGATACCGCTCGCCCGCACTATGAGAGGAGTAGTGGAGTTGAAGCACGCCGCGCCCGCGGCGAACATGCAGGTCGCGGGCCAGTTACAGGTTGTGCGCCGCACATCAGCCTTGGCCGGGAGGAGGACTCCGGCTCGCCGTACACTGGTTGGCCTCACTGGAGAAGGGCGGGCCCTTACCCTGCCTCAGTAGCGGTACGGCGCCGCGCTGCTGCGGGGGCACTGAAACATTAAAGCTCGGCGGCAGAATTTTGTTGGACCATTATCATTTTTTGAGGGCACTGGCTTTGTGAAGAGGTTGAGGGGCCAGCGGCGTGAAGATATTCATTTCATATATAAGCCACTGTGTGTTATGTTAGCAGGAGACGGGAGCGTGGTAATGGCCATGGTAAGGACAGGATGGCAGTTTAACTGATCGGGGGAGGTTTACAATAAATAATTACACACAAAGGAAACAGATTCCAAGGGCAGAAGGCCTTAAAAGTGAAACCCCTCAAACAAAATATAACCTTCATATTTCTTTCAAAATTATATGAAGCAAGTTAACACAGCAATTACACCGGTTTCACCTGTGACAGGTGAACCCTAAATATCCTCTCGGTGGCTGTATTGCTTATCAGTAAGGTAACGGGAGTAAGGAAATCGAGAATAGTACACGGCCCATGAAATCTGGGGGCAAGCTTGCCCGCGGGAACAAAATTCTTGACCATCACCTGGTCGCCTACCTTCAAATTGGTGGATCTCCGTCCACGATCATATCTTTCCCTAACCTTTTCATGAGACACTTTAAGATTGGCTTTAGCCTTCTTCAAAAGATATTTAATGTTATCTGGATCTATTGTCTCAGGTAGAATGTCACTCAGAGACCAGAGGTTAGAGAGCGGCGTGTTGGGAACAAACTTGAACATCAGCGAAGCTGGCGTAAACTTGTGAGATTCATGAACAGCCGAGTTCAAAGCAAAAGCTAACCAATGCAGGGACGTGTCCCACCTAGAATGATCTTCGTGATGATAGGCAATAAGCGCGGACCTGAGATTACGATTAACCCGTTCAGCCAGAGATGGTTGAAGGTAATAAGCAGAAGTTGTCACATGGGAGATGGACAGGTCAAAGCAGAATTTACGAAATAGATTAGATGTAAAAGCCAGACACAATATATTGACACGGACCAAAAGAAGCAAAGATTGAATTTAGACAAGTAATGGTGGACTGAGCGGTAGCCAGCTTAGTCGGAAATAACCAGGAAAATCTTGTAAAACCATCTACACATACAAAGATGAACTTGTTGGCATTTCCCTTGGACTGGGGGAAGGGTCCTACATAATCAATATACAGGCGTTCCATAGGGCGCGACGCTTGATGAGAAGACAACAGGCCTACCTTGGTGGACATGGTTGGTTTACTAAGCAAGCAGGATTTACAAGCCTTTACTAGTTCACGGATTTCACCGTCCATACCCTTCCAGATGAACCTTTCACGAATCTTTTCACGAGTTTTAAAGATGCCTAGATGCCCCCCTAATTGGGTCTCATGATAGTACTTAAAGATCATAGGTACAAGAACAGCTGGAACGACAACTTTCATCACTTAATCATGCCTCGAAGGGCAACATAAAACACCATTCCTCAGTACGTAAGGGACAACATGTTCCCCAGAAGAAAGGGTTTCCATTATCGGAGCCAGCGTCGGATCTTCACGTTGGTATTTCTCAATGTCCCTAAAGAGCATGGGAGCATCTGTT
Organism: Anabrus simplex; assembly: GCF_040414725.1. Classification (NCBI taxonomy): domain Eukaryota; kingdom Metazoa; phylum Arthropoda; class Insecta; order Orthoptera; family Tettigoniidae; genus Anabrus; species Anabrus simplex. Next base: position 650,272,992 of record NC_090265.1, on the reverse strand, counting down.
AAGATGGCATTAACCTCAGATAGTATGGACTCGGGAGGTGATGAACTATCGACCGGTTCATGGGTCTCGACGTCGTTGGAAAACATACGGCTGAGTCCGTCTGCGACAACATTTTCAGTACCTCTGATATGCCTAACATCAAATTGGAAGGCAGAAATTCGGATGGCCCAACGGGCTATACGACCAGTACGACGCGGCCTACCTAAGACCCGGCTTAAGGCTTGATTATCCGTCTCCAGGTCGAATTTGACATGTTCCAGATAGAGACGGAAATTTTCTAAGGCAAATAAGACTGCCAAACCCTCGAGTTCATAGATGGAATACTTGGCTTCTTGAGCCGATAGAGTCCTAGATGCATAGGCGATGGGTCGCCTCCCTAGTTCAGTCTCTTGAAGAAGGACTGCAGCTACCGCTGACGACGACGCGTCGGTTTGGACGATGAATTTCTTCGAGAAATCTGGCATCGCAAGGACGGGGGCATTACAGAGAGCTAATTTCAGGTCTCCAAAAGCGGCTTGTTGAGAAGGCCCCCACTCGAATTTGACGCCTTTCCTACGGAGTAAGTTCAAGGGCGCCGCTCTATTAGCGAAATTTGGAATAAACTTCCAGAAGAAATTCACCATACCAATGAACCTGGCGATACCTTTGATGTCCTTAGGAGGTTTAAAATCACGGATGGCCTGTGTTCTAGAATGATCGACTGCAACACCATCAGGTGACTCAATATGCCCTAGGAATGACATGGAGGGCTTAGCAAAGGCAACCTTGGACAACTTCACAGTTAACCCAGCCTTACGAAGGCGATTGATAACTTCTCGCAGATGACCTAGATGTTCTTCAAAAGTCTCCGAAAATACGACGACATCATCAAGATAGTGATACAAGTACTCGAATTTGATGTCGGAGAAGACCCTATCTAGCAGTCTAGTGAGTACAGCTGCTCCCGTGGGGAGCCCGAAATGCACGCGGTTGTATTCATACAAATTCCAATCCGTGGCAAATGCTGTAAGGTGTTTAGACTCTTCGGCTAGGGGAATTTGATTGTAGGCCTGATTCAGGTCCAAGATGGTAAAGAACTTGGCCTTACGAAACCATGAAAAACAAGAATGAATGTCAGGAAGGGGCACAGATTGTAACACCACCTTCCGATTGAGAGCCCTATAATCAATGACAGGCCTGAAGCCCCCTTGGGGTTTCGAGACTAGAAAAATAGGTGAAGAATACGCCGACTTAGAGGGCCTAATAATACCATCCTTCAACATTTGATCAATGATTTCCTTCAGAGCCTTCATTTTAGGTGGAGACAGCCTATATGGTGGAAAACGGACCGGAATCGAATCCGTGACCTCAATTTTGTATTCAATAAGGTCAGTAACACCAAGAGTATCAGAGAACACCTCTGGAAACGACTGACACAACTTACGAATACTATCAGCCTGCTCCTCAGGTAGATGTCTAAGGTCTAACATCATCTCATCCTGGGTAGGCGAAATACAGGAACATGATACAGAATTACACTTTAACAATGGGATTTTACAATTGGAAGCAAATTTGAATGTGCACGACTTACTCTGAAGGTCGAGCACTAGACCGGAGTGAGAAATGAAGTCAGCTCCCAATATTATGGGGCAAGACAAGTGCTTGGCCACAAACAATTTAACTTTCCACGTAAATTTAAAAATACGAATTTTGACATTTAAAGAACCTAGAATTTCTAATGGAGATGAATTAGCCGAAACATATTGGACCGCAGACAAACAATAGCCAGGAAGCTTACAAACAGATTTCCATTTTGAATACCATTCAGCCGAAATAATAGAACAAACACTGCCTGAATCTAATAGAGCTGTTATAGGCTCATTATTTAACTCAATTTTGAGAAAAGGCACAGGTGCGGGGGTATCCGCCGCAATCCTAAGACATTCTTTGGGGCATTCAAAAGATAAATTAGAAGACTGAGTTTTCCCTGAATTTTCGACCTGTTTACCAGGGGCTGAGCCTTGGAAAGCTGAATTAGTCGACTCAGCCGACGCCGCTAGTCACTTATTATTAGTGACATTGGTGGAAGTTGCACCAGAAGTTGAGCAGGAGGGGGTGCTATTTGAATTTGGGCAATTCTTGGCGATATGTGAGAAAGCCCCACATTTAAAACAACCTTGTGATGAACCAGCTCCATTATTTGCCCTACTAGATTTGACCAATGGGCACTTGTTCCGAAGATGGTCAGGCGACCCGCAAGCATAACATTTACGAGGTGTGACTGGTCGGCGAGGTGGAGGCCGAGGATTACTAAAAGAAGGAGGGGGTTCTTTCGCGACACGCAAGGAATCGGCGTATCTAACTCCTTCCGCTGAGACGGCCAATGCTTCAAGTTCAGAGAAGGTTTGCGGGCACGCCGCGAAACACAAATATGACCTATAGGATGGTGAGATACCTTCCATAATAGCTTGTACAATCTGATCCTCAGGGAAGTGAAGAGCAAACACCCTAGTATAGAACTTAATATCTTGGATGAAATCTGCCAAGTTTTCATCCAACCATTGTACACGATAATAGTAGGTACTTCTGAATAAGTGAGCACCTTGCCCTAGCCGGAATGAAGTTAGCTAGCAAGTGGGCGTGGAAGTCTTCAATAGATGATTGTTCGGCAATGGCTCTTACTATTTTGTCTGAGAGAACACCAATTGCATAAGGATAAATTATCTGCAAAATTTGACATGGAGAAAGAGAAAAAACAAGAGCATGGTCCTGAAACTCAACTAAAAACCTTAAGAAGGAAATTACTTCACTGGTGGTATTTACAGAAAACTTAGAGATACCTCTGAGCAACATTGCTAATGGATGAGGCAAGCTGCTGAACCCAGGTGACATAGTAGGTAAAGGTTTAAGTGGCAAAGAAGTTAATTCAGAACGTACATTATTCAACGAGGTACGGCGTTCAGACTCGTTGTCCAATGGGGCAGAGATTGTTTGAGCTCCAACGGTTTTCCTATTGACTTCTCCCTTAGGAGGCTCTTCCTCGCTACCTACATTCACCGTGGTGGGTTGACCAGTTTTGGGAGGAACTTCCCCAGTTAACAATTGGGTAACCTTACTGGACAATTCAGAAAGATTTTCAAGAACCATACTAGCTTCCTTCCTCTGAACGTCATTCAACTTCAGAGACAACAGATCGTTAACTCTATTAGAAAAATGAAATAACCTGGCTTGCACACGTTTAATTTGATTAGGAGAAGGATCATTTTCTTCAAAAAAACTAACTACAGATGCTAGCTCAGTAGTATTGTCAGTGATCGTGGAAAGAGAGTCGTCAATTTCTTTCTCTCCCAAAGTGGGGATGGAAATGGGCAAATCAAGGGACTCCCTAAGCTTATTTGTGTCTACCGCAACCGTGCCTCCAGATTGCACATTTCTAATAGTCAATTCATAGATCAACTCCTCCTTGCGCAAATAGTTAAGATGGAGAACATCGCGAGGGCCGGGCATGATGACAAAGCAATTTTGAAAACAAACGGAAAAATCAAAAATCCCAGCAACTGAGAAAATTGTTAGAGTTCGACAATAAGGCAATGTTTAGCCGTCAAAAGGGGCTAAATTGAGACCCATTCAACCACGCTCTGCTACCACTTGTTCCGAGGTATCTGTGGAACAGCAGAGGTGAAAGAAGGTGCGGGGGTGAACAGGTCCCAAAGTACGAAATTAAAGTTAAGATAAAATTTAACAAGGTTATTTTTTCTTTTAAAGATTAAGAAATAACAAATAGAACAGGTACTCAGTAGCCGAAACACAATTCGAAAATGTACAATTACAATGATTACAGGATTTGGGCTCCGAGAGCCAGACACACAATTCTTGAGCTATAAGCCCAACCTCACGATATACAGAATTCAAAAAAGGGGCAGAAGACCCCAATCATGCCTAGGAGCACTTGCTCCTCTTTACACGGTAAAGCCTCCTCGAGGCATACAACAACTCAATTTCAAGAAAGAGCAACTCGCTCTCAAAATTTAAGCCTATCAAAGGCCACACCAAACTCCACATTCAAGTTGTCCTCCAAGGACATGAAAACAGGGGTAAAAATACCCAACCTACTGAGGCCTATCAAGTAAAGAAACAGAAATATTACATGGCCTCGACAATACCAATTTGAAAGGAGGCGAAGCTGCACTCCTAATACATTTTGTTTAAAACCTACTTGGCACTAGGCCGTTACTGCAAGGGCTAATCCCATACTAAAGAGGTGACCTTTAGAAGGAAACAATTTACATTACGTTAAGGAAGAGACGGTTGTGAAAATAAGTTCACCTCAAAGCAATATGAGTGGGAGCTCGAGAGGGTTAAGCACTCTCTATCCCAATATGTAGTTTAAAAGATAGAATAGATACTAAGTGTCTTTACATTTTAGGGGAAAAGTTACATGGTGAAAAAGCTTCGGACCTGCCCCGAGAGTTAAACTGCTGAGCTAACAAGAAAAGAAGTTATTAAACGGCCATTACCTTGTGGTTGAACTGCTGCCCGAAGAAAGAGGCGCTTCCCGCCCCCTGCTACGTACTTTATGCACTGATAGATGTTACTGAAGTGGCCCGGAGACCCGAAAATCAGCAGTTTATATACTCTCGCGGAAAGTTCGAGGCGTTTCAGGAATGAGAACACCCTCCCACAAGAATTTTATTGGTTAGGGTTAAGCAACATATCCAAGTTGAAGAAGATACGCCTGATTGGTCATAAATTAATTAAAGAAATTCGGGATTGGCTAAATTCAAACCTGGCGGAAGGAAGGGGTTAATATTGCCAACATAAACAATAACTGAAAGAAATTTAACAAAGAACAAACTTATAAACACAAAATTTCTTCAAAAACATAGTTCTTTCACTTCGCACTAGGGTGCATAATTGTATTTCTTCAGTAGTGCCATCTGGAAGAGAATGTCCACACTTCTTACTACAGGCAAAACAAAAATACATCGAAAACGACCCAGTTCAGAAACTTCAAAATTTACAAGTAGTGACATCTTCTGAGAAACTTGAAAATTTACGCAGTAGATAAAGTTCAGGCTTCCGCCAGTAGAGGAGTTTCAACTGGCGCAAAGTTCGAATTAGCGGCGTGGGGGTGTACCACCCGGTACAGACCTCCCCCCCCCCCCAAACGTTCCTCCAAGGGGTGACACATCAAATTTGTTTGAAAACAAGGTTCAAGTTATGATGTTGATATTGAAGTTAATTGCAGAAGTATTTACCAACAGATTTTCTTAAAATGATTGGATCCAGTTTTAAAATTCTTTGATTACTATTGATGTAATGTCTTTATGCTAGTAGAAGTTGAATTCAGAAGGAAACTTTTAGTTTTTAAAGTTGAGGAAAAATTTTCTAAGTCCACCAGATATTGCAGTTGGATTCAAAACTGTAGTAATTGTTGATGTTGAATGTCCATGTAGCTGATTACATATATCCAAGGTTGATTAAGTTAGACAGCCAGACCGGCCGCTGCTGTTTGTGTCCAGAGGAGGCCGCTCGGACCCCTCAAGTACCCTGAGATACCGCTCGCCCGCACTATGAGAGGAGTAGTGGAGTTGAAGCACGCCGCGCCCGCGGCGAACATGCAGGTCGCGGGCCAGTTACAGGTTGTGCGCCGCACATCAGCCTTGGCCGGGAGGAGGACTCCGGCTCGCCGTACACTGGTTGGCCTCACTGGAGAAGGGCGGGCCCTTACCCTGCCTCAGTAGCGGTACGGCGCCGCGCTGCTGCGGGGGCACTGAAACATTAAAGCTCGGCGGCAGAATTTTGTTGGACCATTATCATTTTTTGAGGGCACTGGCTTTGTGAAGAGGTTGAGGGGCCAGCGGCGTGAAGATATTCATTTCATATATAAGCCACTGTGTGTTATGTTAGCAGGAGACGGGAGCGTGGTAATGGCCATGGTAAGGACAGGATGGCAGTTTAACTGATCGGGGGAGGTTTACAATAAATAATTACACACAAAGGAAACAGATTCCAAGGGCAGAAGGCCTTAAAAGTGAAACCCCTCAAACAAAATATAACCTTCATATTTCTTTCAAAATTATATGAAGCAAGTTAACACAGCAATTACACCGGTTTCACCTGTGACAGGTGAACCCTAAATATCCTCTCGGTGGCTGTATTGCTTATCAGTAAGGTAACGGGAGTAAGGAAATCGAGAATAGTACACGGCCCATGAAATCTGGGGGCAAGCTTGCCCGCGGGAACAAAATTCTTGACCATCACCTGGTCGCCTACCTTCAAATTGGTGGATCTCCGTCCACGATCATATCTTTCCCTAACCTTTTCATGAGACACTTTAAGATTGGCTTTAGCCTTCTTCAAAAGATATTTAATGTTATCTGGATCTATTGTCTCAGGTAGAATGTCACTCAGAGACCAGAGGTTAGAGAGCGGCGTGTTGGGAACAAACTTGAACATCAGCGAAGCTGGCGTAAACTTGTGAGATTCATGAACAGCCGAGTTCAAAGCAAAAGCTAACCAATGCAGGGACGTGTCCCACCTAGAATGATCTTCGTGATGATAGGCAATAAGCGCGGACCTGAGATTACGATTAACCCGTTCAGCCAGAGATGGTTGAAGGTAATAAGCAGAAGTTGTCACATGGGAGATGGACAGGTCAAAGCAGAATTTACGAAATAGATTAGATGTAAAAGCCAGACACAATATATTGACACGGACCAAAAGAAGCAAAGATTGAATTTAGACAAGTAATGGTGGACTGAGCGGTAGCCAGCTTAGTCGGAAATAACCAGGAAAATCTTGTAAAACCATCTACACATACAAAGATGAACTTGTTGGCATTTCCCTTGGACTGGGGGAAGGGTCCTACATAATCAATATACAGGCGTTCCATAGGGCGCGACGCTTGATGAGAAGACAACAGGCCTACCTTGGTGGACATGGTTGGTTTACTAAGCAAGCAGGATTTACAAGCCTTTACTAGTTCACGGATTTCACCGTCCATACCCTTCCAGATGAACCTTTCACGAATCTTTTCACGAGTTTTAAAGATGCCTAGATGCCCCCCTAATTGGGTCTCATGATAGTACTTAAAGATCATAGGTACAAGAACAGCTGGAACGACAACTTTCATCACTTAATCATGCCTCGAAGGGCAACATAAAACACCATTCCTCAGTACGTAAGGGACAACATGTTCCCCAGAAGAAAGGGTTTCCATTATCGGAGCCAGCGTCGGATCTTCACGTTGGTATTTCTCAATGTCCCTAAAGAGCATGGGAGCATCTGTTAAGATGGCATTAACCTCAGATAGTATGGACTCGGGAGGTGATGAACTATCGACCGGTTCATGGGTCTCGACGTCGTTGGAAAACATACGGCTGAGTCCGTCTGCGACAACATTTTCAGTACCTCTGATATGCCTAACATCAAATTGGAAGGCAGAAATTCGGATGGCCCAACGGGCTATACGACCAGTACGACGCGGCCTACCTAAGACCCGGCTTAAGGCTTGATTATCCGTCTCCAGGTCGAATTTGACATGTTCCAGATAGAGACGGAAATTTTCTAAGGCAAATAAGACTGCCAAACCCTCGAGTTCATAGATGGAATACTTGGCTTCTTGAGCCGATAGAGTCCTAGATGCATAGGCGATGGGTCGCCTCCCTAGTTCAGTCTCTTGAAGAAGGACTGCAGCTACCGCTGACGACGACGCGTCGGTTTGGACGATGAATTTCTTCGAGAAATCTGGCATCGCAAGGACGGGGGCATTACAGAGAGCTAATTTCAGGTCTCCAAAAGCGGCTTGTTGAGAAGGCCCCCACTCGAATTTGACGCCTTTCCTACGGAGTAAGTTCAAGGGCGCCGCTCTATTAGCGAAATTTGGAATAAACTTCCAGAAGAAATTCACCATACCAATGAACCTGGCGATACCTTTGATGTCCTTAGGAGGTTTAAAATCACGGATGGCCTGTGTTCTAGAATGATCGACTGCAACACCATCAGGTGACTCAATATGCCCTAGGAATGACATGGAGGGCTTAGCAAAGGCAACCTTGGATAACTTCACAGTTAACCCAGCCTTACGAAGGCGATTGATAACTTCTCGCAGATGACCTAGATGTTCTTCAAAAGTCTCCGAAAATACGACGACATCATCAAGATAGTGATACAAGTACTCGAATTTGATGTCGGAGAAGACCCTATCTAGCAGTCTAGTGAGTACAGCTGCTCCCGTGGGGAGCCCGAAATGCACGCGGTTGTATTCATACAAATTCCAATCCGTGGCAAATGCTGTAAGGTGTTTAGACTCTTCGGCTAGGGGAATTTGATTGTAGGCCTGATTCAGGTCCAAGATGGTAAAGAACTTGGCCTTACGAAACCATGAAAAACAAGAATGAATGTCAGGAAGGGGCACAGATTGTAACACCACCTTCCGATTGAGAGCCCTATAATCAATGACAGGCCTGAAGCCCCCTTGGGGTTTCGAGACTAGAAAAATAGGTGAAGAATACGCCGACTTAGAGGGCCTAATAATACCATCCTTCAACATTTGATCAATGATTTCCTTCAGAGCCTTCATTTTAGGTGGAGACAGCCTATATGGTGGAAAACGGACCGGAATCGAATCCGTGACCTCAATTTTGTATTCAATAAGGTCAGTAACACCAAGAGTATCAGAGAACACCTCTGGAAACGACTGACACAACTTACGAATACTATCAGCCTGCTCCTCAGGTAGATGTCTAAGGTCTAACATCATCTCATCCTGGGTAGGCGAAATACAGGAACATGATACAGAATTACACTTTAACAATGGGATTTTACAATTGGAAGCAAATTTGAATGTGCACGACTTACTCTGAAGGTCGAGCACTAGACCGGAGTGAGAAATGAAGTCAGCTCCCAATATTATGGGGCAAGACAAGTGCTTGGCCACAAACAATTTAACTTTCCACGTAAATTTAAAAATACGAATTTTGACATTTAAAGAACCTAGAATTTCTAATGGAGATGAATTAGCCGAAACATATTGGACCGCAGACAAACAATAGCCAGGAAGCTTACAAACAGATTTCCATTTTGAATACCATTCAGCCGAAATAATAGAACAAACACTGCCTGAATCTAATAGAGCTGTTATAGGCTCATTATTTAACTCAATTTTGAGAAAAGGCACAGGTGCGGGGGTATCCGCCGCAATCCTAAGACATTCTTTGGGGCATTCAAAAGATAAATTAGAAGACTGAGTTTTCCCTGAATTTTCGACCTGTTTACCAGGGGCTGAGCCTTGGAAAGCTGAATTAGTCGACTCAGCCGACGCCGCTAGTCACTTATTATTAGTGACATTGGTGGAAGTTGCACCAGAAGTTGAGCAGGAGGGGGTGCTATTTGAATTTGGGCAATTCTTGGCGATATGTGAGAAAGCCCCACATTTAAAACAACCTTGTGATGAACCAGCTCCATTATTTGCCCTACTAGATTTGACCAATGGGCACTTGTTCCGAAGATGGTCAGGCGACCCGCAAGCATAACATTTACGAGGTGTGACTGGTCGGCGAGGTGGAGGCCGAGGATTACTAAAAGAAGGAGGGGGTTCTTTCGCGACACGCAAGGAATCGGCGTATCTAACTCCTTCCGCTGAGACGGCCAATGCTTCAAGTTCAGAGAAGGTTTGCGGGCACGCCGCGAAACACAAATATGACCTATAGGATGGTGAGATACCTTCCATAATAGCTTGTACAATCTGATCCTCAGGGAAGTGAAGAGCAAACACCCTAGTATAGAACTTAATATCTTGGATGAAATCTGCCAAGTTTTCATCCAACCATTGTACACGATAATAGTAGGTACTTCTGAATAAGTGAGCACCTTGCCCTAGCCGGAATGAAGTTAGCTAGCAAGTGGGCGTGGAAGTCTTCAATAGATGATTGTTCGGCAATGGCTCTTACTATTTTGTCTGAGAGAACACCAATTGCATAAGGATAAATTATCTGCAAAATTTGACATGGAGAAAGAGAAAAAACAAGAGCATGGTCCTGAAACTCAACTAAAAACCTTAAGAAGGAAATTACTTCACTGGTGGTATTTACAGAAAACTTAGAGATACCTCTGAGCAACATTGCTAATGGATGAGGCAAGCTGCTGAACCCAGGTGACATAGTAGGTAAAGGTTTAAGTGGCAAAGAAGTTAATTCAGAACGTACATTATTCAACGAGGTACGGCGTTCAGACTCGTTGTCCAATGGGGCAGAGATTGTTTGAGCTCCAACGGTTTTCCTATTGACTTCTCCCTTAGGAGGCTCTTCCTCGCTACCTACATTCACCGTGGTGGGTTGATCAGTTTTGGGAGGAACTTCCCCAGTTAACAATTGGGTAACCTTACTGGACAATTCAGAAAGATTTTCAAGAACCATACTAGCTTCCTTCCTCTGAACGTCATTCAACTTCAGAGACAACAGATCGTTAACTCTATTAGAAAAATGAAATAACCTGGCTTGCACACGTTTAATTTGATTAGGAGAAGGATCATTTTCTTCAAAAAAACTAACTACAGATGCTAGCTCAGTAGTATTGTCAGTGATCGTGGAAAGAGAGTCGTCAATTTCTTTCTCTCCCAAAGTGGGGATGGAAATGGGCAAATCAAGGGACTCCCTAAGCTTATTTGTGTCTACCGCAACCGTGCCTCCAGATTGCACATTTCTAATAGTCAATTCATAGATCAACTCCTCCTTGCGCAAATAGTTAAGATGGAGAACATCGCGAGGGCCGGGCATGATGACAAAGCAATTTTGAAAACAAACGGAAAAATCAAAAATCCCAGCAACTGAGAAAATTGTTAGAGTTCGACAATAAGGCAATGTTTAGCCGTCAAAAGGGGCTAAATTGAGACCCATTCAACCACGCTCTGCTACCACTTGTTCCGAGGTATCTGTGGAACAGCAGAGGTGAAAGAAGGTGCGGGGGTGAACAGGTCCCAAAGTACGAAATTAAAGTTAAGATAAAATTTAACAAGGTTATTTTTTCTTTTAAAGATTAAGAAATAACAAATAGAACAGGTACTCAGTAGCCGAAACACAATTCGAAAATGTACAATTACAATGATTACAGGATTTGGGCTCCGAGAGCCAGACACACAATTCTTGAGCTATAAGCCCAACCTCACGATATACAGAATTCAAAAAAGGGGCAGAAGACCCCAATCATGCCTAGGAGCACTTGCTCCTCTTTACACGGTAAAGCCTCCTCGAGGCATACAACAACTCAATTTCAAGAAAGAGCAACTCGCTCTCAAAATTTAAGCCTATCAAAGGCCACACCAAACTCCACATTCAAGTTGTCCTCCAAGGACATGAAAACAGGGGTAAAAATACCCAACCTACTGAGGCCTATCAAGTAAAGAAACAGAAATATTACATGGCCTCGACAATACCAATTTGAAAGGAGGCGAAGCTGCACTCCTAATACATTTTGTTTAAAACCTACTTGGCACTAGGCCGTTACTGCAAGGGCTAATCCCATACTAAAGAGGTGACCTTTAGAAGGAAACAATTTACATTACGTTAAGGAAGAGACGGTTGTGAAAATAAGTTCACCTCAAAGCAATATGAGTGGGAGCTCGAGAGGGTTAAGCACTCTCTATCCCAATATGTAGTTTAAAAGATAGAATAGATACTAAGTGTCTTTACATTTTAGGGGAAAAGTTACATGGTGAAAAAGCTTCGGACCTGCCCCGAGAGTTAAACTGCTGAGCTAACAAGAAAAGAAGTTATTAAACGGCCATTACCTTGTGGTTGAACTGCTGCCCGAAGAAAGAGGCGCTTCCCGCCCCCTGCTACGTACTTTATGCACTGATAGATGTTACTGAAGTGGCCCGGAGACCCGAAAATCAGCAGTTTATATACTCTCGCGGAAAGTTCGAGGCGTTTCAGGAATGAGAACACCCTCCCACAAGAATTTTATTGGTTAGGGTTAAGCAACATATCCAAGTTGAAGAAGATACGCCTGATTGGTCATAAATTAATTAAAGAAATTCGGGATTGGCTAAATTCAAACCTGGCGGAAGGAAGGGGTTAATATTGCCAACATAAACAATAACTGAAAGAAATTTAACAAAGAACAAACTTATAAACACAAAATTTCTTCAAAAACATAGTTCTTTCACTTCGCACTAGGGTGCATAATTGTATTTCTTCAGTAGTGCCATCTGGAAGAGAATGTCCACACTTCTTACTACAGGCAAAACAAAAATACATCGAAAACGACCCAGTTCAGAAACTTCAAAATTTACAAGTAGTGACATCTTCTGAGAAACTTGAAAATTTACGCAGTAGATAAAGTTCAGGCTTCCGCCAGTAGAGGAGTTTCAACTGGCGCAAAGTTCGAATTAGCGGCGTGGGGGTGTACCACCCGGTACACTAATAATAGGAGGTGTGGAGATTAACCCAGGGCCTGGTCTTGTGGGCGCCCTTGGGTGGGAAGAAATTGACGCGTTAAAAGATGTGGTGAGGGAGGCGTGTCAGATAGACCAACTAAAGGAAATGATAAGGGATCATTCCAAGGAGCTAAAGGACTTAAGGCAGTACGTTACGAAGGAAGTGGGAAATGTAAAAGAAAAAGTTGAGAATAAGGGAGAGGAGATGGAAATAATGCGAAAGTGATGTTGCTGGAAGGAGAGGTGGCGAATCTGAAGAGAGAAGTAGCGTATGGAGCCCGGGAACGAAGGGAGAAGAATATTTGTATATGTGGAGTAGAAGAAGCTGTGAAGGAAGATAAAGTGACACCAGTTTATAAGGTGGTGGAAATGATACAGAATAGGATGAGAATAAACTTTAGTGAGGCGGATATTGATGAGGTCCAGAGAGTGGGAAGATCGGAACGGAAAAGCGGTAGGCCAATTAAACTGGCGTTTATATCTACCCTGATGGCTGATATTGTTCTAAGTAATGCAGGGAACCTGAAAGAAATGAAGATCTGAATGAAACAGGATTTAGGCAGGGAAGCGATTAGAGATGTTAAAGTATTGAAAAGACACATGGGGAGAGCGAAGCAGCAAAGGCTGAGGGCGTTCATTAGAGGCTAACAGCTGGTGGTGGAGAACGGTAGATGGTCAAGGGATTGGTCGGTTGATAAGTTACAGGAAATGGAAAAAAACTATCTACAGACTGTTATACAAACGGTAGCAGAACGTGTAAGAAGAGACGTGGAGGGTCCGGCTGGTGATGTCGGGACAAAGGCTGAAGGTGATGAGAGAAGCAAAGTCCAGTGCGAGGAAAGGGGAGTCAGCAGAGAAGACAGGAGGGGCTAGGAAGCGGCTGATCAACGAGCGGCGTGAGGAGGGAGCAGCAGAGCGACACCGGCAAGCACTGCGGTGGTGGGGGAGGAGAGAAGCCGGAGAGAGGTAATGAGCAAGGCTAGAAGCTTTAGTCTAAAAGATTTGTGGGGGAAGAAAAGCTAAGGGCAGGAGGAGGGGGTTAAAATAATTGGCTGCGATGTCCAAAAAGGTAGAGATGCAGTGAGGAAAGAGAAGGAATGGGAAGAACTGGAAGCAAAATAACAAATAGAGGGGATGTAAATAGAAATAAGGGAGAAAAAGAGGGGACAAAAGAGGGCAGCAGATAGCTAGGGTGGGAGATAGGCTTTGTAAATATTGAAGGGGTAATAAGCAAGTTGGTAATGAAGAAGTAGGTAAGCTGGTGGAGTGTTTCGGTATAGTGGCCCTCCTAGAGACATGGCTCGAAGAGGGGGGAAATTTAACATGGAAGGGATTCGTGGTGAGGAATACAACGGGGAAGAAATCCTGGTGGTATATCGATACTTGTAAAGGAAGAAATAAGTGATCTAATAGTAGTATGTGGGGGTGAGCAACTTGTACATTTTGAACGGGTGGTGGGAGGGGGATAGGGAAGGGAAGATGGCATACATTACGAAAGAGGGAGGAAGTGTTATTGATTTGGTAATTAGCTCGGAAGATATGTTAGATAGAGTAAGCAAGATTGAGGTTGTTGACTGGGTGGAATTACGCCATTCCCCAGTATATGTAATCGTGAATAGGAGAGAGACAGTAGAGGATAGGGTAATAGGAGAAGGGGGAAGGAGACAGGGCGTAGAATACCCAAGTATGTATGGACAGAGGAGGATAAATCGAAGTTAAATAACTACTTTGAAGATACAGAATTTCAGATTATTAGGATAGGGATCGTTGTGGCATTAGAGGGTATTAATATTCATAGGGCGTCAGAGTTACTGGAATATCGTTGCAGGAGAGTGATGATGGAAAAAGCAAGTAAGAACACGATTAGAGAAGAGGGAGAGGGCTGGTAAAATAAAGAGTGTAGGGGAAGAGGAAACTAGTGGTGAGAGCTCTAGCTGAGTACAGGAAATATGGAGGGAGAGTTGTAAGGGAACAGTTTTGCAGATTGAGAAAATAATTCAAGAAAGTGCTAGTAGAGAGAAAAAAAGGCTTGGCAAAATATCCAGACAGAAGCGATGAACAGAGGGTGTAAAGACAGAGAAGGAGATAAGGTGTTGGTGAAAATAGAATTAATAGGGGTGTAAGTAGAGCTTCAAAGTTAAAAATTGAGTATGGAACATGGATGAAGTATTTCCAGAAACTATTAGGAGAGAAGGAGGGGTAGGTAAGTTCAGGAGGAGGATATGAGGTTGAAAGGGGGTTAGAGGTGGTAGTCCTGAATTGGATAAAGGGATAACAGACGATGAGTTGGTGGAAGTGATAAGTAAATCAAAGTACAAGACAGCGGGAGGGGAAAATGGGATAACTAATGTTTATTGGAAGGAAGTAAAAAAGAGTTGTCAGATGAGGGAGAGTTTGGTTATATTTCTAAATAATGTATTCGATGAGGAAAATTTCCCGAAAGAATGGCAGAAAGGAATCATACATCCAATTTATAAATACAAAGGGGGGAGGCCAACCCCGGCAATTATAGAGGTATAACCTTGCCGGACTCCCTGAGCATGGTATACACGGGTATTTTGGTAAATAGGCTGAGGAAGTGGGCGGAAGGTTACTCTATGTTATCGACATTCCAGTGTGGCTTTAGAAAAAGGGAGGAGGACGACGGATAACATAATGATCGTTAGAACAAGAATAGATAAATACGTGAGTAAAGAAGGTACCAAAGTGTTTATAGCAGTTACAGACTTTCAGAAAGCGTTCGATACGGTGAGCAGGGAGGCCTTGTTTGAAAGACTGGGGAGGGTAGGGGTTGGGGGAAGATGAGAAGAGTGATTAAAAGCATTTATGAAAAAGCATATTGCAGCATTAGGGTAGAGGATGGGGTGGTTAGTGGATTGATTGAATCGAAAGTTGGACTGAAACAGCGGTGTAAATTGTCGCCAATTCTTTTCTTGTTATTTATAAACGACTAGCTGATGTACCCGTGCTTCGCTACGGGATTCTCAGAAAGACTGACTTTGTGGTTTTCCTAACTGAAATCAACATAGGTCATTACAAAAACGTATGAATGTAGCGATTAAAAGCAATGCTATCATATAAAATACTCGATCAAATGGAAAGCCGCACGTTTTATCACTTTTAACGAACAGTGTTGCGGTTAGATTGCGGTGCCAATCTAATAGTCCAAAGTTCCAGAGCTGGGATGACCAGGTCGCAGATTGCCATGAATACTCATCTGCCATTATTCCGCTAAATATGCACACTGTTCATTCCAATCAGTGCCTCAGAGTAGGGATTGAATAGCCCGAATGCTATGATGATCCAGTGTGTTACGTACCAGTAGTATCAGAAAATTTATAAACCAGGGGAATGGCATGCTAAAGAAGAACGTTATCTAACTCCCCAGTTACTTCCCATCAATATTCAGGCAGGCTGTTACACACTGTACGACTGGGCGAGTTGACCGTGTGGTTAGCGGTGCGCAGCTGTGAGCTTGCATCCGAGAGATAGTGGATTCGAACCCCATTGTCGGCAGCGCTGAAGATGGTATTCCGTGTTTCCCACTTTCACACCAGTCAAATGCTGGGCCTGTACCTTAATTAAGGCCTAAGGCACTCCTAGCCCTTTCCTATCCCATCGTCGCTATAAAACCTATCTATGTCGGTGCGACGTAAATCAAATAAAAAATACTCTGTACGCAGCAGTAATCCTATCTACCGGAGATGATGGGCAACAGAAGACACAAAGCACATCACGACAAACAATGGTCAATGTAATGTTATTGTTGATCAATGTTATGAGCTTTCTATATTGTAGGCCTACACATGTAGTTTTCTTTCGACTCTGTGATTTGTAAAATACTTTATACCGTAAACTCTAGTTTCTTATTCTCCGACTCTACATACCGATTTTCAATAAATACTGTTTACCCATTTTCTCGTTACTCGGCGCTGATATGGACTTACTGTAGTAACAAAAATCCAAATTCATGAATATCTTTGTGATCATAGCCAGTACGGTAACAATGTATAAGACATGAAAAATAGGAAATTTAATACTATATAACCTTAGTTATCTAGCATTCATCGATTACACCTCTAATAAGAAATATTTGAGAATTACATTTTAGGCCTTCCCCTAAACTACCATTTCACTCAGCGTGAATAAAATAATTTACAGCCTAGACTATAGCGACTTTTTCCCTGACTTTGCATACCGATTTTCATCACGATAGGACAACTATAGGCCTTCCCCTAAACTACCATTTCACTCAGCGTGAGTAAAATGTTTTATAGCCTAGATTGTAGAGGCTCATCCCTCGACTTCACATACCGATTTTCATTAGACCACTAATAACATAAATAGTTGAGAATTCAATTTTAGGCCTTCCCCTAAACTACCATTTCACTCAGCGCGAGTAAAATGATTTATAGCCTAGATTGTAGAGGCTCATCCCCTGACTTCACATACCGATTTTCATTAAAGTCTCTTCAACCGCTTTCTCGTGATGCGTGTACAGACAGACAGACAGACAGACAGACAGACAGACAGACAGACAGACAGACAGACAGACAGACAGACAGACAGACAGACAGACAGACAGACAGACAGACAGACAGACAGACAGACAGACAGACAGACAGACAGACAGAAATTACGGAAAAATAAAAAGTGCATTTTCTTGTTACTATGGACATGACCGATACAGAAATACCATTATTTTCAAATTCTGAGCAATGTACAGACAAAACTCTTATTTTATATATATAGATTTATTAGGTGACCGCGGGGAGAGAAAATTGGCCTATCCAGTCGTTGGGGAACAAGAAATTCCAGGGTTGATTTTTGCTGATGATGTATTGTTGATGACATTGACAGCTGGGAGCTTGCAAAGGAGTTTAAATGAGGTTTGCAATTTTGTGAAGAAATGGTCACTGAAGATAAACAGTAGCAAGAATAAGGTGATGGTTTGTAGGAAAGGTAACAAAAAGAAACCTGGGAGAAAGTGGATAATAAATGGGGAGGAAATAGAGGTGGTGGATAAGATGGAGCATCTCGGGCTGATGATAAGTAGAAATGGCAGTTGGGTCAAACAAATTAAGCGTGCCAAATGGACATTTTATAAAGGGTCAAATAAAGAGCAATTATGGCGATTATCGGTTAAACAAGGTAGAAAATGTTTTAGATAGAATGGGCTTAGGAGATTATTACAATATAGAATGGGATAGGAGGGGAGGTGTATATTGGAAACATGTGATTAAGAGGGCAAGAGACATTGCAGAACAAGAGCTGTTGGCCGAATGCAGAATGAGAGCTACCCTAAAGATTTTTATGAGGGTAAATCAGGTATTGAATTTGAAAGTGGCAAATGTGAACAGGACGGTGTAAAGAAGCTTAATATGGTGGATTTTAGGAATGTATATGAACAGAGGATGGACTAAGAAAATACGGTGCGTTTATTATGTGGTGTGGTGATGAAAGAGAGGATTTTCATTTATTGGCAGTGTGTAAGGAAACGGTTTGAAGAGAGACGTATATTTTTGACTGAGCAGCAATTGAAGATGATTGCTCATCCATGTAATGGAGATAAGCTTTTAAAGTGGTTAGTGACGGAATGGAAGTGTGCGGGAAATTTATGTAAGTTTTAGAGCAGAATTAGGGGGGGATGTACAGCCGCATTAAAAGCTAAATCTCAGGTGTGTCGATTGGAGAGAGACAATGAACTAGGGAGTGGGTAATCCGGACGCATGTACGGTGAAGAAGATAACTCGACTCAGTGCAGGAAAAGGAGGTCTTCCCCACTACTGGCTAACAGTGGGAGGGAAAGGGATGTGGTGAGCGAATGTGTTCTCGTGGAAGTGGTCATAGCACACAAGCCCCCTGGGGGTTAACAGGCTCTCCCGAGGGAGATGATTCAAATCCCCAACCCTCCCAGAAACTGAACCTAGGACCCCCTGAAACTAAGGCTAGGTCAGGAGATATAGGGTATCACGTGCGACTACTCACCCAGTAAGTAGGTTGGAGATGTCGTTGACCTTGTATTGCTTTGTTTGCTATGTTGCAATTTTTGTGTTTAGTTTTGTTTTTATTTGTATTTCCATTTTCTCCGTAGATATCATTAGATTCAGTAACTGTACAGATCTGGAGAAAATAAAGGTTATTGTATTGAATATAAAAACTCAACAAGAGAGTTCTCTTAGCTTCTCTCATCTCAATCCTCCAATGTCGAACCTACTCGCGGTGCCCCTGTCAAGTCGAGCAACCCAGTGGAAGGCTGGGTAACAAACCCCAACGGGGAACTGGGTCGGTGAGCCAATGGATTTGGGGCAGTGGAAGGTAACGGGAAACCACCACTGTACTTTACCTCGTCAACCCCATAATTGCTTTGGCTCATTCCAAATGTTCCGGAGTATCAAGTTTCCCAGTTGGATCTCCGGAGGAGACAGGATTAAGAGAAGCCCCTACAGTACTTTAACCCGTCAAATTAAATTCTCTATGAGAGTCATTAGAAGGATTGCAACATGGAACGTTAACATTGGCCTTATTGAGACTCACTAGAAAGGATATGGACATTTTGTAACTCATGGAAGGAATATTGTATGCCTTTCGGGAAGCGATAATATAAGTCGTAATGGTGTTGCAATTGTTGTTCCTGAAAAACTGAACAACACTGCCCTGGGCTATGAACCCATCAGTGATAGAATCATTACCATCAGTGTGAATGCTTTCCCTTGCAGGATTAATATTATCCAGGTCTGTGCTCCCACACTCGCAGCATTAGATGCTGAAATAGAAGAGTTATATGAACTATTAGAACATACTATCAATCTGTTTGCGAATAGGGAAATAGTAATAATTCAAGATGACTTCAATACTAAGATTGAAGACACTACTGGAGACGCTGACATCATATCTGTGATTGTTCGTTATGGCCTAGGCGAAAGGAATGAACGAGGAAAGCAGCTACTGGAGTTTTGTGTTGGCAATGACATTGTAGTTTGCAACACCATCGTCTAGCATCACTCAAGGCGTCTGTACACTTGGATATCAGAAATCAGTGAATCAGTTAGATTGCATCTTGGCGAGACAACGTTGGAAGACATCTGTTCTAGATTGTAAGACATTTCCTGAAGCGGAATGTGACAGTGACCATAATGTGTTGTCCATGAACATAGGGCTAAAACTAAAAGTAACCCAGAATATAAGAGCAAGACAGTTTAGACTCACTAAACCAGGAAACTCTTGCGCACGCTTGGGGAAACTTGTGCGGCCAAAGCTCCCAGATTTGCTACTAAATGAAGAAGAATCACCTTGTCAGAGGTGGGACAGAATTAAAGAGATTGTATTCTCATCTCTCCCAGAGCCAGCTAGGAGGACACCGAGTGCAAAACATCCCTGGATATCAAACAAGACTTTGCAACTGATTGAAGAAAGAAGTAATCTGAAGAAACATGGTATCCAATCCGTTCAGGATGAAAATAGGTACAGGATCCTGTGTAGAGAGATACAGCGTAATTGTGGAAATGATAAATCACAGTTCGTCTACATCGTTTTGAGAGGAAATAGACCAAAACCAGAACCAAAATCAAACATAGGACCTTCTCAACAAGAACAGTAGCATTACTCGTCAATGTAAATCACACACATGGGTTATAGAAGACGAGAATGGACGCTTAATTGGAGATAGAAAAGAGGCGCTAGAGAGGTGGAAAAATACTGTGAAAAGCTGTACTCTGGAAGAAATGATGATGTAGCAGTCCAGCAATCAGGAGATCCTTCTGTATTGAAACCTTCCATTCTACAAAGCGAAATCAAGAACGCCATTAACCATTTGATAAAAACACATCCCCTGGACTGGATGGTATTTCTGGATAGATGCTTAAATAAATGGGTGGAGAAGGCTTGTACGTGATGCACTCATTGTGTAAGAGTATATGGACGACGAGAGGATGGCCAAAATATCGAACAAGCTCTATTCTAATCCCATTGCACAAGAACGGGTCAGTCAGGAAATGTTCCAGCTTTCGTGAAATTGCTCTGATATCTCATGCAAGTACGATTTTATTGTACATCATATACCGGGACACGGGAACATATTTTAATATGAGGCAAATAATTGAAAAATCTCGTGAGTTCTGTGTTCCTGTGCTAATATGCTTCCTTGACTACAAGAAATGTTTTGATTGTGTTGTCTGGAATAAACTATGGCAGGTTCTTGGTGAATTTGGCAGTCAACAACATTTAATATCATTACTGAAAAGTCTGTATGGAAACAACATTGCAACCGTAAAGGTAGCTGGCGACATTTCAGAATTTTTCGGTTTTACGCAGGGTGTCCGACAAGGCTGCATATTATCAGCTATTCCACATAACATCTGTGCTGAATATATGATGAAGAAAGCCTTCAATGACTGGACTGGAGGCAGATCAATTGGTGGACGAAAAATCAGTAACCTGCGCTTTGCTGATGACACCACTCTCCTTGCCAGCAGTGAAGATGAACTTGTAGAATTATTGGCAAGGGTAAAAGATGCAAGTTTAGAATATGGGCTAGAGATCAACCTGAACAATTCCAAACCAATGGTAATTAACAGAGCGGCACAGATCAGCTGACAGGTCGATTGAGGGGACTGGATGTGGCAAATGACTTTATATACCTTGGGTCGTCCATCTGTGATACCGGACATTCTGACAAAGAGATTAGGAGACGTATCACTTCAGGGCGCGTTGCCATGAGCAAACTCACAAAAATATGGCAGAGCAGAGCAATAACAAACAGTACAAAGATTAGACTGGTTGATTCACTTGTGTTCTCTGTCTTACTTTATGGTTCCGAGACCTGGATACTCAAGGTAAGATAACCCCCTGTGGGTGGGGGCGATAGAATAACACCCACGGTATCCCCTGCCTGTCGTAAGAGGCGACTAGAAGGGGCCCCAAGGGCTCTGAACTTTGGAGCGTGGGTTGGCGACCATGGGTCCCTTAGCTGAGTCCTGGTATTGCTTCCACTTACTTGTGCCAGGCTCATCACCTTCACCTATCCTATCCGACCTCCCTTGGTCAACCCTTCTTCTTTTCCGACCCCGACGGTATTACGTATGGAGGCCTAGGGAGTCTTTCATTTTCAAGCCCGTCGTGGCCCTTGTCTTCCTTTGGCCGATACCTTCATTTTTCGAAGTGTCGGATCCCTTCCATTTTTTCCCTCTGATTAGTGTTATATAGAGGATGGTTGCCTAGTTGTACTTCCTCTTAAAACAATAATCACCACCACCATCAAGGTAAGATATGAGTACCGTATCGCCGCTTTTCAGGTGTGGTGCTGGAGAAGGATGCTCCGTGTACCGTGGACGGAAAGAAGAACTAATGCATCTATTATTCAATGACTGAATATCTCCGAACGTCTCTGTTCTCGCATCATATGGAGAATCGTCCAATTCTTCGAGCATCTTATAAGACGGGATAGTGAAAATCTGGAGAAGTGTATCATGGAAGGCAAAGGTGTCGGCAGAAGACCACGAGGAAGGACATCGAGCAGGTGGATTGATCAAGTTCTGCGTACTGCCGATGTGACACTTCAGCATGCTTTATGTGAAGCTGGACATCCTCAGAGTTGGCGCCGCTTAATCAAGAATATTGTGTGAAGTCAGATGGGGTCATGACGCTCAGCAATGAGTTATACGACTCATGATGAAGTGTGAACATAACGTCTTGACCCTGAAAACATGGTCGCTAATATACACAGTTCAAAAAATTAGGGGAACATGTTTTGTACCGTCTGGTATGTGAACGTTAATTTGCTAGATGGGGTTCCAATGATCGTACAGCATACCTTGAGACCTTAGCTACTCAGGGTATGTCCAATGGAAGTTATACTCCATCTGTAGGCGTAGCCATACATTAAACTGTCAGGCGACCCTTCAAAACAAAGCGAATAGCGGTGCGTCCGTGTGTCGTTGTGAGGTAAACAGACTACTGCGGTCATATGAGTGCGTTGTACGTCAACCAGCACATCCTATGATACATCATAAGGAGGTTCAAGTCGCAAGGGCCGTCAATTTGATCCAGGAAGGATGGACTTTTCGTCGTGTTGCTGTGGATCTCAATGTCTCCCCTTCAGTTATTCAACGCTTGTGGAATCGCTACGGTGAGACAGGCCAGTTCACAAGGAGGGTTGGACAAGGTCGTGGACGCATGACAACCCCACAGGATGACCGATATCTGACTATCTGTGCGTTGCGGCGTCGTTCAGCAAGTGTCAGAGTACTGCAACAAGAACTCTGGAGGGTCACTGGAGTCACGGTGTCTGACCAGACAGTAACGAACAGGTTAAGAGGACTGTCCTTAAGACCCAGACGTCCTGTTCGAGTGCCCTGTTTAACGCAGCAACGTCGCGCAACTCGTCTTCTGTTTGCTCGTATCCACGTCAACTTGCAACTTTGCCAATTGATACCTGTGTTGTTCACAGACAAGTCGAGATTTCCCCTGACACAGCGTGATGGACGTCAACGTGTATGGAGACGCCGTGGTGAGAAGTACAAGCCAAATGTTGTCCAGGAAGGCGACCGATTTGGACAAGGTTCTGTAATGCTGTGTGGTGGCATCAGTATTGATGGTCGTACGATCTTGTCGTCATCCGTGGTAATCTTACCGCCGCGGTGTACATCGAGCAGATACTGCTACAGCCTGTTTTGGTTGCTGCATACCGTGTTGGCCCTGAATTCGTACTCATGCACGACAATGCCAAGGCTCATGTAGCGCACATCACCACAGCTGTTTGCGAGAACTAGACATTCAAGAGATGGAATGGCCAGCAGTGAGTCCCGACCTTAATTCCATCGAGCATGTGTGGGATAGGCTTGATAGAAGTATTCGTGGGCGTCCTGTTCCACCACAGACTTTCCAAGACCTCGAACACGCTCTCATTGAAGAATGGAACCTGATACCGCAAAGTAACCTCCGTCGACTTATACGGAGCATGCCATGTAGGTGCCAAGCTGTGATAAATGCTCGTGGAGGACAAACCCCATACTGGCGCTCTCCAACTGTGATAAAAATCCACCCTGGAGGACTGTTATCACTTTGTTTTCGCCCCTATTTGGACATTTCCGTTTGTGTTCTGAAAATGAAAGCGAATCCATCGATGTTCTTTTGTATACTTCAACGGTAAAGAATAAAGGTTTACTTGGTAATATACCTGGTGTGAGGTATTGTTTTGTGGAGCATGACATACGTTCAAAAACATGTTTCCCTAATTTTTCGAACTGTGTACTCAGTGCGAGTGAATGCACGTGCGTGCGTATCCGTCTATTCCTTAGGTTTTGAATAATTTTGTGTAGGTATATAAACCTAAAACACAAACTATGTAAGTTGCCGCACTTTGTGTCGGTTTTCCTTCATTCTGTTCCGTTCCCATTAAAGTTGTAGGTTCGTGGTTGGGAGAATTACTTATGCAAGTTAAGTGTGGCAGTCTTGGTAAATATGGGTAATCTATTCGTTATTAAATAATTACCAGTCACAGTTTTTATTAATTTGCATTCCACAACGCGTTTCATAGCTTATACTATATCGTTAGGTAGTGAAATTGTGACATTTAATTGTTGGTCTATTTAATACACAGTTATTTTCTAAGAATACTGTACTATTTTATTGAAGACTAGAGGCTATGTGCGTTATGAATATTACATCGATGTTGAGTAAACTATGGTTGTGTGTCATCTCAGAAATATTTAGTTCCTACTGAAGTTTGGTTTTTAAATATTCATTTTCAATTTTATCGTTACATTTCTAGTGTTTCTAAAATGTTCAATTTTATCCCTTTCGGATGTAGCTGTAAAACAGTGAGAGAATTTTGAATATTTTATTCTTAACGACCTCTGTTGTCCGCCTCTGTGGTGTAGTGGTTAGCGTGATTAGCAGTGGCATAAAAGTCTCTCCATATGTTCTTCTTGTTTAATTACAGTTCTTGCAATAGTCGTTCGTATCCTGGAGTGGACTGTAGAGGCATTTGGACACGAAGTTCCTCAATGTAGAATAGTTCCCTTGTCAGCTCGTAAGCCAGTCGTGAAAGTGTACTTTGAAACACACAAAATCTTCTTCAAGAAAGTCGCTTTAACTTTTTCTAATAGTGCTAAGGGTTTCTACTTTAGATATGGTCAAACGATTTTCAGGCCATATGCAATATGTAAACTAGTCTGACAATTTCTTGTCACTTGTAACATATTGTAACTTTTATGAAATAGGGCTAAGGAGTTTGATGGAGCCAAACATTGATCAAATTATTTGATCACGTTATCCAAGATCTTTGATAGTGTAATACCGGCCTTACTGACTTGTGATCTCGATGTAAATATCGCTCTATTTATCTCTTCTCTAGGAATCGATTGGATATGCTTTTGTTTTCCCATTATTTGCAGCTCGTAACCTAATATGCATAGTAACATGATCATTTTTTTTCGCGCTAGGTTCCACTATATCTGTGTTTATGTCTCCCCCTTACTCCCGTTTTCTGATACGGCGTCGAGGATGAGGTGAGATGAAATTATATGCCATGTTTTACGCCCGGATGCCCTTGCTGATGCCAACCTTAGTTGAGGTGGCGATGAATGATGGTGACTGAAAATAGGTGAGGAGAAGGAGGAAGGAATCGGCTGTGGCCAGTGAATAGGAACTGTCCCGCCATTTGCCTGGAAGTGAAAGTAGGAAACCATTCTCAGGACAGCCGACGGTGGGATTCGAACCCACTCGTCTCCCGAATGCAGGACTTGGTTCCATAGCTGTCACCCCACTCCGCTCGGTAAGTAATCCTAATCCTTAATATTTTAAATAGTAATGGAAAAAGCACGCATTCTTGCCGTATAATGTAACTTTTGTTCCAAGTTGTTGTTAAGATAGGCCTATGTGAAATTGTTGCCAATGCGTTGCATTTATATATCATCTCCATGCAGCATGGAGTATCCATAGAGCTTTAAAACGCAAGAGTCTCTCTCTGCTTTGATGAGTCATGCACACCATAGACTATGTGCAGAGTATACATTTTCGTTCTACTTTGGTTACGTTACGTCTACAGCTCGTGAGCACGTGAGCTTAAAATGTTTCAAGGACATAAGTGTGAACTGAAGAAAGAAGATTATATTTCCCCTTTTCTGCCCTCAGATGCGAAGTGTATTAATTTGACTCGAAAGTTCAGGAAGTGGTGTTTAATATCAGACAATGATCCTAGAAGCAAGTTGTACCTGAGAAGCACTGCAGCAATTGCTTTCGAGAAAAGACGCCATGTAAGATCTAATTACTGGTACGTCGTTCACCCATTTAGTAAGCTAAGAATTATATGGGAAGGCATTATGATTATTACTTTAACAATTACTTTCATTGTTTTACCGTTTAGTATTACTTTCATACATGGGGAAATTGGCGTGAAAGAAACACGCCTTGAGTCGATCTTCAGAAATCTGCAGTTACTTTATAGTGTAATGTTCACTGTAGATATAGCAGCAAATTTCATAACTGGATATTACCGACCTACTACAAAGCAAATTGTCTTAGATCCTGCAATTATTGCGCGGAAATATCTTCGAGGTTACTTCTTCCTTGACCTTATTTCATCTTTGCCAATACGCAACATCACAGAACTATTCATTCATGTTATTCCCAAAGAGCCACCATATGCCATAATGTTACTACGCAGCGCTGGAGTACTCAAGATATTTCGTATACCAACTTTAATAGAATATACGATACGCTTCGAACTGATGTATGAATGTAAGAACGCGACCATTCGATTAACGCGTCTATGTATAATTATTGCTGTATTTCTCCACTGGTTTGCTTGCTTTCACTTCTTAGTTCCTGTACTAACTCATGGTTATAAGATTTATGGTACTCCATGGCCAAATTCAACTACCTGGGTTCATCGGACAAAGATTCAGAGTGCTTCACTCGGTGTTAAATACATTCATTCCCTTTTCCGATCAGTATCCGTTACACTGAGTTTGGGTTATGGTAGTGAAATTCCTAAAGCATTCGAAGATATCATAGTATGTACAATCAATATAATTGGTGCGGCAGTCTTATATGCTTACACATTTGTTGTTCTTACACACATCATGTTGACCGCAAGCACTCCGCAAGCCAAGTATCAAGAGAAACTGAACCAACTCAAGGCATTCATGCGTCGGAAGAAAGTTCCAATTCACTTGCAAAAACGTCTGTTGATGCATTATGAACATTATTTTAAGAAGAGGTTCTTCGGCGAAAGATTTATCACTTCAACACTTTCAGAGCATCTCAAAAGTGAAATCCAAATGCATTGCTGCCAACGGCTTGTACAAAATACACCTCTCTTACAGAATTTACCAAACTCGATCACGGACTCAATCATAAGTAGTTTAAAACGTGAAATTTATCTTCCAAATGATGTAGTGTTGAAGTCGGGGGAGCGTGGTGATAGCATGTACTTCCTCGCTTACGGAACCGTGGCAGTGCTTACAAGAACCGGCCACGAGATTTGTCACCTAGAAGATAATTCTCATTTCGGTGAAATATCATTAGTCATCGAAGAAGAACAACGAATAGGAAGTGTACTGGCAGTAGAGATTTGTGAGATATATCGTCTAGACCGCAAAGATTTCCAGCGAGTTATTATTCCTCATCCAGAAGTATATTCACAATTCAAGCGCATAGCAATTCAGCGCCTTCACCAGCTTCTAGTTGTCGAAGCAGAACGAAATCGTCTACTTGTGGAAAAATCACTAAGACCCTGGGATAGATAATAACACAATTTTTCCTAACATTGCTTGTATGCCAGTGTAATTGCAACGTTTGGTTGACTAGTTGTTCAATCGGATATAAGAAATATTCGTCCGTCTACCAAGCTATGCGAATGATTACAATCTATCTATACTGTATAAATAAAGCAAGAGTTTTGTCTGATCTTCGGCCAGAATGTTCGCAAATTGTCTGTCATGTCTAGAATAAGAAGGAAATGCAATTTTTTAAATTCCCGCGATGTGTCTAAATGTATGTATGTATGTATGTATGTATGTATGTATGTATGTATGTATGTATGTATGTATGTATGTATGTATGTATGTATGTATGTATGTATGTATGTATGTATGTATGTATGCATGTATGTATGTATGTATGCATGTATGTATGTATGTATGTATGTATGTATGTATGTATGTATGTATGTATGTATGTATGTATGTATGTATGTATGTATGTATGTATGTATGTATGTATGTATGTGAGATGGACAGCAGGCAATGGTATGTTGATAAACGGGGCTAAAAGTCAGGTTGTGAGTTTCACAAATAGGAAAAGTCCTCTCAGTTTTAATTACTGCGTTGATGGGGTGAAAGTTCCTTTTGGGAATCATTGTAAGTATCTAGGTGTTAATATAAGGAAAGATCTTCACTGGGGTAATCACATAAATGGGATTGTAAATAAAGGGTACCGATCTCTGCACATGGTTATGAGGGTGTTTAGGGGTTGTAGTAAGGATGTAAAGGAGAGTGCATATAAGTCTCTGGTAAGACCCCAACTAGAGTATGGTTCCAGTGTATGGGACCCTCACCAGGATTACCTGATTCAAGAACTGGAAAAAATCCAAAGAAAAGCAGCTCGATTTGTTCTGGGTGATTTCCGACAAAAGAGTAGCGTTACTAAAATGTTGCAATGTTTGGGTTGGGAAGAATTGAGAGAAAGAAGAAGAGCTGCTCGACTAAGTGGTATGTTCCGAGCTGTCAGCGGAGAGATGGCGTGGATTGACATTAGTAGACGAATAGGTTTGAATGGCGTCTATAAAAGTAGGAAAGATCACAATATGAAGATAAAGTTGGAATTCAAGAGGACAAACTGGGGCAAATATTCATTTATAGGAAGGGGAGTTAGGGACTGATAAAACTTACCAAGGGAGATGTTAATAAATTTCTAATTTCTTTGAAATCATTTCGGAAAAGGCTAGGAAAGCAACAGATAGGGAATCTGCCACCTGGGCGACTGCCCTAAATGCAGATCAGTATTGATTGATTGATTGATTGATTGATTGATTGATTGATTGATTGATTGATTGATTGATTGATTGTTTGTATGTATGTATGTATGTATGTATGTACCAGTGTTGCCAACTCACGAACACAAAAAGTAGCTAAACTGTATTCAAAATATACCTGAAAGTGGCTAAAATTATAGACTGAAATACATTTTTTTAAGGCTAGAAGAACTCACCTAACTATTGAAAAATATGGTCTCATCCTGCTCTTCGTCTTCAGTCGCACTACTAAAGGTGGGCGACGATACATCAGCAGTATTAGAAGCACGCGCGAAAGAGTACGCTGCTGTAGTTCCAATTATTTTAAGCACACCTGTGGGGATATTATATGAATGGCAGCAGCTTTAGGTTCTTCTGGGGCCAAAACGTACAAGCAGAATGGCATCTAATGTTTGTCATCATTCTGTTTCTTGATTTTGATTTTACAATATTAACTTGACCAAAGATACGTTCTACATCAGCATTTAAAAATGGTAGTCTTAATATAGAAATTGCCAAGAATACAAGTTCTTGATAGGGATTTTCATCACCATCATCTACCTCAACCCAAAACTCGGTTGTATTAAAGTATTTTCCTATTTGGTGAAAGTACTTTTTCAACTGGATTACCAATGAATCTATTTTATCAAAAACAACACCAAGGTCACGTGCGGTATCAACAGCTGAACGTTTCGGTACTTTCAGGTTTTCCCCGACAGAAAACATGTTTGTAATTTTCATCATTTTTGTATTGCTTGGAAGGCATGACCGCAGTACACCGGTCAATTTTACAGTAAAATGTATTGATATTTGGCGAATGTTAAACTCAATATCTGCTATGGTACTATACCTATGTTCATTTAGAGCCGACTCAAAATCAGAAACAAGATATCGTTTTGGATCCAAATTACCCTCAATTGAGGTGACTAATGGAAAAATTATTGGTGTAGAAGTCAAGTTGAGTCAATATTCTCTTCCTCAAAAGCTTTATTGGTTTTCTGAATTTCCACCAAATTGGTTTCGAATAAGAAAGACACTATAAATTTTGTGGGTCACAGTAAATGGCAGAAAGCATTTGAACAGTTTAGCACTTTTCTCCTTGTTTAGGAAAATAAAAATGTAATTTCAATTCGTTGCACTGATTTAAAATGCGACTAACACCATTATTGTCTTATAAATGAATACTATAGAAATCCAGCGAGTAATGCTCATTTGGAGAATTTTCAATGGTTCGTTGCCACAATTTATTATTTCTCTATATGCAATTTGCCTTTTAGTTGAATATGAAAACCAGATATAAGCTTTTCTGTTTAAATAATCTAAATTACTTGGTCATGTCACCGCATAAGCGTGACTTATTGCAAGCAGGAAGGAATTGCACACGTATCGAAACAAAACTATGGAAATATTTTGTAAATTTTCTTTGAGTTGAACAAACACTCCGTTATTATCTGTCCCTAGACCAATTCACTCATCCCAGGGAATAACAAGATGAGTCAAAAAATTAAAGTTCTCAGGGGAAGGATTTTTGTTAACAATAAGAAATCACCGATTCGCCAAATGTTGTCAAACCACTCTGCGTTATATCAAACAACTTTTTAAATGATTGTTTTGGTTTGATTTTAATTCAAAAATAAATGAAGTATCTGCCTTGGATCGTGAATGAGACTGAATTGTCCTATATTGACCAAGCATTATTTTCTTATGTGGACCGGTCAAAACCGAATTGGTGTAAGTCACATTTGTGTATTGCTAGCTCGTACGATTTAACAGTTCTCTTTAAAAAAGGCAGCTGTGTAAATTCACTACCACTAATTCATTTACAAGTCAATAATGTCCACGTCCACACAATACCAACAGAAAATATACTACACACAGGACAAACTGACTTACCTGGTTGAAGCCACCTTTATTAACAATATGTATTCAGAATATTATCAAGATGACTCAACTTATCTGATTTTTACCGGGGATTGTTTTGTATTCTTGAATATATTCTGGAAGTAAAATTTGGCCGAAAGAGTTATCTTGTTAGTGTGAAAGGGTGGAGGGCATTTATCTTAGTAGGTTACTGCAAAAATTGACCTATCAGGTTTTCCCCCGCGATGAGTGAATGAAGCTAATAGAGTTCAAATTTATTTCTGTGAGCAGGCGTAGGATGCTTTTCGCTATACTATCAGCACTCCTACGTTCAAGTTCCCCAGTGGCAAGGAATGTGGATACCACTTTACTGGGACTGCGACCAGTAGCGAGGGGGGCAGTCGCCCCTCCACTTTGTGGAGAAACCATTACATTTTACTCCTTTTGGTGAAAGTTTTATTGTATGGTATTGAATCAAAATCTCAAACAAAGCAAAAAAGTATTATTACCGCATTTAAGTTGGTAAACTGTCAACCTTTACCTTCCTGTCGAAATTCGCTCAGAGAGCATCAACAAACTTAACATTGGGTGTAGCTTTTTTTTTTCTTTTTTTCTTTTTTTCAGTTTTGATGTATATACACTACTACCCCCAACCCCAGCCCTCCCCTTCAGCTATATCCCACAAACCCGGGTACTTTTTGTTGTCTGTACAACCCCCCTCCCCCCACTTCTAATTCCCAATCGCCGCTACTGACTGCGGCTGAAAAAACGCACACCAACGGCCAAAACTTCTTCAACAGATATGTCGATTGACTCGTTTTTCATCAGACTATATTTCTCTTGTGCTGTGGAAGGTGAAGGGATTGGTCGCTTTTTTTGAAATCGCATTGTGCATGTCATCTTAAACAACTTTGCTTTTATTTCACAAAGAAATCCATGAATCGTAAAGAAAAGTGTTAATGTGATGATATAACTTCTATGGAAGTTAGTTATACGTAATGTATCTAATGAGAACTCTTTGGATGTTTAATGCTCTTTGATTTATTGTTAACCTCGTTCACGTATTACATAACAT
The DNA here is from genome assembly GCF_040414725.1 of Anabrus simplex. NCBI lineage: Eukaryota > Metazoa > Arthropoda > Insecta > Orthoptera > Tettigoniidae > Anabrus > Anabrus simplex. The sequence goes on along the minus strand of NC_090265.1, from coordinate 650,241,627 downwards.
AGTCTCATACCTATATGCTGAGATTTGTTTAATAAAACCTACGCAAAGGTGAACAGTCATTCCTAATTCATTTCTTCTTATCAATTTATTAAACAAATCTAATGCAACACCACCTGAAACCAACTATACTCGACTTGGATCCAGATTCGTCAACAGCCACAACTCGCTGGAATCATTGGTCCCAAACATTTCAAAACTTCCTAAGAGAATTTCCGGATGCTACAGAAGAGCAAAAGCTCCGTCTGCTAATAAACTATATATCTCCTGCAATCTACGAACACGTAAGTCGTTGCCGTTCTTATAATGATGCAATATCTATTCTTAAGAACTTATATGTCAAGCCGGTAAACGAAATATTCGCTAGACATCAACTATTTACTCGGCGGCAACAACCTAATGAATCAATCGACCGCTATCTAGAATCGCTAAGAATTCTCAGCAGAGATTGCCAGTTTAAAGCTGTGACTGCTGAAACTAATTGTGACGACTGCATACGAGATGCGTTTATCAGAGGATTAGTCAGTCCTGTTATTCGCCAACGCTTATTAGAGAACACGACTCTTACCCTTTCGGATGCTTACACTCAGGCACGGTCTTTAGAACAGGCCCAATTGCATTCTCACTTATACGACAATGCTTCACCCGCAATTAACAGTATTGGAAATACAGATGACATGTGTCGAAAGGTAAATAATCACTCTCCAGTTGAGGAAAATGACATTACTCCTGATTCCACAGCGGCAACATCGCTCCCTAAATGCAACTTTTGTGGTTTACATAGGCATCACAGGAGCAAATGCCCTGCCAAAGATTCCGTTTGCAATTCCTGTGGAAAACGTGGACACTGGGCTGCAGTTTGCAGGTCTACCTCGGTTAAAACTAGCAAGTTAAAACAATCTGCCCCATTGTCAGTCATCACTTCGTGCTCCATATCTTCTCAAATATCTAAGGTTAAGACAGGCGTGATAATTAACGGACATTCTATTTCGGGCATGCTCGACTCTGGTAGCGATCTGAGCTTTATAGACAATCGCATTGCTCGAGAACTGAATTTAAAAATTCATCCTACCTCTGTAGAAGTGGGTCTTGCTTCTACCACACATAAAGCTAAAATCATTGGTCAATGTACTGTAGATATTAAAATGTGCGGACATCATTATTCAAAAATAGTATTGTCAGTCCTGCCTAACCTCTGTTGTGATCTGATAATTGGTCGTGACTTAATGAAGATGCACTCCTCTGTCCAGTTCGATTTCGGAGGTTCTAAAGCCCCTCTCCATATTTGTGGACTAGCGGCAGCCAAAGTTAAGCCTGCTGTACTATTTTCTAACTTATCGCCTGATTGTAAACCTATAGTTGTTAAATCTCGTCGCTATTCTGATAGTGATTCGCAGTTCATTGCAGCTGAAATTGAAAAACTACTGAAGGAAGGTGTAATTGAGAGTAGTATTTCTCCTTGGAGAGCTCAGGTTCATGTCGTATCGACATCTAATCACAAACGTCGCATGGTAGTCGATTATTCTCGGACTATTAATAAGTTCACCCATTTGGATGCATACCCCCTGCCACAAATCAACGATATAATTACACAGGTGGCAAGATATGAAGTTTTCAGTACCGTTGATTTACGCAGTGCTTACCATCAGGTACCCATCCCTGAGCACGATCGCCCCTTTACCGCTTTCGAGGCTTGTGGAAAATTGTTCCAGTTCACCAGAATACCATTCGGTGTGACAAACGGAGTATCAGCATTCCAGAGAGTAATTGATGAGATCATTCAAGCTGAAGGTCTTACAGATACCTACGCTTACCTAGATGATGTCACAATATGTGGAGCAAATCAAGATGAACACGATGTGAACCTCGATAAATTCCTAAAAGCGGCCCTCAAGTATAATCTAACAATCAACTCTGAGAAAAGCTACTTCTCACAAAAATGCATCAGACTCTTGGGATATACAATCAGTAACAAGACTATTAGGCCTGATCCTGATCGATTGAAGCCGCTCAGAGATTATCCAATTCCATGTGACCACCAGTCTCTTAGGAGAGCGCTTGGCATGTTCTCACATTATTCGCCCTTCGTGTCTAATTTTTCAGCAAAAATTCAACCTCTGTGTCAAGCCTCACTACCTCTATCTGCCACTGCTGTTAAAGCTTTTGAAGATATCAAGTCTGCTATAGAAAATGCCGCTCTTAGTAGCATAGACAACAATGCCCCGTTCACAGTCGAGACTGATGCATCAGATTCTACTATTGCTGCTACCCTCTCCCAAAATAAACGCCCTGTTGCATTTTTCTCTAGAACGCTCTCAAGTTCTGAGCGCCACCATTCAGCAATCGAAAAGGAAGCCTATGCTATTGTGGAAGCCATTCGTAAATGGAGACACTTCCTCATGGGCCGTCATTTCCACCTTATCACTGACCAGCGCTCTGTAACTTTCATGTTTGATTCAAAACATCCCGGGAAAATAAAGAATGAGAAGATAATGCGCTGGCGTTTGGAACTATCCCCTTATTCGTATGACATTGTATATCGACCAGGCAACCATAACCAAGCTGCTGATGCACTCTCGAGAGTCGGTTCCATCAATCATAATACAGATTATGAAAAACTACTGTCTCTTCATCAATCTCTTTGTCACCCAGGCATCACAAGAATGGGTCATTGGATACGAATTAAAAATCTTCCCTTCTCAATAGAAGATATCCGGCGTGTCACATCTGCATGCAGGACGTGCGCGGAAGTAAAACCTCAGTTTTTCAGACATCAAGGCTCTCTTATCAAGGCCACAGCCCCTTTTGAACGTTTAAATCTGGACTTCAAAGGACCGTTGCCTACTAAGACTCGAAATCGCTACATTCTCACCGTAATTGACGAATTTTCTCGTTTCCCCTTTGCTTTCGCTTGTCGTGACACGAGTTCCTCGACAGTCATCTCCTGCCTAACTCAACTTTTCAGCATATTTGGAGCCCCATCCTACATACATACGGATCGAGGCTCATCATTTATGTCTCAGGATCTCAAGAACTTTCTCGCTTCGTTTGGAGTGGCCACCAGCCGCACTACACCCTACAATCCACAGGGTAACGGCCAGGTTGAACGCTTTAATGGGACAATCTGGAGAACAATTCAACTTGCCCTTAAAGATAAAAGTTTGTCAATCACCGAGTGGGAATCCGTACTTCAAGAAGCGCTTCACGCCATTCGGTCTCTACTCTGCACAGCCACAAATGCTACTCCTCACGAGCGCATGTTTGGCCACCCACGACGCAGTAGCAATGGCTACTCCACTCCTACATGGCTACTGAAACCTGGAACTGTGCTACTCCGTCGCTTCAATCGCCAATCTAAGTTTGAACCACTGGTTGAAGAAGTTACCCTCCTAAATGGTAATCATGATTATGCCCTAATCCGGTATCCTGACGGCCGAGAGTCTACAGTATCTACTAGGCACCTGGCACCGAGAGGAGAAGACACTCCCACAGCGAATGATGGACCAGCGCCACTCCCTAGTGAATCCACCGCGGGTCATGAGATTTCCAATGAAGGGAGCCCTGCAACTCAGGTCAATATCCCTGTAACTCCTGATAGTCCACTTCGAACCCCGATTCGTACTCAAGACGAAACGCCACTACGTCGCAGCAGTCGCATCCCGCATCCTCCAGCTTATCTGAAGGACTTTGTTCAATTCTGAGGAGGGGGTGAATGTGATGATATAACTTCTATGGAAGTTAGTTATACGTAATGTATCTAATGAGAACTCTTTGGATGTTTAATGCTCTTTGATTTATTGTTAACCTCGTTCACGTATTACATAACATAGTCTCATACCTATATGCTGAGATTTGTTTAATAAAACCTACGCAAAGGTGAACAGTCATTCCTAATTCATTTCTTCTTATCAGTTAACATGGGAGAAAGCTAAAATTGCTCACGTAACGGAAATGTATAGCTAAAAATACACTGTAGCTAATAGCTAAAATCACTATTTTGTAGCAAATGACTTTTCAAAATAGCTAACCTTTAAAATGGCTAACTTGGCAACTCTGGTATGTATGTACGCGCATCACGAGAAAACGTCAGGACAGGGGAGGGGGAGGAAGGTGTAAAAATCAATTCTCAAATATCTCCATTGATGCTGGTCCTTCTGATAAATTTGTCTGTACTGCCACAGTCTCCAAAACAGCACATACAGTCGGATGGCAGTGATTATTGTTATTAAGAGGAAGTACCAACTGGGCAACCATCCTCTCTTAACACAAATCAGAAGAAAACATTGGAAGAGGTCCGACTTTTCAAGAATAAGAGCCAGTGGCGTATGCTGGGATCAAGACGTGGGCTATCACTAGACTTATTTTCCCTCTTTTCGATAGTTGGTTAGTGAATGTCAAGCCTTAAACGTTTTGGGTCACCGGAGAAGCCTGCTGTGTTGTCAAGGCTGTTTCACAAGCTACTACCCTGGCCTCTGCCACTACCAATATTCAACGCCTGATCAGTGGAAATGGTAGCCTGGGATTTAGCAAATTAATGACAAGCTTTGTGGCTAAATGGATAGAATGGTCCGATGGCCCCGGTTCAGTTCTTGGAATCAACCGCCTTGTACTCTTAAATCCTCTGGCTTGGGGACGGGGTATTTATGACGTCTTCGCCATTCATTTCATCCTCATTAGGTCACCACCAAACCTTATTATTATTATTATTATTATTATTATTATTATTATTATTATTATTATTATTATTATTAAGGGCCGATGACCTTAGATGTTAGGTCCCTTTAAACAACAAATTAAATTAAATTAAAATGTAGAATTCTACAGCTTTACCAGCGGTCGTACTCGTCGTTCACAGGTGCATTAGCTTTCTCGGTAGATCGGTGGTGGTGTCCGACCAATGATCACGGGTTCGATTCTAAACAACAACTTGAAAGATTGCTTCATTTTAGCATATGTACCTATGAAAAGAAAATTATATTACTCCTATCACAGCAGTCCTGCAGTGTCTTCCTACAAGGATGCAGAAGTAGACGGAAATGAAATACCAGCACTCTGGTATCTATATAATTCTGAACTATGAGGTCAGGAAGTCTATACGATGAGGAACGCAGGTTGTCAATTGTGTCCGTTCAGAGACTTCCGGAGAACTTCGAGTCTTTGAGTTATCTCTCTCATGGCGAAGTGACGGAGCGAAGCCTTTCACACCTATCCCCTCGGTCTCCGAACCAATTGGACATTCAGCAGCAAGCCGCATGAGGTGAGTCGAGGGGAGACGGGTGCACTGCTTAGGCGGCGATTTTCGTCTCCGATGCCTTGCACTCAGAAATGCTAGCGACGTTATTCTCGTTGCTTTCAAGTTTTGATAAATGAGAGAATGTGTCAGATGCTTACATTGTAATGTGCTTTAGATTTCCATAGTTTTCGTTTGAGGTTTGGGCTTCACTGATAGCCTTGATAGCCTTGATAGCCCTCAGTATACGCCACAGATAGGGTATCGGCCAGAGAAAGGGGAAGGGTCACGAAAGGCGTAAAAATGAAAGACCCGCAAGACCTCAAATATCTGACATCATCGGGGATGAAAGATGAAAGCAAGGAGGCTGGGACTATTAAGTGGAAACAATGACGAAATTATCTAGGGGCCCCGTGATTGGCAACCCACGCATGCAGTCAAGAAGACGTATCTGAAAGTCCTAACAAGACCGTGACACAGATACAACATTATCTGACCTGTAACAAGAGAGCAGATTTAAGCCATTGATACGATTAGATCGTACTTGGTATTATAAAGGTTAATAACTATACACTAACATCAATGTTGTATGTTGAGTCCTCAGGTGGTTGTGGGGATTATTGTCTTAAGAGGAAGTACTGCTGGGCAACCATCCTCTTTTAACACTAGCCTAATCAGAGGGGGGAAAATGGAAGTGGTCCGACGCCCCCAAGTTAATAGCCCTGGGGCCCCGTTTCGTCGCCTCTTACAACAGGCAGGGAATAACGTGGGTGTTATTCTACCGCCCGCACCCACAGGGGGTTTTAATTGACAGTTAAAAAGTGTTTAATTCACTCCTCAAAATACACCTACATTAATGATAAAAGAAATAAGTAGACTACAAGAAGCAGACTTCTTGAGAACCAACCATGTCACAGCAGTGTGAGCATCGATTGAAACATCTTCAGGAATCCTTTTCTGTCGACATTTCGGTTTACTATACTTATAGGCCTATCAGGTCTTATGGCGACAATGGGATAGGAAAGGCTTAGGAGTGGGAAGGAAGCGGCCGTGGCCTTAAGGTACAGCCCCAGCCTAGTGTGAAAATGGGAAACCGCGGAAAACCATCTTCAGGGCTGCCGACAGTGGGGCTCGAACCCACTATCTCCTGGATGCAAGATCACAGCTGCGCACCCCTAACCGCACGGCCAACTCGCCCGATATTTTAATATCTTATACGAGGGGTCTTCAAATGGCGGACTCCGGTCTGAATCCGGATCCTGATGTCCTTTTTTCCGGATCTGCACGGTTTATACGATGTCAAGAGTAAGAAAAGAGGAACAAATTACAATTACAAACAGTAAAACTATCTTGGAGAGAATGTACGACTTATAAGTTCAACCTAGCTGCTCCACAAAATTGACAGTACAGAATTTTGAAAGTATGAGAATGAACAGGTTTCATATTTGCTCCGCAGATGACAGTGAGTGTTCATTTTTATTTTTCTCTAGTCTGAGGCCTCTCCGCTGCTTCAGTTAGAAATTACCTGCTACTTATTCCGCACACAAATTCAAAAGTTTTCAATTATTTCAATGAACATTTTTCGTTATGAGTGACTACAACAGACGTAAACTCTGAAAATCGCATCTTCAATCCTGAATGGGAATTGCAATTACTCTTCGTTAGTTTCTGGGGGTGACAAATGAATATTTTGCTCTACCTAAAATCCAGGATAAAGACGCCTGTGCATATTGTCACTGAATTTACAATATCACTGATCTAAAAAAAATGTTGTTACTATGTGAAGTTATAATATGTAAACATTCCACTGGTTGAAATGTTAAAAATGCCTTGACGTCCAATGTTAATTCATACTCATATACGATATATTTACTTTTCTGTAATTATTATACGGAGTAAGCAATCACCGGACCAAGTCTGTCTTACTCAGCCAAATATTTGACTCCAGAGCTTCCTTTATTGCAATATTACCACCAACCTGGACCCCAAGAAAAATTAATTGAAGAACCCTCTCTCATGCCATAAATTACTGTTATTTACGAACAAATTTAAATAAAATGAAATGAAATTAAGGAAACTCGTTCACATTACCTTGATGGACGATCGCCTAATAACGACGGATACGCAGTGAGTTCTGTTCAGCAACTAAGACAGTTTATGAGGTAAATGACACATCGTGGAGGAGCCGTGCTATCGTCTAGTGTTTGTACTTCATATCTGGCGACGATGAAGAGTAAATATGCATCCCTATTCCTGAACACAATAGCTGGATAACAATAGTGTGAGTCAATCGTTTGGACGACACCTGGACAATAATGGGAAAAGTACAAGGAAAAAATAACTGGGCTAAATTACATTTATCTAAGAAATATTTCTTTTTACTTATTACTTTTTCAGCAAGTAATCGGTAAAGTTATAATTACAATTACTGTACTTCACAAAACGCCATTCTTAAGGAAATCACCGGCATATTTTTCATAAGGAGGGGGGGGGGAAGGGGTGGAATCTACAGACTGAATTATAATTAATATTTTATTATTTACTTTGATATAGTTATTGGCAATGAATAAACAGTGGTATGGCACTATACCCCTATCCTCACATACAGCCTGGAAACCGCTACCTGCATTATCAAGAAAGGACAGGTCGAAACTCCAAGCAGCAGAAATGAAGTTCCTACACACACTGATCCAGAAGACCAGGAGGGATAAAATCAGGAATGAAAAAGTCAGAGAAGACGTAGGACTAGAAGACCCCTTACTCCAGAAGATCCAAAAGGCAAGACTGAAGTGGTTTGGTCATGTGAAAAGAATGAGTGCCAACAGGTCTGCAAGAAAGGAGTATGAAGGAGAAATAAGGGGAAAGACCAGTGGGCAGACCTAGAGAAAAATGGACAGACTTCGTGAAGAAGGATGTAGAGGAGAGAGGTCAGAATTAGGAGCGGATTGTGAACGAAGAATGGTTCATGGACTGAACAAAATAGAACGGGAAACTGGAGTTGGTCAACGGTGATGATGATGGCACATATATTTAAAATATCGTGAAAATGATCAATCTGTAGATTTATCATACCAAGGTTTGCAAGGAAACATAATTTAAATGGCTATAAACACCGAAACTAAACCCCCTGTGCGTGGGGGCGATAGAATAACACCCACGGTATCCCCTGTCAGTCGTAAGAGGCGACTTTCTTCTTCTTCTTCTTCTTCTTCTTCTTCTTCTTCTTAGGACGCTATCTCCCTACGAATATTGGCGATCCAGTTGATTATGACTAACTCGCGTAACAGCGGCGCGTAGAAGTTCGTCCATATCCGCGGCGCAAGTCTTTAAGCCAGGAATTTCTCGTCGCCCCACAGATCGTCTTCCTTCAGTATTCCCCTCGATGATGAGCTGGAGAAGTTCATATCGTTCACCTCTCATGATGTGCCCGATGTATCTGAGCTTTCGTACCTTGATGGTTGGTTGTTAGAAGCTCTTTTTTTCTTAATTAATAGGGGGCCTCAGGAGCTCTTAATTTGGGTACGTGGGTTTGCGGCTACGGGGCCCTTAGGCGAGTCCTGGCATTGCTTCCACTTGTGCCAGGCTCCTTAGTTTCATCCATCCTATCCGACCTCCTTTGGTCAAATATTGTTCTTTTCCTACTCTGTGTGAGATTGCGAGGCCTACGATGTCTTTCATTTTCACGCCCTTCGTGGCCCTTGTCTTTCTTTGATCGATATCTTCATTATCTTCATTTTTCGAAGTGGTGGATCCCTTCCATTTTCCCTTTCTGATTAGTTAATAGAGGTTGGTTGCCCATTTGTACTTCATCTTAAAACAATCACCACCACCACCACCATCGAGACCAAACAAGACACCATGGGATTTTCAAATTGTTCTTTATTTTTTTCATAATGTTTGTTTTAGATAGTGACCTTTCGCATTTCAAATCAATTGCCATTTACTTTGTAAAATAAAGATTCTTAATTTCTCATCGCTAAGCCTCGACTTCTTGGAGGAAAGTGCATAATTATTCGACATTTGCTGAAATGACGCCCTACATGGGCACTTGAAAGAATAATCTAAATCTAGTCTAATCTAGTCTAATCTACTTCCTGTTTCTCCTTGTGGAGCAAAGGGCATTCAGGAAATTTCTCCGTTCGGTACGTTTTAGAGCCATGTCTTTTACGCCGTCCCATTTTCCCCCAAGTCAGATCTGGTCCTCTCTAACTGTTCACCTCCAGGTGTTCCTAGGTCTTCCACGCGCCCTCTTTACAATTGGATTCCATTCCCAAAATCGGCATTTGAACTACTCCGTCCTGTTTTATTCATAAGTGTCCTAACCATTCCCACTTGATTTTCCTTATTTCTACATCAGTGGGTTTCTGGTTCGTTTCCTTCCACAAGTTTTCGTGCCGGGCTGAGTGGCTCAGACGGTTGAGACGTGGTCTTCTGACCCCAGCTTGGTAGGTTCGATCTTGGCTCAGTCCGGTGGTATTTGAAGGTGCTCAAATACGACAGAACTCCTGCGGGACCAAATTCCGGCACCTCGGCGTCTCCGAAAACCGTAAAAGTAGTTAGTGGGACGTAAAGCCAATAACATTATTATTAACAAGTTTTCGTTTGTGATCACTCCAGGCCATCTGATTGAAGGAATACCTGTATTTAATTTTAAGAATATCTCTAGCAGAGATGGATATTGTTGGACAAGTTTGGTGTCTTTTCAAAGTACTCGAGAGATAAGAAACTACTTCATCCAGCACTGGTGAAGCAACGGTTCTGCTGCAGTAGAACTGGGAAAAGTTCATTAATTCTTCCTGTTTCTGCTTGTATGCGATGTATATCGATTACTGGAACGTAACGAATATAGTTATATTTTAAAACTAGCAGAAATACCCGTTCTTCGTACGGGTTATCAGAAACTGGCTTTAGTTACTCATACTATCGGTGTGAGTGACTTCATTAGATATTTATATCACTGGTGTATTTACTTAAGTACGTAGAAATTATTTGTCATGCTAGGAATTATAGTGTATCTTCTTCTTCTTCTTCTTCTTCACGGGGGGCCTCTAAATATTAGTTCATAATTAGCGTCGACCTCTAAGATCTTATGCTACCATGTTTTTCCTTCATTCCCACCTCGGTATATCTGCTTCCTTCACAAAGCTGCAGGTTTAGTGTAAGTATACTTCCGCTAGATAGGACCACAAATATAAATATTATTGAATGTATTTGTTTGATCCGACATTTCGTAACTATTACAAATGATCAAGAAAATACGCGATGCATTAAAGAAACTGCTATAATTATCGAGAATTATAATTCTCAGGGCTTGTCACTCATGTCGCACAACATATAACGAATCTGAGTATAAAGGTTGAGAAATTTTTTTATAGTCATGACAATTGTGTACAGTATATAGGTTGTTTTCATGGTTACAATGATCGTAAAAGTGGACCAAAATATCAGCACTAATAACATCAGTGATCCTACTACTCCATGATTTGATAGAAAATACTTTAAACTATAGGTAACAGACTCCGCAAAATGCTGAAACCTAAGCCAGTACGTAAAAACGGAGGCCCGTCGGCAACCGCTGGTCACTGTACTACGGAGATCTCCGGGGCTATTATTTTTATACTTCACTCCCTTTCCATCCCGCCCAAAAGAGTGCTATGAGCGTCTTACACAACAGTTTATTTTTTCCAGATAGTAAGTCATATGTGTATCAATTTTGGTTGGCAGCTATGCCCAAACGTACATGCATAATCTAGCTGCTGTAGAATCCTGGAGCAGACGTTGCCATGGTTACGGCTTTTCGTTTCCTTATTCGATTCCTAGAGCAGGGGTAGTGTGGTTCCAATATCTCCGTAACGGTTGGTTTTAGGGCCTTAAAACATGGTTTTCGGACCCGAAGGGTTTACCGAGTTTTGTTCTTTGCGTCAAGGGGCTTAAAAGGAGCTTTGTTTCGTCTTTGTACGACAAATTCGATTTCGCCTATATTAGCCTATTATTTTAATATTTTTATATCTCCCCCATCGCCCCCCTTCGAATTGTTTTGAAAATAAAATACAGCCCATGTTACTCACTGGCAATGTAGCTTTCTATAGGTGAAGTAATTTTTAAAATTGGTTCAGTAGTTTTTGAGTCTAGCCGTTACAAACAAATATACAAAATTTTCCTCTTTGTAATATTAGTATAGAAGTATAGATTACATCCCTACACATATGGTTGCCGTCAGGAAGGGCATCCAGCCGTAAAACCGGCTCAAATCCACATGTGCGACACAGTTCGCACCCGCAACCCCACAGGTGTGGGTAAAGCGATAGAAGAAGAAGATACTCATTTTAAAAAATCCTCCGCTTTTTATTCTTTTCACTCCCTTAAGTGGATTTTCCAAAAAGAGCGTGTTCATTTTTAAAGGAGATTCGAAGTACCAATTTTAAAGTCTGTAACATCATTTTTTGAGATATATGTATCCTCATATAAATACACTGACTGACAGAGCAAATGCAACACCAAGAAGGAGTGGTTCGAAAGGAATGAAAGTTGGGGAAAAAACAGAGACGGCACGGACGAATAATTGATGTTTATTTCAAACCGATATGCAGGTTACACAATGCGCACGGCATCGACTCAGTAGGATGTAGGACCACCGCGAGCGGCGATGCACGCAGAAACACGTCGAGGTACAGAGTCAATAAGAGTGCGGATGGTTCTCCATTCTCTGTCAACCATTTGCCACAGTTGGTCGTCCGTACGAGGCTGGGGCAGAGTTTGCAAACGGCGTCCAATGAGATCCCACACGTGTTCGATTGGTGAGAGATCCGGAGAGTACGCTGGCCACGGAAGCATCTGTACACCTCGTAGAGCCTGTTGGGAGATGCGAGCAGTGTGTGGGCGGGCATTATCCTGCTGAAACAGAGCATTGGGCAGCCCCTGAAGGTACGGGAGTGCCACCGGCCACAGCACATGCTGCACGTAGCGGTGGGCATTTAACGTGCCTTGAATACGCACTAGAGGTGACGTGGAATCATATGCAATAGCGCCCCAAACCATGATGCCGCGTTGTCTAGCGGTAGGGCGCTCCACAGTTACTGCCGGATTTGACCTTTCTCCACGCCGACGCCACACTCGTCTGCGGTGACTATCACTGACAGAACAGAAGCGTGACTCATCGGAGAACACGACGTTCCGCCATTCCCTCATCCAAGTCGCTCTAGCCCGGCACCATGCCAGGCGTGCACGTCTATGCTGTGGAGTCAATGGCAGTCTTCTGAGCGGACGCCGGGAGTGCAGGCCTCCTTCAACCAATCGACGGGAAATTGTTCTGGTCGATATTGGAACAGCCAGGGTGTCTTGCACATGCTGAAGAATGGCGGTTGACGTGGCGTGCGGGGCTGCCACCGCTTGGCGGCGGATGCGCCGATCCTCGCGTGCTGACGTCACTCGGACTGCGCCTGGACCCCTCGCACGTGCCACATGTCCCTGCGCCAACCATCTTCGCCACAGGCGCTGCACCGTGGACACATCTCTATGGGTATCGGCTGCGATTTGACGAAGCGACCAACCTGCCCTTCTCAGCCCGATCACCATACCCCTCGTAAAGTCGTCTGTCTGCTGGAAATGCCTCCGTTGACGGCGGCCTGGCATTCTTAGCTATACACGTGTCCTGTGGCACACGACAACACGTTCTACAATGACTGTCGGCTGAGAAATCACGGTACGAAGTGGGCCATTCGCCAACGCCGTGTCCCATTTATCGTTCGCTACGTGCGCAGCACAGCGGCGCATTTCACATCATGAGCATACCTCAGTGACGTCAGTCTACCCTGCAATTGGCATAAAGTTCTGACCACTCCTTCTTGGTGTTGCATTTGCTCTGTCAGTCAGTGTAATTCAACTCCTTCCTCACTTCTTTTCACCCTCCCCTCCAACCCCGCCTTAAGTGGATTTTCTGAAAACGAATATTTGTGTTCTTTTATTTTTAAAGGGGATTCCAATTATCAATTTTCATGTCTGTAACATGTTAGGTTTTTGTGATTTATTGATTTCGCTGCTGTAGAATCCTGGAGCTGACGTTGCCATGGTTACGGCAGTTCATTACTTTATCCGATTCCTAGAGCAGGGGTAGTGTGGTGCCAATATTTACGTAACGGTTGGTTTTAGGGCCTTAAAACATGGTTTTCGGGCCCGTAGGGCTTACCGCGTTTTGTTCTTTACGTCAAGAGGATTAAATTGAGCTTTGTCTCGTCCTTATACGACAAATTCGATATTTTGCCTATAGCCCATTATTCTTATATCTCCGCCCTCCCCCCGTGCCCCCCACATCGAATTGTTTCGAAAATAAAATACAGCCCATGTTACTCACAGGCGAAGAAATTTTTAAAATCGGTTCAGTAGTTTTTGAGCCTATTCGTTACAAACAAACAAATTTTTCCTCTTTATAATATTAGTATAGAAGTATAGAAGTAAACTACGATTGTCCGCCTCTGTGGTGTAGTAGTTAGCGTGATTAGCTGCCACCCCAGGAGGCCCGGGCTCGATTCCCGGCTCTGTCACGAAATTTGAAAAGTGGTACGAGGTTCACTCAGCCTCGGGAGGTCAAATTAGTAGAGATTGGTTCGATTCCCACCTCGGCCATCCTCGAAGTGGTTTTCTGTGGTTTCCCACTTCTTCTCCAGGCAAATGCCGGGATGGTACCTAACTTAAGGCCACGGCCGATTCCTTCCCTCTTCCTTGTCTATCCCTTCCAATCTTCCCATCCTCCCACAAAGCCCCTGTTCAACATAGCAGGTGAGGCCGCCTGAGCGAGGTACTGGTCATTCTCCCCAGTTGTATCCCCTGACCCAAAGTCTGAAACTCCAGGACACTGCCCCTTGAGGTGGTAGAGGTGGGATCCCTCGCTGAGTCCGAGGGAAAAACCAACCCTGGAGGGTAAACAGATTAAGAAGAATAAGAAGAAGAATAAGAAGAAACTACAATTAAAAGTTACATGTTGTAAAAAGTAACGAATGCAAGTAAAATTTTCTAAACAGATTTGTTATAAGAGTAATTCGGTTGCTTTTACTCAATTACTTCCCAGCTCTGCACCTGGACGAGACTGAAATTGTCCTTGTCAAACAGGGGAGGGAGTTAACAAGATATGCCATTGGCATAAAAATCCCATTTACAAAAGGATTGGACAGATAGGCTAATCATCTATTGAAATAACTTGTGATATTCGCGGAAAAATTCTACTAGTGGTGAGGAAATCGCAAATTCAAACATTCTACAAGATGCTCTCATAGATTTCCCCTTCCCATCCCTCTTTATAAAACAAAAGTCTTCTATCATGAATATTTTACTCCTAGAATTCGCTTGAAATAATGTGCACAATCCTTCCTTACTTTGAAAAATGTACATATTTTAAAATTAAAATGGCTAATGAGCTTCTCCCTGTGAGTAGGGGCTGTAAAATACATCCAAAGGCTGTCGTTTTGGGAATGTCGATTAGCAACCGCGGGCACATAGCTGAGTTAGCATTGCTTCCACTTACTTTTGTCCGACTTTCTTCTTTCATATCCGACCTCCGGTGTTCCACTCTTGTTCTCTTCTGACTCCGAAGGTATGAAGTTTGCGAAGCCTACGGGAGCCTTTCATTTTCATGCCCTTCTTTTGCCTATTTTTTTTTTCATTCTTTGAAGTGTCGGACGTCTTTTTTCTCTTCTGGTTACCTAGTTTTAAGTGAGGATGGTTGGTTACCGAGCTGTCCCACTTCTTAAAACAATCACCACCACCATTTTGGCCTGCAAAGCTCAGTCCTTTTGTAGACTTTCTAGCCAATTTCATAAAAGTTCATCTAAGGATCTGAAGGTGGAGAAACGCTGACATTAAGCCTCAAGGGCTCTGAAGTTGAGAGCGGGGGTTGGCGACCACAGAGCCCTCAGCCGAGTCCTGGCATTGCTTCCACTTACTTGCGCCAGATTCCTCACTTCCATCTATCATATCCGACCTCCCTTGATCAATTATTGCCTTTTCTGACCCCGACGATACTATAGGTAGTGAGATCTATATAGGGAGTCTCATTTTCACGCCCTTCGTGGCACTTGTCTTTCTTTGGCTGATACTTTCGTTTTTCGAAGTGTCGGATCTCTTCCTTCTTTTTTCCCGCCTCTGATTCATGTTAAGGCCAAGGGAGTCTTTCATAACCCCTGTCTACCCTTTGCAGATACCGGTACCTTCATTCTTTGAAGTGTCGGACTTCTTCCATTTTCCCTCCGATTAATGTTAATAGAGAATGATTGCCTACTTATACTACTAGATGTTGATGTTACCTAGGTATACTGCTAGATGTTTTTTTTTTTTTTGCTAGGGGCTTTACGTCGCACCGACACAGATAGGTCTTATGGCGACGATGGGATAGGGAAGGCCTAGGAGTTGGAAGGAAGCGGCCGTGGCCTTAATTAAGGTACAGCCCCAGCATTTGCCTGGTGTGAAAATGGGAAACCACGGAAAACCATTTTCAGGGCTGCCGATAGTGGGATTCGAACCTACTATCTCCCGGATGCAAGCTCACAGCCGCGCGCCTCTACGCGCACGGCCAACTCGCCCGGTTGCGTAGTTGTACTTCCTCTTGAAACAAAAATCACCACCATCACTACTGACATAAAACACACCACATCAAAGAATGAGGGAACTTACCTGAAGGATCCTGGAAGCATCAGGAAGAAGTTATTCTTCAACTGCACCACACTCTTGATAGTACCCCAAACAAAAATTTCTTTAACCTTGCATACCAATCTCTGTACCTAGCGCCGATGTGGGCTCTGTAATCACGTTGAAGACCGGCAATTCGAACTTAATGTAATTTAATACACTATATGATGCTCTTCTTGGATTGGTAGAGGTGTCTTGATAAAATGTGGAACACATGCTCAATACCAGACTTTGACGTTCCACAGCGCCTAAATCATGCATTTCCGAACATGGGTTTCCAGTTGAAAAATGATCAGTTTGCCGTCCTGCACAGCATGCCGTGTGTTGGCAGAGTCACCCTCTATGTTAGGACATATGTCACTCGACTGTTCCTTTCCGTTACTTAGTATGAATGACCGTGTAGATGATGTTGAGGATGGAAGTCTCTCTGCCCCTGTGGGTGGGGGCGGTAGAATAACACCTACGGTATCCCCTGCCTGTCGTAAGAGGCAACTAAAAGGGGCCCCAGAGGCTCTTAAATTGGGAGTGCGGATTGGCGACTACGGTGCCCTTAGCTGAGGCCTCCATTGTTCATTTACTTGTGCAAGGGTCCTCACTTTCATCTATCATATCCGATCTTGCTTGGTCAAATATTGTTATTTTCCGACCCCAACGGTATTGCTTATGGAGGCCTAGGGAGTCTTTAATTTTCATGTCCTTTGTGGCCCTTGTCTTTCTTTGGCCGATATCTTCATTTTTCAAAGTGTCGGATCGCTTCCGTTTTTTCTCTCTGATTAGTATTGTATAGAGGATGATTGCCTAGTTGTACTTCCTCTTGAAACAATATTCACCACCACCACCAGAAGTGTCCCTGTTGTGTAGTTCTTGTTAATTTTAGGTGGTATAGAGAGTGGCAGCGATTACGGGGAGCGATGGTGGAGTGGGGGAGGGAGGCAATTGCCTCTCACTTTGTGGATAAAATATTACATTTTTATTCCATTTTTGCCAATTGAAACTAGGAATTATAGGATTTTTTTAACTGTATAAACCCTGCTGTCTTCTCAGCTAATTCTTTCCTTTAATTATTAAGAATAATACCTAATGGAAAACGCACAAAATGCCGTTCGTTGGGACTAACCAATTCGTATACCGCCATAGCAAGTAGTGAAGACTTGCACAGCAGTGTGTAGCATGTGCTGTGAGGAAGAGAAGCAGGGGCATATTTTTGCCAAGATCACGGACACTGAGGTATGGGGGTTCACCCGCTTGCCACGCTTGTTCTTGAGTCTGCCAGTCTCACTCATTCAACGTGTCTGTATAGTTCTATCTGGTGTATTTTTTGTACGGTAAGTGTATAGTCAAACACTAAGGCCCCATTCACATGATCCACTTCTTTCCACGCCACGCCACTTCTCAGACACTCTGATTTTCCTTGCTGTCCACTTCCGATAACTTGTCGGCAGCTTCTAGTCTCCAGCACATCTTTTGCATCTCAGTTTAACTTTGGACCTTGATGATGATGATGATGATGATGATGCTTATTGTTTAAAGGGGCCTAACATCTAAGGTCATCGGCCCCTACTTTGGACCATGGATGCGAACATTATCCTTGGGATTTATATTCTTACGAAAAGAAGATTGAGGAGGAAGAAGAGTATTAGAGTTCATTGGGTCCATCCATTGAATTCATATCACCTTGAACGAGGAGCTCATCATTTTCTTCTATAGATGAATGTACCAGTGATCCAAAAATGTTCTTTAATAATTACCTTTGTATGAGTGGGAATTCATTTGATGAATTGTCAATTCTTGAAGCACGTTTACAGCGTCAGGACACCAACATGAGAACATGTATTCCACCGACATTTTCAGACAAAAACTTCGAACTTGTGACGCACACAATGTTGATCATCGTAATGATTGATTTAGTGAGCTACCAGTTACAGCCTTGCTACCTGTACCTAATTTTTGTAAATAAGACACTGGTAGTTCTCACGAATAAGAAAATATTATTATGTAATTTAATTGGAAACAATTCTTTTGAAATAAAGACTGCTAAACACGTTGATTAGTCATTTTTTCAATCACCTATGTTATTGTAATACTGAATAAATAGTTAACATAGAACACACACAATATTACTGTATTTACCAACTTCTCTCTTTTTTGGAGTCGTCCAGTTTGCCAAAATTTGGAATCACTTGTTAGGAAACTTCATACACATATGAAGTTCTTTTAATTTTATTTGAATAGTCTGTCATAAATCCCACAGTCTGAGTAAAACCAAGGACAAATTGTCCCCACTTTTACATCCTGGGGTATACGAAATTCCCTGCACCTTGCGGTAAGGTATACATCGGTCAAACATGCTGGTCCATTGGTACCCGTATCAAGGAACATGAACGTTATATTTGTCTCAACCAGCCAGACAAATAGGCAATAGCTGAGCACACTATCGTCGGGTCATAATGTCATGTTCCAAGATGCTCGAACTCTTACCCACACTAGACACTACAGGTCCAGGATTATACGGGGAGCTGTGGAAATAAGTAGAAATACTAACAATTTCAACAGGGACACTGGCTATCAATTAAGGATTTATGTAGGTAGTTCCCTGCCCTGTCCCTTCCCTATTGTTATTTCGTCTCGGTGTTTTCCAAATCCATACGTTCCTCATCACCAGAGGTTTCATTCCAGGCTTGTATCAATGTCATATGTTACGTACACATGTTATGTGACCCTTTTAGGATACTGATGGTTCGGTCAGCTTCCACTTTGAACGCTAGCGCTGTGCCGCATCTGGGGAGTCATCTGGTGATGAATGAACATACCATTTCTACTTTTATTATACGTCTAAATTTCAGAAGTTCATTGTTTAAGAAGCCTTTCTCATGGACAGTAAAGATTTTCTTCTGATGACGCAGAGCACAGTTCTCTGCAAAATGTAAAGAATTTCACCTTATTTTCTTGACACAGCATAAGCCCAAAAGCCTATACAGTATCATGTCTATAAGTACGGGCCATGAAAGCATCAATGGCAACATCTGACACATTGTTCCATTTACAAAACTTGAAGGCAATGAGAAGAAATGTTGCACGTATTTCTGAGAGCAAGTCATCAGAGACTGATATTGCAGTCCAAACGCTGCATGCCTCTCCCCTCACCGCAATTCGTGTGGAATGCTGCTGAATGTCCGATAGGTGCAGGAAGCAGGGGGGATAGGTGTGCTAGGCTTCGCTCCGTCAGATTGCTACTGAGAACGAACAACCATGCGTTACTCATCGTATATACTTCCTCACCTCATATTTCTGACTTAATTATTTAGATAAAAGTGTTTTGGTATTTCACTCCCGTTTGCTTCTACATCCTTATAGGAAGATGCTGCAGGGCTGCTGTTGTAGGAGAAAGAGTTTTCTTTTTATAGGGAGATCTACCAAAATGAAATGCAATCTTTCAGGTTTAGTGTTCTCTTATTGGTTGGAATCGAAACTGTGATCATGGGTCTGACACCACCACTGATCTCTCAAGGAAGGTAATAAACCAGTGAACGATGGGTACGACCGCTGGTAATACTGTAAAATTCAAAACTTTAATTTAATGATGATAATAATAATAATTAGTGCACGGCAATCCGCATAGGCTTGGTGACCTAATGAGGATGAATGAATAGAGGAGACATCATAAATACCCAGTGCCCAAGCCAGGGGAATTAAGTGCACGAGGGGGTTGATTCTTAGAATTGAACCACGGCCCTTGAACTAAAAGCAAGCATTCTACCCATTTAGCAACAAAGCTGGACTTTAAGTTGCTAAACCTTAGGCTACCATCTCCACTAATCAGGTGTTGATTATTGACAGTAGCAGAGGCCAGGGCAGTAGCTTGTGAAACAGCCTTGACAACACAGCAGGCTACTCCACTGGCCATTGGCTGCAGTTCAAAACGCTTAAGGCTTGACGTTCACGAAACCAACTATCGAAAAGGGATAACCTAAGGCTAGTGGTAGCCCACGTCTTGATCCCAGCATACGCCACTGCTTACAACATCCTACACCTGCAAAACATTTCCGATACTCAATATAAATGCTACATTTAGCTTCATCCGGCTGCGCAGCAATTCCTTCATTCATCATCAGACAGCGGCAGTTAATGTTCATAGGAATATTTACCCTGGAGGGTTGTCTCCTGATAACAGGAGACAACATCTAAAAACATTAAAAAATTATAACGAGTGTATTACAAATGCTCTGAGATACAGTATAATTAAATCAGTCACTTGTGTTTAACACTTAGCAAATGAGCATTTTATTTTAAATTGAAAACTGTCACGTATTTCTGACAGACTCTGTGTATTGTACAATAACAAGCCAAGATACAGTAGATATTAAAAGCTGCAGCACAAATGAAGTTGGGCTGCTTATCCAAGCTGTGGCTGCGAGGCTGTTATAGCAAACAATACGGCATTACAATCAACAACTGCCCCCTTTGAACTTGGAGGTTTAAAAAAATAACATCTGATACCAGTAACCTTTTCTTGAAGCAATTCAGTGGACTGACAGTCCCTGATCTAGAAATCCACAATTTATATATGTGTTCACGATGGGTATATTTGTAAATAAAAGATCTAAATCTGAATATAAGAATACAGATGTGAACAGGTGTTGTAGAAATGTGGCTGGGCTACTGAACTCTAACTTGATACTAAAGATAATTTAACTGTGTTTTCCTTCAAACCATTACAAATCACTTTATTAGGAACACCTGGGACGTGGCAATTTGTGACCCATGGCGCAATACCACGTGGTGACAATGTCACGAGCACCTCTCCTCTGCACGTCAGTGACTGGTGTACATGGCAACTCAAGCGACTTTGACCGTGGAGAGATAATTGGCGCCAGAGGTGTGGTGCCAGCAACAGCTCTTGTTCGCTGCTCCTGTACCACGATATCAAGACTGTACCAAGAATGGAGGATTCATGGACAGACATGAAGCAAAAGATCAAACTGTAGCCAGCCATGAGTTATTGATCACCAGGTGTCAAAATCGATGTCACAGCAACGACGCTCCATAGTGGAACATTTGACCCATCACCACAACAGCGGGCAGATACGTACAGTTTCCGCAATGACCATGAGACATACCTTGCATCGGCTAGGGTTCGAGAGTTGTATACCAACAATTGACCCCATAAAATCACGAACAATGCATCGCATGGGCCGAAGAAAAGTGTCAGTAGACCTTGGACACATGGAAGAGGGTTGTCTGGAGTGACGAGTCTCATTTCCTATTGCAACACCCTGACAGCCAAGGGCTGCTCCTTCACCTCAACAAAATGTGTGTCACCTTGTGGAATCTGTCCCCTGATGTTTACAAGTTGTGATCGCCACAAAAGGGGGACCAACCTGTTATATAAATTGCTGCAAAGATTGAGAACACAATTATTTTTTAAAGCAATTTTATGTGTAAGCAACTGAAGACAGGAAGCTACGAGGGAATGCAGAAAAAGATAAACACAATGGATAAGGAAAGGAAATGGAAGGAAGGAAGGAAGGAAGGAAGCTTTTAGTTTAACAAGACTATTGATAACATGACTACAGTCGTTCAGCTTTACATGGAATTCACACCACAGGGCTGGAATTTTCATTTCAAAAATCCCATATGCAAAGCCCAGGATTCGAACTCCAGCTGACTTTGTGAGAAGCCAGTGACAATGCTACTCAACTATCGTATCCCACACAAACTCATAGACGGGCCAGTGTACATACAGCAAACAGCAAAATGACTCAAGACCTAGCAAGTGGCAGTGTGGTTTGTGTCATCATGTAGCTATCAGCTTGCATTCGAGAGATAGTGGGTTCAAACTCCACTGTTGGCAGCCCTGAAAATGGTTATCCGTGGTTTCCCAATTTTACACCAAGGAAATTCTGGGGCTGTACCTAAATTAAGGCCACGGTCGCTTCCTTCCCACTCCTAGCCCTTTTCTATCCCATCGCCACCATAAGACCTATCTGTGTAAAGCAAATTGTAAAGAAAGAATTTTCATATAATGGCCCACTTGTTATCATTCCCAGTTCTTATTCTGTTTCCTCTCAGTACCCAATGAATTAGTTTTAACCTTAAAAAAAAAAAAAAGTGCTGAAGCATATGAGCTTTTGAAATTATATTTCTGGTCAGCAATAGGGACCGTGCGCGCACAAGATTTTTAGTAGCTAGCGCCCCTAACGGAAACAGCTGCAGTCGTTTGATGGGGCACTCACGAGACCATTGACAGTGCAGTTCATTACAACCAGGGCAGTAAGTTTTGACTTGTGATTGTAAAATAACGGCTTTGACTGTAGCAGCGACCGCTATAATTTATGTAGGGTTTCAGACAGTGCAACACTCAGATTATTTCCGGGAATCCACGCTAAAGAAAGGTTCAGATTTAAATAGCAGTAACCATGTCTTTGACGTGAGGGAAAGGTTAGGGCAAGAAATATACGGCAAGTGTCTAAGGGAAACGAGTATTAATCAGTCACCATACAACGTTGAAATTAAGGTATTTACTATATTTTATTCCTATTTCGGGAAATTGTTAATTATTTATTCACATTAACTTTAGTTATAAATTATTGAATCATTGCGTGGGGCCATTGCATACACCGAGTCCTGTAAGAGTTGTAATCATGAATTTAGAGTCACCGGGCGAGTTGGCCGTGCGCGTAGAGGCGCGCGGCTGTGAGCTTGCATCCGCGAGATAGTAGGTTCGAATCCCCACTATCGGCAGTCCTGAAGATGGTTTTCCGTGGTTTCCCATTTTCACACCAGGCAAATGCTGGGGCTGTACCTTAATTAAGGCCACGGCCGCTTCCTTCCAACTCCTAGGCCTTTCCTATCCCATCGTCGCCATAAGACCTATCTGTGTCGGTGCGACGTAAAACCCCTAGTAAAAAAAAATTTAGAGTCGGATGCCTTTCCTGAAACACAATTCTTTCAACTGAAAATCGCACTTCAGTGACACTGGGGTTCAAACCACGGTCACTAAAGTCAGAGGCTAGCAGCTAAGCTAACATAGGAAAAGCAAGACAATTTTTCTCAGTTATTCTACTATATTATAAAGGAGGTAGCGAGCGGCTTGCTTCAAGGTCCGGCGACTGTGGTTCAAATCCCAACAGATTTTCACTTCATAAATAATGAGTGAGGAAAGACAACCAACCTGCAATTCATGGCGTCAACTTCTTCTTGAGTGTACTTCCCCTGCGCAGGCGGGATAAGCTGTGAATGATGATGAGATGGTTCAAAGATTATAACAAAAATATTTAATTCCTAAAGGTGATGCGATAAATAATTCCTCATTATAAGTATTTTTATTTATTTTCACATTGACAGTAACAGGAACATTGTTGACAGTGATTGTGGATGCAAAGCAGGTCAGTCAAAATGCTGTAAGGACATTGCTGCTTTGTGTTCCTTTATTAACTCCGAGAGGGACTCCTCCAAAACAACCATAGTGCAGCAATGGAAAAAATAAACCTAAGTGTGCTCGTAAGGATCTATATTCGAAAGGAGAGAAGATAGCAGAACTGTTGAAACCATACGTCCACGTTGCTGAACAAACAGAATCAACCACTTTCAATAAAACTTGTTTGTACCAACGAGTAAAAACATATTGAGTGTGACCTCACTGCCGAATGTGAGAGTGAAAATTACGTGGTGGCAAGTTCCATTCTACAAAAAGTTATAGATGATGCTGTAGAACGTAGCGAAATTGAGGATTTGATCAAGTGTCTGAACGAAGTACAAAATCAGAATACCCATGCAGTCCATAGGTGCTATTTTGTTACAAAAATGTCCGCTGTTAAATTATCAATCAAACCCGTGAATTATCTCGATTTCTTGCCTCAAGATGTGCAACTGTTTTATATCGCAAATGTTACAGTTACAACAGCACAGATGTACAAAATTGCATTTGACACAAGGTTTCAATATCGCTGTGCTGCATGGTTCAAACAAAGAAAATCACGCTTATCTGCCAGCCAGCAAGTTGATCAGATTAAGACACTGAGAAGTGGTGATTATGATCAGCTTGCAAGGTCATTTCTAATTTCCACATCCCTTAACACACCTGCGATGAGGTACGGTAGGAACACTGAACAACTTGCGGTGGCTGAGTACTGCAAACTCAATGACTGTTTTGTAAAACAGGTGGGAGTGTGCATCAAAGTAGAGCACCCATTGCTGTGTTCGAGTCCAGACGGGATAGTATTTCATCTCAATGGCTTTTCTCTCCTGGAAATTAAGTGTCCTTTTTTTTGTGTAAAGAAAAGCCTCTTATTCAAGAGAAACGGAGCAGTGTACCGTATTTGTATGTGACACAACAAGGTGAAATTAATATTAGAGATAGTCACGTCTACTACACCCAAGTGTAGATATCCATGTATGTTTTGAACATCAACTTATGTGAACTGTTTGTATATTCTCCTAAAGGAAGTATCACTGTGAAAATTTCAAGGCATGAGCAATTCCTGTGTACTGCCATTCCCTTATTGGAAAGGCTTTATTTTCAGTATTATCTGCAATTAATTCGGAATATGTCATTACGGGTACCGGTAGTGTCACATTGAGGGGCACGTGTATGCACTTTTATCTTTTTATTTTGCTCACTGACGTACTTCAAAGTTTTCAATGCAGAGAACTAAAAGTAACAAAGATACATTGTATTCGGTCCCAAATGCTATCAGGGGTTGAGGAGACATTGCTTTCTCTTTTTTGGCCAAGGTTGAGAGGCTTACCATGCTGTAAAACGCACCTTATGTCTTATAATAAAACAGGGTGAACACAACGAGGCTAGTTCATTTTAATTTGAAGGAGAAGTCCCCTACAATAAATGCTAATGTCAATTCCTTGCTGGGAGATGAGTGAAAGTTTCGTTTACTTTTACTCGTTCGACTCTCCATTCTTTCATTAACACCGTCATGAACTAACTCGAGCGCTGACTTGCAGCTTACCCCATCAAACGTTTTCTGAGGTAGTCGCAAGAGCGCACCACTCGCCATTCGCACAGTCCCTATAAACCCACAGATAACTGAAATGTTGGATGCTGAAAATTTATTCTGAGAATATAGATTATTTCATTGGTTGCTTCAGCATTTTATGCTTGCCACGATTTTTTGTTAATATGTTGTAATTAGAGGGATTGGCAAGTATGTATGTAAATTACAAGAGAATATAATGGTGGGAATGTAAAAAAGAGGTGGTTTGCTATACTTACCCAGGTGATGTGGTGTTTTATGAGAAAGTAGAACTGTTATAAGCTATAAATTTTATTTTTGTTCCGTATTGAAGTGCAATTATAAGAATAAATTGACAAGAGGGTCTACCTTTTCAATACAATACATCAAGTAGATGACATTACGTAAGTCTTGGGACTAGTTTCAGCCACTTAGTTGCCATCTTCAGCCAAATAAAAATTAAACAAATCATGTGGTAACTAAAACATATATATACCAATCATGGAGGCTGTCCAGTTGATACTTGTCTCAAGACAGATTCACAGAAGAAAAATACCAGACAAAGACAATGTTGTAGAAATAATTATAACATTAAAATATATATAGTAACAAAAATTAAGGTTATGATCTTCTTGTCACAATATGATGTCTTTAAGTTGACTTAAGACCTCAGGCAAAGAAGTACCTAAATCCCTAAGGTCAGATGTAGAACAAGCACTGACTTGCTGGAGAAAGCAGGCAGGTCATGTAAACAAAAGAGTGGATAGGGAACAAGCACTGAATTGCTGTAGGAAGCAGGCAATGTGAACAAAGAAGTAGGTAGGGAGAGGAGGGGAAGATGGCTGATGATGGCCACTAAGTGGCTGAAACTAGTCCCAAGACTTATGTGATGTCATCTACTTCATACAGTTGAACCTTCCTTCTGCGGACACCGTCGGTTCCGAGGAAAAAATGTCCCGTTACGAGAGGTGTCCGCTAAAAAGGGTTTGTAAAAATAATCAAACATTTTAACGGCAAAGAAAATCCACCATAAATATAAGCATACATATCTTTATTTTTATTATTCTAAGTCATTTCTGTGTTAGTATTTCAAAGAGAGTTATTATAAGTGATTTTACATCATTTACAAATACTGCTTCGTTAAGTAATCGTGAAGCTTCATCTGTGTAAATTTAGCACAGGTTTTCTTTTCTTTTCCTTCTCAAGTTGACTACCTGAGCTCGACCTTATCAGCGACAATCCGAGTTATGAATAGAATGATGCAAGAAGGGAAGAAAATCCCCAGATAACTTGTGAGTCAACAGACTCTGGCAGCAGTTTTGGGCAATTAGAATTCTCGGAATAGGCCTATACACCACTAGGTAGAACTGAATTCCTATGTACCTTCTCTCCCCTTGCACTCGAAATAGTACAAACACTCAAAAGGGATTTTCTTGTCTGAAGAATGGTTTAAAAAAAAAGGATGACATGTGATCCGGCATAATAAATTGTCCTGCAACGTTTAAAGTGTCCGCTTAAGTCAAGTGGACGGGACAAATGGCGATGTCCGCTGTCTGGAGTTCGAGGTGTCCGCTTAAATGAGGCCAATTTAACATTTGTCTTATGTAAAATAAAATCGGTTCCGAGGAAAATTGTTCGTATAGGGAGGTGTCCGCTGAATAAGGGTGTCCGTTAGGGCCGGTTCGACTGTATATTGTATTGAACTTATCCAGGCAACATATTCTTCTCAAGATAAGCATGTCAGCAGTGAATTGCCGTGATTATTATCTTCAATGAATAAAATACTTCTCAGAATGATCATATACCTTTTTCTAAAGAAAGATGTAACTATAGGAGCAGGTAAAGAGAGGTGACATATAATAAAGTAAAAAAAAACAGTGATGAAATGTATATTAAACTTAGGTATGTACAGAATATGGACAACTACGGCTTCTTATTCAGCAATGTAATGAAAAATATCACCAGGAACCTGAACAAAATATATTGGCAAACAGAATGACTAGTAAAGTAAGTTTCTCACAGAACAATGGCTTCTACATGGCAAATGAAATATTAGATCTTCTTAAAGGAAATGTTAAGAAAAAAATTAAAATACTGCCAGCCAAAAGAGAAGCATGAAAGAGTACAACTTTAGGTATGTATTTCACATTTACGTAGCTAGGAATATTTCTTTACATGCCAAATCTGAATACAGAGCTTATTCTGAAACTAATGTTAAAAGTTAGTTTCTAATAATTACTTCTCAAGAATTCTAGATATACTGTAGTTGCAGATGTATGATACCAATCTATCTACATATATAAAATAAGAGTTTTGTCTGTACATTGCTCAGAATTGAAACGAACATTATTTCTGTGTCGGTCGTGTCCACAGTAACAAGGAAATGCACTTTAAACTTCCTGTAATTTCTGTCTGTCTGTCTGTCTGTCTGTCTGTCTGTATCACATCACGAGAAAATAGCTGAAGAGGATTTAATGAAGATTGGTATGTAGAGTTGGGGAATGAGCCACTACAATCTAGGCTATAAATCATTTTATTCACGCTGAGTGAAACGGTAGTTTAGGGGAAGGCCTAAAATAATTCTCAAATATTTATGTTATCAATGTTATCCATGGAGGACAATACTACATACGTAAGGTCATATAGAACAAAATTTTTGATCATTTATGTCTTATACATTTTTGCCGTACTGGCTGTGATAACAGAGATATTAATGAATTTGAATTTTTGTTGCTAAGTCCATATCAACACCGAGCCACGAGAAAATGGGTGAACAGAATTTAATGAAAGTCTGTAAGTAAAGTCAGGGATAAAGAAGTACAGTCTACGCTATAAATAATAATATTCACCCTGGTTGAAATGTTTTTTTTTTAGGAGAAGGAGCCTAATATTTAAATAATGACCTATGTTATTGGTCCTATCAAAAAGTACTACATAACAAAAGTTATAGAGAATACAATTTCCGATCGTTTATTTCTTATTCAGTTTTAGCATACCGACTATGAAAAGATTGGTGGCGATTATTGTTTTAAGAGGAAGTACAACTAAGCAACTATTCTCTACAAACACTAATCAGAGAGAAAAAACGGAAGGGACCCGACACTTCGAAGAATGAAGGTATCGGCCTAAGGAGGACAAGGGCCACGAAGGGTGTGAATAGGAAGGACTCCCTAGGCCTCCATGTGTAACAGTGCCAGGGTCAGAAAAGGTCGGATAGGATAGATGAAAGTGAGGAGCCTGGCACAAGTAAGTGGAAGCAATACCAGGACACAGTTAAGATGCTTCCAAGTTCAGAACCCCCCTGGGACCCATTTTAGTCACCTTATATGACAGGCAGAGGATACCATGGGTGTTATTCTACCACCCCTATCCCACAGGGGGACAACTATGATAAGAGTATTCATGAATTTAGATGAATTTTGTTGCTTGGTCCATATCGAGGTCGAGCATTGCTAACATGGAAATACTGTTCAATCGTGTTAACTGGCAACGGTTTTTGTCCTGATGGTCTTAAGGTGTAAAAACGCATGGTCATCTGTCCATATCGTCAAGGGAAATTGTGAAGATGATTGTAAGAAATGAGTAAAAATCATAAAGGATCGATCGTTTGAATAATAAGACAGGAGGAGTCATGAAAGAAAGGGGGATTCACTTTACATTAGATGCACTAATAACACAAATTTGGAAGAAAACTAAATGTGAAGGCCTACAATATAGAAAGCTCATAAAATTGATCAACAATAACATTACATTGATCATTGTTTGTTGTGATGTGCTTTGTGTCTTCTGCTGCCACTCATCTCCGATAGATGGCATTACTGCTGCACACCCAGTATAACAGCCGGCCTGAACATTGACGGAAAGTAGCTGGGGAATTAGATAACTCTTCTCTAGCATGCCATTAATCTGGTTCATAAAATTTATGATACTATTGGTATGTAACACACTGGTTCATTATAACATTCCAGCTATTCGATCCCTACTCTGAGGCATTGATCGGAATGAGCAGTGTCCACGCTTAATGCAATAATGGCAGAAGAGTGTTCACGGCTGTCTGCAGCCTGGTTATTCCAACTCTGGAACTTTGGAATGTTCGTTAAAAATGAGAAAATGAGCAGTTTTTCATTTGATCGAGTATTTCATATCATAGCATTGCTTTTAATCGTGACATTCCTACTGAAGTCATTGTAATGAACTACGTTGACTTCAGTTGGGAAAACCACAGACAGCCATTCTGAGAATTCCGTAGTGAAGCACGGGTATATCAGCTAGTTCATTATATTTGCAGTCTTCCTACTGGAGGTAAAATGAGTTTTTCTATGCAAAATATCTAGACATATATAGTTTCATAAACCTAATCAATAAAAATACTTCATATGGAAATGTGCCACTGGTGCCGAACTTGTGTGTGTGTGGTTTTATTTTATCCCCCCAAACAGTGAATATACAGGAAGCGTTGGACAGATTTAGAATCGTGCATGTCCAGTTTAAGGGTGTCCATGAAGAAAGAATATTTCAAATTTTTCGTGTTATATTGAATCATTATTTCCTTCTAGTTAAAGTATTGAAGCAGCAGATGTGGACAGAAACACAGTGCCCAAAGAAGAATGGTGGAAAAGTGGAGCTTTGGTACATTAACCCACTCAATGTGTGTCTGAAAATGGGAAGAAGAAGAAGAAGACTAGGGGAGCATTATACTGCCTGTATATCAGTGGCATATGCTAGGATCATGATGTGGGCTACGACTAGACTTATGTTACACCCCCACCCCTGCCTTTTCGACAGTTGGTTTAGTGAACGTCAAGCCTTAAGCATTTTGAGCCACTGGAGTAGCCTGCTGTGTTGTCAAGGCTGTTTCACAAGCTACTGCTTAGGTGTCTGCCACTACCAACACTCAACGCCTGATCAGTGGAAACTGTAGCATAGTGTTTAGCAAATTAAAGCCTGGCTTTGTGACTAAATGGATAGAATGCTTGCCTCTGGTTCGATGGCCCCAGTTAAATTCTTGGGATCAACCTCCTTGTACTCTTAATTCCCCTGACTTGAGGATAAGGTGTTTATGACGTCTTTGCCATTCATTTCATCCTCACTGGGTCACCAGCACGCTTTTCCAGAGGGTATGCACTATTATTATTATCATAAAATTAAAATGAACTTTACAGCATTACTTGTGGTCGTACACATCGTACACTGGTTTATTAGCTTCGTCGGTAGAATGGTGGTGGTGTCCAACTCATGATCACAGGTTCAATTCCAAATAACAAAAAAGAACACTAACCCTAAATGATAGCATTTCATTTTAGTACATCTACCTATAAAAAGAAAATTATATTACTCCTATAACAGCAGCCCCGATGTCTTCCTAAAAGAATGTAGAAGTGGACGGGAGTGAAATACCAACACTCTGTTTTCTATATAATTAAGTCAGAAGTATGAGGTCAGGAAGTATATACGATGAGGAAGGCAAGGTTGTTTGGAATCAAATCCATGATCATGGGACAAGGAAGATAATAAACCAGTGAATGATGGGTATGACTGTAGGTAATGCTGTAAACATTTACATAATAATAATAATAATAATAATAATAATAATAATAATAATAATAATAATAATAATAATAATAATAATAATAATAATAATAATAATAATAATAATAAATGTCTTCTGGAAAGGTTTGGTGGTAACATAAGGATGAAATGAACTGCAAAGACATCATAAACACCCAGTCCCAAGCCAGGGAAATTAAGTGTACAAGGAGGTTGATTTAAGGGAAGACGTGGAGTAGGCTTACCATTTTAAACTATCAGCAATTTATCTGCATACTTCAGTTGCAAGGATAATTTTTATGATTCAGTCTTTTTACAATAGTAACCCCACATGGTCAGTCACGTTATACACTGTACCAGTAACTTCAAATAAACTACAATTGTTCTGAGAACAGTAATACTACTGAAATACACAAATAATTTTCTCAACTATAAACAGTCAGTAAGATGTGTTGTTCATGAAACAGCAAACACATGACACCGCAGTAATGGGTCAATCGTATCTGTTTGGAGTCTTCCGGAGAACTATGAGTCAATGAGCTCTCTCCCTTGTTAGCAATGGCAGGGCAAGTGGCGATCCAAAGGACAGAAACCTTGCCCACCTATCCCTTCGGTCCCTACACCTATCGTTCATTCAGCAGCAAGCCGCACAAGGTGAGGCAAGGGGAGAGGGATGTAGTGCCTCGACAGCGGTATCAGTCCCCGATGCCTTGCACTAAAAAATACGAGCAAAGTATTTTCTCATTGCTTTGAAGTTTTTTAAATGGAACGATGTGTCAGATGTTTACATTATAATGTGATTTAGATTTCCATCTTTCTCATTTGAGGTTTGGGCTTCACCGATAGCCTTGGTAGCCCTCAGTATAAACCACTGCTGTATATGCTTAGCATGAATGGTGTTTGGCGATGAGGAACGGTCAGAGATGGTTTAGTGTCAGCTCCAACAGCCGCACTAACCTGGTGTTAAGTAAGTAAATTTCAGTAGTCCACCTTCGTCAATACACAAAAGTTGATTAAAAATTACAATTAAAGATGCAAGTTTCAGCCCAATTTGGCCTTCTTCAGTCTTGAAAAAGAATATACACTTTATAGAAATGCTGTAGGAAAAAACACCACATGCCTACGGCATAATATTTCTGATCAGAATGATACTTTTCTGTAAGACTTCAAGAACAAGTGATTTTTATATATTCTTTACAATTTTTGGTTATGTTTGTATTTTTGTTGATGGTGTTTGTTTAAAGGGGCCTAACATCTAGGTCATCGCCCTGTTTTGTCTCTTTTTTTTTTTTTTTTTTTCGTTATGACAAGTTGAAATCTTTCAAGATCAATTCTTCCTTATGGACTTTTAATATGGTGTTTCTTTCTAGAATATTTTTATTAACTTTGTATTCTTTTCCAAGAATGAAGAAGACCCAACTGGGCCAAAACATGTATCTTTAGTTGTATTTTTAATCAACATTTGTGTACTGACCAAGGTGGACTATTGAAATTACATATTTTCTTTACTGTAAAGGCAATGTGGAACATTTGTGAGATTCTTAACCTGATGTTATTTGACAATGGGGTCACTGGCTGCACATTATTGTATAAGAACTTTGCACTAAACATGAAATATCCAACCTTACAGTACTCTATGTGTGAAGTAATTCCTGGAACAGAATCATGGCACCAAGTCCACATCTCAAGCCTAATGAGTAGGCCTATATGTGGGAGAAGCTAGGATGTAGACGTCATTAATAGAATCTCAGCATCGAGAGTACACTTATCACTTACACATCATGGGAACAGCATTCCTTAAGATAACTACTTATACACTACAGCACTGCAATGCATGCTTTTCACTCGCTCATATACACATATACATTCGAAGGACCTGGACTCGAGCGTGTTTCCCTTGAGTGGAGAGTGCTTGCAACTATGCTGACGAGCGAACTATGCTCGCGAGAAGGACAATCGCAGATAACGGGCAATCATGTGAATTGTTAATAGATAGTGATAAAATAATGCCATAACATTTACGTTTGTACTTATGCTTGCATTTATATCTGGTGCTATCTTCGTATCTTTATTCTTGTACAATAGACCGGACATAAATTAAATGACGCCTAGGGGTAAAAAGTAACAGTGATGTCGAATTAATACATTTTAAAAATAATTTTCTTTACTATCACCACGAGTGTCGCTTGCTCGTCAGGAGCATCACTCGCTCCTAGTTGGCAGGCGGGCGAAAAAGCCTCAGACACTCACTCCATCTAGTGGTGTACTAGCCAACAAACTGATTCCTTGCTCACGCTCAAGCGAAACGCGACAATGCAGGGCTCTATTATATACCTGCTGTATGTGATGGAAAGGGAACAATCAAGTGTATAAATATATTTATAAGAAAATAACAGGGACTCACACAAAGGATGAGCACAATGATAGACCGTTGTGGGCAGAGGAAAAAACAAGACAACTACAAACAAGAAAACACTCAATGATAAGGATAAACTCCCAATATTCACACTGTCATTTTTCTAGAAGGGTTCTCTTCTCAACAACTCCTAAGTTAATGCTGCTTTCTATATATCCTACACTTCTAACATTTATAATGAAGATCTCTTGACTACAGCTATCTAACCACAGGTGGACAACCATACCCCTGATAAAGCTGGGAAGAAATCAGGTAGACCTAGTAAAAAATTCTTTGAGAAGAAATGTTTTCAAGGGTGTCCTCGTCTCTATCCGTTGCTTCCTCTCACCACACTGGCCTGTCGTGCGTGTTCCCATACTGCCTAGCTAGATTTTCATCTCAACGGCATGCAGAAATGTAATCAAGAGTACCCACATCTCTTACTATCAGGTATATTTAAGATGTTTTGATATTTTGTTTCTATTAAACAGTAAAACAACTGAACCTCTGTATAATGAAGAGCAATATAACAATAAACCCGCATCAAAGTGTATTTTTGTACGGTCTCAGCAAATTTCCAATCTTAAAAATGTTAATTGTTATTCATTACAGTGAAGAAGCAATTTCAGAAACGCCCTGCTGCAATAAGACCTTAAGTGGTCCTCGGAAGGTGATAAGCTGGTCCCTGTGGATGGTAGGAGGTATGGATAATGATGCAAGGATGGAAATTTCTATGAATTGGTGGAAGCGTCAAGTACATGAACACTTTAAAAAATTACATCTTACCACTTATTTTCCAGTGCGTAGGTGTGGCCTCTGTTCAACGCAAGTCAGTACATTTGGAAACAAAATTAGCAGCGTGTAAAGATTTGGATCATAGAATGAAATTGGCAACATTTAGAATAAGCTGCGAGAAATAGGGCAAATTCAGGGTGCTGCAGGTTCCCTTCAATGAATTACAAAGAAATAGTTACCTAACTGCTTCAGAATCTTCAAGATCGGAATTTATTAAAAGAGACTATTTAAAAAAAAAAAAAAAAAAAAAAAACAGAGAGAGAGAGAGAGAGAGCAAAAGTTAATTTCTTTCTAAAATAGTTGAGCAAGGCAACAACTTGTTGAAGTGCCATTGTGATTTGCATGTTACCTTGAATTAATCTGCAAGTCAAACAGTATTCTGCATACTCCCTCAGTATAACAATAACAATGATGTAACAATACAATCTGCTTTTAGGCCTGAATATATTGTTATACGGAGATACGACTCTACTGTTTACTTTATTCTGAGAATTTTGTCAATATTTTTCTCTTCTTTTTTTGAAAACACGTTTTACGAACACACGGCACATGATGTTAAGTAAATTACAATTTTAGTCATCAAATATTATTATGCTTCATTTGACTGGCAGTACAATTAAATCAATTGTTTGAAACATAGTAGAGTTACCAGACATCCAGGATTTCCTAGGCATGCCCAAGTTTTTATGCATCCAGGGGAAATTTTCTAAATTGCTGAGATACGGTATTAAAATTGCATTTCAAAATACACACACTTTTGGGAATCATTATAATTATACATTCATACTAGGATCAAGATTGTAATTCCAGCCCACAATACAAATATTGAGAGTTTATTCTCTTTAATACAGAGTCAGTGGACTGAAGGAAGAAATACTCTCTCAGCTGACTCCATTAGGAATATAATATTTGTGCAACATAACTTTCAGAATATGGAATGTAAGGATTTTCATAAATATCTCCAAGGATAATCAAAACTGACCGAAAAGATATCCAAAACAGAAAAAGTACAGCAACAATCAAATGTTAAATTTACTATCATTCTTATTACTACTACAGGATGTCTTATTATTCCATGTGGACAATATTTCAATAATTAAATATTTTCATACCATACGACACAATTTTATTATTTAATCTTGCCATCCTAGTATGTCCTAGTTTTTCAATATGAGATACCTTTGGTTGTGTAAATTCCATCTGGTAACTCTAAAATACAGTGAACTAGTAAAAACCAAGTTCTGGAATATTTTTAGACACTATATATTTACTTAAGCGACCTGCCTATGTCTCTTCTATGTTTATGTAACATGCAGCGATAAATAGAAGAGTGAACCACTGCATATTAACTATTATAATATAAAAATATTTCATGATTAACTTTTAAGAACAATGTGCCACCTCAATACTTGCAAGTGAACTATTTAGGCTGGACCAAACCACGTGAAGAATAACCAAAAAATAAATTAAGATGACGTAAACCTAATAAAAATAGTCAAATTGCCAACTGCAACAGACTTTCATCAGCTAAGTCTGTGAAGATCGTATTTTATCTCTGGATGCCAACACAATAGTCCATAGACCCAATTTTTAAACAATTTTAAATGTATATGTGTGTTCCTAACATAGGACTGATTAATCTTAGGTTGTTTGGTTATTGAAAAAAATAGTTATGTCACACATTTTACATAAAATATAGTAAATTTGCTGCAGTTATAACAGGAACATGGTGTATGGAAGGAATAGATTACAATGAAACCTTGCAGCATGACCAATTAAGACATCACAATATCGCTGCACACCTGCTGTTGTTATGTAAGCTGTCCACAGCATGACAAAATATAAATGAATCTGGCAGTTTCCTTGTTTATGCTGTTAAAATATTATATTAACAGCATGCAGGGGTGGCTCCTCAAGGGAGTTGCAGACTTGTATAACTCCCAGTTATTTTCCTGAAGTCTTCATTACTGTCTTTATTCATGACTGTCTGCAGCTGGCACCTTGGTTTGTACATCTGTAGGGAGTTAGGAGCCACCAGTTTGTAGTCTATTCCCATTGTCAAAATCTCACATTGATTATAAAGAGTTTTATGTCATTTCAAAGTAACTCTATTGGTATAATTGAATGAGTGAGATTAAAAAGGAAAAGATTCCACTTTTTGGTCAAATTAAACTCAGATAGCATTATGTAGCTAATATGTAGTCGCAACAAAAAGTGGAAATAAGGAAAACAATCAACAAATTTCTATGACGCTATTGGAAGTTGAAGTTCAGAATGAGTTTTCTTTTTAAAACATTCCAAGAATGTTTTCCTTCTTAAACTCAGCTTGTAACCAATTTGCTTTTTTAATGCTAGGAGAATATGATACAATTATCATAGTGGCAAAAAAAGATAGCCCCTTTATTTTGTGTTCGCACAATACCAAATGAAGAAATTAAGGACTAAAAAATGGTGGCCAGAGCATTTTAAATAAGTAAGTACAAACATCTGACTTTCAAAATAGAGGAACCAGGGTATGTTGTAGTGGAATCTTTTCTATTTTAAACTGACCCATTCAATTATAATTTAGATATCTGTAGTCGACTCTTTTGTCTTGATGATGGAGGTGACATTATAAAGAACAATAATAGCTCTTTTTTAACGATTGATCAGTACAGAAAGAGATCTGTTCCTTCTAAGAGTGATTAGACCTATCGTCAATTCCTAAATTAGATTAATTTTTTGTAGACTCTCTGCATTTCCAATCCCAGTGAGATAAAGAAGGAAAAGATTTCAAAGACTTTAAATTGAGCAAGGGGCCAGAATATTAATAATACTTAGTAATATATATTACAGTATGGTGACTACATACATACAAACAAATATGTAACTACTATCTGCGTCTCACGAGAAGTCACGGCAGCTTCTAGGTATGGCACGAGTAACAGATACTACACTAAGCTTCAAACATTAGTCATGATAAACAGTGCGAGCTCTCTGAAAGAGATACGTGTTCATTATTAAACTGTTCATTATGCAGTACTTACAGTCAATGTGTAACTAAAACAGAATTGCACTGTCAATTTGAAACTTCACAACAGTCCCTTAATTCGCAAGAATTACCGCGAACGGAACCGATGTTTCTTGTTAGGCCTTGAGACTTGAAATTGCGCATGTGCAGCAGCCATGCTCACCCTCCGCACCCCTTACCCCGCATGCACGTGACTTCTCATCAGACGACCATAGTACGTTTTTCAATCTCAGTAATAGTTTTCTAAGTAAAGCAGTTTTTTAATTTTATTTTACGAAAACTGCGAGTGGAATGTTTTCCTCTTCAATCTCACCCATTCAATTCTACACTGCATACACCATCTGCTAACAGCTCCAAACCACATAGCTATTTTACAGCAATGAATTATAACACTATTGCAGATTTTACAGAAACATGATTATTACCATTAAATGTACACTATGTTGATAGATTATTCACCCAAGTCTCGATGAAATCTGTCTGATCCAACCCAAACAGTTCACTTGTTCGCAGTGTAACTACCATGCAAACTAACACCTGTAAGTACAAATTATCTCTTAGGAATAATGGACTGATCACAGTCCAACTCATAGTCATACTGTACTTTTTACTTATAAGGCTATTTCATATTCATCCATTTTTGTTTATACTATAACTGTATTAAATCCTGATGTACAAATGTAATTCTATTCTACTCTCACAAAGTTTCTTAGAAATAAATATTATGTTATTATTTTCATGCTTTACTAAACAACAGAAGTGGTTTTTACTTTTGCCTAAATACTATTTAGGACTATGAGAGTATGTAATTTGATTTCATATATTTTAAGTACAGTACTGGTGTTCATGGTGCTGAATTTCAAGGTCATAAGCACAGACAATTAATTACTGGAGAGGAGGAGGAGAAGAAGGAGAAGAAGAAGAAGAAGAAGAAGAAGAAGAAGAAGAAGAAGAAGAAGAAGAAGAAGAAGAAGAAGAAGAAGAAGAATATTACAGAATTACCATTGCTTTTCATAGAATTCATACCACAGTTTCTTGACCCTTAAAATCAAATAATAATTATCCAGAATGACAAATCTTCTGTCAGATGAAGTAATCAGAAAAAAGGAGAATCAGGAATTTCTTGGAAAGTAGAAGGGAAATTCACAGAATGTGATCAAAGAGGTTTTTCCAGAACTAACACTTTAATCAACAAGTGGTTTTTTATGTAGAGTCAACTCTCAAATAGCCAAATCTGGATTAACTGTAGAATTTCTTTCTCCCTGCAAAGTTTTGCATGCTTTTGATCTGAGCTATTTCATAAACAAAGCAACATAACATAGTGTGTGTTTCAGTCACCTTATACCTGGTCTGCCACAGATCTGCACAGTGTACACATTGTGAGTTATCATTAGTGCAAATGTCCGTCTCCACAGCGTAACGGTTAGTGTTATTAGCTGCCATCCTCAGGGGCCCTGGTTCGATTCCCGGTACTGCCGGGGGTGTGCCTGAAGAGAGCTCCACTACTTCAGGATGAGGACACGAGTTTACCTTACTTATTAGTGCAAATGTAAGAATTAAAGTGTATAAGAAAAGTTTTGGAACAAAAACTGAAAACTAACAATTGAGTAACTGGAAAAAGTCAGAACTGTTAAACAACTAGCACCAATCGTAGGATAACAATTTAATTACGGTCCATATTGACAAACATTCACAATTATAAGAATTCAATATAAATTAATATTTGATGTAAGTAGTATTTACATTAAATACATTATAGGACCAGTTTCGACCCTTTAAGGGTCATCCTCAATGTTTACAAGTAGAACTGACAAGCCTTATAAGATTATTATTGCCAACTGCAATAGGTCAACATGATGGCAAGCATAATTACAGTCATACAAATTTTAGTGAAAAATGGAAGGGTATGTATAGGTACTTTAAGGCAGAAACAGGTTCCAAGAAGGACATTCCAGGAATCATTAATGAACAAGGGGAGTGTGTATGTGAGGATCTCCAAAAGGCAGAAGTATTCAGTCAGCAGTATGTAAAGACTGTTGGTTACAAGGATAATGTCCAGATAGAGGAGGTGACTAATGCTAAGGAAGTATTAAAATTTACATACGATAACAACGTCATCTACAATACGATACTAAAGTTGAAAACTAGAAAAGCGACTGGAATTGATAAGATTTCTGGGGATATACTAAAGGCAATGGGTTGGGATATAGTACCATATCTGATGTACTTATTTGAATATTGTTTGCATGAAGGAGCTATACCAAATAAATGGAGAGTTGCTATAGTAGCCCCTGCGTATAAAGGAAAGGGTGATAGACATAAAGAATGCAATTGGACTAGACAAAAGAGTGATTGATTGGGTTGCTATATTTCTAGAAAATAGATCACAGAGAATTGGAGTAGGTGAAGCTTTATCTGACCCTGCATTAATTAAGAGAGTAATTCCTCAAGGCAGTATTATTGGATCTTTATGTTTTCTTATATAATTATAAAAATGATATGAGTAAATGGAGGAGCTGTCCTGATCAGATCATGAGTCTTAAGTTGATAATGGACTAAAGAAACAGAGATATGGTGATAACATTTGTAGATTTCAAGAAAGATTACGATTGCATCCATAGAGAATCTCTGTTTAAAATTTTAAGACACCTTGGACTACACCCCAAATTAATAAACATGATAAAATTGACTCTCACTAACACCAAATCAAAAGTGAAGTTTAGGGGTGAAACATCAGACACATTTGAAATTAAAACTGGACTACGGCAGGGTGCTCTAGAAATGGTAATAAGGGAATGGTTTAGGAAATGTCCCCCAAAAATAAAGATTGGCCGAAAAATCAAAACAAATTGCCTGGGTTTCGCTGACAATTTAACATTACTAGCAGTGGACATAAAAGAAGCAAAAACCCAGATACCAGAACTTCAAAACATTGCAAATAAAATTGGCCTCAAAATATCGTTTGAAAAAGCTGAAATTATGCCTCATAAACCAACACAACTAAAAGAAGTTACCATAAATGGTAATAAAATCAAAATAGTAACTCAATTTAAATATCCTGGAAAAGTAATAACACAACCTAAATGAAAACATCTCAATCCAAACAAGAACAAATAGATTAGCTAAAGCACATAAATTAACATGGGATATCTACAAAAAGAAATTTCTATCAATAAATGCAAAAATAAAACACTACAACACAGTTATAAAACCGGAAGCTACATATGCAGAAGAAACACTTTTTCACCTGAATAAACAATCATAGACTGACAGACTTCAGAAAACTGAAAGGAGGATGGGAAGAACCTGCATCAACAAAAAATACCAGAAAGCTAGACAGTGGCAGATAATACCTAACGAAGTTGTGTACAAAGAGCTAGAACCCATTACAGATACTATGCGTAAGAGGAGAATGGGATTCCTTGGACATATCATGAGGATGCAGGATTCGAGACTTCTGAAACAACTCGTACAACACAATCTCGTCTCAAAAAATACCACAACAGGATGTAAATGGATCAGAGAAGTAAGAGACGATCTGAAAGAAATAGGCCTTACAACAGAAGACACCACAAATAAGATAAAATTGAATACAAAACTCAAAAACACAAACCTCCGCTTTACCCTTACATGAAACAAACCAACAACACGCATATTTTCAACTGAGGAAAGGGCACGAAGAACGGAGCATCTGAAGAAGTACTGGGAGGACTGCAAAGCCCGAAAAATCCCTCCAAAGAGACCTGAACGATGGACTGACTAAAGTGATCCTATAGGGTCATAAAAGAAGAAGAAAAGTGGAATCAGAGATACGGCTTTTTGCAGATGATGTTACTATGTATAGAGTAATAAATAAGTTACAAGATTGTGAGCAACTGCAAAATGACCTTGATAATGTTGTGAGATGGACAGCAGGCAATGGTATGATGATAGACGGGGTTAAAAGTCAGGTTGTAAGTTTCACAAAT
Source organism: Anabrus simplex (assembly GCF_040414725.1). Taxonomy (NCBI): domain Eukaryota; kingdom Metazoa; phylum Arthropoda; class Insecta; order Orthoptera; family Tettigoniidae; genus Anabrus; species Anabrus simplex. The sequence goes on along the minus strand of NC_090265.1, from coordinate 650,201,042 downwards.
AGCAAAAATCCTCTCAGTTTTAATTACTGCGTTGATGGGGTGAAAGTTCCTTGTGAGAATCACTGTAAGTACCTAGGTGTTGACATAAGGAAAGATTTCCATTGGGGTAATCACATAAATAGGATTGTAAATAAAGGGTACAGATCTCTGCACATGGTTATGAGGGTGTTTAGGGGTTGTAGTAAGGATGTAAAGGAGAGGGCATATAAGTCTCTGGTAAGACCCCAACTAGAGTATGGCTCCAGTGTATGGGATCCTTACCAAGATTACTTGCTTCAAGAACTGGAAAAAATCCAAAGAAAAGCAGCTCGATTTGTTCTAGGTGATTTCCGACAAAAGAGTAGCGTTACAAAAATGTTGCCAAGTTTGGGCTGGGAAGACTTGGGAGAAAGAAGATGCGTTGCTTGACTAAGTGGTACGTTCTGAGCTGTCAGCGGAGAGATGGCGTGGAATGACATTAGTAGACGAATAAGTTTGAGTGGTGTCTTTAAAAGTAGGAAAGATCACAATTTGAAGATAAAGTTTGGGGCAAATATTTGTTTATAGGAAGGAGAGTTAGGGACTGGAATAACTTACTAAGGGAGTTGTTCGATAAATTTCTGATTTCTTTGAAATCATTTAAGAAAAGGCTAGGAAAACAACAGATAGGGAAACTGCCCTAAATGCAGATCAGTAGTGATAGATAGATAGATAAGATAGATAGATAAGATAGATAGATAGATAGATTTGATTGATTGATTGAAGACTTTCATCAGCTAAGTCTGTCAAGATTGTATTTTATCTCCAGATGCCAACACATTAGTTCATAGACCCAATTTTTAAACAATTTTAAGTGTACATATGTGTTTCTGACATAGAACTGTTTAATCTTAGATTATTTATTTATTGCAAAAATAGTTATGTCACACTTGACATAAGCTGACCAAGTGGACTTTAGAAGCAACAAATTCTGAGTAAATCACAGTTCATAGGTTTTGAAGTGTTATATTCCTACAATAAAAATTGTCAAATTTAGTTGTAATGGCTGAGGATGACCCTTTACGGGTCAAAACCGGTCCCATGATGTATTTAATGTAAATATAACTTACATCAAATATTAATTTGTATTAAATATTCCCTCAATTCTTATAATTGTGAACTAGCACCAATATCCAATAGGGGAGCAAATGGTAAATGATTTGAAAAAAGAAAAATGTGGGAGATATAATCTTAAACATAACCATGGTTTAATTGTAGGACTTTTCTGCAACTGAATTTATTTGTTATGAAATAATAATTACTGTTACTGGTCACGATTTCATGAGTAACAAGTGGGTTGAAAAACAGGAAAACAATGAAGAAATCGATGTATTCAGATTTCAATAAGGCAATGGTAATTTGGTTTAATCAGGAAAGGCATAACAAAAATTCTTAGTGTCAGAAATAATCTGTGCTAAACAAGTCAAACAGTTCTTTGAATCTTGTGGAGAAAAATGTTCCTGAGATGAGAGTGCAGGTAATTAAAATTCACACTGGATATAAACAGTAAATTTACAATGCTGATGAAACTGGCCTATATTGGAAATTCTCATAGTGAATGGTTCTAGTGCTGTAGGGCATTTTTCACTGACATACCTTTAAATAACCTTAATTTTTATTATGTTTATGACCAATTTCATATTAACCATGTTTTTGTTTATCCATGAAGTAGCTATTGCTCATTACTGCAAGTAATTGAGAGTTGATTTTACATGTTCTATGTTTACTGAAATTCCAACAGAAAGTTATACAATTCCTGTTTAAAGCTGCAGGCTCTGCTGACATCAATGGAGTAGGTACATTGAAGCAGTATTATTTTATGTTGACATTGGTTCCCTTGCACTTAATTATGAATGGTAAAATTCAGGTTTCAAGGCAACCAGAGCTGTGTAATATCTATGCCATCAACTGCATTTTACAGTAGGCCTATAGTGAGAAGAAAGATTATGTTATATTATCCTACAAGAACAACTCAATTCCATTTGCACAACCACAACATTGCTGTTAAGAACTCCAACCAAAGCTTATGGACTAACATTTTGTACTTCACCGGTTTTACTTCCACATACCTCAACTAACAGTAGTATACAAATCTAGATTATTACAACTGGAAGGAAAATACAAATGGAAACTAGTTAACTCTACATTTAGAGTTAGACAGATGAAGACTTGGTTTTGAGTTGTGCCCAATATCTAATTTACATTTTTGTCTCCCTTCTTGTTCCACAATGTCAAATGCATTTCACATACAGCCAGATGATAACATTAAAATAGAAACAGATTTGGACATAACATGATTCACAAAGAGTTTTCACCGAGATGCTCTCTTAAAGATTCTTCAATTAGTAAAGCTGACCTTTCTCTAAATTTACATTCACAAATCAGTAAAAAATACTGAAAATATTTTCATTTTGCAACTATTATATTTTTACAAGGTAATGATTCATTTTAATTCCAGAAACAATAAAAATTAAACCAATAATAAACAACTGTTTTGAGAAAGCAACAGGCTATCAAAACATTAAATCAATCATCATGAAGGTTTAGTACAAAATTAAAAACTGCTTTTGAATTAAGAAAATATGAAAATCAGAAGTCTTAGGGATAAACCAATACACAGATAAATGAATGAACAAATTAATAAATGAACTTTTTAAAGATAAGAATGAAGTTAATGTTCTGTTTTGATAGACTGTGTACTTCTAAAATACAATAAATAAAAACTGAAAGATCCGTTCCTAAACAACCTTATTTTACAAACACAATAAAAATAATATTAAAGAAAAAATTTAACTACTTGTAAATATTATGTGTAAGTACAATCTGGCACAGCAGAATTAAGTTTATAAACATCTGTAAAATGATCTATATTACACTATTAACATGCACCAAACTCACTTCTTAACAGTGCCCTGCACAATATAAATATTCTTTATTGTTAGGGACATACATTAGCTTCGGACAGAATTAACTATACATCTATACAGTTCAGTAATGCTCCTTTCTGTATCTCAAACCTTATATCTCCTGCAATAAATAATAGAAACTCTTTTGGAAGAATGTGTTTTGTCCAACCTGACATGGAGAGACCATATGTTTCATCTTCTTTATCTGAAGAGTCCACAACCTTCAACATATGTTAGCACTTTCTGTTGTCCAATTGTGGAAGAAGAATGGTCCGTTCCTCATTATCGTCTATGTTTTGTTTTGGACTGCTGCTTTCTAAGGGAAAACTTTTATTACTGTACTTTTCACTGCATATATTTTCGCCCTTAGTATCTAAAAGAAATTCGGCACCTTCTCCGATCACTTTGGTGGGACTACGATGTTTGGAAAGTTTAAGGTTGTCGTTGAACTCCTTGCTAAACAGTCCCCCACCCGGACTGCCTGGACTTCGTGAAGTGGATTTGCTGATATCATTACCCATGCTTTGTTCAGCAGCGGCGATGTAATGCTGCAAAGTGTCTCTATCAGCAGAGGCGATGTAATGCTGCAAAGCGTCTCTATCACTCTGGAATGGCATTGGAAAAAAATATATTAAACATTCGTATTACATTGATAAGACACAAACACAACTGGCTTAGCTTCTAGTAAAGCTGTCCAAGGTGAAGACATGAAAATAGACTGTCCTTAGGATGTGAATCCAAATTCCCAACTCCCTGGATTCTGCTAAGACGACTGACGCATGGGACAGAAAGTAGTTCAGTGCAAGCCCTGCAAAGTTTTCTATAGGCTGGTATTACACTATCAAAGTAATTTATCAAAAAACCCTTTTATAAAATACAAGCAATAAAGCCTGTTGCATGATAAAATACAGCAGGTTACAGAAAGAAATGCTCCTGACAATTTCTTTTAACCAAAAACCGAAAATGATTTTTATAATTTTTCTCTTTCTTTTCACTTTTATGCTCTGGATTTCTTTTATTTGTTGAGCTTTGCTTTCTTTCTTCATTACATTCTCCATTATAACTTCCCTCTGTTGTTCTACCTGCAGTAACTCGTACCGATTTCTCACACAGACACCTGTCCTGAATTCTGACTGGATCACAGGAGACTACTAGCATAAATGAGTGCAACTGGGCTATACAAAAGAGTGACTGAATGGGTTGCTATATTTCTAGAAAATTAGAGTCGGCGAAGCTATATCTGACCTGTTAAAACTGGAATTCCTCAAGGCAGTATTATTGGACCTTTGTGTTTTCTTATTTATATAAATGATGTGAGTAAAGAAGTGGAATGCTTTTTTACAGATGATGCTATTCTGTATGGAGTAATAAATAAGTTACAAAATTGTGAGCAGCTGCAAAATGACCTTGAAAATGTTGTGAGATGGACAGCAGGCAATGGTATGATGATAAACGGGGTTAAAAGTCAGGTTATGAGTTTCACAAATACGAAAAGTCCTCTCAGTTTTAATTACTGCATTGATAGGGTGAAAGTTTCTTATCGGGATCACTGTAAGTGCTATTTTTTTTCTTTCTATTTGCTTTATGTCACACCAACACAGATAGGTCTTATGGCGATGATGGATAGGAAGCGGCCGTGGCCTTAATTAAGGTACAGCCCCAGCATTTGCCTGGTGTGAAAATGGGAAACCACAGAAAACCATCTTCAGGCCTGCCGACAGTGGGGTTCAAACCTACTATCTCCCGGATGCAAGCTCACATCCGCGCGCTCCTAACCACATGGCCAATTTGCCCGGTTACTGTAAGTGCCTAGGTGTTATATAAGGAAAGATCTTCATTGCGGTAATCACATAAATTGGATTGTAAATAAAGGGTACAGATCTCTGCATATGGTTATGAGGTTGTTTAGGGGTTGTAGTAAGGATGCAAAGGAGAGGGCATACAAGTCTCTGGTAAGACCCAACTAGAGTATGGTTCCAGTGTATGGGACACTCACCAGGATTACTTGATTCAAGAACTGGAAAAAAATCCAAAGAAAAGCAGCTCGATTTCTTCTGAGCGATTTCCGACAAAAGAGTAGCGTTATGAAAATGTTGCAAAGTTTGGGCTCGGAAGACTTGGGAGAAAGAAGACAAGCTGCTCGACTAAGTGGTATATTCTTAGCTGTCAGTGGAGAGATGGCGTGGAATGACATTAGTAGACGAATAAGTTTGAGTGGTGTCTTTAAAAGTAGCAAAGATCACAATATGAAGATAAATTTGGAATTCAAGAGGACAAACTGGGGCAAATATTCGTTTATAGGAATGGGAGTTAGGGATTGGATTAATTTACCAAAGGAGATGTTCAATAAATATCCAATTTCTTTGGAATCATTTAAGAAATGGCTAGGAATACAACAGATAGGGAATCTACCACCTGGGCAACTGCTCTAAATGCAGATCAGTAGTGATTGATTATTTAGCTTAGTTATCTTTGATTTTATAACAAGCCAAACCCCATGGAACAACAGCCCCATAGGGCCTTGGCCTGCCAAGCAACCGCTGCTCAGCCCGAAGGCTTGCAAATTACGAGGTGTTGTGTGTCGTCAGCATGACAAATCCTCTCGGTCGTTATTCTTAGCTTTCTAGACCTGGGCCGCTATCTTCCCGTGAGATAGCTCCTCAGTTGTAATCATGTAGGCATAGCGGACCTCGAACCAGCCCTCAGATCCAGGTAAAAATCCCTGGTATGGCTGGGAATCAAACCCGGGGCTTCTGGGTAAGAGGCAGGCATGCACCCCTACACCAGGGGGCCAGCTTGATTTCATAATAGAATATTTCTCCTATATGTGTGTTGTTTGTCCAACCCTTGTCCCGTTTCCCTATGGGGTCGGGTATGAGGTGAGATGAATCTGTCGTGGCGGGTTTTTATGACGGGGTATGCCCTTCCTGATGTCAACCTCATCAGAGGAGTTAATGAGATGAAATGAATGACATGATATATGATAGTAGGGAGAGGGTAAAACCCGGTGCCGGCACATAGCTTACTCCTGTCGAATAGCACCAAGGGGTCTGCTCAAGGCTTAACGTCCCCATCCGACGGACGAATCACCATCAACAGCGTCATATGCTCTCACTACATATGAGCACTGCGGAGAGGTTTGGAATTTAATACAGGCTTTTGGCACGCAATCTAGTGATTAGAAATTGTATACCACCACCTCCCCTACCCTGCCGGCCAACATTCTGATAGTGAAAATTTTTTCGACCAACAGGACTCGAACCGGCTAACCTCGGTGTCAGACCGTTTAGTCTTCAGCGCCCTAACGATCATGGCCACCAGGCGGGCATTTCTCCTGTATGTGTATTATTATTAATTTACTTGGTGAAGTGTAAGGGAGGGCCACAAGCCCTATCTTCGCCACTGCTAAAGTAAAAAAAAAAAAGGACTTGTGTTTTCCTAATACGGAAAGAGTTTTGGGCCCCCTTGAGTGTCTTTATTCCATTCCATTTAAGCATTTTTTAAATGATTTCAAAGGAGTTGGAAATATATTAATACCTCCCTTTGTAATTTAGTCCAATCCCTAATTCCTCTTCCTTTAAATGAATATTTACCCCGATTTGTCCTCTTAAATTCCGTCTTTATCTTCATACTTTCCTACTTTTAAAACCTCCACTGAACTTTATTCGTCTACTAATGCCATTCCACGCCATCTCTCCGCTGACAGCTCAGAATATACTGCTTAGTTGAGCAGCTCATCTCCTTACTCCCTCAAATCTTCCCAGCCCAAATTTCGCAACATATTGTTAACACTATTCTTTTGTCGGAAATCACCCAGAACAAACCGTGCTGCTTTCCTATGGATCTTTGAGTTCTTGAATCAAGTAATCCTGGTTAGCGTCTCATACACAGGAACCATACTTTACCTCCTTACTACAACTCCTAAATACCCTCAAAATCATATGAACAGATCTGTAACTTTGATTCAAAATCCCGTTACTGTGATTACCACGATGAAGATATTTACAAAAGATCTTGGATACATTTTTTTTTTTTGATAGTTTAACATCAGCCAGACAGAAAGTTCAACATCAATGAAATGTGTGTGTTACTTATAAGCATCAACCATCAACTGAAAATTAATAATAATAATGTTATTTGCTTTACGTCCCACTGACTACTTTTTAAGGTCTTCGGAGACGCCGAGGTGCCGGAATTTAGTCCCGCAGGAGTTCTTTTATGTGCCAGTAAATCTACCGACACGGGGCTGTCGTATTTGAGCACCTTCAAATACCACCGGACTGAGCCAGGATCGAACCTGCCAAGTTGGGGTTAGAAAGCCAGCGCCTTAACCGTCTGAGCCACTCAGCCCGGCCAACTGAAAATTAGTCTGAGTTTTAAAGGCAGTCACGTTTCCACTTTCACGTTAGATTTAGAAAAGAAAGAAAAAAAAGAGACCATGTTGCAGTGAAAAAATCAGATATCGATGGTGTGCGAGCAATACCTTGTATCCCACAATGCTCTTCTTATCAATTATTTTCCTTAAGACTGGTCATGCCTCCCAGCTACACATGGATATGCAGTCCATCAGAACCATGTTCACTGCATTCATTTTACTCTGCCAATGTATCAAGGAAAATGAGCCTTATAGACTGTACAGTAGGAATGTGTATGTTTATGAAGTATTTAGTATTTACGCATTCCTACAGAATAATGAATTTAAGGTTCACTTTCCTGTGCACATTAGTACAGGAAAATGAACATAACAAAGATTGTTTTGATAGACTGCAGATCCATGTGTGGCTGGGAGGTGTGATCAGTCTTAAGGATGATGATAGATCGGAAGAGCACTGTAGGATACAAGGTATTGCTTCCGCATTGTCGATATATAAAGTTTACTAGGAACATAAGAAATGAAGAGATGACACAATATAAGTAGTGATAATGGAGTACAGAAATGTAATATGTAAAAAGGGAATAATCAACATAAATTTAATGAAAATGAAAACCTACAACCTGTTTTCCAGTCATTGACCGGGTCAGGGATGGAATGAATGAAGCAGATATAGGCTATTAGTACAATGGGGGTGCCACTCCCAAAGTGATTTATTAATGACTGATAGATGCTATGAAATGAGAATGTAGAGTGTTGCTGGAATGAAAGATGACAGGGAAAACCTGAGTACCCGGAGAAAAACCTGTCCTGCCTCCGCTTTGTCCAGCACAAATCTCACATGGAGTGACCGGGATTTGAACCACGGTATCCAGCGGTGAGAGGCCGACGCGCTACTGTCTGAGCCACGGAGGCTCAACATAAATTTAATAATGTACAAAATATCTTTACCTGTACTTTCTCAGTATTTATCTCTTTAATGGAATGAGCTGAAAATATTGGACTTCTCCCGAGCTCTAATCCAGACACGCATATAGAACAAATATGTATAAGGTTCACAGATGAAAATGTTAAACAAAAACAAAAAACAAAAAGAAATCTGTAACACCATTTCATATATAAAGATATAATTGCCAAAACATAGGAATTCCTCATTCTCAATTATTTAGCTGGAAGGACCTGGTTTTGAGTACTGAGGAAATGTAATATTATTAGCTCAATCCTATTATTTAGAAACCTGGTCTTATTTATAAGAGTTGTCCAAATAAAACTGAGACTTTAGTATGAGCGTCATTACTAGAAGAGAGGGAAGATTGTGCATATGTCTGTAGATGGTGAGATGTCAGGAAGAAATCTGGTATTGTCAAAAAGTGTTTTTTTTTAATGCTATTTTGTTCGGGCCGTTGACCTAGAAAGATCTTTTGCTCCTACTTGCACCATATGTGAGGAACCTGTGTGTATTTTGTAAATGGCGGAAGTGTAAAGTGTTGAAAGTGAGGAAAGGAACGTTGAGGACGACACAAACACCCAGTCCCCAGGCCAGGGATATTAAACAATAACAATTAAGAACCCCTGACACGGCCGGGAATCGAACCCGGGGCCGCCGAGTGACAGGCGGATGTGTTGCCGAGTTGTGTATTATGCTGTACAATGTTCAGATGGCGTAAAAATTTCAGCATGGACGAATAAGGACAAGCCAAAACAAGGTCAGGCACAATGGGCAACCTGATGAGGAAATGAAAAACTATTGAGGGATGCTGGCTCGCAAGCAATGGCAAGTCCAAAAAGCCACTGATGAATGGTTCTGCTGCCAACCATGGACGTTGTTTGCTTACAATATCTGTCATCAAGTGTACAGCTGGGACGCTGCTTGAACCAACAAGAGGACTATATTTAGGCAGATACATCACTCCTTAGTTCCTGTATCTTTATGTATTCCAAACAATAACATGCCGTTCTCATTACTGGCATTATGAGTTTCGACAATTAATATTATTTCCATTGGATGTGAACATGAGTTGGACGTCACATTAGAACTTTAAGACATGAACGGCTTGTTCACTCCAATATGACCTAATGACTTGTACTTCAGTGCAAATTGTTATATAAAAAATATTGATTGATGAATATTCCTAGTATAGCATCCACTCAGAGCTCTGTATTGGAGATAGATTTCATGGCTGATGATGCCTGCAATGACAGGCGAAACATGTACCATACTCAAACTTAATATAATTACAGTGTTATAGTCCTAAAGATTTAATTAGTATTGAATAGGTGGTTTCAATAAATTCAGTCTTTAACATTTAATAATTGAATTTCAATACAGACAAAGTGAAAATAATCACTTGTAATGGAACCTTGACGATGAATATGCGTACCCTCTTGTTCTCATGCAGCTCAACATCGGGCCAATGTCACATCCAAATGTCCCACAAATCTGGATATTACACGGTTCGAACAGCCGGAAAAATCGAGACCCACAATGAGCCCGCTTTCAAATTCTGTCAGGTGCTGTATCACACAGTGATCACTCAACAACTGACTATGTTTACGCCCCTTATACACCCTACCAGGTCTGGTAACAACACTGAACACAAACAATACTAATGCACTCTGGTGGCCATTCTACCTGTCACAGAGAATTACAACTCTAATCATTTATATACCTGCCGATGGTGTGTATGTGTACAAAGTTAGATTGACATCCACCATTTGTATGACAAGCTGACCATGGAACTGAATTTGCGTTTTCCATTTGCGTAACAAGAAAGCTAGGAAGACAATGAATATCATGTGGTGAAAATAAAGACTCCTGCATTGCTTTACTCCAAAATAACTTGGTGTAACACTCAACTAAACTCTGTCTTTCAAATAGCATTACCTGAACACCAAAAGCAAAATACATTCACATGTAACATGAAGGATAAGGGGTGCTCATTGTAACACACTCAGAACTTCAACTGCTCAATATGCAACATCAACCTGCCTTCCTTCTCATGCCAAAAGTAACAGCAGCATTGAGAATAAACTGTGAGAAAGTGATGCATAACACTCACTGTTTGGTCATCAACCTGCCTGACAAAACAACTTTCCATGGGGAGTAGATCCCTCAAATGTTCACAGGAAGCTGTGTATGAAGACATGGAAGACAGAAGTTAAGGGACCAGACTCAGAAGAAATGATACCACGTCAAAGCTTGCTATATGGTACATGGAGGTCTCTAAATAGGCTGAGGACGGAAGTTTAATGGTGTAAAGCCAACCTGAAGAAGGGAAACATGCAGCTCTGTGACTGCGGTAAATTTCAGGTGCCAGATCACTTGCTGGTCTGCTCCTTGATGAGTAACACAGGTTCAAGGGAAGACCTTATGGCTGCAAACAGTAAAGTCATAACTCTTGTAATGCAATAAGAAATCCTTATTTCATCTGGATGCAGAAATGAATAGGTTCTTTCCAACACACAGTTTGTTGTCCATATCGCTTTATCCGCATACACTGATATAGGGATTGCTTATACGATTTATACAGGAATAGGTTGTGTTGGAATGTTTTCTCATACTGTTAATGACTGGCATGGAAAAATTTTCTTCTTCCTCAATGAAATAGGAGGAAGAAAGAAAGAAAGAAAAAAAGAAAGAATTAATTACCTAAATAATTTTCAATTATTATTTGCAAAAAATAGCAACTCCTTTTCACTGAATGAAGATTGTGAAATGTCACTGTCACTTTCCATAATAGGGTAGCCTCAATACACGGACGAATACATGAATACACTATTGATTGTGATGGAAAGCAATTTGTGGTGCATATGATCAGAGATTATGTACTGGTATAATAAATGTGTTGGAAAGAACCTAATGAATCAATGTAAAATTATGATGTGAACATTATCAAATAAAATGCTTCAAATGGAAGACAGAAGTACACATCAGGAGGCAGTAATTTAAGTTTTTGTCATTAAAATGTAAGACTTGATACATGCTTTAAACAATGGACTACGTCTGTCTATCAGTGATTAATGCTAAGCTTGACAGTAGTACATGGATAAATACACTACTGATTGTGTTGCATATGATCAAAGAGATTATATACTGGTATAATAAACGTGTTGGAAAGAACCTGATGAATCAAAGTGGAATAATGATATGAACATTTCTACGATCTTCATAAGATGACGCTTCAAATGAATAAAGCTTTCAGCTAGCATTTGACAAATAAAAATTCAGTTCATTTACATAATATTAATTACAATATACATACAGAATCAAAAGTACCGGTCCTATCTGGCTTTATAAGGCAGTGCAATGCTAGTGCCAATAATCAGGAATAAAATAAAATTGTGCCTTCAAATGAACAATGCAATAATTAGGAAACCAGCATATTGCTTGCACAGAAGAGGAATGTGTAAGTGCAATGTAACTTCTCAAGATATGTCAGTAGAAGTAACTTACGAGAAACACATTAACCAACGACAGGTTCCATCCCATAATAAATGTGTGTTGTTGACAAGAATAACAACTGCTTCCAAGAGAAACATTCACATGTGCAAGTGGAGATTTAACCGTGAAGAACCTGATGCACGCATCTGGAAATCAGTCCACACTCACTTATCATGAAGTGTTTTTAAAGTGTGTGCACAATGGGTGCCATAAGAAATATAGAAGAAATTATAAATCACGACCAATGATACTTGTTGTCGTGGTCTCTCCTGATGATAAGGCAGTCTCTGCATTACCTGCCTCTGCCTTCCCGTATTGCCCCACTCAACAGGGTCAACTCCTGAAAATTACACACAACTTATATCAAGGGTTTAGAGTTTTAATTATGGTACTTAAGATCCTAAAATTTACAAATATATCTCCTAGAAATTCCTTCCAGCTGATTAATTGTAGACTGAGAAAGTTCTAGTACAAAGAGCCACTTGGTTACACCTGATCAATGCCATAGCAGCGATGTAGGGGAAGAATAAGAAGGATTTATTCTTCAATGAAACTGAAGATGAAATCTTGATTTTTCTCTCCTATACTACAGATGTGTGTCATATCAATATATCCAGTGCAAAAATGTAACAATTTCTATCACACAGTTTTTCATTATTGATTTCTTTTTTCTTTGAACAGATTTTCGGCTTGTTAGGCTGTGTTGAGTACATATGATACATGGCAAAGAGATGCAAGTACAGAACAAAAATGGCCAACCAAACACCAGTGGAAACCAAGCCCACAACCATCCGATTATGCGTCAGATGGTCTCCCGATTTCACTATAGTAGCCTAAGTCATTCTTGTTCTGTTGGCAAGGATCTGAGCTATAGGTCTCATACTACGGCCAGTTCAAATGTAGAGTACATGCAAGTCGCTCACTGTGGGCCATTCGAAGTAAATATTTAACTTTCATGACCACATTATACTTGAAACAGACTTTCAGCTTATTATATCATGTTGAGGATGCATTAAAGCGATATTAAGTACAGAAGAAAAAGAATGGCCAACCGCAGACCCGTATGATCCAGACCAACTTTGTGATTTTAATGTTGGATACTCACTAAGTTGAGCTCTGGTGTTTCCCCTATGGGTGGAGTGGTAGAGTAACATCCATGGTACCTCCTTCCTGTCGTAGGAGGCGATTAAAAGAGGCCCCTGGGGCTCTTAACTTAGAACTGAGGGTTAGCGACCACGGGGCTCTTAGCCGAGTCCTGGCACTGTTTCTACTTACTTGTGCCAAGTTTCTAAATTTCATTTATCCTATGGAGGCAGTAGAATATGTCTACGGTATCCCCTGCCTGTCGTAAAAGGTGACTCAAAGGGGTCCCAGTAGCTCTCTAACTTGGGAGCGTGGGTTGGCGATGGGGTCCTTAGCTGAGTTCTGGTGTTGCTTCCACTTACTTGTGTCAGGCTCCTCACTTTCATTTATCCTATCTGACCTCCCTGGGTGTTTGTGACGTTTTCAGCTTTACATTTCATCTTAGATCCTCACAGACGCGCAGGTCGCCTATAGACCTGTACCAGGCCTCTCCGGAGGCCACAAACCATTATTATTAGCTGGCATGTAAGCTGTGTGCCAGACCCACTCAACAACCATGCATCAACTATTCATCAGGCTACCAGAAGAATAGGCAAAAAGAAATTCCACTAGTAGAAAATGTTGCGATGGTGGTAAATGTTCTAATAAATACAGAGGGATATTGAACACTGTGTTAGTTACGTAGCCAACACCTTAGGAATGAACAGCAATGGAAATCTGGTGACTTTTGAACATACGTGAAAATGTGTATGACATTCTTCATGAGTATTTTATATTACATTAATTTGTAGCTCAATTAACAAACACATGCACAAAAAAAAAAAAAAAAAAAATCCTCATTAAGTTTGAATATATTAAGTAAGTGCAGTTCAAGGTAGTGAAAAGAGCTGATGAGATTTGAATCAGGATTTGATAGGATTAATTAAGTTAATACTTTGATTTCCCGTGCATGAAAAGCTACATTATTAGAAAACATTGTTATAAAATACATTGTTCCAAAGATGATATATATTACAGGCTAATGAAAAAGGTCCATGTAGGTGGGTTAATAACAACTAAACACAAGTTTCCCTGCTTATAAAAAAAGAAGATGCAAAAGAGATGTATGCTAGAGATTGCACTATGGCACAAACAACTCTGTGTGGCACTTAAATAAGAAGTAATAAAGCTGATTATCACTGACCTGTGATGGGTGATGGCTGGTGGGTGAATCTAATGGGCCTTGACTTCTGTCATCTTCATCCAGAGAATGGAGCAGCTGTCGACAAACAATGAAATTTAATAAGAGGATCAAAACAGCATAAGATTAACATTATTTTGATTAACAACATGCACATTCTTCACTTCATTAGTCCAAATAACTGGGAGTTTACTGTACACAATATGGCTTAAATGTGAAAATTTGTACTAAGGTGATACAGGGTCCCACTGGAAGGTAGCCCCAGAAAATGCAAACTTACAGTAAATCAACAGCAAGAGAGAAAATGAAACACTGGCATTACAATAAATAAACTTTTAATGTCCACCTATTCAGTACAATAATAATGTTGTTATATAGCTGTAATTACAACATATTAATTATAAACAGTACTAGTTTCGACACATTTTTGCGTCATCTTCAGCTGTACAAAGAAACGGAAAATAGGCAAATTATATAAAACTCATGATAGACCTTAAATTGTGCATAATATAAAACACTATGAAATCCACAATAAAAACAATGACACTTAATAAAAACTTATTGAACAAGTAGAAGACTTGTGAGTCAAACATATACTGAACAGTTCTCAAGTTGATTGATGTCCCTGTGGATAGCCCCAGGGGCTCTGAACTTTGGAGCGTGGGTTGGCGACCACGGGGCCCTTAGCTGAGTCCTGGCATTGCTTCCACTTACTTGTGCCAGGCTCCTCACTTTCATCTATCCTATCAGACCTCCCTTGGTCAACTCTTGTTATTTTCCGACCCCGACGCTATTAGGTTTGCGAGGGCTAGGGAGTCTTTCATTTTCACGCTCTTCGTGGCCCTTGTATTCCTTTGGCCGATACCTTCATTTTTCGAAGTGTCGGGTCCCTTCCAATTTTTCTCTCTGATTAGTGTTATATAGAGGATGGTTGCCTAGTTGTACTTCCTCTTAAAACAATAATCACCACCACCACCACCACCACCACCACCACCACCACCCTGTGGACATACAGTAGTAAGTTCATTAAATTTGGTAAGCGGTTTACAATAATAAAACATTTTGTGTCCATTCAACTACGGTTCATAAACTGCAGAGTCATCTTAAGAATCGTGAATATCGCTGGATAAAATTTAGGTGTGACGAAATTCTTCTATATCTAAGGTCTATGAGGTGGAAACGTATGAATAACTCCTTAAGGTGTATATAAGATCTATGTTTCTCAGTTCAAATGTGGAGCCTGTGAAAAATAAATAAAATACTACTATTAACGATTCGAAGCGAACGATTCATACGGCCGTAGTCTGATCGTAAAGCTAGTAACGTGCAGTAAACAATGAACAGTTCGAGTCAGGTATGCATATCTGGACGGGACGAGGGAGGGGCGATAAGGGTAGGCCGAAGTACGGCGTGTGGGGTAGGCGTGTGGAGAGGATCTGGTGGGCGTGGACTGCAAAACGAATATTGTGAAAACTTTTTGTGTATAATATGTAAAATTAAGTTCTTGTTTGGAATTTGAACATTTTTGAAAAATGCTATAATAATGCTATGCTATTATAAACCGCTCACCAAATTTAATGAACTTACTACTGTATGTCCACAGGGACATCAATCAACTTGAGAACTGTTCAGTATATGTTTGACTCGCAAGTCTTCTACTTGTTCAGTAAGTTTTTATTAAGTGTCATTGTTTCTATTGTGGATTTCATAGTGTTTTATATTATGCACAATTTAAGTTCTAACATGAGTTTTATATAATTTGCCTATTTTCCGTTTCTTTGTACAGCTGAAGATGATATAAAAATGCATCGAAACTAGTACTGTTTATAATTAATATGTTGTAATTACATCTATATAACAACATTATTATTGTATTGAATAGGTGGACATTAAAAGTTTATTTATTGTAACCTCAGTTCAATACAGACAAGAAATGAAGTTTCTTACGTTAACAAACACTGGCATCTCATATGCGTCTAAGAGAAAGTGAAACAACAATGGCCCTGTAACCTAAGATGTAAACTTGATCTCCTGAATATTACCAAATGTAGACCAGGAATATACAGGGTTATGGTGTTTGTGCTCTGGGCTATGGCAGCTGCAGTATGGGAGGCATGCACATAGTTGTTGCTAGCAGCCTGTATGTGTTTGACCTGGCAAGCAGGAGTCACCAGTCTGAATCTCAGCTGTTAATATGGTGAGACAGTTATCACTGCAACGCCGTATTTTCATATGTAAAAGTTCTGGTTTCACCTTAATGGTCATGTAAACAGCCATTACTAGGGCCTCGATGTTTATGACCTGTCATATTTTTTCCTCATATATTTTCCATGGCAACTTAAGCATGATTTTACCTACTGGTGACTAAATTATGTAATTTTCACAGGTCATATAACGTCATATTTTGACACTTTTAACATTTCTTGTTATTTTCTGGTAACTTTTCATATTATGGTAATATTTCCCAGTGAATTTTCGTATTTTTGTCATATTGTTATCTCTTCGTTCCATTTTTGAAGTCTTCTCAAAGACAGATTTTTCACATTTCCTAATTGTTGTTTGTATTTTCTTACAATTATCTTTCTTACAAATATATATTTATGTGATCTAGGAGGGTGAGCTGTACAGAAAGAGACAGATGCATAGAAAGTGACAGAAAGATGAGCCTCAATTTAACTCTAACGATCCGATGTATTTCAAATGTGCCCCAATAACATTCTCCGATGTTCAGTGGTATTTTTCCCATTACAAGTCAATGTTGCGTGAAAATAGAAGATTGTTCCTATTTGAAAACTTTAAAATACATGTAATTAGCTATTGTATTTCTTTCTGATCGCCCATCAAAATTTGATATTTATTTCATTCTATGCAGTGTCGAGAGTTACCTCTGGATTGAATAATTAAATAAATTCAAAATATAATAAGAACATTAATATTATTGAATGTTATAGATTTAAAAGAATATTTTCAATATAATGTTAATTTAAACAGCAGCAAGATTTTGAAAATGTGACCAAAAAACTTTTAAGTCATAATTATTGTCATATTTTAATACACTTTAGGTCATAAATGCTTGCATATTTCTAACATTTTTATGTCATAAACATCAGGGCCCTAGTCATAACTCTAGCTATTGGTGTGCAAAAAATCATAATGGTGTTTATGAAGTCCTTCATTATGATAGCAAGATTGGTGTTAGTGCAAGACGATAATTGGGCCTATTTTTTCGAGACAACAGTAAATGCAGAGAGGTACCAAGATTACATTTTGATGCCGTTCTTCCATCAGTTAACGGAAGAAGATAAATCACGTGGGGGGTTTCAACAAGATTCAGCCCCTGCTCATACAGCAGAAGACTGCTTTCTTACAATCTCGGAAGTGTTTGCAGACAGAGTGATGAGTGCTGGTCTATTTCCTCCTAATTCTCCAGATCTAACAGTGTGTGATTTTTACTTGTGGGGTAAACTGAGAGAAAAAAATATATCGAACAAATCCTCACACATTGAAGGAACTGAAAGAAAACACTACGAATGAAATCAGAAATCTCACTCGCGTCAGCCAGAATATGGTTACCAGATACGATGCCTGTATAACCCAGGAAGGAGCACCTTTTATAAGGTAAGATTTCTTATAAGATTGTACACATGCTTAAAGCAGTGTGTAACATAAGTTTGGCTGAGGCAGCTGCCATAGTGCAGAGTACAAACAACATGCATTCGGTCTGGGTTTATAAGAGAGACCCTGTACTGGGGCAACCTGAGAGGGACATGTGGTACTTTAAACAAAAAAGCGCAAGTCTTTCTCAACTCCATCTATCATAAATGTAATAACAACAATCACAGTAGATTTAAGGAATGTTACCTTCTCCACTTCATCATCGAACTGTTCACCAGCCTGAGTATCTTTCTTCGCTCTCTCCATCAAGGTTGCTCGTTTAGCTGCCAGGTAAAGGGAGCGTTTTATCTTGATGTAGAATACTTCAGTGACAGCCCTTACAGTGTAATCAGGTACAAAAGTATATCGCAGCATGGTGTCCAAGTTAACAGACTGCAGACTTCCCATATTCTGTGGTGCTGGTGATGTTGGCGAGTCTGCTGCCAAACAGAACACAGTAGTAATTTAGTACACACTTCATGAAAACTTTTTCCATAGGCTAAATACTGCAATTCTTTCCTGGAAGTAGAGTTGCAAAGTTGTCAATCAATCTATTGACTGTCTTGCGACTGTTAAATACAGTGGAAACTATCAGGACATTCTCTCTCTAATTCTCAGTTTCTGTATCAACTTAAAAGGAGAAACTAAGAGTTACTGTTAATTTACCACAGGAGTTAATTTCAAACTACTGCACAACACTATATTAATGGTTATCAAATCATTATCTAAATTTTAGAGGGAACAGCAGTAAATTCACATGCAAAGTACAAGTCTCCTCCCACTGCAGCTCCTGCAGGAAGGTTATTTCCTTCAGTGCCGACACAGCAGGATTGTAGGTCCTGTAAAATATTTTTAAAATATGATTCTTAATTTATGTTTAATATTTACATGCAACCTAGTCATTGTCTTAAAAAATATTGTGGTTCATTTTACACGTATGTTAGTGTAATAATTATATTGAACTTGTGTGTTCGACAGCCTAGAAAGCTTTTAAGTTACATAGTTTAGGGAGTTTTTGCAACAACTGACAGAGTTTCAGATAAGTTTATGGGAACAGTAGAAAAGATTTTTCAAAATATTAAGGTTTTTAGATTACACCATTACATGACTGTTCTGAATTTTTAAGACAATGATCAGAGGATAATTTAATTTAATTTAACAGTGGAAAAGTTGTTTATGAATATTTAATGGTTGTAGCATAGATGATGTGGTATTTACTCATTATGATGTGATTTAGATGGAGTTTTTACTAAGAATTACACCATTTTAGCCACTCTAGTTTCAACTTTATTTGAAGTCATCTTCAACCTACAAATCGACGGGAATAACATGCTAAGATTTGTTACATAAATACAGACTCTACAGATTATTCTTACCTACTAACGTCCACACTACAGAAGGTTTGTCCAACAATTTGCAAAATATTTTAAAAATAGGATTCTTAATTTATGTTTAATATTTACATGCATTTTAGTTCATTAAAATAATCTATAGAGAGCCATTACTACGTTTGTGGATGTGGCCCAGTTTCACGGCAGCATGCCCTTCCTGACGCCAACCCCATGTGAAGGAATGTAGTCGCTACTGCATGTTCTGAGGTGGTTAGTGGTATGATGTGATGTGCTGTGTATGGATGAAGATGTGTATTAAGACGAACTCAAAATCTCAGTCCCCAACTCAAATGAATCAACGATATACAGTTGAAATAAGCAACCTAGCCAGGAATCAAACCTGGGGTCCTCTGAACCAAAAACCACTGCACTGGCCATTAGGCCAAGAAACAGGACTAACCATCAATACAAATACACAGAGTGCAGAATAAGTCAGTTAATGGAAAATGCATAGTTACTGCCCTATGGAAACTGTTTAAAGTAGCTTTGATTGTTATCTAAAAATTTAAGACACCATTCAAACAATGATCTACATATCTTGTCACGCAAGTCATTATTATCAAACATGTTTTCATATTCTCGTTCAATCAAATCCTTTAAATGCTGTAGGTTTAATGGCTTTGTAGTGAAAACTTTGTCCATCAATATTCCCCACACTGAAAAATCATATGATGTGAGGTCTACTGACCTTGGCTGTCAATCAATTTTACCCGACCTTTCTATCCACTCTTCAAACGGGTCATTCAAAAATTTACGTATGTTGAATCTATTGTGCAGTGGAGCACAATCTTGCTGCCACATAAGGTTGTTAATGTACTGCTTCAAATACAGGTCTGTTGTCTAATTCTAACATAACTTCTCTTAATATTCTGAGGTTTCGGTTGGGATCTTGTTTTGTTGATGAACGCCTCTAATTCCTATCCAGGGTTAACATGACTGGTTTGGTATAGAGAGCTAACATCCTCCAATCTGGAGTTACAGGAATTGCTGCCACTGTGGGCTAAAGCTTTACGCTCATGGATGATAATACTAGTGCTCATCGAGCCAAGAGTGATCAGTCAGTTCCTTGAGATGCATGGGATACAGCAAATTGTGTAGCCAAACGTTCTGTGGAGATGAACTGTACTGAACATGCATAGTGGGAACTGGAGAGAGCAGTTTAGGCGGCCGACGTAAACAGGCCACATAGACCTATGGGCCCATTTTACGCAGAATACATAGGTTTGTCCACCATTTTCTCTACTTAACAATGGTGAAAGATTCAGCGGAATGTGTTAAAAAGGGATTTTGTTACACCTGTTTAAAGGTAGCCGTGCAACTTTTCCCAGTTTGTGGTCACAGCTTCTCACAGTGTGATAGGAACTTTGGACTTATTAGAGAGTACATTAACCAGAAAGAAGCGATTAGGAATCCCAAGTCTTATCTTACTGTAATGGTATTGTGCTGCAGAAACCCTTCTTTTTCCATTTTTGAAGTTACAATGGATGTGGACCTACTGCCAGACTGGGATGTTTTCATCTCCATTCTTTTTGGACAAGCCAGTATCCAGAAATAATGTCCCATTCACAATAATGCAATATGTGACCATAAACACAATGAGAGGTTCTCACACCTTCGCTGCAAATTTCAACTTTTTTTTTTACATTTGAAAATGTCCTTACAGACAAGAATACTTTACCACGGAAAAGACCGCTCCCCTAGACATCAACCAAAGAAAGTGAAGGATATAATAAGCCTGTACAAATTTTTGTCTGAAGATGATGTTGCATTTATTGAGGGGATGATAAACTAAGACTGACCAGTAAATGAAGTAGGGCACTTGAAGCACTGTTTGACTTTTGTCAAATGTTTGTTCACACGGTACTATTCTTTGACAATGTTAATAAACCAAGACTGAACAGAAAATTCTATTCACTGACAACAATGATCTATTATAGCCACTTAATTTTTCCATAAACTCAATCTTTGGTATTAATACTGGATTACATTTAATTTAAAGCACTATATTTAAGTCTTGTTTATTGAATTTTATCAACAAAAATGCTGTCTAAAATGAGTGCATAATATTGATTTAAAAATTCTTATTTATTTAATTCATGAGCCATTTGAGTTATATTTTACATGAATTATTAATATCTGAATTAAATATTCTAAATAACAACAAACACTGCAATATGGAAAAGAAACAAACACCAAAGAAATACAAAGACAAATACTGTATTTGATTTCCCTTTTCCTCCAAAATGAGTTTTCACCTATGTGCCCTTTTTACATCGACTGCCTCAATTGCCCACTATCCTAATCCATCTGCTTACATCCAGCAACTGACTGAAGATGCTATCCAAAAGTGGGACAATCTGCCCCAAAAAAAAGTTGGATTATTTGGTGCTGAGCATGCCTCATCATGTTCAAGCATTCCTCATGGCCTGAGATGGATATATGCAATACTGTTCTACCTAACAATGAACCATATTTTTGTGTTCAGAATCCCAGATAATCAAATTTCTGCCTTTGTTGCATTTCTGTTGCTTATGCAACTGCACGTTACTGTATACAGCCTTTGTAGTGTATAATGTACACACACATAGCAAATTAACAAGTGCTTTAAACCAGAATACACACAACTTTTTTAAGCACTGTTTGACTTCTGTCACATGTGTGTTGCTTTTCATTTCTTATTCCTATGAATATCTGCATCTATCAGAATTTCTTATTAAACCAAAAATACTCTGATGAAGTCTGCAGGGTTAAAATGACAGGAAATAATTTGCAAATTGTTCATGGGTGCATGCAGTTCCTGAGAAAAAAGGTAAAGAGAAATGATTTCACCAAATTAACATAATTGTGTGCAGCACCAGGCTTTCATGTTTCAGCAGGCTCAGAGACCATACTCCATCAATAAACAAATGAAGTTTGATATATCCAATACTGTACATGCCAACTCCCATTCAGCTGAGTGAATTATGATGAAGGCTCTAAGATAGGGTGACCAGATGTCCCATTTTTAATGGGATTGTTCATTTCTTTTTACTTTCATCCAGATGTCCCCATGAAACTCTAATGGAACGCTAAATTGTCCCATTTTATTAAGTTCAGTCCTGTTTTCTCCCTAATAAAAAAAAAAAAATTGTAGAAGTTTGAACATTTTGAATGTTAAATACATGGAAGGCTCTGAAACGATGCATGAAATAACCATCCTAATTATATTCCGAGACTGAATATCTGTACGCTGCACAATTTTTTTTAAACTATTCTGAACATGCTCTCCCTTCTATAGAATGAAACTTGATGCTGCAACTGTTGCAGCACTGCTATATTGCATTGAAAGATAAAAGAAAAAATACATGAGAATCATCTACGATGCTTTGGACATGTACTAAGGGCAGACACCGACACTACTGCAAAGACGGGTTACATTTTAGAAGTCGCTGGTAGGAGACCAAAACGACGACCAAAACAGCAAAGATCTGAAGGGCATCAATCTCCACCCTAACATGACCTAGGACAGAACTAAATGGAGACAACGAATCGACTACATTTTTATCACTAGTTTTGTTCTACTTTTTGAGTCCAGAAAAGGTTGGAATGCCTGAATTGTTCTGGAAAATCTGGTCACCCTACTGTAAGAGAAACTTAAAAGAAGATTTTACCTGAAGGAGAGTGTGAATATTCACAAATGAGAATGTATATTTGATCCTTAATATGATAAAAAAATTAGGTTAAAAATCATGCTCCTTTACCTTTTAGTAACTACGAGGGTCGAGTCATAAGTCATGGCAACTATTTTTGTTCTCGCGAACAGGAGATGACACGGAAAATCTAAGATATGCATTTGGAAATGTACGGTATGTACTTCGCGTATGATGCCACTAGATGGTGTATGTAAACAAAAGTGTGTGTCTAAGCATGCCCCCAAGTTCAATGTGTGAGTGAGAGCGTGAGAAGCAAAATATTACAAAAGCAATAACAGTGTAGATGTATTAGATTTCAGGATTAATTTCCAGAGGAATTATGTAGTTCTTATTATGCAAAGCATTTCCTCAAACCACCTACTCATAACATACATAGCATACTGTATATGACGTATGTACACTGCACTAAAAATCATAAATCTGACAGAGGTGGAATATACATTAAATGCAAACATTTCAAAGAAGCCTAAACAATGACGCACAATGTTCAATGGAGAAAATATGCTGCTGTGGTCCTTCTTTGTTAGGGCCCAGATATATAATCACATTTTCAGAGGAACCTCCCATTTTACGAAGAATTAACCAATTGTCTAACCAAGAGTAACAAGATATCCAAATAAATTCCTTCTTTTAGGAGTGCTGCTACACTAGAGAGCACAAAATGCTCCTTTTGTGTGTATAACATATACCTACCATATATGAATTTCCCACTCATCACATGCTGATGTTATTTTGCCATTCTATTTGCTATTTACTTAATTCAAGAGTATGTCATCATTCCAGTGTACTCTATACTATATGACCTGTTTTACTGATCTACTGTATGTTCTGCTCAAATCCAGGTTGGCAGGTCAGAATGGTCTGAAACCAAAACCAGAGTCCAAGAAGGTGTCTGTCGCCACCCCTCTTCAATAGTGCAATGGATGAAGTAATCAAAGTTGTGAAGAAAAACGACTAGAAAACAAATCCACTCATCTCCACTGATGGTGTGATGTTATGTCAGCTCTCAGCTTGCACTGGTGGTTAGTGGGTTCGAACCCCCACAATGGCAGTCCTGAATATGGTTTTCCCAGGTTTTCCACTTTTTTTTTTTTTTTCATCAGACAAATACCGGGACTGTACCTTAATTAAGGCTTCTTTCCTGATCCTAGTCCCTCCCTATCTCATCATAGCCATAAGATCTGTCAGTTTGTCGTAAAGCAAATTGTAAAAAAAAAAAAAAAAAACAGTTATGTTTTGTGGGGAGGCAGCATCTGAAGTAAAGGCATAGTTATCTCTCTGGAAGAAAGAGTTTAAAAATAGGGGATTAAGAATGAGCAGAAATAAGACAGTTTGCATGGTGATGAAGGAAAAATTTGAAACAGTCCACCTTAAAATCGGTCGGGATGCCACAGACATCATAAACAACTTCATACAGTTACGCAGCTTTGTCTCTTATGATAATACTATCAAACACGAAATAGGCAACCTAATACAAACTACTTCACAATTCTACTACTCTGTGTGTCACCTTCTATGGGATGGAATTTTTCCCCCAGTCCTCGAAAGTCGCAATGTAAAAAAAATAAAAAAATAAAAAAATATGGTGCCAATCAATACCTATGGACTTGAAGCAGCTATGAGTACCTTAACATCACCAGAAAATAGTACAATTTAAGCCTTAGAAATGAAGTTCCTCCATTCCTGTCTCCAGCACACAAAGAGAAACAAAATAATAAACTATAAAATTTGTCAGAGCTTGGGTTGGAAAGAAGCTTGCTAGCAATGTCAGAACTGAATGGAATAAAGCGGTATAGCAATATGGTCCTAAGAGGACTCCCAAGAATATACTGTACTCTGATCAGACTATCCCAGGCTAATGACCGTGAGGAAGGACCGCCCTGTGGGTGGGGGCGGTAGAATAACACTCACGGTAATCCCTATCTGCCGTAAGAGGTGACTAAAAGGGGCTACAGGATCTCTCAACTTGGGAGCGTGGGTTGGGCGACCACAGGGTGTTCAGTTGAGTCCTGGCATTACTTCCGCTTACTTTTAGCAGGCTCCTCACTTTCATCTATCCTATCCGATCTCCCTTGGTCAACTCTTATTCTTTTCCGACCCCAATGGTATTAGAGCACAAGAAGCCTAGGGAGTCTTATCATTTTCATGCCCTCTGTGGCCCTCGTCTTTCTTTTACCGATACCTTCATTTTTGAAGTGTCGGATCCCTTCCATTGTTTCTCTCTGATTAGTGTTATATAGAGGATGGTTGTACTTCCTCTTAAAACAATAATCACCACCACCACCATAAGGAAGGCCTGGAGACATCTGGTAAAAACAAGTAAGGAGAGACTTGGCCAAGAGATATACAAGATGGCAACAAAAACTGGAATAACAACTATGGCTGGACAGAACAAAATGGAAGAGGCTTGCTTGAATAGTTACACAATAACGATGAGGACGATCTATATTGACGTGTATATCTCATATCAGGAGCTAGAGTCCTATGATAAGAAATAAGGTTCCATTCCATTATTAACCTGGAGTAAGGGAAAAACAATAGGCCCAAATCACTGGAACCACAGTTTTACACCAACGGCACCCTTCCAGTATTTCGAACAAATTATTTCCACTCTTGCCCAAATGAAGTGTCTTGTGCGAAGGCAACAACTTCTCTAAAAGTTGTTGCCTTCTTACTCCTTTCAACTATTATTCGAGACTTGTTGACCAGTGATTACATTAGAGCTTTAAACACTATATACACAAATTTCCCATTTATGTAAAACACCTGATGTTTAAAATGAAGGTCTCCTCCTTCTCTGACTAATGAAGGAACATCATTGTTATTCTGAGCCATGAGACATCACTAGGTGCAATGCAATGGGTATTTGACGCCACCGTACTGTCACATCTTCAAAGTACTCACACCTGTATCAGTTGTCATCTGACTACTTGAGAGTGAGTGCAAACACACTTTGTGCTAGTTATGGCAAGGCGACATGAATTGTTGGCTTCTGAACAGAGCACAACAGTGGGGATGCGATGTAGAAGGGGTTACCCAAAAATACCCGGAAAAACATTGCCGTGGGTGAAGCTTGTGCAGTACGCATTTCTGCTGCTAGGCATGTACAGCGCAACTCATTGCCAGTTCAGTGCCGCCTGTGTTGTCGACCTGGCTTGTTCTGTTCATCTGCAGTGATTGTTTATGCTAGCACTGTTCTGTTCTTGTTTTGTTTTTTATGATGAACAATGTGCAAACCTTTTATTGGAAATTTTAAGAAGATTGCACAACAGTTTTCGTCAAAAAAATTTGTGGCAGACAGGAGACTGGTTCGTCCACAACGACAACGCACTTGCACACACAGCCATCTCTGTTAGACAGCTTTTGGCTAAAAAATGGCATGGTTCCGCTGCCCCATGCCTGACCTGACTCTGCGAGACTTTTTCTTATTTCCACACATGAAAGGACACTGATTTGACAACATTGAAGAGTTCAAGAAAGAAAATGAGGGAGGAGCTGTCAGCCATTTCTAAAGATGACTACAAAAAAATGTTTTGAACACAGTGAAAGCACCAATGAAACAAATGTATTAGTTGTAATGGAGAGTATTTTGAAGGGGATAAGGTTGTTTTGTAAAAAATCTGAAAATATGCTTTTTAAAAATAATTCCTTTTTTGGTGGGGGGTACCACCTCGTACGAGACATTCTACCGGCAAATTTGTGAAGATATTCAACATTCCTTGATCAAAAGTGTTGTGTATATCAGGAATACCTCATGGACGGCATTACCACACTCAGTTGACAGTGCAGTGAATGATCACAGAGGCTTAACGATTGTGATCAGCAGGATCTGGCTAGAATCGTCCATAGTAACAGACAAGCAACCCTGACACATTCAATGCAGGACGATCCAGACACACATCCATCAGGTTAGAGCAGCATTCCTTAGCATCCAGAGGATATGATGGAAGCAGGAGATACACCATAGTGATCTCATTAACACAACAGCGGGACAAGTCTCAACTGGGCGTGTGACCAGGGCCCTGGAGGATCGGTGACATGTGGCATGGTCCAATGAGTCACAGTTCCAGTTGTTTTTAGCTGATGGTAGAGTCTAGGGGTGGCACAGGTCCCATAAAGGTACTGATTCCCATTGTTAAGATGGCGCTGTACAGGCTAGTGGTGGCTCCGTGGGGTGTGTTCACAGAGCATGGGCTAGATCCGCTGGTTCACATGAACAAGTCGTTGACCAGTGATCTCTACAATGAACTGATTGGTGACCACTTGCAGCCCATGTCCCCCACAATGACAGGATATTCCAGCAGGATGATGCACCATGTCATCGGGCCAAGGTTATCCAGGAATGGTTGGAGGAGCATTCTGTGCTGCTGTGGCTACCTTGTTTCCCAGTATGAAACCCGTTGAGCATTTACAGGATGTGATAGAGAGGTCTATTTGTACCCAAGATCTTGCACCTACAAATAGCATGGTAGCTATCCAGATGGCATGGGTTAGCATTTTGTCTACATGTGAAATCAGTAGCGGCGATTAGGAGGGCGAGGGGGGGGGGGCAGTGGACAAAATATTACATTTTATTCCATTTTAGCTGAGTGAAACTACGAATTATTTTTAAAAGCCATTTGTACAAGCCCTGATGTCTTATCAACTAATTCTTTCCTTTTACTATTAACAAAATTATTAGTGGAAATACATACAAAATGTCGTTCTTCACAGCTAACAGATTTGTGTAGCTCCACATCATGTAGTAGAGACTTTGCATGTGCTGTACAGAAGGGTAGCAGAGGTATATTTTTTGTCAACGTCATGGACACTTAGGTTTGATTCACCCGTTTGCTGTGTGCTTTCGTCAGTCTAGCATTCACTTTAGTGTCTGTTAGTTTCTTAGTGTGTAGTCAAACACTAAATGGTTTTTAATTGGATAATCAAGCTTTATTTCTATGCAATTGTAATATTGTTCCTTTGGTGACAGTTTTATTGTATGATAATGAATCTATTATTACCACACTTAAGTTGGTAAACTGTCAACCTTTAGCTCTCAGTCGAAATTTGCTCAGGGAGCAAAAAAAAAAAAAAAAATTTAAAAAAAAAAAATAAATTTACCATTTTGCAGCTTTTTTTGGTTTAGATGTTTATACGCCCCCCATAACTCGGCCACTATATCCCACAAACCTGAGTACTTTTTGTTGTCTGTACATATTTGTACCCCCCCCTCCCTTCTAATCCCCAATCGCCGCTACTGGGTGGAATCAATGCCACAATGAGTTGTTGCACTTCGCCGGGCTAGACATTTGCCACGTCAGAGTATATATCTCTTGTTTATCTCCCTTCTTCACTAGTTCTTGCTTTACTGTCTTCACAGTGGTTATCAATTTGTACACCATTCTTAACATTTCAGGTTATTTTTCTAGTTTTTGTAATATACAATGCTCATTAATGTTAAGCTTTAATGCAAGCCAGGTGCTATTTTCAAGCGCATGCCTGTGGTTACCTGGGCTAACTTGAGACTGATCAGCTGACCGGCGATGTTGTAAGCGAGCATGTCCATGTAAGGCTTCACCTTGTATGCCAAATAAAAACATAGGTTTTTGAAGAAGTAACACATACATGTACAAATCAACTTAAGAACAAAACAAACTACTGCATTATCTCTCTATTAAGGAGAACCACTTTTTGGACAAGCACAGACTCCACTATTTCCACAGTCTACTTCAAGCTCTACTATAAATAAAATAAATAGACAAATGATGGTTTTCTTTCAGGAATATTATGCATGCTTGTCATTGTAAGTAAGCTGTTTCAGCTACTCTGCAGGACAAAACGACAAGAACAGGTTGAGAGTAATATCCTGAAAGAAGACCATCACTTGCCAGCTGACATTGGCAGTGAATGCCTCCACCAGTATAATAAAACAGATGTTTATGACTAAACACTGAATTTAAACACATCACAAAAATAACTTAAATGATGACATCTGAAAACAGCTACACCAGTTATGTTGTTCTTGCCTGTAACTGTGAAACTAGTAATATTCTGATATACGCTTTAAAAGTATAATTTTTAAAATTACTGGCTATTACATCTGTTGATACTTTAAAGCATTCATAACAAATGTGCTATCATACTAGAGGCAGTAGAAAAAGTTAACTACTAATTTACAACTTAAGATGCTTCCTATTCTGAATTCCTTAGGTTATATTATTTCCTATAAAGGTTTAATAACCTGGAGTATCAACCACATGGTGTCCTTATTAAAGCCTAGTAAATAGGAAGAAAATGTTGAAAACTGGCATGTAAAATATAATAAAATACAGTAACCTATAGAACAGTATATTCTTCTGTAGTTCTGAGCCTACTTACCGACACCAATATTTTGTGTGAGTGCTTGAGAACCGAAGAAGGTAAATGGACCACTCTCAAATACAAGATTCTCACGTCCCACTTGTACTTGAACCCTTCCTTCCAGGATCAGTACAAAGTAGTCCACAGGCTTACCCTGAGAGGAAAGAAAAATCATTCATTGTGACATTCACTTAATATAGCATATATTTTTATAAAATGTTATGACTTTTGTAAAAAAAAATTCAATAATGATTTCTTTAATATGCACTAATGTAGAACTCAGCAGTCAAGTAGGTGGCTTTTTAAAAATGGCTCAAGCAGCTGGTAGTGAAAGTGTTAATAATCAACAGAAATGTAATATTTTGGAAATTGTAAAGAGGTTAATTAAATAGTACATTTTATGAAAGAAAACAGGTATGATAAGAAAGACTTGCTAGCAACAAGTGAACGAAACTAAGCATTTTATTATATTTCAACATCCACAACATACAAAATCTTAAAAAGTCATATTTATGCCCAGAGAGACAGTCTAAATGCTATCCTTTCAGCAAAAAAAAAAAAAGAAGAAGAAGAAGAAGAAGAAGAAGAAGAAGAAGAAGAAGAAGAACACCATACAAACAAGCTGTTTCATGATTTTATAATTGGAGCAAACACAAGGGAGTTTTATGACAAATAAAATGACAATGAAGGGCTTGTTTCTGTTGCAAAAGAAACAATGGCACAATTTTTACCTCAAATTGCACTTATTTTGTTGCTTCTCAGAGCCAGTAAAGCTGTATGATGTTATGCTGTATGCCAGTCAGCTGACACTCCCTCCAAAGACGAGGGTGGTCGGAAACAACGTGAACCGGATATATGATCATTAGAGTGCCGATCATGCCGAAAAATAATTTGAAGAAATAATTCTATATATCGCGCCGTTGTCATTTTATCAGCTGCTGAAGTTTGCCAATCAGATCACTTCGTGGGCGAATTCAAATGGCCTTTGCAAGGCGCTGTTGCTAAATCTGCACATGACTTAAGACCAGCTTGAGAACACCAATCAAATAAAAAAATCACCAAGGGTGGGATTTGAACATGAGTCTCCAAGTTGACAGGACCGTGCAGCAGTAAGTACGCTACGGTGACACTCACCGAGCCCCACGGTATGTTTGTGTTTGATGCTGATTTCTCTGCATCGGTAAATGCTAGGCGATCAGTCATTTACGGAAATCTAGCCTGCGTACAGTGGACTTGGACTCGCATTGCAACGCAAGCTTTTAGTCAGTGTCGACATCGCCATGCAATGGATCGAAATGTGTTGCTGCACGGAATGACCGGTGAGGAAATCGTTCAATGTAAATCCTCCGTGCCTCTGCCTCATTTTGCTGAGCAGCGCCATAAGCTAAATGCCTATGAGCAAACTCTGCATAAGAGAATCCTTGCACTGACTAAAAGCTTGCATTGCTAGAGTCCAAGTCCACTGTAGGCATGCCCGATTTCCGTAAATGATCAATCAACTAGCAGCTACTAGTGCCGAGAAATCAGCATCAATCACAAACAAGCTGTGATGTTTGGACAGTGTCACCGTAGCACACTTGCTATGGCGCGGTGCTGTCAACTTGAAGGCCCGTGTTCAAAACCCACCCCTGGCAAATTTTTTCTTCGATTGGTGTTCTCAAGATGATATGGATATAGATTCCTTTAGGGAACCTGAGTCTCAAATGAGTAAATTTATAATACCAATATAATGGATCTGCTACTGGACATTATACAGTACTGTAAATTTTCAGGCTAATTCATTCCTGTTGCCAGCGTTTCGCCCCAGTGTGCTAAAAATTTGGGCTCGTCAGTTGGTAAATAGTACACCTACCAAGATGCATGGCTAGTGCATACCGTGGAGGCCATGGCATAGGCTATTTGAAGCTACCGGCAGTGCCAATGCACTATGAGAGACGATGTCTCTTTTGCAAAAGTTGAAGCTTGCGAGGCTATCAAGCTGATCTTAAGCCATGTGCAGATTTAGCAACATTGCCTCGCAAAGCCCATTTGACTTTGCCTGCAAAATGATCTGATTGGCTAAATTCAGCAGCTGATAATATTACAATGGCATGGGATAGGGAATTATTTAGTTCAATTTATTTATCAGCAAGAAAACACTAACGCTCGTATACTCAGTTCACGTTGTTTCCGACCACCCTGTATACTATTTTCAAACAAACCACCTCAGACACAAGCTCAAGGCTATATATCATCTAGGAAATACAGAAACAACTATATGTCAAGTTAAGCAAAGCATTGACTATATCAATGCTGGCATTTCTTAAAACATTTACAAGCATTCATATAATCAACATTGGCATTCGAGTAATCTCAAAAATGTTTCAAATCAAGTCAGTCACAGTCACTAGCAACTAAAAGGAACATTTTTCACAATGATTGATATTTACCTGCTGATATATTATAGTGAGAGGATCATGTTTAGCCTTTTCTTTATTCTTTACTTTTATGTGGTATATCACATCCTGCTTCAGCAATCGGCGCAGAATGGTTTCAGATATTATGTCTGGTTTGAAAGCATCAACTGCTGGAAAAGTTCACAAAGAAGAACAGAAAATTAGCAATCTTCCATAATGAAAAGAAACAACATGGGTCAAAATGTGCATAACTTACAGCCTTATTACACCGAGTTATTCACCTCTTTGTTCCTCATTGTTCCCTTTGTCAATGCTACAGTCAACTATCACACACTCAGACTTCATTATTGAACACAATCGTGTACTTCCATTCTTTTTTTATCAAAACTTTCTGATATGGTAATATTTTTAATGCCAATTAAATATTGCTGAGAACGTGTAGTAATAAATGTGGGATAATAAAACAGGAGAACTCTCTCGATGCTTACTGGTGCTCAGATACTGGAATGTAGCAAGAGTAAGTTGTGGAGATATATGGATGTGCTGATTCTCACGGCGCTCCGCAAAGATGGTGAAGTCCTGCTTCAGCGACTTCTGGTTTCGTCGGCGTTTGGAGCGGTTATCGGCTGAAAGATAAAAAGTCAACTTAAACCTTCAGTCTATGAATTATTTATATGGACTACTAGAACAAAAGTCAAACAATCCTGATACAAGCCAAAAGCTAATTTATGTAATCCAGTACCATGATATGAGAACCAGATGAAAGTCCTCTGAGGAACGTTAACTGAATAGAAACATTGAACTAAGTTATATATATATATATAACATCTGATTATACGAAACAATAAAGGTTCATCTGAGATCAAAAGTAAATAGTTGTAACCATAAAAGTATTCAGAGCTCATTAGAAGCATTAATAATGAAATTAAGAAAAAACTGTTTACTAAATCTTACATCTGAAAAGTTCTATTAGTAGCTGCAAAAGTTGGCTGGAAAGGAAAAGTGTTATACAACCTCCGAGGATTGTGACAGCCCAATTGATTTCACCACTTATTAAACCAACGACTTCTCAAGGATAGATATTAGTCCCTTGCATCAGATTTGAGACCCACGAAAGCCAACCTGAAGAAGTAGATCAGAGAAGAAACTAAGATATGAACCAATGACGGAATATTATGAGGAGGAATACCATCTGAAAAACCTCTGAATATTCGGTTCGATAATTGGTGCCAGGGGATCCATTCCACGTTTCTTTGAGAACTTCTGCAAAACAGTTTGAACTGTGACATGCTTTCATAATACTGAAACAATTGTACAGATGAACTCTACTGGAATACCAAGACACTGCCCCTGTGTGATATAATATTATCATCTATCATGACTACAAAAATTTGTCCAAGATTTAGAGTTTACCTGGACTGCCAGATTTACTGTATGATAATCATCTCTTGTCACAGTACTCTTTGTCTCCAGTGCAATCTGCATTTGATATAGGAATTAAAATTTTTAAAGTAGCTGTAAAAGTAAATGTAAAATAATATGCGAGTGAAAGAAAGTGTAATATAAAAGTTATGAAAAAAAAAGTGAAGGCCATAAGACCTGTGTCGGTGCGACGCAAAGCAAAAAAAAAAAAAGAAGTGAAGGCCAGCATGATGTTAATTGAAAATGAAATTATTAATTCATTTTAGTGGGTACATAATGAGATAATCTTTACAGAGAATATCTCCAAAGGAACTACACTTGCAAAATGAAGAAAAGAATTGCCTTGGATGCACCACCTGAAAAGCTCTAAGCACCAAAACAAAATTAATATATAATGAAGATTAGAAATGATCAGCTAATAGATAAAAATTGATCTAAAATTGACCATTCACAAGCTGAAAGAAAGAAAGAAAGAAAGAAAGAAAGAAAGAAAGAAAGAAAGAAAGAAAATACTTCTGTAACTTCCTCAGCTCTGTGAAACATATATACAGTAGAAGTCCGATATAGCGAGTGCGGCATATAACGAGAACCCCGTTATAGCGACGACCTTTTCTGTCCCTTCAAAATTCCTATATTAAACTGTGTATCGTCCTTCGGTTACAGCGAGCACCGTATCACTGGCGTATCCGTTATTACGAGCGATTAAGCACGCGCGATTTTTTCCGATACCGATATTTATGCACCCCAGCGATGATAGGCCCCTACCGCATGCGATCGATTACCTTCGGCATCGTTTCCTCGCTATGTGCACTAGCGATTTATCTCGTCGACATTCGAAGGCGATGTCGGAGTCGATTAGTAATATCCGTCGACAGCTGTTCCGTAAAGAAAATTCGAAATGAAAGAGAACATATTTTCGTAATAAATGCGTAAATAACGTGTCCGATAACGGTTGTTAACTCGTTAAAAATTAAGGCTGACTAAATGACCGCTTAATTTTGAGGCGACATACTGCAATTAAGTAAGAATGGGATACACCTCGAGATATGGCAGAATGCTTAATTGATTTCAGAGGTTAGTTTATATTTTGTCGCGTCTGGTTAAATTACGAAAAAGCTAATATGATAATTTATAGCGCGAAGGGTATAATTTCTCTACTGGCGCTTGAAGTGTGTTTTCATCGTACGTATAGTACGGTTAAGTTAGGATACGTGATGCTGTTTGAATAAGAAAACTGAAACGTTTGCAACAAAATGCGATCGAGCATCTTCGACACGGTATAGTTTTCTCACTTTGTGCATTTGCGAGCTCTCTCGTTGACATTCAAAGGCGATGTTGGAGTTGATTAGTAATACCCATCGACTGCTGTTCTCTACAGAAAATTCGAAATGAAAGAGGATAACACGTTTTCGTAATAAATGCGTAAATAACGTGACCGATAGCAGTTGTTAACTCGTTAAAAGTAAAGACTGAAGTATATCTTAATTTTAATGTTTTAATTAAGTAAGAATGTGATACACCTCAAGATATGGCAGAGTACATCACTGATTTCAGAGGATATTTCATATCTTGTCGCGTCTAGTTACGGCTATTTACATGCGTTTCAAATATGTTTTCATGATAGGCTACATATACGGTTAGGTTTGGTGACGCTGTTTGAAGAAGAAAGCTGAGGTGTTTGCCACAGAAATCTCTGGAGTGATGCCGTATTTCTCCGAATCCAAGACTTTCTTTTTCCTCAGAATCTCATACCGCGGTAACCACGCTGCTTCTCTTCACACGCGCACAGAACTCGTTGACAATAAACAACCGCCTCTTTACTACACATCGCTAGCCGCGACAACCGTTGTACAGTGCTTGTGTGTTTCTCAAATCTGCAGAATGGCATCAAAACATGCGACCCTTCGAATTCTTCGAAAAGCCATTGCTACTCAGTGGCAGAGTCATAACTCGTCTATTGTACTTGACGCTTGGTAAAATTAAGGTTTATAGACAGCAGGAATATTTTCGTGATGGATAGTCGTATTGTAAAGATACCGGTACGTGGAAAAGGTATTGCCGGCAAATTTTCAACAGGTTCTAGTCGATATTATGATACTAATTTTAAGTTAATGTTTATTAAACACTCGGAAATGTAGAATAATTGTGCAGCCGCAAGAAAATACAGCATAGGCCTAACAAAAGCCAATATTAGGCGTTAGCGTGAAGACAAAGAGCTAAAAAAAATGCGTACTGTACAAAGAAATGCATTCAGTGGTCCGCAACAAGGACGCTTTAAAGAAGTCCAAGATGGAATTGTGAGGTACGTGCACGAAAAACGCAAGGGCGGAATGCTCATACCGTGGCGCAATAAACTCGTCTGTTGACTTAACGTTCGCGATTAGGCCTATACATCGCTAGCCGCTGAATTTGGCCGAACTCGACAAGCGAGACGTGTGTGTAGCGGTAACCGGTTATATTTGACGCTGCGTAAAAGTAACAGTTTTATAGACAGCAAGAATAATTTCCTGATGGATCGTTGTGTTATAGAGGCGCATGGAATAGATATTAACGAAAAATTTTCAACGAGTTCTCTTCGGAATTATGATGCCAATGTTAAGTTAATGGTCCTTAAACCCGCGGAAATAAAGAATAATTGTGCAGCCGCAAAAAAGAAAAAGAATTACGGCATGACGAAAGTCAATGTTCGGCGTCTAAAAATAGTCTAAAAATGCGTACTATTGTACAACAAGGCATTCATATGATTTTACAAACTTCTTTTTGAGCCTGATTTAAATTTTTTGAAGGAAAAAGTGGGGCTCATCTTGCATTCGGAGAAATACGGCATTATATTTTTTTCAGATGAAATTAAACATACACTTTCACGAAGTATCGGATTACGAAAAAAGAACAAGTAAGCCATAGTGTGGATATCTGCGGAAACACAAGCTTTGAACAAACTGATTGCCGTTTCATACCGATTTCAATGTGCATGAAGGGTTTTCCGACTTTTATACAAAATCGGATACAACGACAATCCGTTATAGCGAGTAATTTTTTCGCTGTTATGAATTCTCGCTATAACGAACTTCTACTGTATATATTTGTACAAAATATTCTTGGCTATATAATACATCTTATTTGTTTGTCCAACCTTTGTCCCATTTCTCTACAGGGTCTGGTATGAGGCGAAATGAATCTGTCGTAGCGGGCTTTTATGACCGGATGCCTGTCATGACGTCAACCTCATCAGAGGAGTTAATGAGATGAAATGAAAGATGTGCTTTGTATATTATAGTAATAAAGGGGAGGGTGAAACTTGGTGCTGGCACATAGCCTACTCCTGTCGAATAGCACCAAGGGGTCTGCTTAAGCATTAACATCCCCGTCCAACGGACGAATCACCATCAACAGCGTCATACGCCCTCACTCCATATGTGCCCTGCGGAGAGGTTTCGAATTTAAACCAGACTTTTAACATGCAGTCTAGTGATTAGAAACTGTGTACCACAACCTTCCCTACCCTGCCGGTCAACATTCTGATGGTAAATTTTTTCAAACAACGAGACTCGAACCGGCTAACCACGGTGTCACACCGTTTAGACTTCAACGCCTTAATGATCATGGCCACAAGGTGGGTTCTTGGCTATATAATACATCTAACAAGATAAAAACATATATAGTATACATTTATTTTAGATTTCTTGTTACAGAAACACTAAATATATGAAAAATTATGCAATAACTCACATAAGACAGATATTAAGCCCAAGGTACTAATAAAAGATGCAGGGATACACAGAAATTCTTTTTTTGCTAGGGGCTTTACGTCGCACCAACACAGATAGGACTTATGGCGACGATGGGATAGGAAAGGCTTAGGAGTTGGAAGGAAGCGGCCGTGGCCTTAATTAAGGTACAGCCCCAGCATTTGCCTGGTGTGAAAATGGGAAACCACGGAAAACCATTTTCAGGGCTGCCGATAGTGGGATTCGAACCTACTATCTCCCGGAGGCAAGCTCACAGCCGCGCGCCTCTACGCGCACGGCCAACTCGCCCGGTACACAGAAAATAATCAGTAATGGTGGAAAAAGACAATGTCTATAAATCAGATTGAACTTTCTACCAATTCTTCTTTCCTATTACTTTCTGGATGGATGTCAGTGAAGAATATGAATATCTCATTGAGAAGATACCCAAGAACGTTTTGCCAATTACTGAACTAGTGAACAGAGTTGTAGAAGTTTGGATTTAAAACTGTATCTTGCATATTTTGAGCCTCAGTTCAAGAAACTAAGTGTATCAAAGTAAGGTCATTAATCTCACTAATCTCATTAATACACCAGTTATTACAGAATTTTCACATAAGAAAAATTATTATTACTATTAAATTAAAAGTTTATTTTTCAATTTTAACTAATATTACAACAATTAATTACATGTCTGAATTGTAACTTTTCTACTAAGGGCAGATATAATTACAGTTCCAGTTTTAAAAAAAATGAATTTTGTGTCAATATCTTTGTTATTAATAATCTTGCAGAAAATCATAGCACAATATTTGACAAGCCCCTTAATACCACTGAAGAATATCTACTGGTACATGTACATCTTCAATATGTTAGAAGTTATTTTGGTGCAACATTTTTGATGAATAACCTTGTATATCTCAGAGCCCCAACACCTTCAATGAACAGAAATAATTCAGTCCTGTTTAACCCTGACAGTAACACGTCTATAAATATCGCTTTAGTTACACCACACGTTTCAAAGACGTGTCACTCAAAGCCTATTATTTAAAATTACATTAAAGTTACCAGATGGAATGAAGAAGGAATAGAGGTGGTGGAGGGGATAACTCTCCCCTCCTTAAGAGGAATAGATGGCATTCATTCGCACAACACGTCAGAAAAACGTATGGTGTTACTGTCAGGGTTAATCATATAAAACTACTCTTCTAACTGCACTGCTTGTAAATGAGCACAAAACTAAGTGTTCTCTTACTGAGGACAGCTGTGGTAAAACCGCTGTGTGACAGTAATAAAGCTGCTTCAATTCCAAAAAGTTGTAAGTTCAGTTTATATTAAATCTACCCACTCAACAAAATATGAATTCAAAATAAATAGATATTATATCAAAATAAAATTATATTATTTGAGAAATATGTCCTGGAATGTGCAAATATTTTTGGTACTGTTTACATCCTGAGCAGGTCCAATATACCGACTGACTTCTAATATCAGAGGGTAAACTACCACGGCTACCATAGCCACCTTGTTTTGTAACATGGCTCACTAAAAATCACTACATGACTTCCATGTTCATCAATACTTACTCCAAACATCAGTTTCATCCACTATCTCAGACTGGATGAGTTCTTCGATAACATCTTCCAGAGTGACTATCCCTACTGTCTCATAAAAGGGATCTCCTTCCCCTTCGTTGTTGACTCTCTGGACAATAGCCATATGTCCCTTGTTTCCTACAGCATAAATGTTAACATGATTAATAACATCTTGTTTACAAATTCACTGATAGGTATATGTACAACAGCATTTAGAAAGCAGGAAGGAATTTCAGTAATGACATCACTAGACTGGGCATTTATGCATATTTGCACGTCAAAACAATACAGATACCGTTATGATAACACTCAAGCCAAAAGTCATTTTGTATGATTTGGAGCCAGAATGTAAAATTTAATTGTGCATGGTCACACAAATTTCCCACAGTACCATAATATATATGGAAGTGTATGTAACTGCATATTTCTCTTTTATGCCTTCCTGTCCAATCATTTACAGTATCTAATATGCTAAGAATGGGAAATAAGAATAAGGAAATCCCTGTGTATACACAAATTTAATGTATCTGTGAAAGGTCAATACAGGGTACTTCAATATTGTAAATGAGCTAATGATCGAGGAATTTAGTGAGCCACATAAAGTAATGTGTGCATTCATTCTAGACAAAAAAGTACCATGGTTGTTATAATAAGGAGATTGATAACTTGAGAAACCTTGTTGTAATTTGTGTATACAGAATAGGACAAGGAAAGGTAATGAACTTGAAACAATGAACCAAGATTTTATAATTGTACTTTCACAAAAAACAAAAAAACAAAATGACCTACAGAATATTGGTGACATGGAGGAGGGCAAACTAGGAGTTTGGTCAAAATGTATAAAATCATATGAGACTGGCAGAGAAATATACACTCCTTAAAGATACAGTTAACACTATTAATTGCCGTCCTTGGAGGCCCAGGTTCAACTCTCGATAGTACCAGAAATTTAAGAATAACAGGAGTGCTAATTTGTGGTTAAAATGGTACATGCAGCTCACCTTCATTAGAGGTGTGCCTGAAAAGAGCCGGTTACTGTCTTGAACATTCATGTTCAATCTGTAAAGCTGATTCTAAAATTGTTTACGAACATAATCATATGTTTATTAGCCCAACCTACAGATAGAAGTAATGAGAAACTCAGCTGATAGATAGAATTTCAGTTGGAGGTGTAGCACAAGTAATAAGAATTAGTCATATTCTCAACAGCATAGTGAAAGTCTATCATGGCAAGAAGGACAATGAGTCAAATAATAATACTAGATTATAAATTCCACCTGTTCAATACATAAGAGGTTTTTATTTAATTTTAAGGAATAGTTCTTAACATATTAGACATGAAAATGAAATGGCGTATGGCTTTAGTGCCGGGAGTGTCCGAGGACAAGTTCGGCTCACCAGATGCAGGTCTTTTGATTTGACACCCTTAGGTGACCTGCACATCGGGATGAAGATGACACATACACCCAGCCCCCGTGTCAGCGGAATTAACCAATTATGGTTAAAATTCCTGACCCTGCCGGGAATCAAACCCGGCACCCCTATGACCAAAGGCCAGCACGCTAACCATTTAGCCATGGAGCCGGACATATTAGATATAGGGACATGTTTCACCCATAATGAGGGCATCATCAGCCTAAAAATCTCATACCTGAAAGAAAGATAGATCAGGATCCTCAGTATCAGTGAAACATGTCCCTCTCTATATATATAAAATAAGAGTTTTGTCTGTACATTGCTCAGAATTTGAAAAGAATGGTATTTCTGTATCGGTCATGTCCACAGTAACAAGGAAATGCATTTTTTTTCTTTTCCGCAACTTCTGTCTGTCTGTCTGTCTGTCTGTCTGTCTGTACACGCATCACGAGAAAACGGCTGACGAGAATTTAATGAAAATCGGAATGTAAAGTCGGGTGATGAACTGCTACAATCTAGGCTATAAATTATTTTATTCACGCCGAGTGAAATGGTAGTTTAGGGGAAGGCCTGAAATTTAAATTTAATTCTCAAATATTTATTATATTAGTGGTCGTATCTTCACGAAAATTGGTATGCAAAATCGAAATAAGTCGCTTATAATCTAGGCCATCAATAATTTTATTCACTCTGATTGAAATGGTAGTTTAGGGGAAGGCCTGAAATGTAATCTATATATAAAATAAGAGTTTTGTCTGTACATTGCTCAGAAATTGAAAATAATGGTATTTCTGTCTCTGTCATGTCCACAGTAACAATGAAAAGCATTTTTACTTTTCCGTAATTTCTGTCTGTCTGCCCGTCTGTGTGTATGTACACGCATCACGAGAAAACGGCTGAAGAGAATTTAGTGAAAATCTGTATGTAAAGTCGGGCGATGAACCACTACAATCTAGGCTTTAAATTATTTTATTCACGCTGAGTGAAATGGTAGTTTAGGGGAAGGCCTGAAATGTAATTCTCAAATAAGTTATTTATTTATTTCTCAAATAAGGTTCTCAAGGGATACCTGGTAGGAAGGTATCGATGAATACTACATAACTAACATAATTTTTGTTATGTCGTAATTTAGTAGTACAGTAGTTATGTAAGAAGTTATTAAATTTCCGATCACTTATGTCTTATACATTGTTACCGTACCGCATATAATCGGAGATGTTCATGAATTTGGATTTTTGTTACTAAGTCCATATCAGCGCCGAGTCACGAGAAAATGGGTAAACAGAATTTAGTGAAAATCGGTATGTAAAGTCTGAGAATAAGGAACTACAGTCTACGATATAAATAATTTTGTAAGACCCCCTAATATCACAGAGTCGAAAAAAAACTAACGTGAAGGCCTGCAATATAGAAAGCTCATAAACTTTATCAACAATAACATTACTTTGACCACTGTTGGTTGTGATGTGCTTTTTGTCTTCTGTTTCCTCTCATCCCCGATAGATAGGATTACTGCAGCGTACCGAGGTTTTTTTAAAATTTGCTTGACGTTGCACCGACACAGGTAGGACTTATGGCGACGATGGGATAGGAAATGAATAGTGGTGTGAAGGAAGCGGCCTTGGCTTTAAGGTACAGCCTGGTGTGACTGGTGTGAAAATAGGAAACCACGGAATAACATCCTTTTTTTTTTGCTTAACGTCGCACCGACACAGATGTTTTATGGCGACGATGGGATAGGAAAGATCTAGGAAGTGGAAGGAAGCGGCCATGGCTTTAATTAAGGTACAGTCCCGGCATTTGCCTGGTGTGAAAATGGGAACCACGGAAAACCATCGTCAGGGCTGCTGACAGTGGGGCTCGAACCCACTATCTCCCGAATACCATCTTCAGGGTTGCCGGCAGTGGGGTTGGAATCCACTATCTCCCGGATGCAAGCTCACAGCTGCGCGCCCCTAACCACACGGCCAACTCGCCTGGTCGTACCGACTGTAACAGCCTGCCTGTATATTAGTGGGAAGTAGCTGGGGAGTAAGATAACTTTCTTCTTTAGCATGCCATTCCTCTGGTTCATACAGTTTCTGATATATATGGTACGTAACACACTGGTTCATCATAGTATTCGAGCTATACAATCCCTACTCTGAGCCACTGATTGGAATGAGTAGTGTGCATATTTAATGGAATAATGATAGAGGAGTGTTCATGGCAGTCTGCGACCAGGTTATTCCAGCTCTGGAACTTTGGACTCTTAGATCGGCACCGTAGTACCGTTCGTTGAAAGTGAGAAAGTGTGCGGTTTTTCATTTGATCGAGTATTTTATATGATAACATTGCTTTCAATCGCTACATTCCTACTGACGTTTTTGTAATGACCTATGTTGAATTCAGTTAGGAAAACCACCAAGTCAGTCTTTCTGAGAATCCCGTAGCGAAGCACGGGTATATCAGCTAGTATCTAATATGTTTAGAACTATTTCTTAAATTTAAATAAAAAACTCTTATGTAATGAACAGGTGGAATTTATAATCTAATATTATTATTTGACTTTAAGTACATTTCAATACGGACCATAACATGAGATTTGTAACATGTAATAAGGACAGTGGCGACATTTGACTGCGTCTGCATAATCACTTTACGTAAAGGATTGTCAACATGGGAGGCTGTTCATCAAGTGTGAGTGTATCAAAGTGGTGTAGTCTGGACATTGAATTATTTCATAGTAACAAGATTTGTTGATGGCTTAACCTGAATAGGGCATCCAAGGACCACTGGGTTGAAGAAACAATGACAAAATACATGTTGGTTCAAAATTTTTACAAATAAAAGCTACAATTTCAGGACTCAAATGTACTGCATATTTGATTTTGTGCTGCATATTTGATTTTTATCTTTCACAGAATTAAGAGAAAAGGAAGGAATGTTCACCTTCTTTAAATTGTTTGAACATAACGTCGAGAGTTGTATCTTCAAATACAAAGTTGCATGGGTTCTGATAGAAATTGCACAGAGTCTTCAGAGGCGTATTATCATCTGGATCCACAAAGGCTAAATCCTTAATGAACAGCACTGTCACAATGTTAGAACGAACCCCATCGTATACTGGTACTCGAGAATACCCTGGAAAAACAAAAAGCAATATAAATATTTCTTGCATGCAATGTGTGACACAGACACAAGTTTAAATGAAATTCAGAGCACTATATCCTTGTTCAGCTTCAAAATTTGTATGCTACTACTGATATCTCAAACTACAAGCAAAACCAGTATTTTTTAGTTTTCATATTAATCTAAAGTAAATATTTTCACAGAAATCTTTGTAACACAATTAGGTAACAATTCCAACAAACTATTTCTCAAGTGAGATAAAAACTACCAGCGTGGTTTTTGCTCTCATCGGTCTGCCACTGATGGTCTGGTCAGACTGGAGAGCACCATTCAGGAGGCCTTTATCCGGAAGGAACACCTAATCGCCGGGTTTTTGACCTGGAGAAAGCTTACGATACTACCTGGCGATATGGGATTCTCTCCACACTATACCAGTGGGAATTTTGGGGAAATTTGTCGACGTTTAATGAGAACTTCATGTCCCTCCGGCTCTTTTGAGTCCGAGTAGGGAATGCATTTTCTCAATATTATGTTCAGGAAAATGGAGTACCTCAGGGATCAGTACTAAGTGTCGCACTGTTCGCAATCCCCATCAACGGCATAGTTGCCACTGCTGGGCCCACAGTCGTCCCAATCGCCGTATGTAGATGATATAGCTCTACATTACAGTTCCAGAAGGGTGGTGGTCTCTGAGAGACAGCTACAGCAAGCTATTAACCGAGTCGACAGATGGGCCCTGCAAAATGGTTTTCGATTTTTAGCGGCGAAAACCTCAGTTGTACACTTCTGTCGACGTTGGCTTGTGCATTATGAACCAGAGCTCCACTTGTGAAACAGTGGCACATGCATATTCCTGAGTCTCCATTTTGATAAGAGACTAACGTGGCAGCCCCACATCCATCAGTGGAAGGTTGCCTGCATGAAGAGACTTAACATGCTTAAGTTTCTCAACAACACTTTGTGGGGGGCTGACCGTGCGGTGCTACGTTTTTACATGGCAACGGTCCTCTCCCGAATGGACTATGGTAGTGCGGCCTATGGCTCAGCATCAAAATCTATGCCGAACCATTTAGACATTATTCATCATAGTGGAGTTAGACTGGCAACGGAAGTTTTCCATACCAGCCCCATTCCCAGCCTACTCGCTGAAGCAGGAGTTCCATCTTTACAAATAAGGAGGCAGCAGTTACTCCTCACGTCTGCTGCCACAATTCGTGAAATGCCGCTACATCCAAGCTATCAATACATGTTTAGTAACCAATACCACCAGAGGTACCAAGACCGGCCGAATGCCACACTGCCGGTTGGGGTTCGATTTGATAGCTTTTATCGTGATTTAAAAATAGATATCGGTAGTTGTCTTGAACAAACGTTTAGCGAGGTACCTCCGTGGTTAGTTCCGCGACCGGAAATA
Organism: Anabrus simplex; assembly: GCF_040414725.1. Classification (NCBI taxonomy): domain Eukaryota; kingdom Metazoa; phylum Arthropoda; class Insecta; order Orthoptera; family Tettigoniidae; genus Anabrus; species Anabrus simplex. The sequence goes on along the minus strand of NC_090265.1, from coordinate 650,156,884 downwards.
CGTCTAGATCTACTCCGTGGACCAAAAGTGAACACGGATTCCTCCGTTTATCGGACATATATTCAAGGATGGTTCTAAAATCGGAGAAAATGTTGGTTGCTCTTTCGTCACCGATGATATGAGCACGAAGATCTCGCTTCCTAGTGTATCTAGGGTGTATACTGCGGAGCTTTACGCCATCTTAGAAGCTCTGCAGTTTGCAACGCGTGACGAAAGAAGCCACTATCGTATGTGTACTGACTCGTTAAGCTCTCTGCAGTCTATTGAAGCCTGTTTCTCGCAACACCCACTGGTGCAGCAGATTCATGACCTTCTAGCCAGGTTAAGTGATGCTGGCACACAAAGGAAGCGGTACTTTTACCTCCAAGACCTGTCAATGTACCTGCTAAAGATATTTGTTCTCAGCTACGACGAACCATCTTGGCGTCCTAGGAATCGGAGTGGCTGCTATCCCAAATCCCAACAAGCTGAGATCAATTAAGAAAACAACTGCCATGTGACGGTCCTCTTTCTGGCCTTCACGGAGAGAGGCCATAGTATTGTGTAGGCTGAGGATAGGTCATGGACTCTTATCTCCCAAAGAGGGAAGACCCCGCCGGTGTGTTCTTGTGGTGCCGACTTCACCGTAGCCCACATCCTCACAGAGTGCGCCAATCTCTCTAGTCTAAGACGGAGCTTCGGCCTGCAGGAAACACTCGAATGCATACTAGCCGAAGACGAGACTACTGCTGATCTCGTCATCCACTTTATGTGCGACAGTGGATTAATTAAGAGGTATGTAAATTACAAGTGTACTGTTACTCAGGGAACGCACGTTACCTTTTGATTTGTTAGTAATTTTTCGCCTAATTCAATAAACATTGTTTTTCTTTACTGTGTTTCCAAATTCCTTCGTTGAATAAATTATTTTATTTTACTTTAAATTTATTTTCCACACATTTGTTCAGAGAGGATGATTACCTAATTGTACTTCCTCTTGAAATAAAAATCACCACCACCAGCACCATGTTCCACAGAAGGGAAACTTAAGAGACTTCTTTTTATTAACCGATACAAAGAAGCCTACAAAACTAATGTCAATATTGCATTTCAATTTTCTGTCACTGGCAACTAGGTGATGTGAAGTTTCTTTCCACATCAGTTTTCTATACAATTCAAGGGACAAGTCATCTTTTCCTGTTGTTTCCCTTCCTATTGAGGATTAGCTTCCCCACACCAAAATTTAACTTTGTATTCTGCTCACAGACTATAATATTGTGGTAAGCTAATAACTTAGGAAGTTAAGAACACTAATCGCACATTTTATATAATTATATCCCAGGAATTGTGTGAGTGCAATTCTGGCCAGAGAGAAGGCATTTTGCTACGGGGGCCTCCCCCAACCTGCAGGTGGGGTATGAAATCATTCTCTACATCGTTGCTCAGGAGCCGTAACTACTCATCATATCTATATATATCTATATATATAAAATAAGAGTTTTGTCTGTACATTGCTCAGAATTTGAAAAGAATGGTATTTCTGTATCGGTCATGTCCACAGTAACAAGAAAATGCATTTTTTACTTTTCCGTAATTTCTGTCTGTCTGTCTGTCTGTCTGTCTGTCTGTCTGTCTGTCTGTCTGTCTGTCTGTCTGTCTGTCTGTCTGTCTGTCTGTCTGTCTGTCTGTCTGTCTGTCTGTACACGCATCACGAGAAAATGGCTGAATAGAATTTAATGAAAATCGGAATGTAAAGTCGGGTGATGAACCGCTACAATCTAGGCTATAATTATTTTAATCACGCTGAGTAAAATGGTAGTTTAGGGGAAGGCCTGAAATTTAATTCTCAAATATTTATGTTATTAGTGGTCGTGTCTTAATGAAAATCGCTAAACAAAGATGGGAAATAATTCGCTACAATATAGGCTATACACGCTGAGAAAAATGGTAGTTGAGGGGAAGGCCTAAAATTTGTCAAATATTTATTTTATTAGTGGTCGTATCTTCACGAAAATTGGTATGCGAAGTCGGGAAATAGGTCGCTATAATCTAGGCTATCAATAATGTTATTCGCACTGAGTGAAATGGTAGTTTAGGGGTAGGCCTGAAATGTAATCTATATATAAAATAAGTGTTTTGCCTGTGCATTGCTCAGAATTCGAAATGAATGATATATGGGATTACTGCTGCGTATCGAGTATAACAGCCTGACTGAATATTGGCGGGAAATAGCTGGGGAGTTAGAAAACTTTCTTCTTTAGCATGTAATTCCTCTGGTTCATACATTTTCTGATACCGTACTGCTGATACGTAACTCACTGGTTCATCATAGTATTCCAGCTATTCGATCCTTACTCCGACGCGCTGTTTTGAATGAGCAGTGTGCACTCTTAAGGCAGAGACTCAGTAGTACCGTAGTAGTAGCATGACCTGGTCTAGAATTACAATTTAAGCATATTCCAAATTATAGCACCACAATTCACTAAATAACTTAAAATCCAACCCTGAAAGGAGCCGTTTCTTAAAAAGAGCTTCTTCCTCTTTACTTTTATTAAATTCTACATTCATTTTATTCAAAATTAGCAGTGAAGAAGGGGTTTCTCCTCTGGCTTGGAGGAAAAAATTGCCTCCAAGTCAGATTCTTCCGCCGCCAGTGTAGTGAACTGAGATTTTCTGACACATCGGGTACTCCTAGAAAACTGATTAGCAAAAGGGCATAGTTTTTGCCCTGGGACTCTCCACTATTCGACCCCACCCTTTCCGGAAAAAGACTGATAGTATTCATGGATCACGGCTGTCTGCAGCCTGGTCATTCCAGCTCTGGAACTTTGGACTGTTAGATCGGCAGCGTAGTACTGTTCATTAAAAGTGAGAAACTGTGTGGTTTTTCATTTGATTATTTCATGTGAAATCATTGCCTTTACTTGCGCCATTCCTACTGACGTCATTGTAATGACCTATGTTCATTTCAGTTGGGAATACCACTAAGACAGTCTTTCTGAGGATGTAAAAAGGCAGGTTGAGAGTGACTGTCTGCCATTGTAATGCAATTTCCCAACCTGATTGTGAAAGATGGTAGGCAAGCGGGCCTACCATTACAATGAAAATTCCCTAACGCAGTCTTCATTTATGAGAAAAAAGACGTTTGGGGATTTCTCCGTCGTGTTTCCAGGGTAATGTTACGAGCTATGCAATTTAATACAGTCTTGCTCACAACGTGTACACTACCTAACCTACAATTTTGTATACAATGTAGAATTCCGTAGCGAAGCACGGGTACATCAGCTAGTTAATTCATAAAATTATATTTCATTACTTTCCTTCTCAATTACATCCCTGCAACTCACACACCACATATAACACTATCCTCCACAATAACACACAGTTACCTACACATGGCAGATGCTGCCCACCCTCATCGGAGGGTCTGCCTTACAAGGGCTGCGATCGGCTAGAAATAGCCACACGAAATTTAATTTAAGTATGGTATCTAGTTACTAGGTTATAAGGGGTTCATAAATACATTTAAAATGTACCAAAGGAACAAGCAAACTTTGTAGTGTACATTCTTGTGTTCAACTGATCAGGTGGTTCATTTTTCCAACTGCAGTCAATTTATAACTTCGGCTATCACTCATTACTTGATAAACTTTAAAATTTTTGGACAGGAGGCCAAATTATTGAAATAAAATTTAAAAAATGTTAACCATACAGTAGACAGAAATAAAACAAAATAAATCACACCAATTGTTTAGAACAGCATTTCTCAAACTTTTTAGCTCTGCAACCCCCAAAATAATTCATGACCCCCCTGAAAAAACTTTTCCCAATAATAATAATAATAATAATAATAATAATAATAATAATAATAATAATAATAATAATAATAATAATAATAATAATAATAATAATAATAATAATGTGACAAATAGTTCAAATTATTTTGATGACTTGATAGTGAGTGTCTGAAGTCTGCCAGTCTCCTCACTTTCATCTATCCTATCAGACCTCCCTTGGTCAAATCTTGTTCTTTTCCAACCCCGATGGTATCAGAGCACTCGAGGCCTAGGGAGTCTTTCATTTTTATTGTCTGTCTTTGGCCGATACATTCAATTTTCGAAGTGTTGGATCCCTTCCATTTTTTTCTCCGACTAGTGTTATACAAAAAAAAAAATAATAATCGTATGGCCTCAGCTACCGTGTGCAGACATTTTAATTTGACGACATCTGGCTGTCTGCTCGTCAATTTCGACGTTTCGTTTTACTCTAGGCGCACTAGATGGCAGACAGAGTCAACCGAAACTCTCTTGGGCGTCTATGGCTGAGATTTAATGAATTTTGTCGGGAAAACACCAAATGTGTCACCAGAGATCTTTTACATGCCGACATCGTACGACATGGAGTGTCGAATGGACTTTTTTCCGCCCTTCAAAAAACCGACTACAGGATGGTTGCCTAGTTGTACTTCCTCTTAAAACAACAATCACCACCACCACCACCTCACCGTGTTTAACAGTGAGTGTACAGTGCCCACACAAGTTCTGACATGTTCGAACATAAACTTGTCTTGATTAACAAAACCAGTTATACCAGGAACAGTACAGGAGATTGAGATCATTGAAGGTTTCAGCTTTTAGTGTGTGCATAGTAAAAATGGTGAATTTTTTCTTCAACTGCCAATGCAAAACGGACAAATTTGTGACAAAATGAAGTGAGACGCCTACATCCTGTTGACAGTTATTTAAAATATGGATTTATTTCATCGGACAGCAAGTCACAATATGTTGTTTACTTTCAAGATCTATCTGCTGAAAATATAAAGCCATCAAAGACGGCACTTCGAAACCAGAAACAAAACACCAGTCTTCTAAAAACAAACCTTTCGAACATTTCTAAAGAAAAATACATATTTTTAAAATCAACAAGTTTCTATTTATACAGCAAGCAAGAGTGATAAAGAAATGCTTGAAGCATCATATTCAAAAATCAAATCAAAATCTCTTTATTTGCAAATGAGATGTCTACCTCGGTGGCAAATGGTACACTAAATACATTATTGTCAAGCACTAAATTTTAGATTAACAAGAGAAGAAAATTTTCCTAGAATACAATATTATACAATTTATGGTAACAATTTTTTCTATTAAACACACAGCTCATCCTTAATAAATTTATATTGTTTACAAAATTCTAATTATAATATCTCCTGTACTTACAAATATAGTCAACTCATATACAATATGTGGAATTACTTCAAATAATACCATACAACTGGTATAAGATTAAAATTTACATTGCATTTATTTACTTATTTATTTTTTTACCCATTTTGAAACCTAAGTAGCAAAACGACCTGCTGCGTCTTAACCAGAGCCCCCTTTTGCCACCACTCTTCAGAGTTCCTGAAGGGCCTTCACAGATACCGTAGCGGTCCCAGGGCCGTCGAAGTCCCCACTGTACTTCACCCCTACAGGCAGTCCCCTACTTTGGCTGTCCAAACTCCTTAGACCAGTGTATGGAATTAATTTATTCACACACATTTTTTATTTACAATAACCTGCACTGGTCGAATACCCTCTAACATTTCATTTATTTTCTCTGTTGCTGTTTATTCTCTTCTTGAATATCTGTACAGATTTTGGAAAAGGATCAAACACTACCCCCGGTAAACTGTTCCACTCCTTCACGCCCTTCCCAATGAATGAAAATTTAACCCAATCGCTTCTGCTAAAATTCCTTCTAATTTTATACTTGTGGTCAGTCCTGCCGATATAATTATTTTCCAACTGAAGCCTCTCACAGATATCTCCCCATACTGCTTCTCCTGTATAGGCTCTATATAATCCTATAAGTCTAGTTTTCTCCCTTCTCTTACTTAAAGTTTCCCACCCAAGTTCCTTTAACATTTCTGATATACTACTCTTTCTCCTGAAATCCCCTGTAACAAATCTTGCTGCTTTCCTCTGCAGACTATCTATTTCTTTTATTAGGTATTCTTGGTGAGGACCCCAAACACTGTTTGCATATTCCAATAATGGATGAACCATACTTAAGTAACTTTTCTCTTTTAATTCTTTGTTGCATCGTTTAAGTAGCCTCATTATGACATGTAATGATCTGTATGCTTTCCCAACAGTGTCGTCCACATGACCCTTCCAGTGCAAATTACTTTCAAATCTCACACCTAATTATTTGCACTTGCCATCTTTTGGGATAACTACCTCATCCAAAGTATATTCAAATTCAGTTTTAAAACTCCTGTTTGTAAACGTTGAAACAGTTGATTTGCCTCCATTAACCTTCATATTATTTTCTTCAACTCATTGTTGGATACTCTCAATGTCCCTTTGTAATTCTGAACAATCCTCAGTGTTATTTATTTCCCTATAAACAATTATGTCATCTGCATACAATCTGATTTTTGATGTTATATTATTCCCTAAATTATTTGTATATATTAAGAAAAGTAATGGACCGATTATACAACCCTGTGCAATTCCCTTCCAAACTTTCTCTTCCTGTGATATATTATTTCATACTTTGACTTTCTGAACCCTTGAATTTAGAAATGTTTTTATCCAACGTGTAACCCTTACGTCCAATCCTATTCCCTCCAATTTCTTTAATAATATTCCATGTTCCACTCTATCAAAGGCTTTGGAAAGATCTATGGCTATGCAATCTAACTGGCCTCCTGAATCCAACTGATCTGATATGTCCTGCTGAAATCCCACCAGTTGTGCCTCACAAGAAAATTTCTTTCTAAATCCATACTGGCTCCTCATGAACCAATTTTTATCATCACATATTCCTCTGATGTACTTTGATATTAAACTCTCCAGTATTTTACAAACTATACTGGTCAGGCTGATTGGTCTGTAGTTCTCTGGTTTCCTTTACAAATTGGTACTATTATAGATTCCTTCCATTCCTTTGGTATTACACTATTATTTATGACATAGTCAAAGAGAAATTTTAAATAAGGCACTATGTACCACCCCATTGTCTTTAATACCTCCCCAGTAATTTGATCACTTCCTGCTGCTTTTCCTTGCTGAAGCAGCTGGATTTCTTTGAAAATATCTTCATTTGTGAATGAGAAGCTTCTTGTTTCCCTGTGTGTCTCTCCCTCTCTGTCTTCTGTTTCAGTTTCCAACTCCTAACAATCTTCTACTGAATCTCTGAATTCCCTACTAAATAGATTTGCTTTCTCAGTATCTGTTAAATAGTATTCACCTCCTTCTCCCACCATTGTAGGAATTTGGATTCCTTTTCCTTTTTGATTCCAGATTTATATGAATACAGCTTTTTCCATTTCCCTTTGTGGTCATTACCCTCTTGAAGTATGCCATTCATAAAATTCTCTTTTGCTTCCTTTTTCACTCTATTCAGTTCCCTCATTAGCTGTTTACTAGTTTCTCTACTCTCCCTACCCTCTTTGATTTTCCTGTTTACTATTCTACATTTTCTTTTTAATTTTCTTATTTCCCTTGTATAATAAACAGGGTCTGAGGTCATTTTACCCTTCTTAACAGGTACAAATCTCTTCTCCCCTTCCCAAATGATTCCTTTAAATTTAGCCCAAAGTGTATCCACATTACTCCCTTCACTTATCCAACAACTGAATTGTGATTTAAGGTAAGTCCCAAATACATCAACTTTAGGTTTTCTTTACAATTTCTTGTGTGACCCTCTTATTAAGCCTTTTTGGTACCAGTCCTACATCCATTATTACATCCTTATGGTCACCTATTCCTTCAATTACCTCAGTTTTATCAACAATTTCCCATGGTTTAACCAAGAATACATCTAGTAAGTTATTGAGATGAGTTGGTTTTTGTACTACTTGTGTATATCCTCCCTCCCAAATTAACTTATTTGCCAGTTTCTATTCATGGGCTTCACTTGCAGTTCCACTCCATTCAACTTCAGGCAAGTTTAGATCTCCCCCAATTATTACCATATCATTATTATTGTTTTTATGAGTATAATTTATTATTTTCTCAAATATTTCCATGTCTCTTTCCTCTTTCCTCTCTTCCAGGCCTATATGTTCCCATAATTCCCACCTCCTTCATATTATCATAAACTAATTTTATCCCGAATATTTCATCCCTTTCATCGGTAAACCATTCATGTGAACAATAAGTTTCTTTCACTGGAGTAAACAACCCCCTTCCATTTTATCTTCTTGGTCTCTACGATAGACTGTATACCCTTCTGGAAATACTTCTCTATTACCCATTAGCATGAAGAGTACCTAGCTAAGATATGTAATCCCTACACAACTGCAACAAACTCATCCATCAAATCTTTCAAAATGGTGTTTTGGACTGTTGTTTTAAAATAAATATGTTCTTAGATGTGTTTTTATTTTCTGGTGTTTTTTCTTTTCAAAAAATATTTTATATCCCTTTTGTACACTTTTTTATTTCATGGCTCTGTTTATGCGACACCACGACCTCCTTGACCAGTTTGAGAAATGATGGTTTAGAATACTGATATGAAACTAAAATGAAACAAAGGATGTGAGATAAAAATAATAATAATAATAATAATAATAATAATAATAATAATAATAATAATAATAATAATAATACCAAATGATAACCACCTGGAAGAGAAAAACATATTAGGACTACATACAAGTTACACTTACATTATAGGAGAGAGAGAGAGAGAGAGAGAGAGAGAGAGAGAGTGAGTGTGTGTGTGTGTGTGTGTGTGTGTGTGTGTGTGTGTGTGTGTGCGCGTGTGTGGAGGGGATTAATATCTCGATTATCAAGTATTCTGACCACCAGAATGAAAAGGTACAGTAAGGAAAAGGAAATAATAATAATAATAATAATAATAATAATAATAATAATAAATATAAAAGGCTAATGCTCCACTCCTCAAAGCTCTTTTCTAAACTTACTGGGTCAATTTTTATAATTTGTAGATTCTGTCTTCAAGTGACAGTTTTCCTCAAAAACCAACCGGAAAAGTGGATTTTTCTTCAAATGGCTGTATGTCCCACCGACACAGATGGCTCTTATAGCGACAATGGGACAGGAAAGGGCTAGAAGTGGGAAGGAAACGGCCATGGACTTAATTACGGCATCAAGCCAAGTATTTGCCTGGTGTGGATATGTGAAACCACGTAAAACCATCTTCAGGGCTGGTGAGTGCAAACTCACAGCAAATTAACTCGGTTTGTAAGAGAACGTGCTAGGTTTTTGAGACAAGGAATGCCAGATATGCAAATGAGTAATGCGACATGTGAATAGACAATTATCTCTATATACGAGTATAATTAATTTGGTGCAAGAAAAGAGTGATGGGATTGGAGAACTATGTCCAAAAGCAAGTTAAAATAGCCAAACCTGATCCTTTTCAATTCTGATATATAATATAAAATGAAGCATTATAAGGAGAACACTGCCAGAGAATTCAAAGTGTTAATTAATAATCAAATTGTACACAGATACCTTGCTTCATGATTTCTGAAACGGTTTCAAAATCCAAAACAGCGTCAATGGAGAGCATGAACACATCCTCCAATTTGGTCATGATTTGAGCAACATTCTTCTTACTGAACTCGAGGGCACCAGAAATGATGTTCACTTCATCCTTCTCTAAATCGTTGTATTCATTGGTGACCTAACAGGAAGAAAAGAAAATAATCAATTAGTATTCAGATATTCCCATACAGACTAATAAGAACGAGTAATAAGCCACAGCAACAAGAGAAAATTGTCCGATTCAGTCCGTCCTTTTAAGAAGGACAGCAGAGCACAGGGGCTGAACATTAGCTGTCAGGAGTTCCGCGACATTTTTATTCTCAATAGTAGAGAGCACCACATTTGACCAAGCCGATCGAGTAGATGACAGTGGTTGCAGATTCAAACTATGGAACGGTTCTTTGCCCTAGAGAGCATCGAATATGAGGAGGATATTTCATAGAACGGTTGCACATCTGATCATCCTTCTCAGACTCTGGAATGGTTCTTCTCCATAGAGTGTATAGAATATGATGATGATGATGATGACGATGATGATGCTTGTTGTTTAAAGGGGCCTAACATCGAGGTCATCGGCCCCTAATGGTACGAAATGAAAAGACAACAAAAAGTTATAAAAATCCACTGACCAAAATAAATTAAAAGTCATGAAAAATGAATGGATGGACATGAACAAAAAAAAACAACAACAAAAAACGAGCAAACAAAAAAGGAGTGGATCCAAATCAAAAAAGATCATAGATAATTAATTACTGACCAAGGGCCCACTCATAAAGCACAATCCTGAATCGAGGATGCTTGATGTCTGAAGGGGTCCAAAATCCAGGTCTAAGGCCCCTCAGAATGGTACATGTCGCGAGTAAAGTAGAACCATGGTATATCTCAAGCTGCGGTACTAATCAAAGGTAGCGTAAACTCGCGGTGTTCCAAACATTAATGTACTACTCACAAGTATTGTACGTCGTAAAGGTAACGCAGACCTATGGTGTTTCTCACACAATGGCGCCACTCACAGCCTACGCAAACCGATGAGGTTCCTCACCTAGGTGTACTAAGCACGGGCGCCGGTATTCCCGTGGTGTTCCTCACATAGTGGGTACTAATCACTGGCAACGCAGAGCCACGGTGTCGCTCATATAGTGGTACAACTCACAGGCAACGCCCCGACCCGCGGTGTTGCTCACATGGGTACGACTCACGGGTACTGGAAAACCACACTGAACCCCGCTTGAGTGCTACGAATCACAAAACTATTCAGTACCTAACACAGTGGTACTACGCGCAAGTAACAGCGACCCATGGTGTTCCCCGCGTGATGGTACGAATCAAGAGTAGTTTCATGGTTCTAATTCAATCATCCCTTGGTCGCCCCTTGTAGTCGCCTCTTACGACAGGCAGGGGTTACCGCGGGTGTATTCTACATGTGCGTCCCCCACCCGCAGGGGGTAGTATAGAATATGAGGAGGACGTTGCACGTACGATCATCCTGATCAGACTCTGGAACAGTTCTTCACTCCTAGAAAGCATGGAATATGAGGACGTTTCATTAAGAAGGGTTACACCTTATATCCTGAACAAAGTTCGTCTTGGTTTAGTTGAAGTGACTTGTTCTTCATTAGCTGGTTATTATGCAAGTTCAAAGCGAGGGACCATGTCATTTAGAGATCATGACTCTGCCTAGCAATGAAACTTCGATATACAATACAGAGTACATTGCTGTAATACAAGAGGAAGAGACCTGCCTATACTCGTAAACCATGAACACGCATTTTGAGTAGCTGAGACGGTAAAGCGCTCGCTGGCTTTCTGAGTCCAAGTTGGCAGGTCGGCTGATATTTGAATCTGCTCAAATACGCCAGCCTCCTGTGGGACAGAATTCCGGTACCTCGACGTCTCAGAAAACCATAAAAGTAGTAATACCAATGCGATTATTATTAACAACAGCAAATAAATGAATAGGCTGAAACATACACTCCTCGCTGTGCGGAATCAGTTGAGAATCGTCTTATATCAGTCAATTTTCACTGGAATGATTGTGGCGTGATTGAATGAATAGAGACAGGCGGAAATCACAAACGTTCAGAGCGAGGATTCGAACCTCGGGTCTGCGAGCGATGAAGATTCCCGGTCTATCGCGACAACGCGTTCTGCTAAGATGCTAAGATGGAACTTGCTCTATCATTTCAGGAAATGTTGTAACTATAAGAGGTCAAGAAAGATATTATTTCAGAATAATGAAAACCAAATTCCATGGCGCAACAGCTCCAAAGGGCCTTTGTCTTCCAAACGACCAGTGCTCAGCCCGAGTGCTGCGGATTACGACGTTTCGTGTGGTCGGCACACCGAATCCTCTCCGCCGTTATTCTTGCCTTCCTAGATCGATGCCGCTATTTCACCGTCAACTGGAATCACGTAGGCTGAGTGGACCTTGAACCAGCCCTCAGGCCCAGATAAAAATCCTTGACCTGACCAGAAATCGAATCCGGGACATACGGGTAAGAGGCAGACTTCAGAATAATGGATTGGTTAAACTATGTAGAGCAATGCTGGCAAGATGACTAATATTAACTTAGTTTTAGGGTCATAAACAAATACTCCCTTAATACTGCAACGCCACTGTACATTAATCAAATAATATATAGCCTGGCGCACAACCAGGGTAATCTGTTTAACAGATTTCCCGTGATGTAACAAACAAACAGAAAAAGTGAACTGAACCTATTTTCCACTGTTGCATATCTAACCCGAGATAGAAACGAATTATGATGCAAAACATTCAAGTGTACAAACAAAATTTTATAGTAATTTTATTTAAACGTATGTGGATACTGTCGCTAGTCGAAGGGGGTGTGTTTTTATTTTATCGATTGTTTTGACTCCCAGTCCACAACTATAATTTGAGTCCAAGCAACGGGTCGAAATGTTGTCAATGCTAAAGAGATTGAGACACGACGTTGAATAAAGCTCAAAGTCAAGGAGGCTGCATTGCTTGTCTACCCTGACAAATATTTTCCTAAGATAAACATTTCGAGATAAGTATTTAGAAAGGACGGCGAGTTCGTAAAGTTCAGAAATATATGACTTTGGAGTCCTCCCATTACCCTCATCGTATCTTTAACTCCTCTTCTCTATGCTACACATACAAACAGCATTCCGATATCGGCCAACAAGAAAAAGAAACAGTGCTCCCTGAGGGTTGGAGTCGTCTTCAACTGGAGAAGTTTGCAACATCAGAGTTATATTTTCCTCCTAAATCGGTCTGATGAGTTAGAGAGAACGTGAGTTCAGACTCACGCTACGTTCATCACTACTTACTGAATTATGATTTTGATTACAGTGCTCATCATCATCATCATTATGACATGCATTGTATGTAAGCTTTGGGAAGGCATTCTTTCTGATTATATTAGATATGTTTGTGAAATTAATAACTGGTTCGATAGAAGGCAATTTGGTTTTAGGAAAGGTTATTCCACTGAAGCTCAACTTGTAGGATTCCAGCAAGATATAGCAGATATCTTGGATTCTGGAGGTCAAATGGACTGTATCGCGATTGACATGTCTAAAGCATTTGATAGGGTGGATCATGGGAGACTAATGGCAAAAATGAGTGCAATTGGACTAGACAAAAGAGTGACTGAATGGGTTGCTATATTTCTAGAAAATAGATCTCAGAGAGTTAGAGTAGGTGAAGCTTTGTCTGACCCTGTAATAGTTGAGAGGGGAGTTCCTCAGGGCAGTGTTATCGGACCTTTATGTTTTCTTATATATATAAATGATATGAGTAAAGGAGTGGAATCGGAGGTAAGGCTTTTTGCGGATGATGTTATTCTCTATAGAGTGATAAATAAGTTACAAGATTGTGAGCAACTGCAACGTGACCTCGAAAATGTTGTGAGATGGACAGCAGGCAATGGTATGTTGATAAACGGGGCTAAAAGGTTGTGAGTTTCACAAATAGGAAAAGTCCTCTCAGTTTTAATTACTGCGTTGATGGGGTGAAAGTTCCTTTTGGGGATCATTGTAAGTATCTAGGTGTTAATATAAGGAAAGATCTTCACTGGGGTAATCACATAAATGGGATTGTAAATAAAGGGTACCGATCTCTACACATGGTTATGAGGGTGTTTAGGGGTTGTAGTAAGGATGTAAAGGAGAGTGCATATAAGTCTCTGGTAAGACCCCAACTAGAGTATGGTTCCAGTGTATGGGACCCTCACCAGGATTACCTGATTCAAGAACTGGAAAAAATCCAAAGAAAAGCAGCTCGATTTATTCTGGGTGATTTCCGACAAAAGAGTAGCGTTACAAAAATGTTGCAATGTTTGGGTTGGGAAGAACTGAGAGAAAGAAGAAGAGCTGCTCGACTAAGTGGTATGTTCCGAGCTGTCAGCGGAGAGATGGCGTGGAATGACATTAGTAGACGAATAGGTTTGAATGGCGTTTATAAAAGTAGGAAAGATCACGATATGAAGATAAAGTTGGAATTCAAGAGGACAAACTGGGGCAAATATTCATTTATAGGAAGGGGAGTTAGGGATCGGAATAACTTACCAAGGGAGATGTTCAATAAATTTCCAATTTCTTTGAAATCATTTCGGAAAAGGCTAGGAAAGCAACAGATAGGGAATCTGCCACCTGGGCGACTGCCCTAAATGCAGATCAGTATTGATTGATTGATTGTATCATCATCATCATCATCATGTTTCGACCACGGGGCCCATAGCTACGCCCTAGCATTGTTTCCACTTGTGCCAGGATCCTCACTTTCATCTATCGTATTCAACCTGCCTTGCCTTTGCTGGCGGGACCTAGTGTTTACAGTACACTATGTCTTCTGGTATAGGCTAGAGCAATTTTGTTACTTTCATTGACCTGTCTCTTGTCTTATCCTTGGCTTTGACAATATGAAAGTGACTGAGGTATGAGCGATGCTAGTAATGCCATTCCTTTTGCAGCCAGTCCCTGCTATGAATGGTGTGAAACTGTTGCTCATAGAGTCGGTTGGTGCATGCATTTCAGTGGGCTTGGCAGACTGATATGTAATAGCAAATTCTGACTCAGTGAGGAAAGCAACGGGAAACCACCTCACTCCTCATTTCCCTAGTACGCCTCTTCAGTAATGCCTAGGCCATCTATGACAGCTGATGGCGGAGCTGTTGAGGATCCAACCAGCCTTCGGGCTGATGACTAAACACACACACATACATAGTCAACTCTTGTTCTTTTCCGACCCCGACGGAATTAGAGCATTTTGAGGCCTTTGTCTTTCTCTGGCTGATAGCTTCATTTTTCGAAATGTCGGATCTTTTCCCTTTAAAAAAATTAGTGTTATATAGAGAATGGCTGCCTAGATGTACTTCCTAGTTCTTCTTCTTCTTCTTCTTCTTCTTCTTCTTCTTCTTCTTCACATTATTAGACTACAACGGCATGTTACAGTCGACTGCAGAGCACAATGCTTTCTGAGAAAGAATGTTTCTCTAATTAGTGCGGGTTTGAGGTCAATTTGTTTTTCCGAGCGACACCTTGACGACAAATTGTACAGAAGATAGACGGAAAAATATAATTTAGCAGGGATCATTTGAAAATACTGGGCGCCGAAATGTGAGCAAGCAAGCCATCTTGTTTGTAGGTATCATGATCATAATATATAACCGTTAAGGCTGGCCCCCTGGCAGAGGGACAAAACAATAGTATTATTTTTTCATGTGGGGTAGGGGCGTTAAAAATAGTAATGCTCCTATGGTCTCAGCTGCCATGTGCAGACATTTTAATTTGACGTCATCCAGACTACCTGTGTGTCAATCTCCACGACCCGCTTTAAGAGGAAGTACAACTAGGCAACCATCCTCTACTTAACATTAACCAGAGAAAAAAGCGGAAGGGATCAGACACTTCGAAAAATAAAGGTATCGGTCAAAGAAAGACAAGGGCCACGAAGGAAGTGAAAATGAGACTCCCTAAGCCTCCATACGTAATACTGTCGAATCGGAAATTAACAATAGTTGACCAAGGGAGGACGGATAGGATGGATGAAAGTGAGGAGTCTTTTTTTCTATGGGCTTTACGTCGTACCGACACAGATAGGTCTTATGGCGAGGATTGGATAGGAAAGGCCTAGGAGTTGGAAGTGGCCTTAATTAAGGTACAGCCCCAGCAAATGCCTGGTGTAAAAATGGGAAACCACGGAAAACCATCTTCAGGGCTGCCGACAGTGGGATTCGAACCCACTATCTCCCGGATGCAAGCTCAAGCTGCGCGCCTTTACGCGCACGGCCAACTCGCCCGGTAGCGAGGAGTATGACAAGCAGATCTCTGTAGGGCGGTCTATAGCTGAGTTAATTCCGTCGGGCAATTATCAAATGTGTCACTGGAGATCTTACACAATACACGCCGACATCGTACGCCATGGAGCGTCGAATGGACTTTCTTTCACCCTCTGCCGCGTTGGATCATGCGATCTTGGGATCCGGAGACAGACACACTCCCACTGATCCACAGAGAGAGCTGTAGGGCATTAAAATACAACTACGGTATCCTCTGAGACGTCTGACCCCAGGGGCTCCCAGCTTAGGTTGACAAGTTGAGTCTATATTTGCATGTGCCAGTCTCCTCACTTCCACCTTCCCCATCCAACCACCTCCGGTCAACTCTTGATTTCTTCCGACTCCGACGGTATTAGGTTCGGAAAGCCTAGGAAGTCTTTCATTTTCATGCCTTTTTCTTGACCTGTCCCTTTCTTTTACCGAAAATCTCATTCTTCGAAGAATCAAAACTCTTCCCTTTCTGATTACTGTTAAGATGGATAAAAAAAATAAAGTTATCTCCGCACATGCCATGAAGACCCTTGGAGGGGTGGAAGGTAAAAGCTCTTACTTGTGTCAGGCTCCTCACTTTCATCTATCCTATCCGACCTCCCTCGGTCAACTCCTGTTCCTTTCAGACCCCGACGGTGTTAGAGCACTCGAGGCCTACCGAGTCTGTCATGTTCACGCCCATCATGGCCCTTGTCTTCCTCTGGTTATATAGAGGATGGTTGCCTAGTTGTACTTCCTCTTAAAACAATAATCTCTTCCTGGCCTTTTACCAACTGCTTCGGGGGGGAGGGGGGGGAAGTGGGGTTGTGGTCGTCGAAGAATTAAGCCCAGTTTTACGCCCGGGTGCCCTACATGACTCTAACCTTCCATGGAGGGATGTATTCAATATCATAAGTTTTTTTTATTATTTGCTTTACGGCGGATAGGTCTTATAGCAACGATGGATAGGAAAGGGATAGGGGTGGGAAGGCCTTAATGTACAGCCCAGCATTAGTCTGGTGTGAAAATGGGGAGCCACGGAAAAACATCTTCAGAGTTGTCGACAGTGGGGTTCGAACTCACCATCTACCGAATGCAAGCTGATATATCATGAGTGTATGTGGTGGTTGTTAGTATGGTATGTCGTATGTAAAAGAAGGTATTATAAAGGATGGTTGCCCAGCTGTACTTCTTAAAATAATAATCACCACCACCACCATCTGAGCTAGCGGAATTAACCAGACGCGTATAAAATTATTGGCCGGTCCGGGAATCGAACCCGGGGCCTTCTGACCTCTGACTCTGAATCATTCAGCAAACTATTCAGTCAAGGAAACGGGGTATTAGTCATATGTCGTTCAGGAAGGGAGAAATAACGGAGTTTTAGGCAAGATAAAGCAAGGCGGCAAAATTAAACTCTAAAACCTTACAAAACTATGCAATGCCGCCCATTAGTCAACTAGTGACAGTATTTTAATAACAATTAACCAACACTAACCTGTTAATAAATTAAAACAAAGGTGTGGGATTTATTGAGTGGCTAAACTTATAAACTTACGAACTGATTTTAGATGTTAAAGAATTTAATTTATGAAAAGTCTTTCCCTGACTCATGATAAATTTACATATGAAAATCAATGTTTATGAACAGGACATGGAGTGTAAAGACAGAGATCAAGGTTTGAATCCACATTTGGTCCAGCCTATTCTCTTTTCTGAAAAAGTGTCATCACTTTCATTGATTCTCATTTTCAACTCACATTACGTCTACTGTGACTAAGTTTTGATACCAGTTAGCTGTCTTCTCTACGTCTCAGTCTCACAGTACACGATGATAACACAAGCAGAATACAAACAACAATTAATTGAGTCGTGATTAAATTCCACAACTTGACCCTGCCAACTACGATCAATTCCTTCCACAGTGACGCTAGCCTGCCTGTCGTCTTTCAACAGGGACTGAGCTTTCCGCATGCACAACAGAAGAGTATTTCCATCAGTGTTACACTACAGAAAAGTAGTACGCAATGAAATATGCTTAGCGTGAAACCGCAAAAGTAGTAGTTAGTGGGCTGTAAAACCTACAGTATTAATTTACTACTTAGCCTGATCCTAGTCAAACGTAGAGCTACAGGAACGTAGCGAGTGGCTGCTAGACCATACATACATTACATACATACATACAGTGTACATACATACATACATATTCTTGTGGTTCATAAATACCCAGTTCCGCGAGAAAGTTACGACTCCAGTTTTAACACAAAACAAAACAAATGATGATAGCTTTACGTCTCAAGAAAAAAATATGTTTACGGTTTTCAGAGATGCCGTCCCCCTGTGGGTGGAGGCGGTAAAATAACACCCACCGTATCCCCTGCCTCCAGGCGCTCGCAACTTTGGATTGACGATCATGGGACCCTTAGCTGAATCCTGGTATTGCTTCCACTCCTGCCAGACTCCTTACTTTCATCTGTCCTACCCGACCTCCCTTGGTCAACTCTTGTTTTTACCGACCCCGACGGTATTAGATTATTCAAGGCTTAGTGAGTCCATTTTCACACCCTTCGTGGCCCCTGTCTTTCTCTGGCCGACACATTTATTTTTCGAAGTATTGGATCCCTTCCATTTTTTATCTCTGATTAGTGTTTTTTTGTTATTTTGCTTTACGTCGCACCGACACAAATAAGTCTTACGGCGACGATGCGATAGGAAAGCCCTATGAAGTGGAAGGAAGCAACCGTGGCCTTAATTAAGGTACAGCCCCGGCATTTGCTTGGTGTGAAAAATGGGAAACCACGGAAAACCATCTTCAGGGCTGCCGACAGTGGGGCTCGAACCCACTATCTCCCGATTAATGGATACTAGCCGCACTTAAGCGACTGCAGCTATCGAGCTCGGTGATTAGTGTTATTAAGAGGGTGGTTGCCTAGATGTACTTCCTCTTAAAATAATAATCACCACCACTTTCAGAAATGCCGAGGTGACGGAATTATTTTCTGCGGGATTTTCTTTTACGTACAGCCATAAGACAACTCTACAAAGTGATGTTATCCAGGATTTTCCATGTCGACCCCACGATAAGCTTCGGATAACGCCTCATTTCAAGTCAAGGAACATCTCATTTCTTCATTAATTCAAAGATTATAATTTTACACTCTCTCTCTCTCTCTCTCTCTCTCTCTCTCTCTCTCTCTCTCTCTCTCTCTCCTACTACAAAACCCATAACCAGGTTATAAGGTAATACCTAAAAATAAGCACAGGCTCCTGAAAACCAGGGATATCCTAAACTTATGATTTTTTTTCTAATTTACAAAACTGCCTCCCAATATAGGTAGCCCCGAAGGACTCCGAATACCCCACATGACAATAATAATTAACATTAAAATTATAATATTAAAATACGATAATATGATATAAATTTCAAACAAAACCTAGAGGTATGGATTGTTTATTTATTTATTTATTTATTTATTTATTTATTTGTGGCGAAGTTAGGGCTCTTGGCCCTCTCTTACACTTAACTACATTATACGGCTTGATAATAAATACAAACTTAACATACACTGCATATAATATAATATAATATAATATAATATAATATAATATAATAACTTAATATAGACTAAAACTAAAAGGTCTAAGATGGTGATTTAGAATTTGACAACTCTTCTTTAGTAGCCTACTATGGCGACTATCTCATCTCGTACAAAATAGTATTAAAAGGTTTATTGGCCATTTCTTCATTCAAATGATTACTGGCAACGGTCATTTAAAGAACAGCACGTGATAAAAAATGAATTATTAGTCATTGCATTAATGGTATCTTATTAACAATTAACTCAATTCTATGGATATTTATTTTTCAACAAGGACGGTAAATTCACATGTACTGTAAAAAAAAGTGAAGATCACAAACCAAAATAAAGGAAAGGTGCTTAACGCGGTAAAATGCAATTCAATTACAACGGAAACAAAACTCAGCCATAAAACAGTATACATCCCACTTAAGTGCTTAAAACATTGTTAAATATAACTTCAGCGTCTTTCTTTTTCGCATGGAGAAAATGTTACTCGCTGCTTCTCTTTTTCAGAGAAAAAGAAAAGAAGATGAACTGGGCGGATAATATGGACCAGTGCACGACAACTTTACGAGTGTTTACTATTGGTTTAACGTCGCACTAAAACATACAAGTGTTAGGCGACGCTGAGATGGGGAAAGGCCAGTGATGAAAGCATGCACTGCAGGTTCATGATTCGTACCGCGCAGGCAACTCGTTCGGTGATCTAACAAGTCGACCCTCAAGACTTGGGCAAAGTTTAGAAAGAAAGAAAAGAAACAATTTAATTCCTAAAAGGCAATTTGAACATATTTTACATCATATTGCGCTTTTCAGAATGAACAGAAATCAAACCCAAAAACTAAATCTGTGGCTCACAAGAGGTCATGAAGGGTTCTGGAGCTGTCAAGACGACTGCAGACATTGGAGCGTTACATGGTCAGCGCAAGAACTTCTTAAATCATACTGCTTGATTTCTTCCCCGGTTTCTCTGTCTCTTATTACAGACAGCTCCTAAGTTGATGCCACCAAGCTGAGGACTGGACAATCTTGACTTGCCAAGTATTAACATTGGTTAAGTTCTTGTTTCATTAGTATGCACAGCCTTAAGCTAAATAAATAATACTGAGTGAATCCAGTTCAAACACACATACAAGTCAATAATCGAACCCAAGGCGCTCAGGTAAAAAGACATATGTTACCAATATATTACAGGAGGGTGAAATTAAAACTACACCGATATAAATTAATTCAACTTCAGAAAAATAATAATTTGTTTCAAAACAAAAGACTTTTAGATGATTTTCCAAAGCATGACCATTATTTCAGAATTTTATTCTTCCCTGATACGCTATTTGCTTCAGGTCTACATTATACTTGGAGGCGTGAAATTCAAAACCTGCCGAAGAACTACAAGAGCAGACCGACAGATTCTAACATATCTCCTTTTACACCTGAAATATTCTAATTTCAAGTTATATATGATACCATATTTAGAAAATTACACTTTATAATAGCCTGACTGTAATTGTTATAATATAATTCCTCTTTTGAGCCTTCCCTCGCAGTACTGCTATGTTGTTGTTTTTTTTTTTTTTTTGCTAGTTGTTTTACGTCGCTCCGACACAGATAGGTCTTACGGCGACGATGGGACAGGAAAGGGCTAGGAGTGGGAAGGAAGCGGCCGTGGCCTTAATTAAGGTACAGCCCCAGCATTTGCCTGGTGTGAAAATGGGAAACCACGGAAAACCATTTTCAGGGCTGCCGACAGTGGGGTTCGAACCTACTATCTCCCGAATACTGGATACTGACCGCACTTAAGCGACTGCAGCTATCGAGCTCGGTATTCAATAATTTTATATCGTCAGTGAATGGTCTCTATAACAACCATGCAGCGATCATAAAGGTGGGTGGTGATGTCTCGGAAATTTTCAATGTGATAAATGGAGTAAGGCAGGGTTGTATATTATCACCTCAACTCTACAACATATATGCAGAGTCTGAGTGTCTCTTCAAGAGAGCTCTCGGTGGCTGGAATGGTGGAATCTCGACTGACGGTAGAAAAATTAGCAACTTGCGCTTTGCAGGTGACAGACACTTCCTTTATAGCTGGAAGTGAAGAGGAACTTACTGACCTGTTTACAAGAGCGAAGAATATAAGCCTTCAGTATGGTCTAGAGATAACCCTCCGTGGCTTAAGCGGCAGCGTGCCGGCGTCTCACCGCTGGGTTCCATGGTTCAAATCCCCGTCATTCCATGTGAGATTTGTGCTGGACAAAGCGGAGACGGGGCAGGATTTTTTTCCTGGTACTCCGGTTTTCTCTGTCATATTTCATTCCAGCAACACACTCCAATATAATTCCATTTCATCTGCCATTCATTAATCATTGCCCCAGAGGAGTGCGACAGGCTTCGGCAACCAACACAATTTATTTCCTCGCCGCTAGATGGTGGCTCCATTCATTCCATCCCTGACCCGATCAAATGACTGGAAACAGACTGTGGATTTTCATTTTCATGATCTAAACATTAGAAAGTCCAAACTAATGGTAGTTGATCGGCAGGGTCAAATCCAACTTACAGGATGTCTAAAGGATATGGAGATAATAAAGGAATTTGTATACCTTAGGTCAGTTATCGATAACATGGGAAGCTGTGAAAAAGAGATCAAAAGACGTATTGTTCTAGGTCGTGCTTCAATGCTTAAACTCACTAAGATCTGGCAGAACCGGACAATACCAAAAGCTACGAAGGTGCGCTTGGTGGAATCACTAGTGTTCTCCGTCTTTTTGTATGGCTGTGAGACCTGGACCATGAATGCTAGAGACAAAAATCGAACCGATGCCTGTGAGATGTGGTGTTGGCGGAGAATGCTGCGTGCATCCTGGATGGAAAGAACTAATGTATCCATTCTGAACGAAATGAACATCAACAAACGTCTATCTTCCCGCGTGAGTTAGTGTTACCTCCAGTTCCTTGGCCACATTTTCAGAAGAGAAGGAGAGAACTTGGAAAAGGTCATTCTGCAAGGCAAAGCTGCAACGCAGAAATGATAGAGCGTCGACGCTCAGCAATGAGAAAAACGACTAATAATGGGTGATTGTAAACTAATAAATTAATACGCAGCTTGTGCACAACCTGGCTATCCCTCAGCAAAATACTGACTTTGGAGAAATGTATCAGTCGTATTATCATAATGTCAAAGCAAACAGATAAACATTGACCGAGCGACTTGGTCGTACGGTTAGGGTCGTGTAGCTGTGTGTTAGTGCAATTTTATTTACTGGCAAAAAAGAAAAATGAATTAACCTTTTTTCGACATTTGTTTACCTACAGTAATCTGAGGCAAAAAATTGAAAGTGCACAGACAAAACTATAATTCATATACGAGGGTTGATTCAGAAGTCATGGCAACGTTTTTTCCTCCCGGAAAAAGTTCCAAAACAGGAAATGTACTAATTACATTTTTAACATGTATAAGGACTTTTTAAAAGTGACGCCAGATGGGGGAAGGGAAACACAAATTTCCGGTAACGTATAAGGAGAAAAACAGCATTTTAAAGTAAACTGTTTTATTCTCGTACGTTTATTTTTCTTTGCAAATGGCTTTACGTCGCACCGACACAGATAGGTGTTGTGGCGACAATGGGATAGGAAAGGCCTAGGAGTGAGAAAGAAGCGGCCGTAGCCTTAATTAAGGCACAGCCCCAGCATTTGCCTGGTGTGAAAATGGGAAACCACGGAAAACCATCTTCAGGGCTGCGACAGTGGGGTTCGAACCCACTATCTCCCGGATGCAACCTCATAGCTGCGCGTCCCTAACCGCACGGCCAACTCGCCCGGTACACACAACTTGTTTAACATCCGTACTCTCTTAAGTTGCCTACGGTTCGTTGCCGTCGATAAGGAAGATGGAAATTATCATCAGCTGCACGAGATCTGCCAATGTGTGCTACCTCACGTCGAACTGCTTGTACGATGTCTTATCTGTTGGTAAAGCGTTTCGCATGCAGTGGCTTCTTCTTCAATTTGGGAATAGATCGAAGTCACACGGACTACGATGTACCAACTCTGTTCGATTGGTGTATGGCTTTTAGTGCCGGGAGTGTCCGAGGACAAGTTCGGCTCGCCAAATACAGGTCTTTTGATTTGAGGCGCGCAGGCGACCTTCCCCGTGCCAGGGAAATTAACCAAATATGGTTAAATTCCCAACCCTGCCGGGAATCGAACCCGGTAACCCTGTGCCCAAAGGCCAGTACGCTAACCATTTAGCCATGGAGCCGGACGTCACGAGACAACGGACCTAGGGAACGTGGTCACGCTAGACTGATGCACCCCTACCCCATCTGCCGGCCAGCAACAGTACGAAGTTCATTGTATCCACCGCCGACTTGATGCGTCGTTCTAGATAGCTGGAGCGCAGCGAGGAATCCAGTCGCTCGTGATAAGGAAATTTCAAATAAACGTGTATTATTTCCGTGTTGGCAATTTTCGGGGAATAAACGATTGTGTCCATGACTTCCAAATCAACCCTCGTAGATGAGGAGACTAATATTATATTCCGGTTCCATGGCTGGTCAGCGTAGCAGCCATCGGTTCAGATGGCCCCGGGTTTGATTCCGAGACGAGCCAGGGATTTTAGCTGCGTTTGGTTAATTTTTTCTCTAGCCCAAGGGCTGGGTGTACATGACCATTTTAATACACATGTGCATTTAATTACAATAAGTCACACAACCAATCACCACAGAAACACGCACAATCAGCGAATACTCTACACAGAATTGGCGTCACGAAAGGCATATGGCCGTAAGACGTCAGCCAACATTAATGCCGAGCTTAGCCCAGGAAAGAAGAAGATGAAGACGAGACAAATAATAATTTTATTTGTGAACACAGAGGGTCAGTTTAGTCGAATAATATTTAGAAGTACTTAAATGCGAGAGACTCGTGCCATATTTAGGCTTACTGGTTAATTCAAAGGCCGCTTTTGGAAGCGTAATAACGGCGCACCGCAGTCTCTTAAAATACCGACATTAATAAATAAATTGCACAGCACGGCCGCGTGAGAATCGTCTCTGTTTGGTAAGTGCTTCCCACTTGCATGGACTGAGGCTGGGTTACTGGCTGTGACAGGGCTATAAAACCCATTTTCTCTCAAAGCAGCTCCTGATCGCCTCTAACTACACTTGAGTGGAGTATTGGTGACTTTTTCTTCCATTACTGGATGCAGCTGATAGGCATTGCAATTTTTGCAGCCTCGAAAAACTGATAAGACGACTCCTGAAAAATTGCATTATGCAAACTGTCTTGGAGTTTTATGGAACTGCTAATCTTGTGATCATAAAACGCGAGGCTTCAATATTTGTAGTAGTTCTTGCTTCATCAACCCAATGTTCTTATTTTTTTTTATAATGAGGGCTCCGCACACTATTACGCACAAGCCGAACCACACAAACGTAACTTTCCATTGCATCACATTGCATCGCCTGGAATTCCATAATATGGATTTGTTTGTAAATGTATCAATTTGAATGAAAATTACTACTTCCAAAGGATGCCAATCGGGAAACGTAAGAAGACAATGCCAGGCCGGGAATACAAAACTGAAACAGGTGGACCATTTCAAATAGGCTACTTAGGATGATTAGGATGAATATTCTCCCATGATGGTAGAACAGTATGAGAAGTCCAATCAAGATAGCAAAGCTAAGACAGTGAGCTCGCAGTTGCGATCAATGGTATACTATTCTGTAAAAAGAAGTCGGCTCCTGGACGAAATTATCTTTACATAGATCTATTTTTCAGACCGGCTTTGCTGTACGGGAAAGAAAGCTTGGTAGACTACGAATATCTTATTTGTAAGCTGGAAATCAGAGATATGAAGGTCGTGGGAACGAACGCTAGTGCAAACAGGTGAGAACAGTGGCAGAAAGGTTCTCGGAATGAGAAGATAAAAGCTAAGATAGGAATGAACTGGACGGATAAAACTAGGCTAGGTGACGGGGTCATGTGAGGCGAATGGAGAAGAATAACGTACTCAGCCACGAAGGATAAGAGGAAGACTAAGGTGACGATGATTCGTCTTAACTGTTAATGTTTTAAAGAGAAAATATACGGAACAAAGCGAGACTACAGAGCTTGGAGGATTGTGGAGGCTCATAATTAATTCACAGAGACTTGTAGATTGAACGCTGAAAGGTAACGGTCTACAAGGAAGGTTCAAAAAATTGCAACAAATCACATGGAGAAACTTTATTTTGCAATCAAACACAAGGATATACAGAAGTAGAGCATTGATACGTATTACTATTCAACATTGTCACTATTCATGTTCAAGTACTAGTTCCAGCGGTACACCAAAACATCGATGCCGACATGGAAGAAATCGGCGTCCACCCTGAAACCGCGTTATCCTGAACGGCCGCATCGTTATTGAATTCTCTTTCCACTCAAGTGCTTCATCAATGGTCCGAAGAGATGGAAACAATGGGTGCCAAGTCGGGGCTGGAGGGAGGATGGTCTAATACCTCCCACCGGAAGCGCCGTTAACAATTCGCGTGTGCTGTTGGCTGCATGTGGCCTGGCGTTGCCGTGCAGCAACACGACGCCTGCTGCGAGAAATCCTGATCATCTTCTCCGAACTGGTACACGCGAACGATCCAGTGTGTCACAGTAACTGTCAGACTTCGCCGTCGCTCGCCTGGTGAGCAAGTACACTATCTGGAGCATCCCCCTTACAGCCCTGACCTGGCATCCAGTGATTTCTATATCTTCGGACAGCTGAAGAAGCAACTGGGAGGTAAGCAATTCTACGGCTATATGGCCTTTCAGCATACCGCCATGTCGTGGCTTCAGGTTCTGAAACACAGATTTCTTCCATGCCGGTATCAATGCCTTGGTGTACCGTTGAAACAAGTGCTTGGGCAAGAATGGTAACTATGTTGAACAGCACCGCGTATCAGTGCCTTCCTACTGTGTATCCTTATAGGCCTACTTGCCTATAAAATGAAGTTCCTCCGTGCGAGCTCGTGTTACTCTATTTTTGAAGCGCCTTTGTAAAATGTGCAGAGGTTATATGTTTTATTATCAAAGAGCACGCTACCGCAGTACTCTAGCCACTCGATTGGCAACCAGTTCGAATCCCGACGATTTGCGGCAAAAAATTCACTAGGATCAGCACATGGCAGCACCAAGGGCTTCTCGTCTTTAAACACCCGCCCAAGTCCTAAATTGAGCCTGAGTGGTGGTGGTGATTATTGTTTTAAGAGGAAGTACAACTAGGCAACCATCCTCCACATAACACTAATCAGAGAGAAAAAAATGGAAAGGGTCCAACACTTCGAAAAAATGAAGGCATCGGCCAAAGGAAGACAAGGGCCACGAATGGCGTGAAAATTAAAGACTCCGTAGGCCTTGAGTGCTCTAATACCGTCGGGGTCGGAAAAGAACAAGATGTGACCAAGGAAGGTCGGATAGGATAGATGAAAGTGAGGAGCCTGGCACAAGTAAGTGGAAGCAATGCCAGGACTCAGTTAAGGACCCCTTTCAGTCGCCTCTTACGACAGGCAGGGGATACCGTGGTATCCTATTATTATTATTATTATTATTATTATTATTATTATTATTATTATTATTATTAAGTTATTAGCTTTACGTCACAGTAACTACTTTTACGGTTTTCGGAGACGCCGAGATGCCGGAATTTAGTCCGCATGAGTTCTTTTACGTGCCAGGAAATCTACCGACGCGAGGCTGACGTAATTGAGCACCTTCAAATACCACCGGACTGAGCCAGAATCAAATCTGCCGAGTTGGGGTCAGAAAGCCAGCGCCTCAACCGTCTGAGCTACTAAGCACGGCAATAATAATAATAATAATAATAATAATAATAATAATAATAATAATAATAATAATAATAATAATAATAATAATAATAATAATCACAGTGGTCTCAAATTCGAACACAAAGGGAAAAGCAAAAGTTCGAATTATCCACAATTCGAATTAACCAAGAATAGCTATTTTAACGAAAATATAGTACATACAGCACTGTATAAATTCATAACATAATAAATTAATTGTAATGAATAATTATTACAGTATTATGCATTCTACCGTACCTTAACAGCTGCCATGTTGTCATGTACTATAGATTAAATTTTTCACACAAAATTATAATGCATAAATATTAACACTAGTAAAACTTCGGTATGGGAGAAGGGGAAGATTTCCAGTGGCCAAATGCGGATGGTCAAGGCCATGGCGATCCTATACTCATTGACAGCCGCAGAGATAAAAGTGGAGTCTGTTAACAATAGCGACTACCTGACCATAATTAGGAAGCTACAATAAAAACAGAGACTTCTTGGGAATTATTTGAAGGCTTCATTCAATTCATGGAACCGTTACAAAATTAACTTGCGATACAATCCAGACTTCGAATTATCCAAATTTAAGCTTTGAAAATTCGAATGAAATGAGATTCTTTTTGTACTGATTACAATACGAATTTCAAGGGAAATAAACTTATGTTCGAATTACCCAGTGTCGAATTAACCAGAGTCCACTGCAATACCGGTAATAATAATAATAATAATAATAATAATAATAATAATAATAATAATAATAATAATAATAATAATACATTGAGATACGTACTAAACAGAATGCGGTTACCAGACGCAACACGCAATGTTGAAAGGCAGAATTATTGGGACCATGGTGATCTGATAACACATACAAATTGTAACAGAGTTTGGACATTATTAGCAGAGCACGTTGCTAGGCCTACTGGTAACGGAAGGCCCTAACGAAATGTAATGGACCTGAACGAGGCAAGAATAATAGTTGGTACTAATCTATGGGGTCCGCCTCTGTGGTGTAGTGGTTAGCGTGATTAGCTGCCACCCGATTCCCGGCTCTGCCACGAAATTTGAAAAGTGGTACGAGGGCTGGAACGGGGTCCACTCAGCCTCGGGAGGTCAACTGAGTGGAAGTGGTTTTCCGTGGTTTCCCACTTCTCCTCCAGGCGAATGCCGGGATGGTACCTAACTTAAGCGTGCCGACAGCGGTAGTTACCCTACGTATGGTTACAGTGTTGCCAGATTGCTACTCTTTAACGTCCGTTTTCTACCGGATGTACTCGCAAGACGAAATTTTGTAAGAGACATTTTTTTATTGCTGGCATGTGAGGAGTCGCGCTGCGACGCCCGAGTACGCGAATTACGCTTCACCCTGTATATACACGGTATATAAAATAAAGAGTTTTGCCTGTACATTGCTCAGAATTGGGAAATAATGGTATTTCTGTACAATGACGAATACTCGTTATTTTTTAACCTGTTTTGTAAAAGGAGTTTCAATATGTAAACGTTTCGGTGAGGAATGCGCACCACTGGCATGCAGTGGCGAGAGTCGGGATAAGGCGCTGTAAAGAAACTGCTAGCTGGAGCAGATACCGAGTTTTAGCCAATGTTTCTCGGGGGAACAAAGCAAGTGGTAAGTATTAATAGGCCTACTGCTATGATATTTATTTTAAATTATTTTATGTGCACTTGTATATAACGGCCTCCTAAAGGTAAAGTAGGCCGATAATGCCACGATGGGACTATTTTGGCCATCATTTCCAAAATCTCTCGTATTTTTAGTTTGAAAAGTTGGCAACCCTACATTCACCTGCTTGCCACGCGCATTCGTCAGTCTGGCAGTCTCTGTCAAGGATCATATAAGAGAAATAGATCCGTCACTCCTGTATAATAAAGTTGGCTGAGAAAACAGATCATGGAAGCTATAGTGGCCACTTACTCTCTGCCAACATAAGGAAATAAATCCCACGATAGTACCTCGTAGTAAACACGATGATGATAGTTGTTACTTTGTTAAAATTTTAATTGTGATAGAGATAATGATTGTATTTCGGTAGGAAAGTTGTATCTAAAGCTTCTCTCGTGTCTTTTACTTGAAAAGTAAATTGCAATTACCGTATTTGTATGTTGGCAATACTGTTATAACGCTAGCTTGTATCGTTGTTTCACCGTTCGCATTTTAATGTAAATTTACATCTATTAAGTGATAAATGCAACATTGATTACTGAAAATGTTAATGCAATTCATATAAAACCCCAAAACGCCCATACTTGCCTAAATCACGATCTAACATAACCTCATTCTTTCGTTCGTTCGTTCGTTCGTTGAACCCTTCCCACGACTTTTATGCATGGGAATGGAAAACACGAGAAGGAAAGGATGAAAGTAAAATACAGCATAATGCACACAGTTTATATTTTGAATTTATTTATTCCAAACAACAGATAAGAAGCACAATCACACAGACGTTTACTCGCAACAGCTAGGTAGTTCAATGTGAAGTACGTTCATGATCATAATACTATTTCTTCACACTAAGAACGCGCATAATTATAATTTCACACCATACTCTCAAAAAACTGGATCAAAAATCTCGTTCAATGCGAAAGAATCTCAACAAATTTTCGTCTAACAAGCACTATTACATACCGTACGACCAAAGTCCATTCGCGCGCAACGATAACGGTGTTGTGTTTTGAATTTGCTGTACCACGCAACTGAATGTGTAATGCCAACCTCTGTCTTCTAAATTAACCCCGTAAAAGTGAATTTTAGTTTTCATTAGTTGGCGGAGATCGATTGGCCCATCTCAGAACTGCTTCGGACGCTCCCTATGAAGTGTCACCCCCCTGGTCTCTGTAGAAGGGGCACATAGTTGTAGAACCAACAGATCGGTTAAATATATCTCGTAAGAAGCCTCCAAAGTTGGATTTTAGATTGTAAACTGAACATACCATTCACTGTATAACTGTTGTTCTTGTTCTGTATTTTAATGTAAGATTTTGTGGTGTACTGCAGTCTAAATATCTACACAATTCATTTGTATCAGTGTCTTTATAATGACAAGTCCTGCATATGCACACCACACACGTACAAGCACCTTCACTGTGTTCTATCATAGGTTTTTTTTGTAACTATAAAACACACACACACACACACACACACACGACCCCATCGCTACTGCTCTTTTGTGTCTGTTTCTTATTGTGTAGTCAAATACTACATGATTTTTAAGTGTATAATCACGCCGTACTTCTATTTGATTGTAATACATATGTAACCTTGTTCCTTTGGTGAAAGTTTTATTATATAGTAATTAGTCAAAATCTCAAAAAAAAAACTATTATTACCGCTCTTAAGTTGGTAAATTGTCAACCTTCACCTCTCTGTCGAAATTCGCTCAGAAAGCATTCTAAAACATAATATTTTGTAGCTTCTTTTCCCTCTCAGTTTTGATGTGTATAACCCGCCCTCCCCGCCCCGTCCGCTATACACCACAAACCCGGGTACAATTTTTTCCCACACTCCCCCACTTCTAATTCCCAATCGCCGCTACTGCTGGAATGTCCTTCTTGGAACCAGTTTCTGCCTCGAAGTACCTACCTATACATACCCTTCCATTTTTCACTAAAATTTGTATGACTGCCAATTATGCTTGCCATCATGTTATCCTTAGCCGACTTCTTTGCTAGATTCAATTTCCTAGTAAGTTCAATTTCTCCTTGCTTCCAAAGCCATTTCTAACTATTTCTTTCCAACCTGCACCTCCTTCTCAGTCTCTTTACTTCTCAGATATAACATAGTGGGTTTTTACCATTCCTTACCACCTTTAAAGGTACCTACCTGATTTCACATTTCTCAACAATTGCTTTAAACCACCGATCATAGTAACTTTTTTTTAAACCCTCGTGCTTGTTTTATCAGCCATATGGTCCTGCCTAATAGTCCTACTTTTACGACCTTCCTTTCTATCACATTTATTTTTAACTACGACAGAAACAGCTTCATGATCACTAATACCATCTACTACTTCTGTTTCTCTACATTGCTCATCTGGTTTTATCAGCACCACGTCCAGAATATTCTTCATAATGCATAAATATAGGTAAATTTTAGATTTTAAGACGACTCTAAAACATGTGAGGTATACTGTATTTGAACAGTCCATTATGTGGCACAAACACGCGTTGGGAATAAGCTGAATGAACCACGCAAGAGGAAATGCAATGGAAATACGGACCAGCCTTCAGTAACTGAAATCGATATCTTCACAATACGAACGTATTGACTGGACGAAATTGTCCCTGGAAGGCTAATAATTTAAAAGTTTCAGCGGAAGTGGACTGCCACTGAGATAAAGAAATACAGCCTCTCACTTCACACTGTAAACAAAATATTCGGTGAGTGGATACGGTCATTGCAATTTTCAACGAAGTTCTTTTCTTCGGAAAGGAGAGGTGAGTGCAGATGTACGATGTATTAAGCTCTTCGTGAAATCAAAAGGAAAAGCTTGTGTGCGGCAAAGAAGAATGGCTAAGAGGTTTGAAAACTAGGTTGTTTCCTCCAAGTACAAAACGGCGACATTAGTCGAAATCAGCGATGGATACAGAAAAAGAGTCCTTTTGCAAGTACTTGGGAGTGTACCAGGAACGTACGTTAAGTGGGGAAGTACATCTTTATAGGTCATAACATTTTTTGATACAAATATTCCTTATGGCTGGGTGTCATTTGAAAATTTGTGTTGCGGAAGTGTAATCCTAGCAACCGTGCAGGCTGTGATGTAAGGCATGGATTGATGCCCAGACAGTGTTACTAACAACCGTGCAGACTATGCCTTATGTAATTAGCAGCCGGAGACGGATGACCACGATCGAGAGACATTTTTTATGATTATTTAATTTTCGCAAAGGGAAAAGTGGTTTCCATTTCATTCTTCTTCCACCTCCAGGTCATGCAGGTCCTTGGAGGACTAGAAGGCAAAAGCTTCCACTATCCGTAACCTCGGCACTAGACGCGGGAACTGAGCTAGGAATGAGTCTAAGCACATCGATATATGGACACATTTGAGCCAGTATTGAGTCTAGTAGTAGTGACTAACTAGTATTTCCTGTAATATGTATTGTTTTTCCATGGCATTGCCTGTTGTACTCTTGTTGTTGTAGTTGTGTAATTATGTTTCAACTTTCTGTATTATCGTACTACTGTAAGTGTCCATTGCCACCGGGATATTTCCCAATTGCGATGTATTTGTTAATAATAATAATAATAATAATAATAAGCCTACATAGGCTTGGGTCTGTCCCAGCCGTACCAGAGCTTGCCGAGCTCACTGTGCCAGTAAGCGAAATGAGTTTCTTCGAGGCTCGTGGGTTGGTTGTTTTTCACAGGTTTTGTTTTTTGTTTTGCTAGTGCAAGGTTTTCGGCGACGGAAGGAGGGAAAGGGCTAGAATTGGGAAAGTAGCTGCGTGGTGGTAATTAAGGTACAACCCCAGCATTTTCCTGATGTGAACATGCGAAACCATGGAAAACGATCTTCAGGGCTGCCGACGATGAGATTCGAACTCTCCATCTCCGGAATGCAAGCTCACAGCTATGCGACCCTAACCGTACGGCCAACTCTCTCGGCGGTAGGCTCGGTAGGCCAAGGCCCATCAGGGGTTCTGTGCCATGGGGTTTGTTTGTACCTCGGTGTCTCAGATGAAAAACGTAAAAGTAGACATGATATTGGCTTTTAGGCTTATGCCGTGTCAAGAAAACAATAATGAGCAGGCTGTGATGTAAGGCATGGATTGATGGCCAGACAGTGTTACTAACAACCGTGCAGACTATGTGGTAGTCATATGAAATCCACATACTACATACTAGCCTCCCCAAACCAAAACGCTTCCCATCCGACGTTTCGCAGAGAACAATGCTCCGAGCCTTCAGAAGAAAATCTCGACTGTTCACGAGGAAGGCTTCCCATATCATGTCTACAAGTACGGGCCGTGAAAGCATCAATGTTAACGCAAGTAGTTTGTGGGACGTAAAGCTATTATTATTATTATTATTATTATTATTATTATTATTATTATTATTATTATTATTATTATTATTATTATAACAACAACATAGGGAATATTCTTCATGATGGCTGCCTAAATATCATGAGTGTGAAGTTTTGTACATCCGAGATCTGGAATCAAAAGTTGTTTTGGTCCAAACAAACAAGTGGTTGTGACTGTCGCTGTTAATTACACCGCAGTTCGTTCAAGTGAGCCCAAAAGCTCGCCGCTTCAAGGCCGAACTAAACTTTAACAATGTTGTTTACTTGGGTATTAACCACATTACGAGTTCGGTCGAGCTTAGCAGCTGCGCTCATATGCTGACACACGCCTACCTCCTCCCTTTGAAGTCGTCATACAGATAAGAATGTTTGCCAATGTTATTTAACACTCACAGTTCGTCTGTGTATCTACCAATTAAGCGGAAATTTAACAGTTCTTTCAAAGGAAATAAATTTAAACACACGGCAAGTTGCACGGAGGCAAAAGTCACAAGGTAACTGTTTCGTGTATGAGGCTGGGGACATCCTGATCGCCTGTATTTATGAAATCGTCTGTTTGTCTGAATTTTTTAAAAAAATAAAGAACCGATACTTGTTGTTTTACACCGAATAGGACAAATAGGGCTCACTTGGATTTTTTTTTTTTTCTGTTTGTTACGGGAAAAATTCTGAACGAAGATGTGCGTGTGCTGCCTAGAAGTGAGTTCAGACTGGCCTGTGCTCGGCCGAACTTGTGACACAAATTCGGCGATTGAGTTTACTGCCTCTCTTCTTGCATTTCTCTGTGATACATTGGCCTTTTAACCTCATACAAACACTAACAGATTCCTTAATCCACCCAGATCCTGCCATTTTAGAAGTGTTCGTTTATGTTAACGAACGAGATTCACAATCTTCTCACGTCGTAGCGGCAGTATCATCGTCATGTCAGCTTCGGTAATTGGTCCGTCCCGCAAAATTAATTTTAAGGAATAGAACATGTCCCATTTTATTAAGAGTTTTATCAAAGGTATTATAAAATTTGAATTCGACCGTGAACAACATAAGTGTTATAGAATTCAATTATTGTACAATAAATATGAAGGAAAATGTTACCGTGAACAACAGGCATTCGGATTTTCTGCACACCAATAGCAAGAGTTATGACATGACTGTTCACACGACCATTAAGATGAAACCAGAACTCTGACATACAAAAATACGATGTTGTAATGATAATTGTCTCACCATGTTAGCCGCTGAGATTCACACTGGCGACTGATGCTTGCCAGGTCGAACACGTGCAGGCTGCTTGCAAGGTCAAGAACTATGCACGCGCCTCCCATAATGCAGTTGCCGTAACGCAGACTACAAACACCGTGCGTTCGGTCTGGGTTGATATGACAGACCCTGTATGTTTGACCCTGCAGTGGACAAAATGTTATACGAAGGAAGGAAGAGTACTTCTGATGGTCGGCAATAAAGTTGAGTGGCGTTGAACGGAGAACGAAACAGATGTCACGAGAAATTATGCAATAAACTAGGTTACTACGGTACATAAAAGATGATGAAAAGTGAGCTATATGTATTAGTCCTACCGTACGACGGTTTGAAAGTCGCTATTGTGGTTTAAAAAGACTGACAAGAAGAAGAAGAAACTGTAGAAGGACAAAAGAAATAGGATACTACAGACAGAGAAGAAGACAAGAACAGTCTTCTGTTCACTGCAAGAGACTTCGAGGACTTCGTAATGCTCCCTCCAATCACAAAATGTATCTTCATGTTTATGCGCACACTTACAAAATATCCAATGGCACTATGCTTTTCACATAGGACCAAGTGTTTTAGAAAAGTATGTAGTCACATACTTCACAAACTGAAGAAAACTCGGCTGCCTAAGTTCAACAGTTCGATCGGCTTTTATAAAATATCTTTGGCCGTATCCCACCCATGAATCATCAAACTTACTTCAAATGTCACGATGGCGTCACTAGTTTGAAGTCGGGCTTCGGTCAAACGAGCAGATAATGCAGCTTCAAGTGGGCAACAAATAAAGCAGGAAAAATACGCGCCTTGTGTTGCAAAGTGACAGGCCAGGCGAGGCAGTACATGCAGTTGGCAGGAAGCAGTTCATGGAAATGCTGCTGAAGCGATAGGCTCCACCCATTACTTTCGCTGCATAAACTGCAGGAGCGTGCCCACATGAGGCGGTATTTACTGCGTGCTTCGTTAAACTTCATTACATGCTGAGTACATTACGGTATATAAAATATGGAGTATGTGGACAGTGAATGTGTCATTCTAGAAGTGGGGAAATATCCATGTTTGTATAATAAACAATGCGACAATTTAAAAAATCGTAATATAAACATAGAAACATGGGCAAATGTAACACTAAGTATTGTTAGAGGCAAGTGGGGAAAAAATGCCCAACGAGGAAAGGAATGCATTAGGTAAGTACAAAATAACTATTATAATTGTGTATTCCTTTTTCTTAAAACACTTAACATATTTTTACAAAATACCGAAAAAAAGTAATCCGAAGTCCATCAAACAAATAAAACATGAATTTACATTGTCATTAGGTTTTGTACAAGTTCTTTAATAGTAATGCTATTGGTTTTTACGTCCCACTAACTACTTTTACGGTTTTCAGAGACGCCGAGATACCGAAATTTAGTCCCACAGGAGTTCTTTTACGTGATAGTAAGTCTACCGACACGAGGCCGACGTATTTGAGCACCTTCAAATCCCACCGGATTGAGCCAGGATCGAACCTGCCAGGTCGAGGTCCGAAGGCCAGCGCCTCAACCGTCTGAGCCACTCAGCCCGGGAAATACAATGTTTAGCATGGATGAAGGATATATTTCGTAACCTCTATTATGTTACATTGCGTCTTCTAATTATATCCACTGAAGATATTGCATTACTGCAGTCCTGTAGCAGTTATTGTACTCGTCAATCACTCAACAGTTATCGTCTTAGCTCGACTGAATTCATTGCGAAGACAAGAATCAGAATCATGATTCATTTGTACCGAGAGCATAGTCTTTTTCCTCATAACTACTACAGAAGTGACTCCAACGTCGTACATGTAACACGGTTAAAGCGACATTCGCAACAAGATTCGTAACTAAATTAAAATTAAATCTTCGGAAACAACAGTTGATCGCTTGGTGTGACATGCACTGCAGCTACTGCAGTTCAGTGGTGATTGAGCGAGAACTGGCGACCACGGGGCCCTTAGCTGAGTCCAGGTATTGCCTTCACTCATTTGTGCCAGGATCCTTACTTTCATCTATCCTAACCGACCTTCCTTAGTCAACCCTTCTTCTTTTTCGTCTTTGCGATTTTAAATATCACACAAATACTACCGACATGCTGCAACATCTCACGTCTAGGCGTCCTCTATATGTTTCCGAGGCTTAGGGAGTTTTTCATTTTCACGCCCTTATAGCGACTCTTGCCTTTCTGTTAGGTTTCCGAGGCCTAGGAAGTCTTTTACTTTCACGCCCTTCGTGGCCCTTGTCTTTCTTTGGCCGATATCTTCATTTATCGAAGTGTCGAAGACCTTCCACTTTTCCCCCCTCTGATTAGTGTTAATATAGGATGGTTGCCCAGTTCTACTTCCTCTTAAAACAGTAATCACCACCACCACCACCACCACCACCACTTCCTTCATTGTTTTCAACACTTATTGATGTGAAGTGACCATTTACACATTTTCCCGGCTGGGGAAAGAACCACTATCACAAAATATAATCATCATCATCGTCGTCGTCGTCGTAAGTGTTGACAACTCTAGCGATCTGAAATCTTTTTGAAGTCATTTAAGGACAACATTTCAAAGATAGCGACTAGCGATTTTGCCATTTAGAGAAAATTCTGTCGAATTTGAATTTATGTCTTGGTAAGTTTGGTGAGCCAAGTTCGTTTTGCGCTTTGCATAATCGCGTGGGCACGTGATGCAATATTAATCTATGCATTTTAAGTAATGGCATCTGAGTACACGACTCATTCACACGTCTCGCCGACACACTTTCTGTAAGGGAATGGAGATAGGTAATTTTAATTTCCCTGTGATGAGATTGCTGAGTTGATGATGTTCTTCTGACTAGACCAGCATCAGCTCTAAGCTCACATAATCTGCATCTGAATTTCCCTTAGTTTATTTGTAGCAACGTTGCTGCCCTTAAAATGCGCCACTATCGCCGCCAGAGCGTTTGTAACGCACAAATTCGTGTGTGCTCCGCACGGAGTATGGTGCATTTTAATAGATTTTTAACTGCATTCTTTATGCTGGCACGTACTGGCTACCACAATCTTATCCGTTATTCCCCAAAACTTCAAAATTCCATCCAGAGCTGTAGCTATATGTCACTAGTATGAGAACCTGGAAGTGCTTTCGTCTGAAAAACGAAGCTCTTTAAAACATTAATCGTAACGTAGTGACACGTAACCGTTAAAAATGAGAGGATTTTGTCGGTAGACCATAGATGTTCGTAATGTAGTGATAAATAACCGTTAAAACTTAGCGATATTTGTCGGTGGACCACAGTTCACTCGTAATGGACACACTGTGTGTTTCTTTCAGGTGGTGATGATGGTGGAACCCGCTCGTTATTATGATCGAAAGACTAATTGTGTTAAGGTCACCAATTTCCGCAGCTTACCAAGAAAGAGCTCCAGAAAACCTAGACGCACAGGAATGGGAAGAACTGGATGCATGCCCCAATCTATATATATAAAATAACTTGTCCTGACTGACTGAGTCATCATCGCCGAGCCAAAACTACTCTACATAAAGGAATGAAATTTTGGGAATACATTTATATTGCAATGTAGGTGCCCGCTAAGGGAGGATTTTAGGATATTCCTTTGCTAAGGGGGTGACAAGAGGGGTTGAATTTTAAAATGTGTGTATCTATATCTCGAAAACTGAACAGTTTAAAGACATGAAATTTGGTATTTGGAATCTCCTTTAAAAATAAAGAACCACGTATCCCATTACCGGGGGTGAAAAAAGGGGGAAAATGGGTTGAACACACAAAATAAAGAAATACGTATATTTTTGCTTTTGAAAATCCAATTAATGGGGGTTAAACAGGAGTGACAAATGGGGTGAATTAACAGAAAATCAGTGTATCTGTATCTCAAAACTTTAAAAGTTTACAGATGTAAAAATTGGTATTTAGAATTTCCACTAAGGGGCGAAAAGGGGGGAAAATTTGTTGAATACCTTTTATGAGGATACTTATATCTCAAAAACTGAAGTGTTACAGGCATGAAAATTGGTATTTGCAATCTCCTTTAGAAATAAAGGAACACGTATTTTTTTGTTTTTGAAAAATCCAATGAAGAGGGGTGACGGGAGTGACAAACGGGGTAGAAATTAAAAATATATATATATATCTAGGCCTACAATATATCTCAGACACTTAATATGATACAGACATAAAAACCGGTACATGGAATCTTCTGTAAAGAGATATAGATAATTTTTTCGGAAAATCCACTTAAGGGGAACAAAAAAGGGGGTGAATTTTTAGAATGAGCATATCTACAGTATATCTCAAAAAACGTAACATGTTACAGAAGTGAAAATTGGTACTTTTAATCCCTTTCAAAAATAAGAAACAGGTAGTTTTGTTTTAGGAAAAACCACTTGGGGGAGGGGGGAGGGGCGGGTAGATAGGACTGAAAAGTGGGTTGAATTCTTTGTATTAGGATACTGATATCTCAAAAACTGAAGACGTTACAGACGTAAAAATTTGTGACTGGCATCTCATAAAGAAATGCATATTTTTTGTTTTCGGAAAATCCACTTAGGGGTTGAAAAAATTGAAAAATTAGTTAAGTTATTTGTATGAGTCTACTTATATCTCAAAAACTATAGATGTTACAGACATGAAAATTGGTGTCCGGAATCATCTTTAAAAGTAAAGTAACGCATATTCCTTTGATTGCAGAAAATCCAATTAAGGGGGGTGAACGAACTGAAAACAATCATTAATTATTTGTATGAGGATACATATATCGTATGAAAAGTAAAAAAAAATCTTATGTGCATATTTATATATGAAAAACTGATGGTTACAGAGCGGAAATCGGTGTTTGGAATTTCCTATAAAATAAAGAAACACGCATTTTTGGGGGGGAATCAACCTAACAGGGGTGGGGTGAAAATGGAGTTTAATTCTTTTTGTGAGGATGCTTATATCTTAAAGAAAGATGTTAAAGACGTGAAAATTGGTATTCGGAAATCTAAAAAAAAAAAATAAACACGTCTTTTGTTTTCGGAAATCCACTTACCGGGGGAAAGAATTGAAATATTCGTTGAATTATTTGTAAGAGGATACTTATATCTTTAAAAGATAAAGATGTTACTTAGTAATTGGAATCTCCTTTAAAAAGAAACACGTAAAAATTTAGTTTTCGGAAAATCGACTTGGGGGGGGGGGGTGAAAATAAGTAAAGAAGGATTTGAATTCTTTTCAAGAGGATACTTATATCTCAGAATCACATATTTTTTTGTTTTCGGAAAGTACACTTAAAGGGAGAGGGGGTGGGAAAAAGGGAAAAAGAAGCTGAATTCATTTTATGGGGATACTTATATCCCAAAAACTGAAGATGTTACAGACGTGAAATTTGGTACTGTATTTCAAATCGTTTAAAAATAAAGAAACACGTACTTTTTTTTGGAAAATCCACTGAAGGGGTATGAAAGAATAGTAAAAGTGGGTGAATTTTGAAAATGAGTACCAGTATATCTACAGTATATGTCAAAAAACTTAACATGTTACGGAGGACATGAAACTTTATATTACCGCGTGATTTGGCCGTGCGGTTAGGAGAGAGCAGCTGTGAGCTTGCATCCGGGAGATAGTGGGTTCGAATCCCACTGTCGGCAGTCCTGAGTTTTCTGTGATTTCCCATTTTCAAACCAGGCAAATGCCGGGGCTGTACCTTAATTAAGACCACGGCCGCTTCTTTACCAAAGCCTTTCCTATCTGTGTCGGTGCGACCTAAAAGTAAAATATAAAAATAGAAAAAAAGACTTGGTATTTGGAACACGTACTTTGTGTTTTCGGAAAAGGCACTTAACGGGGTGTGAAAAGAAGTGAAAAAGGAAGTGAATATTTTTTAATGAGGATGGTTATATCTCACAGACGCGAAAATTAGCATTTGGAATCTCCTTTATAAGTAAAGGAACATGTACTTCTCTTTATTTTTGGAAAATGGGAAGGACTGATAACGGGGTTAAATTCTCTTTACGGGGATTATAGCCTATCTCAAAAACTGCAAATGTTACGTCGTGGAAATAGATATTTGGAATCTCATTATTATTTTTTTTTTTTTCCGATTTGAGAGAAGACTCTTTCTCGTATGTAGAGTTCTATGTTGCATGGCCACCATAGCCCCAAAAGGCAATAATACAAACGTGGTTTACAAAGAGTTTCCGGGGTAAATGAAACTCAGTTTGTCGGTGAATGTTTATACTTTAGGGATTTTCAGATAATACAGTACCGAGGAACGATTTCGTTTATTATTTTACGAAATCTACGCGAGCGAAGCCGCGGGTAACTGCTAGTTAAAGATAAAACAAGATGTGGCTACACGATGCACAGTGGTCGACGAGTTCGTTGAGACTCATGGCATACAGCGAATAGTGTGGCCGGCATATTCTAGGGATATAGACTACGCTGAATATGCATAGTGTGAACTGAAGAAAGCAAGCAATTGCTCCAATCCTCCTGCTAACATTCAGCAACTGACTGAAGATAAGTGAGATAATCTGTCCCAAAATGAGTTTTATTATTTGGCGCTGAGTATGCCTCGTCGTGTTCTAGTACGCCTCAAGGCCCGAGGTGGCTATACACGTTCCTGACCTGCCACACAATGAACGATAATTTTGTGGAGCGGTTTAGGTGGGCCAAACATGCAGGAAGGTAGTAACGAGGGTTAAGGAACACGTCAGATGCGTACGTCTTTATTAATAACCTTCACCATAATGGCCAGTATTGGGTCCGCATTGAATTAATCACAGTAAATAGAGATATAGGTAATCCGCCCAGTCAATACTATGTATTAACATTGATTTACATTTCGCACTTTACAATATATAGTAGGAGCCTACATTTTTTTTTCACAAGTTGTTTTACGTCGCACCGACAGAAATAGGTCTTGTGGCGACGATGCGATAGGAAAGGGCTAGGAGTTGGAAAGAAGCGGCGGTAACTTTAATTAAGGTACAGCCTCGGCATTTGCCTGGTGTGAAAATAGGAAACAACATCTTCAGGGCTGCCGACAGTGGGATTCGAACCCACTATCTTCCAAATACTGGATACTGGCCGCACTTAAGCGACTGCAGTTATCGAACTCTATAGTAAGCCTACATGTTTCGAGAAATATGTCGATGGCTTACTTCCAAAACCTCGTATCTCCCAATGCACTTCCTATCCATGTTCTACCTTAAGACTGGTCACGCCTCCCAGCCACATATGGATGTACAGTCACAGAACAATTTTCGTTGTGTTCATTTTCCTATGCTGATGTGTAAAGGAAAATGAACCTTAAATATATTATACTGTAGGAGTGCTTAAATTTGCCATTAAAACAACATCCCTGCAATACGGTACGATAAGGTCCATTTTCCTTTACACGGTCGCACAGGAGAATGACAACGAAAAAGGTTCTGATGGACCGCATATAAATATGTGGCTGGGAGGCGTGACCAGTCTTAAGGAATATAATGGGTAGGAAGAGCATTGCAACATACGAGGTTTTAGAAGTAAGCCGACGATGTTGTCTTCTTCAGTTATATAGGTTAACATTCATATATTTACATAAAGACCTAATGAAACGGTGGGGGCCCCTCTAAGAAAATTAAAACTGTAACATGTACAATATAAAATATTAAAAATTGATAAACAATAGTATGTAGTAAAGCCCATCTTGTCACCTCCATATACACTCGACAATGGGGGTGTGTTTGGGTAGATAAAATTTTGAGCACTGTTGCGATATGACGTCAAATGTGTCCTTAATCCAATACTCCCTTATCAAAATCGAATTTTATCATATTAAAAATAATATAAAATGGTGTTTAAACAAGTTGCCGAGAGAATTAACAAATTTCTCGAAACACGAACTATATATTCTAAAGTGTGAAATGTAAATACATTTTAATACTGTACAGTGTATTGACTACGCGGATTACCCAGCTCTCTATTTACGTACGTCTTTGTCAGCCAGATGATGATGATGATGATGATGATGATGATGATGATGCTTGTTGTTTAGAGGGGCCTAACATCCAAGTCATCGGTCCCTATGGTACGAAATGAGACGAAATGCAATTACAATTTAAAAGTACAAAATTCATCCACTGACCAGAAATCAAAACGTGATGATGAGGAATGAACTGATGAAAATGAATTTAAAACAATCAGTGGATAAGACGCGCAATGCCTCACATTCCCAGAAACAATATTACTGACCAAGTGACTGCTTCCAAACCCCAATTCTGAATCGATGATGCTTGTCTAAATGGGTCAATATCTATGTCAACGATCCCGCATAATGGCACTTATCGTTAGTAAAGGGGAACCATGGTATTTCTCAAGTAGCGGTACTAATCAAAGGTAGCGTAAACTCACGGTGTTCCAAACGTTACGGGACTACTCACAAGTATTGTACGTCGCACAGGTAACGCAGACCTATAGTGTTTCTCACACAATGGCGCCACTCATAGCCAACGCAAACCGATGAGGTTCCTCGCCTAGGTGTACTAATCACGGGCGCCGATATTCCCGTGGTGCTCCTCACATAGTGGGTACTAATCACAGGCAACGCAGACCCATGGTGTCGCTCATATAGTGGTACAACTCACAGGCAACGCGCAGACCCGCGGTGTTGCTCACATGGGTACGACTCACGGGTACTGGAAACACACAGGGGAACCACTCTCTGCTGCTACTAATCACAAACCTATTT
Organism: Anabrus simplex; assembly: GCF_040414725.1. NCBI lineage: Eukaryota > Metazoa > Arthropoda > Insecta > Orthoptera > Tettigoniidae > Anabrus > Anabrus simplex. The sequence continues at coordinate 650,113,659 of NC_090265.1, read as the reverse complement.
CGTACCTAATATAGTGGTACTACTCGCAAGTAAAGGCGACCCATGGTGTTCCCCGCGTGATGGTACTAATCAAAAGTAGTTTCATGGTTCTAAGACAATCATCCCTTGGTCGCCCCTTTTAGTCGCCTCTCACGACAGGCAGGGGATACCGTGGGTGTATTTTTCGTCTGCATCCCCCACCCACAGGGGGTAGAGAGAGAGAAGAAAGAAAAAAAGAAAGGATCCGTCACTTCGAAAAATGAAGTAACGGACGAAGAAAGGCAAGGCCACGAAGGGCATGAAAATGAAAGTCCCCAGGCCTCGAATGCTATAACACCGTCGGGGTCGGAAAAAACAAGAGTTGACCAAGGGAAGTCGGACAGGATAGACGAAAGTGAGGAGCCTGGCATAAGTGGAAGCAATGCCAAGCCTCAGCTAAGGGCCCCGTGGTCGCCAATCCACACTCCCAAGTTGAGAGCACCTAGGGCCCCTTTTAGTCGCCTCTTACGACAGGCAGGGGATACCGTGGGTGTATTCTTCATCTGCGTCCCCCAACCACAGGGGGTTTGTCGCCAGAGAAGTCTGCTGTGGCAGAGCATGCCATACATAATGCGTACATGCCATACATAATGCGTAATGACCAACAAATCATGTTTGATGCAACATCTGTCATTTATAACGAGAAATGTTTTATACCTAGAATAATTCGTGAAGAGACAGAAATTGTTTAACACCCGAATGATTTTAACAAAGGGGACGGCCTCCATAGTTACCTCAACATTTTTTCCTTGGAATAATCTATATTTTCGAACAAGGTCTTCTATCGCGAGTCTAGTTACTATGGAATGACAATTGCCACTAACAGTTTTCATTCATCTTTGTTATTGCTCTGAAGACGATCGTTGTTGCAGGTTTGAAACGCGTCAACGTACAATAATTATTATAACACGACCTAACATCTCCAAAATAATATAATGCCATTTAGTGGTCGTGAAAGTCTACTTTTTAAGATAATTCTGTGTTCAAAATCCCACTTTACGATCTTCGTGCTTTAATTGCATTTCTGTTGCTTTTGAATAGCTGACTGCCTGTTTTTCTTTGTATACACCCTTTGTAATGCAATATGTACGTAAAAACATACGGCAAAAATAAGTACACTAAATCAAAACATGCAACTTTTGTTTAAGTGCTTTAATAAGGGTTGGACCCAATGTTTGGTCTTCTGTGCGGTAGGGGTGAATGTATCTTTTCGTTCTCGTAGGGTTGCAGGTGTAGAGGTAGCGCGCTTACCTCTAATCCGGAGGCGCTGGATTCCATGCCGGGTCAATCCAAGAATTTTAAGTCTGGACTAAGGGCTACTGGAACGGGTTCTCTCAACCTCACGAAATGAGAAGCTGTCCGATACGAGACGTGACGGACCTGGTTACTTACTTGTACCAGGCTCCTCACTTTCATCTATCCTATCCGACGTCCCTTGGCCAACTCTTGTTCTTTTGCGACCACGACGGTATTGGGTTTGCGAATCCTAGTAAATCTTTCATTTTCTCGCCCTTCGTGGCCCTTGCATTTCATTGGCCAATACCTTCATTTTTCGAAGTGTTGGACCCCTTCCATTTCCCCCCTCTGTTTAGTGTTAACAGAGGATGGTTGCCCAGTTGTAGGCCTACTTACTCTAAAACAATAATCACCACTGGTTACGAAAGCCATTCAATACGTCTGGGGATGTCGTCACAATGACAACGTGCCAGTCCAGTATTATCTGCAGGCCATCTGGATGGGGAGCAGTCGTCTTGGCAGCCAAAGTTCCGATGAGCTGTTGCACCATGGTGCGGGGAAGGGAGGGGGATAAGTCGGTGGTAACATGTGTAATTTATGATTTAAAATGAAAGAGATCAAATTTATATTAAGGAATTAAGAAAAATAATGCTCGTTATTAGGATTTTTTAAAAAATAATTTGCTTTACGTCGCACCGACACACACAGGTCTTATGGCGACATGATATAGGAAAGGGGTAGGCGTGGGAATGAAGCGGCCGCGGTCTTAATTTATTAAGGTACAGCCCCAGCATTTGCCTGGTGTGAACATGGGACACCACGGAAAACCATCTTCAAGGCTGCCGACAATGGGGTTCGAATCCACTATCTCCTGGATGCAAGCTCATAGCTGCGCGCCCCTAACCGCATGGCCAATTTGCCGGAAGGATTAATATTAGGCACCCCATTTTAAAAGCTGAACTTAGGGGTGCCTTCGCTCAGCCAAAGTTCTCTATTCCTAAGATATGATTCCACCGAGATGTCTGGCATTTCAGGGTGTTCAAATGAGACAATTCTAAGTAGTCAGGTCCAACACATCAAATAATACCTCCGAGACTAAATTATGACATCCTGGGATCTGTTCATAGTAAGGAGTTAAAACGGGCGTTAACCAAACAACATTTTTATTACGACCTGAACCAAGTTTCTATTTGTCTGCAGTAAGTTTGTGGAAACATGGTTCTGAACTTTTTTTTTTTTTTTTTTTTTTTTGCAAGTTGCTTTACGGCGCTCTGACACAGATAGGTCTTATGGCGACGATGGGACAGGAAGGGGCTAGGAATGGGAAGGAAGCGGCCGTGGCCTTAATTAAGGTACAGCCCCAGCGTTTGCCTGGTGTGGAAATGGGAAACCACGGAAAACCATCTTCAGGGCTGCCGACAGTGGGGTTCGAACCTACTATCTCCCGAATACTGGACACTAGTCACACTTAAACGACTGTAGCTATCGAGCTCGGTGAACACTATTCTACCATGTCCAACGAAGGTATTCGAAATGAATCAACGTGGGGAATGTCATACTTCATTTGCAATATTGCACGACCTAGTTCCTCACAGCAAACTGCGTTCTTACCTGTTTTTCGACTGCTATCGTTCCTCCGATCTTAGTCAAGTGGATAATTTTCCTTGACCTCAATTCCGACAATTCAACGTCATCGTAGCAATAATTATATCTAAGGTGCTAATTTCCTCCTCCTACGAGCTTCATTACGACGACCACAGGAGTGCAGAAGATTCTGTCAGGCTCTTGTTTTCATAATACTATCACGTGGTTAACGTTCCTTCAAATGCTACAGATTTAAAGAGACGCCGAGATGCCGGATTTTTGGAACAGGAGTCCTTTAACGTGGGGGAAGCCAGTGCCATCGACGGTGCATCCTTAAAATATCCGAACCTGAAATTGACAGAAAACAGTATCAAAATAACCGCAAGAAAGAAATATGTAGCCGAGGCAAATAAGCCAATGAGTCTCCAAACATCCGAGAAGTGCATATAGCTGCATAGGAGACAGGAGCTTTACAAACAAACAGTTTTCAAGTTTACTAGCTGGGTGTCCCGACTTCGCTACGGTAAGGATGGATTTACATTTTCAGACATTTTATTTGGAAGATTTTTTCGACTACTTCGTCGACCTGTGGCTGAACAGTCCACTTGAGCTGTGGAATTGCCGTGGGAAACGACACCGAACAAACAACGCCGTTGAAGGATGAATTCTAGGTTCAACCGTCTGATAAAGAGAAATGGTATCTTGTCTGAAAACGGAAGCTGAAACATCTAATTTTCAAATAGCCAGGAAGGATATGAATCTCGAAAAAACCACAAGGTTTACAGCTAAATATGATGAAAATGAAGCCATCAAAAAATATGTGTTAAGAAAAATCTCTTATGTCATCAAAATAGATCGAAATTTGTGGCAACATTTTGAGGAAAAAGTTGTAAATATTTTCATAGTAAAATGTGTAAATAATCAAGATTGTACATATTTGACAAAGCAATAGCTGCATTCAAAAATGTGCAAGACAATATGGCGTACACACGTAAAAACTGAGGTACGATTTCTAGATCAGAGCACGCAGTCCGACTAATGCTAACAATGCCGCCTTCTTTCCTGGCTGCCCTTTCCTGAAAAAGGCAATTAGAGCACATTACAGACGCCCTCATCACACTACTCACGGCCCAAAACCAGCCTCCCCCCCCCCCCCCTACCACGCCAAGTATACAGTTAATCCTGCAATAAATCCCCCGCCAAGTCAGTTTGACTCCTCATCCCAAGTTAGCCCTTACAGCATTACTCCCCCCCCCCCCCGCCCCCCTTAACCCAGTATTGCCAACGCCAACCCCTTCACTTAATTCAAACTACCTTGTTCTGATCTCAGCACTACTTAAATTAAGCGTCACGACGACAACTACCATGCTCATCAACGTCACGACAGTTAAGCAACATTGGGCGTGGTCACCACCAGTCCAAAGAGGATAGAATAGTCCTTGCAGTGAGGTGTGTGGCCACTAAACCTGATCTTTGCTTCACTCCGTTCTACCCACCCTCAAGGGCGCAGGGCACATTCTGTCCAGTCATGAATGAAAATAAACATTGGCCGCCCAAAACAAAACATCATCGCCTGGAAAGAAGACATCTCCGGAAATAGCACTCAAAGCCCAAAACGAGGCTGATAGGCTTAAAGCACAAGGTACAGGCCTTTGAGACGGTCCTGCTGCAACGGCGCACTAGCGCCAGCGTCTTGGAAAGGTGTTGCAATCCAACTGATGAGCCCACCGCCACGCTGGAACGAAACGCTGGTAACTTCACGATTGAAAAAGCCTAAAGAGCTTCAATGAATAATAATCTCATTGATTTTACGTCCCACTAACTACTTTTTCGGTTTTCGGAGACGCCGAGGTGCTGGAATTTCGTTCCGCAGCAGTTCTTTAACGTGCCAGTAAATGTACCAGCCAATTTGCTCAGAACGCCAGCGCTGTACCGTCCGAGCTACGCACCACGGTACTTGTCTTATCAAGCGACCGCTGCTCACTGCGAAGACCTGCAGATTACGAGGCACCGCGTAGTCAGTGCGATGAATCCTCTCACTGTTTCACCGCTAGATACTGTAGCTCCTCAATTATTCTCACGTAGGCTGAGTGGACCTCGAATCGGCCTTCAGATCCAGGCAAAAATCCTTAAACTGGTCGGGAATCGAAGCGGGGGGCCTCCGGGTACGAAGCAGGGAGGCTACCCCTAGACCTCGACTTAAATGTACAAAAGTACCTACCGTGACTAGTCAAGTGAAAGTGAAAATCAAAGAGTGGTGGTGTTTTAGATAATGTCGGATAAAATAATCTCTTCGACGTAACAGGCTAATAGGAAAATAGAACTCTTAAAAAGAGCTTTTCTCGAGATACATACTCGCGAGTGTCCCCTGTATGGCAAAGCACAAGAAGATGACGAGCCACGATAAGGAAGATAGTAATCCAGAAAGTATGGTCCAATACACTACTATTGATCGTTAATTACAGTGCATCACAGATGGAGGAGAACGTGCATCATGTCGCGTTGCCCTTAACTGTACATCATTCCATGTTAAAGAAATCAGGATTGCTCTTATGGCAACAGGGCTGCTCAACAGCATCACGGGAAAAAATTTAGTATTTAAGATAAAAGGGGGAAGAAACTAAGCTCATTTTGGTATTCGCAGGATAACAGCAAAATGGCGGCACTTATAGTACTCGTCATGTAAGGCTGTACGCTAAAAGGAAAATATCGCCGCCCTGATCTATTTTTTTAATGGATCATCACTGCTGCCAACTTGACTAGTTACATATTAAATCACGAGACATAACCATCAATAAACTAACCTGAATGTAACTATCAACAATGAAGGTTCCCTTGCCCAAGTAAATGATCAATCAAAAATCGGTTTTCAAGGAATTAAGGAACTACACATTAATATAACCGTATTTTTCGGCGTTTAGCTGGTGTAAATAATTCAGCTCCCTTCTTGAAATGTGCTATTACTCGTCGGACTTACGTGAAACCACGCTGTGATAACAGTGGCGGTTGGTGGTATCTGAAGCTGGGTGTTGCACCAACATTCCGAGCGTCACATTTTTATAGCTTACAGATATAACAAGAAACTCTACATTCCTACGAAAAATGTAATATATCTGGCAATTCCCTGTAACAATAGTTACTCTTAATAAGAATGGTATTGGCTTTACGTCCCAGTAACGACGTTTACGGTTTTCGGAGATGCCGAGGTGCCGGAGTTCTTTTACATGCCAGTAAATCTACTCACACGAGGCTGACGTATTTCAGCACCTTCAAATACCACCGGACTGAGCCAGGTTCGATCCTGCCACGTTGGAGTAAGAAGGTCAGCGCCTCAAAAGTCTGCATTACTCAACCTGGCACAGTTATCAATACTGATCTGCATTAAGGGCAGTCGTCCAGGTGGCAGATTCCCTACCTGTTTTCCTAGCCTTTTCTGAAATGATTTTAAAGAAATCGAAATTTATTGAACATCTTCCTTGGTAAGTTATTCCAATCCCTAACTCCCCTTCCTATAAACGAATATTTGCCCCAATTTGTCCTCTTGAATTCCAACTTCATCTTCACATTGCGATCTTTCCTACTTTTAAAGACAACACTCAAACTTATTCGTCTACTAATGTCATTCCACGCCATCTCTCCGCTCACAGCTCGGAGCATACCACTTGGTCCAACAGCTCGTCTTCTTTCTCCAAAGTCTTCCCAGCCCAAACTTTGCAACATTTTTGTAACGCTACTCTTTTGTCGGAAATCACCCAGAACAAATCGAGCTGCTTTTCTTTTGATTTTTTCCAGTTCTTGAATCAAGTAATCCTGGTGAGGATCCCATACATTGGAACTATAGGCCTACTCTAGTATGGGTCTTACCAGAAACTTGCCTAACTTGAATTGAAAATTTGCCGTCCTGTTTTTCATTGAAGTATGATGTTGGTAATACAATTCTTTCTGCCTACTAATACTGAAGGTATGAATCATCATAGTTATTTTCCAACTGTTGTGTTCGATTCAGTATCGCTAAAATACCGTTTAGGAACTCTACTTGCCGATACGTCGTCTTACAGTTACCGCTCATCTCGCATTTGAGAGATTGTACGTACTGCCACTGACCGTGTTCTGAAAATCACTACTTACATTTGAGAGTATAAGTAAAGCATATTTTCTTTATCTGTATGATTGTAAATCTATTTGGATAATACCAGATGTATAATTTGTGGTATATACGAATAATGCACTTAATAACGTAGTTGGTTTGAGATGACGAACGCAGCAGTTTATTAATACGGTCTTATTTCTCCAATTCTTCGTTTACTGCTTATTCCAGAGAAACTAGAACAGTCACGCAAAAGAAAGGAAAGGCGTTAAATTAGTTCTGGAAATTTCGAAAATCACACTACAAAGATTGATTAAATTGCATTGTTCAAGAGGTATTTCTCTTTTCAAGAATACGATTATTTTAATGTGTATATCAAAATACATTAAATTAAAGTACATTATATTTTCATTAAGATGTAATGTCTTTCAGCGATCAGGGTGCAAGCATGTGTGAATGAACTAAGCGCCCACCTTCACAATTATTTATTTGCAACTAGCGTTAGTGCCACATTTGTTTCTACGCTCTTACTTGGAAATAACTTAACACTCAGTTTAGTCATCATCTCCTAGGTTCCCCCAAGCTGCTGCTTCTATTGTCAACTCGATTTTGCCTTTCTCTCTTTCTTGTGGATACCGTATTGTTAATGTTCTTATATGTGTGAAGCAGATACCTTCTCGCTGCGTTCGTACCTATTGCTTACAGCTGATTAATAAGAATAAGGATAGTGAAGTCAACATTATCCTAAACTGGCTAACGATAATATGCCAAGATAGATCATCAACCACATAAGCGATTGACCTCAAAATTAAGCTCAATGTACACATCAATTAATCTTCATCTATACAATGAAGGTCATATTAAAGTTAACACTGCTAATATATCTACTTGAATTTATTGAGACAGACAAGTTAAACTAGGGTTATGACCAATCCCGTAAAGAGGTTGCCGTACATAATGGTGATAGTTCATATGCCAATGTATCAACATTGGGTATGAAAATATGATAGTTCCGCAAATAATTATGAAGTTAAAGAAGGGGATAGACCATGTTTCTAAGAAAGTTAATCGGCCCATGTATTAAAAATGTTAGGACTCAAGATCTTGAGCGCGAAGCGAGTCATATTTTCAGAAGCCTAACATCAGAGATGACGAACCTATGACACGCATGCCTCTAGGTTACATGCGAACACTGGCATGTCAGACACAACACTAACACATTTCAATGTTTTTAACATGTACTAAATAGGTCGAAAATCTAGCAACATAGCATATTTTCACATTACGCTTTAATAAAGAAGTATGTCTCAATTAATTTATGGCCATATTTTTACAATTTTTAGGTTGGAGCAAAAATATACCTTATTCTTAAAATGTGTGTTTTTAATGTAATTTTCAGTTATGTTTGCAAAAAATCATGAAATATTCAGTCGAATAGATGTATTTGTAATGCGACCTAATACCTGAATGAAGTCAAATGAGGAGTTTAATTATTATTTTAAAGGAAATTAGCCGAAGGCACACTAGACAGTGGAAAGTAATAAATAAGACACACTAGTCGGTAAAGATTTGCCATCCGTGCGCTTACTGTAGACATTATTGTCCCAAGACTTCATAAAGATTAGATTGAATAAATTCCCCAGTAGGTGCAGGTGTGGGCTAATCTCAACAAGCACCGAATGGATTTTCATGCGGTTTTCATCGAGCATTTATCGAGGAAGGTCTAGGTGTATAAAATATTACGGTTTAAGGTAAGGCCAAATGCCCTATCTCGCCAATGTTAATTTTGTATAATTCATGTTCTTTTTTCTCAGAAACTGCTAAAAATAAATGCATGAAATTTGTATAGTACTGTATATTACTGTCCGCCTCTGTGGTGTAGTTGTTAGCGTGATTAGCTGCCACCCCCGGAGGTCCGGGTTCGATTCCCGGCTCTGCCACGAAATTTGAAAAGTGGTACGAGGGCTGGAACGGGGTCCACTCAGCCTCGGGAGGTTAACTGAGTAGAGGTGGGGTTCGATTCCTACCTCAGCCATCCTGGAAGTGGTTTTCCGTGGTTTCCCACTTCTCCTCCAGGCGAATGCCGGGATGGTACCTAACTTAAGGCCACGGCCGCTTCCTTCCCTCTTCCTTGCCTATCCCTTCCAATCTTCCCATCCCTCCACAAGGCCCCTGTTCAGCATAGCAGGTGAGGCCGCCTGGGCGAGGTACTGGTCATACTCCCCACTTGTATCCCCCCGACCAAGAGTCTGAAGCTCCAGGACACTGCCCTTGAGGCGGTAGAGGTGGGATCCCTCGCTAAGTCCGAGGGAAAAACCGAACCTGGAGGGTAAACAGATGATGATGATGATGATGATGATGCTGACTGACTGTATATTACTCAACTCTTACTAAATGCTGGGATGTACAATCGGAACCGTGGTTCAATATATGTGGGAGTAATGATTTATTTTGGAAAGATATATTCCATTTCTTTAAAAAAATCATGAACAATGAGGCATAACACTCAAGGTATTAGTCGCAATGACCTGATTGTAGATCTCCAGCTGTATTGTATACACGTTAAGTATCTGATAAAAATTTCGTGGTTATACATTGTATAGTTTTGAAGAAAGAACATTTATTGAGATTTTTAAACTTTCAAGAAAATCAACTCCAAAGTTGAAGGGAGAAAAAGTATCCTAAAAGTTATCCTATACGTTTTCCTAGACCAATTAGAAGCATCCAGCACCATAATCTGACTCGTCACTGGCTATTCTGCTCCTTTTTTTTCTTCTTTCTGTTTCTTTTGTTGCCAGATTTGCCGCAAATTATGTTTTTTGCAGCCTTAACCTCTCAAGCACTTGCAATCCAGGTGCTGTATGTTTTTCTATTTCTACTCCCAGTTCTTCAAGTAGCCTACCTTAAGTCTGCCTGAATTCCCACGAATTAAGGTTGTTACAGCATTTGAGACCCCTAACTTTAATGTATTATATCCCACAAACCCTCGTCCAGATGATTTGTTTGTAAACAACAGTAAGCAGACATCTTAGAGCACAACAGTGTAGCCAACTTCCGGAACTTTAAAATGAGCCAAACTACAGCCTTCTAGGTCAAGAAGTTCCTGATATATCAATGACTATACCAATCGGTACAACATGAAACGAAAATCCATGCAATGTAGATGTAAATTTAAAAAAATAATTTAAAATACTTCTAGGACGAATTTCTGTATAAATGATACACCAAAATGTTCGCTAAAGTCCAAATTGTAACATGAGTCAATAAACGTAAAAAGTCAAATTTTTCAGATTTAAGCGTTCGGTCTTACCTTAAAGAAAGGGCAATATCATCGCCCACGAATTGCCCACGAATGAGCAAGCTGGGAAAATTAACGACCTGGTTCTCTCCAAATTCAACGCCAAGACACAAGTTGCTTACTCGGTATTGATACTGAAGCAGCCTTACATAATTTCTGTATGTCCTTCCGGCATGCTACCAACACTAACTGATTTTGAAAGTGGAACGTTTCTATTAAATTATTATGCAATCTAAACGCGCCGAAGTTATGCAATGGAACGTGACTGCAAATAAAACGATGGGGGGGAAAATACTGAAGCTATAACAGCAGTGCTTCAGCGCTCCATGCGAACAGTGTACTCCACGCTCGTCGTGTGAGCGCAGCCGGCCACTCCGTCAGCATGAAAAAAAGGGGGCAATTTTCTGGCAGATCGTAGTTAGGAAGAAAACGCACAGGAACATTTGTATAGAAAGTTTAATTCTGAATCCTCTATGCATGTTCCTTTTGTCTTTAAGACTAACAGTTACCCGTTATTTTGGTTTTCATCGGACAAAGATGCGCCAAACCACAGAAAAATATTTTTTCCCCTGGAAAATTGTTGGTTATGAAAAATGAAATGGCGTATGGCTTTTAGTGCCGGGAGTGTCCGAGGACAAGTTCGGCTCGCCAGTTGCAGGTCTTTTGAATTGATTCCTGTAGGCGACCTGCGCGTCGTGATGAGGATGAAATGATGATGAAGACGACACATACACCCAGCCCCGTGCTAGTGGAATTAACCAATTATTATGGTTAAAATTCCAGACCTTGCCGGGAATTGAACCCGGGACCCCTGTGACCAAAGGCCAGCACGATAACTATTTATCCATGGAGCCGGACGTCGGTTATGAAGAAAATGCACATATACCTTTTTCTAGGAAACTGAAATCGAAGTACACTTGACAGGCTCCACTTTAATAGGACTAACCAAGTTACTGTTAGAGATCTCAGACGTACATTTACCTTTAACTCATGGCCTGGTGCATGCACTGTGCACGGTACAAAAGACGACTTCGCTTGACTGACCAGAGTGCAGACCTCCACTCCTCGATTTGGAGCAATAGCGCTGTCTCTCTCTTTCCCCACGCCTGTCTCGCTCGCTCCGCCCGTCTCCCTCTTCCTCACTTGCCACGTAGCGCTCCAAATCCGAGCCGAGTTGAGCCGAGCTTAGCCGAGCAGCCCAGAGACGAAGCGTTGGTCCGAGCCGAGTCAAGTGGGGCCGATGCACTGTGCACAGGACCTCTGCGCCTCAGTTTGCACGCGTGAGATTTTCGGCGTTTGAGAGGCCCTGCTTTAACTTGTTCCACATTTTCTTACACAGCATGGCTCCCTTAAGAGACACCGTTAAGCGAGGGTACCAACTACAAACAAATCCCATGGCACTACAGGCCTTGAAGGGCGATGGCCTACCAAGCGATCGCTGCTCAGCCCGAAGGCCTGCAGATTGCAAGGTGTTGTGTGGTCAGCACGACGAACCCTCTCGGTCGTTATTCTTGGCTTTCTAGACCGGAACCGCTATCTCACCGTCAGATAGCTCCTCAATTCTAATCACGTAGGCTGAGTGGACCTCGAACCAGCCCTCAGGTCCAGGTAAAAATCCCTGACCTGGCCGGGAATCGAACCCGGGGCCTCCGGGTATGAGGCAGGCACGCTACCCCTACGCCACGGTGCCGGCTTGGGTACCAACTACAATTTTGCTCAATTTGAGCTTGATTGATCAAGTAGTCTCTACATGAAAGAAATACAAACAGACCAACCTTCAGATTTGTACGAGGGCTGTGAATGAAGTAGTGGCAATATTGATTACCTTTTGCCAAATGTCGGGAAGCCGTAGGGGACCGTTGGCAAGGCGTTCTCTGTTGAAGACGGCGACAGAGGGCCCTACAGCGCAGAGAACAGATGCCACGCCAGGTAATCGGTGGACTCGGAGGGGTTCCTTCAACTACGGAAACAGGTCGAAGTCACAAGGTCTCATGTCTGGTGAGTACGGAGGGTGTGCGGTGCAAATCCGCAGTCTCATTCCTACCCGCACGAAACGCCTTGACCCATCGTGCAACTGTCGTATACGGTAACATGCATTCTCGTCACAGGCTTCACGTAATCCTCGAAAACATTCGGATGAATTTTTGCCACGGGCAAACTCTTTTATTTATTTTTTTATTTTTTTTGCTAGGGGCTTTACGTCGCACCGACACAGATAGGTCTTATGGCGACGATGGGATAGGAAAGGCCTAGGAGTTGGAAGGAAGCGGCCGTGGCCTTAATTAAGGTACAGCCCCAGCATTTGCCTGGTGTGAAAACGGGAAACCACGGAAAACCATCTTCAGGGCTGCCGATAGTGGGATTCGAACCTACTATCTCCCGGATGCAAGCTCACAGCCGCGCGCCTCTACACGCACGGCCAACTCGCCCGGTCAAACTCTTTTATCCAGGAATGCTGATCACATTTTGAAAAGATGCTTTAGAGCGGTGAAATCGACACTTTTCACTTCAACGCCACACAGCAACAACACTCCTAACTGGATGCTCGTCAAATGCACACTACACGTCGACATCAACGCCAACTGACTGCTCACATACCCTATTTGCACATGCTCGATCTCCTGCGAGTGTCTGGACTACGTTGCCACGACTTTATTTACAGCCCTCGTATTAAGTAAAGATTAAAATGTATTGACCATGTTGGTTTCTTAAAATACGTGTAAAAGTTTATTGACGATGTTAACAACTTCCCACATGAACGAGTTGCCAAACTGACAAAATAATACATAACAGATACACACATCTATAAACGGGGAAAAAGGAAGTGTTTATATTATGAAATCAAGCAAATCCGTATAAATGAGATCGGAGTATGTTCACAGATCCTCGAATCGCCGCAATGAAAGTTTCAGCAAAGCTTTTCACAGGCAGCTGAAACTCTTCCCAGAATTTTATGGGATGGTACTACGTGCTCCAACCATCAATCCGATAGCTTTAATATTGTCAATCTGATACTTCAGCTTGTAGAAAGGCTTGTTGATGTTCTTTTTTCCCGAGATATATCTCCAGCTGCCCTGTATGGTGCTCGAATCACACAGTGGGATCGATAATGAATCCTTCGTTGTTATTTCTGCCTTTGTTGGCGGGACCTAGTGTTTACACTGCACTAAGTCTTCTGGTATGGGCTAGAGCAATTTTGTTACTTTCATTGATCTGTCTCTGTCTTATCCTTGGCTTTGACAATATGAAAGTGACTAAGGTATTAGCGATGCTAGTAATGCCATTCCATACGCAGCCAGTCCCTGCTATGAATGGTGTGAAACTGTTGCTCATAGGGTCGGTTGGTGCACGCATTTCAGTGGGCTTGGCAGACTGATAAGTAATAGCAACTACTGGCTCAGTGAGGAAAGCAACGGGAAACTACCTCACTCCTCATTTCCCTAGTACGCCTCTTCAGTGATGCCTAGGCCATCTATGACAGCTCATGGTGGAACTGTTGAGGATCCAACCAGCCTTCGGGTGATGACTAAACATACATACATAAATACATACATACATACATATATACATACATACATCATGTAATTCTGCAATCAAAGATCTGATTTTATGGTGACGTGAGTTTCTCAGTACTTCACCATAGGAGCATGAACCTAGTACATGTGCCAGTGTTTCTTTCTCCCTGATGCATCTGCGACTGAGGTTAGATACCGTCCTGCGTTCTGTCCGGAATAGTCCGTACAGCAGAAACATTTGATGTCATTTTGATTGTATCTCGCCATTCACTGCATAGGAGTCCTTGAAGATGACGAATCCAGTTGTTGGCAGGGGGATGTTCCGTATAAAGCTCCACACCGATCCCTCTCTGGGGAGCGTTGCCGACCTCCGAAAATTTTAAAACAATACAGATATTCAAAATAAATCGTATTATTTATCGAAAACCGTACAGTACTAATATTCACCCGAATACGTTAAAATTCTGTAGAATATGTGCAATAATATCAAACAGGGATACTAAAGTGAAACGTATTATTAGAAGTAAAAAAATGCAACATATACACTTTGCCCTTTCTTCACATGTTGGATCAGGACGCAGCCACTTCCCATACTGTCTATACTCTCCCACGACTGCCAACTATTGTTTCCTTCTGGCTGTTTTAACAGAAAGTTTTAATTTTTTGGGTGTCGAAGGACCTGCTTTTGTGAATCAGAAGTTAACCGCATCTTTACTTATTTAACACTCAAATAAATGCCAAAGAAAATAATATATACTTAATACATAGTGAGCTAACCAACCTAGAGACTGAAGCACTGCACTGTCACGCAAAAGAATATTAATCATAAGTTTGACGAAATCACGTTACACATAAGATTTGCAACGAGACGGTACACTGTTACATGTTTGATGTTACAGCACACTTCACATTGGTTAAAAAAAAAAGACTGAAGGAGTTCGGTGTGAGCCGATTCAAGTGTGCGACTGTGAACAAATACAGGACAACGAGATCCACAGTTGATAAAGTTTGAAGTACGGTAAGGTAATCCCGGCCGCAAAGAGGGAGACAGAAAAATCACACGTGTCAGACTCTTCAGGCGCCTCATTGGTTGGTCTGAAACCAGCTCAAAGGTGAATCACAACATTCAAAGCTTGGAAGTCCCCTGAAGAAATGGAGGCCACCTCATACATGTTCAGGAAAGGAGGTATGTTCAAGCAGGAGCAAAAATAATTTTGCATACAAAATCTGAACATTTCCAATAATTTTTTTAAAAAAATGTTCATTTAAAAATTTTGCAGAACCGTACATAACGCGTATGGTTTGACATTCGAACCGTACACCGTATGTAGAGGGTTGAAAAGCGTAAATGTTAGGTTCAAACCGTACGGTTGGCAACGCTGCCAGTTCCCGATTCCTCAGTTCATAGCGGAAATTGACATAGTATATTTCTTGATCATCATTACCTGTTTCTGCGATCTACTGCCGCAACATTTTCTTAAATTTTGATTTTCCTGTGTGAAAAATGCTCGGTAACTGGGTCCCATGTCAATTCGGCGGAAGATAACACATAGCTGTTGTAAAAATGCGTTAGGTATAACGACACAAGGTGCCCGTATCTATGATTTTTACAAGTACAATCGAAACCGTTTATAGCGACATCGCTTTTATCGACGTACTGGAAATGACGGCGAAATGTAACGGTCCCGTCTGAATCCTATCTCAACACTATTTAAGAAATCGCTTAGTACGACGGTGCTTATTACGACGCGTCGTATTTTAATCACATTTTCGGATAAATGTTTTGGGCTATAGTGTCCAATGTTGATTTTTGTTTATTACATACTAGCTGATGTACCCGTGCTTCGCTACGGGATTCTAAGAAAGACTGTCTTTGTGGTTTTCCTAACTACAGTTACTTAACTTAGGCCATTACAAAAACGTCAGTAGGAATGTAGGGATTAAAAGCAATGTTATCATATAAAATACTCGCTGAAATGAAAAACCACACATTTTCTCACTTTTAACGAACGGTACTACAATGCCGATCTAACAGTCCAAAGTTCCAGTGCTAGTATGACCAGGCCGAAGACAGCCATGAACACTCCTCTGCCATTGTTCCGGTAGGGAATGAATAGCTCGAATGCTATGATTAACCAGTTTGTTACGTACCAGTAGTATCAGAAAATGTATGGTGGTGATTATTGTTTTACCATAGGAATGGCATGCTTAAGAAGAAAGTTATCTAACTCCCCAGCTACTTCCCGCCAATATTCAGGCAGGCTGTTATACTCGGTACGACCGGGCGAGTTGGCCGTGCGGTTAGGGGCGCCCAGCTGTGAGTTTGCATTCGGGAGATAGTGGGTTCGAAAACCACTGTCGACAGCCCTGAAGAAGGTTTCCAGTGGTCTCTCATTTTCACACCACAAAAATGCTGGGTATGTACCGTAATTAACGCCAGGACCGCTTCTTTTCCACTTCTAGCCCTTTCCTATCCCATCGTCGCTATAATACCTATCTGTGTCGGTGCGACGTAAATTTTTTTTAAAAAATACTCGGTATACAGCAGTAATCCCATCTATCGGACATGACTGGCAACAGAAGACACAAAGCAAATACAGTAGAAACAATACGTGACACTCCGCGAGATATCGAGGGACAGCTATTAGAGCTCTCTCTAGCGGACAGACCTGAGAACTACTGATTCTGTCATAAGAGCACGTGTATTTGTGTGTCAAGTTTTTGGTGTTATTTATGCGTTTTCAGTGAGTTGACATAATTAAATAGTAGCGTGTGTCATCCCTTGATATCTCCTCTCAACATGAGGGGAAAGGTATGTGCTGTGTTTGGCTGCAGTTACTATGAAGTAGAGAAGAATGCGTGGTCTTTCTTCAGTTTCCCTCGTGACAAGAAAATGTAAGTAATATTGTGTTTGCATATATATTCTTCCAGAGACAGAGATTTTTATACTACTTCATAATCTTCTGACCTGCTCGACCCATATTTTAACTGGCTTAAAATATAATACGCATATTTTATTGTATAGTGCAGCAGTTAACCTTCAATACAGATGTGTTGTTGTAGGTGTGATCTGTGGGTTTGATTTAATTCAGGAAAATACATATGCATATGAGTGTGGCTGGTTGTGTTCCAAGTTACCCCATTTGGAATGCCGTAAGGCGTTGTCAAGCACTGAACAAAATATGGGTGATTTAAGAAATGTACATATTTTGTTGAAACAATATGATGCAAATTTGCTTTACCCCAGGGCCTCTCAGGGTGCATGCGCGTGGTGCATGCACTGTGCACGGTGCAAAAGACGACTTCGCTTGGTTGACCAGAGTGCAGACCCCCCACTCCTCTCTCCCTACACCTGTCTCCCCGTTCGGCCTGTCTCCGCGTTCCTCACCTTCACTGCTGTTTCTCCCCCACTGCGAAATGTTTACGTGTGGTGAGCGGAGACGCACAGTTGTATGGGACAAGGTTACCAGTGTTATTAAAAAAATTAAAAAAGTGAATTAGAAATACACATACATGTTTGAGAGGAATGTAAACATAATTTAAAAAAAATGCAGAACCTGTAACCAAAATGAAAATGCTACAGTACTGGAACAAACCTCATTTGTGGATATAGAATGCTCTTCTTCAAGCTGTTTCAACTTCCTTAATTCTTTCTCTCTGACGTCTCCTATGATTTCACAATAATTTTCCGAATGTAGTCTGTTGTAGTGTCTTTCAATAGACGATTTTCTTACGCACGTAATCATCGTCCCACAGATTAAGCATTTGGCGTTATCGTCACGACAAACAAACAAAAAAAATACGAAAGTTCCCAGTTCGATTGAAATGGACTTTCGGACGTCTTTGCTTTCTTCGAAACAGGTTGCTCCATTATTATGTTGTAGTCGTGCGCTTATCTATTTCACTGATAAACACGTCGTCTACCATCAAACGCTTCGTCGCTCTCAGCACACTACACCATCCGAGTCAAGCCGAGTTGAGGCGAAGCGTACCGATGCACAGTGCACAGAGCCTATGCACCTCGCTCTGCACGCGTGAGAGTTTGGGCGTTTGAGAGGCCCTGCTTTACCCTAATGTAATGGCATTATGGCAAGTATTGCTTATAGGGAAAGTTTGAATGTTTTTGAGGCTAAATTTATAGATTTTCTTTCTGTTAGTAGGCTTCAAGTTAAAGGGAAAATTGTCCAGCTCTTAAATGTAAATTCACTGAATCATGTGTGTAAGGAATGTGCCGATTTGTTGTCAAGTGTTTTAATATGATGATACAATGCTTTTAAATGCTAAAAAAGAAAAATCTAGCCGTGAACGTTCAGGCAGGAATTCTAAAGCTAAAAAAGTAATGCATAAAAGAAAAATCAAGCCCTTTCACAGCAGTCCATTTCACATCTTGATTATGTGTCTAATTTCAGTCTTTATGTTATGTAATTCTTCATTTCTCCAGAATTGCTTTAGCAACTTTGAAGTTAATATCTTAGTAACACTTTCTTTCTAGACGTAATTTATTTATCCATTTCCATATATACATTTCCATTTATATTTGAATTTAGCGCGAATTTTCAGGTCAAGCCACTAGGAGCGCCACTTGGGACTTGTCTCTCATTTTAACAAGGCTAAATCCGGAAGTGTCGCGTATTGTCTCTACTGTATTTGCACAAAGCACATCACAACAAACAATGGTCAATGTACTGTAATGTTATTGTTGTTCTTCAATGTTACGAGTTTTCTGTATTTTAGGCCTTCACATTTAGTTTTCTATCGACTCTTTGATATTAGGGCGTTTTACGCAATTATTTATAGCGTAGAATATAGTTCCTTATTCCACGACTTTACATAACGATTTTCATTAAACTCTGTCGACCCATTTTCTCGTGACTTGCGCTGACAAATTCATGAATATCTCTGTTATCATTGGCCGGTACGGTAAAAGTGTTTAAGACATAAATGATCGGAAATTTAATACTATATAACTTTAGTAATGTAGTATTTGTCGATAGGACCACTAACAACACAAATATTTGAGAATTAAATTTTTTATGGCCTAGATTCGATTGTAGCGACTTATTTTCCGATTTTGCACACGGATTTTCATTAAGATAGGACCACTAATAACATAAATATTTGAGAATTTAAGTTCAGACCTTCGCCTAAACTACAATTTTTTTCTGCGTGAATAAGATTTATAGCCTAGATTGTAGCGACTTATTTTCCGACTTTGCATACCGATTTTCATTAAGACAGGACCACTAATAACATAAATATTTGAGAATTAAATTTTAGGCCTTCCCCTAAACTACCATTTCTCTCAGCGTGAATAAATTTATGGCCTAGATTGTAGCGACTTATTTCCCGACTTTACATACCGATTTTCATTAAATTCTCTTCAGCCGTTTTCTCGTGATGCGTGTACATACATACAGACATACATACATACATACATACATACATACATACATACATACAGACAGACAGACAGAAATTACAGAAAATTAAAAAGTGCATTCCTTGCTACTATGGACACGATCGATACAGAAATACCATCCTTTTTTAATTCTGAGCAATGTACAGACAAAACTCTTATTTTATATATATAGATTTGGAGATTGCTGACAACAACGTAACGCTTCTTGTTGTAGACTTCAAATCAGTCTGTTAAATAGTCAAGGCAAGCATCGCTGTGAAGATGACGCAAAAAAGGAAAGTGTTTAATAATGAAGAAAAGTCACACGTAATTTGGCGATTAGAAAACGGGGATACAAATGTCAGCATCGCGAAAGAATTGGGTGTATCACACTGAATAATTTCTACAATTTGGGAGGACAGAGAGGAAATAAGTCTCTTTCCGAAGATTAATCTTAAAAATTCAAGCGAGCCAGATTAAGTGAGTACGAAGATATTGAAGAATCCTTACTTAGACGGTTTAAGTAGCAAAGAAGAAATAATGTGCAGATCAGTAGTTTATTCTTCAAGCTACATCCAATGAAATTCTCCTCAGTCCTACTCCACAAATGCTGTCCTGTAAATACAGTATTTAATTCGGTTACGACTTTTGAAGTTTTACCTTAATTCTTTTAATTAACCGCGTGAGTGTGAAGCCTAAAACTTGCAGATGCGAAATTTTTAGGAAGGAAAGAAGAAACGGTTGGTTCGGCTATAACGACCTTGACTGGCCGTCCCTTAGGGGTAGTTATAACCGACTTTGACCGTATATCTAATAATACATGTAAAAATCACCACTACCTAAACGTAGAAGTCTTCAAAACACGGCTTCAAGATCGTTAAACTAAGTGGAAATCTTAGGTCAGAAATATGAATTACTAAAATGCTTCAATTCGATTTATAAGTCTATAAAAATCTCTGTAGATGCTGTTAAATTATTTTGATTGACAATATATGTCATGTTTCATTACCCTTTTTGCACAATAATTTTTAGTTCCGTTTGGGCCTGCTATGGACCACGTGGTTCTTATCTCTAGTAGCTTCATTCATTCTTGCACTGTGAATGTCTTTTCGCTCCTGAGTCCGTTTCACACCTCCTCCCGGACGTACTGTTTTTTTCTGTTAGTGACTGGAGAGAGTTTGATGTTCTGATCAACGTTCTGTACCTATTCCTGTCATAAATTTCACTGGGAGCAATGTCCAATTCTTGAAGGTCTTTTCTGACGAGTCTTGCCCGCTTTCCCTCTAGAAATGGTGTGGAAGATTCTGGAGGTGAGCCTCTGATTGTCCATTCTCATGACATGACCGTAGAAGTTCAATCTCCTCTTCCTCATAGATGTTGTAATGCTCTCCAATTGTTGGTACAGTTCGTTGTTGTGCCTGATTCTGTACTTGCCTTCTTCTTTAATAGGGCCCCTGATTTTTCTCAGGATCTTCCTTTCCTTCAGCTCCAGTTTTCTAAGTTGCCCTTTTCTTACCATGTTTAGGCATTCTGAGGCGTATAGTACTGACGGTCTCACTACAGTAGTGTAATGCTTGATTTTGAGGTTAAGGGAGAGGGATTTGGATTTGTACATACTCTTACATAGGTGGTAGGCATTTTTCAATTTGATGCATCTGCTGTTCATGACCTGATCTTCATTCATGTTTGGGGTTATCCATTCTCCTAGGTATTTGAAGGAGTTAGTCCTTTGTACTGTTTTGTCCCCCAGTGGGATTGATTTGGGTGCATCTCTGATGTTGGTGATAAACTGTGTTTTGTTGATGGCGATCTTCAGCCCTACTTTAGCTGCTATGTGGTCGAGAGAGCATAGTTGATGGATAGCTTCCTCCACACTGGATGCCAGGAGTGTAAGGTCGTCTGCGAAGGCTAAACAGTTGACTGTTAACTTGTCTTTCTTGTAGCCAATTCTCAATCCAGAGTAATCCTTTAGCATTTTCGTCCACTCACGAATGACTTTTTCAAGTAGGCAATTAAAGAGGATTGTAGATAGGCCATCCCCTTGTCTAACACCTGTTTTGATCTCAAATCTCTGGGACAGTTCCCCTCTGAATAATAATAATAATAATAATAATAATAATAATAATAATAATAATAATAATAATAATAATGGCGTGTGGCTTCCGTAGTGGCCTTTCGATTTGACCCATATAGGCGACCTGCGCGTCTGTGAATATGCTGTGGCACGCTTGCGAACAGTACATATTCAGGAAGGTCACATTCCATCTGGGCAACTCTTAATGGTGTCTAGGAGTGTCTGCGGAGGAAGTGGACGATCTAAAACAGCCATTTTCAACTTGTCCTATGCATGCTGAATGCAGTTCATGTCCGGTGAATTAGCTGGCCAATACGTATGGTTGATATTCTCCTCTCCCGTGAAGTTCCTCACTGATGCGCTTCGATTAGGTCGAGCATTGTCGTCCACGACAACGATTCAGCACCATATTCATCTCTAAACGGTCGTACAAATGTTCGAAGAATTTTATCGGTATACCGCTGGGTAGGTAACGTCCCTCATATTGGTCTCAAAGGTGTACGACAGCAGTGCACAATCCCAGTCAAAAACAATACACCACTGCCTGCAAATGCATGCATCTCTTGAACATGCTGGTACTTTCCACTACGTCCTTTACGTCTCCACTCCCTTTGTCGTCTTATCTGGCTTAAGTGACATCCGTGTTGCATCCGCAAACACGGCATTACACCATTCATCAACCCCCAATTAAGATGTTGAATGGGCCATCTGCTCCTCTCAACACGATGACGGTTTTGTAGTTAAACACGTCGAATCGGTCGAAATGACCGTACTTGGGCACTATGCAGCCAACTGCGTACAGTTTGTGCAGAATACATGGTGTCCGGACATTTGCGGTCACCACAAAATCATGGACATTTGCGGTCACTAAGATACACTTGTGGCCACACACAGAAATTCCCCAACGGCCACAGGAGATCTCTGGTTAATGCAGCATGCGGTGGGCCTCTTAGCTTAATCTCGGGGTATCCCCGCTAACATGCCTGGGCTCCTACTCCCTCGCTTCGAAAACATTACCATTGTAATGTGCACAATGGTTATATGTACATAAAGTATAAGGAAAGTCAACATGGAATCGTCACCTGTGTGTGTCCGAAGGAGAAGAATAAGTCATGTCATGTTTCTGATTGATGATTGATTGGTCAGTGGAGGATTTTGGAATTTGATGTTTGTTGTTTAAAGGAACCTAACATCGAGGTCATCGGCCCCTAATGGTACGAAATGAGACGAAATGAAATGACAACTTAAAATTCCAAAATCCTCCACTGACCAGAATTCAAAGCATGAGGACGAAGAATGAATGGATGGATGGACGGAGATGAATTTAAAACGATCAGTGGATCCGACCCACACCTCACATACACAGAAGGTGGCACAAAACAATCGTATTACCGACCAAGGGACTGCTTCTATAGTACGATGCTGAACTGATTGCGTGTATAGTCGAAACGGGTCCAAAATCCAGGTCATCAGCCCCTCATAATGGTATTTATCGCTAGGAAAGTAGAACCATGCTATGAGTAATGTTGCGGTACTAATCAAAAGTAGCAGAGACTCGCGGTATTCCACACATTATGGTACTATTCACAGGTAGTGTAATGCGCACGTGTAACACAGACCTATGATGTTTCGCACATTGCGGCGCTATTTACAGGCAACGCAAACCTATGGCGTTTCTCACATAAGTGGACTAACCACAGGGACCCGTACGATCCCGTGGAATTCTTCACATAGTGGGAACTTAGCATAGGTAAGAGAGAACCATGGTGTCGCTCATATAGGGATACGAATCACAGGTACTGCAGGACCCACATCCTGATTCACACACTGTCGTTACTAATCACAAACCTATTGCGTACCTAACATAGTGGTACTACGCGCAAGTAAATGCAACCCATGGTGTTCCCTGCGTGATGGTACTAATTACAAGTAGTTTCATGGTTCTAATTGAATCATCCCTTGGTCGCCCCTTTTAGTCGCCTCTTACGACAGGCAGGGGATACCATGGGTGAATTCTTCGTCTGCCTTCCCCACCGATAGGTGGTGTGTGTTTGGTCCGCGAGAGGTATTTTATCTCCCTCAAGTCCGCCGGCAAGCCGGCCAGGACCCTCCTATCCGCCACCTGGGACGCGCCACGTGGGAGTATCACCTCTCCCCCTGCTACGCCTGCGTAGCAGGTTCGTGGTGTCATGTTTTTGGAAACATACAATTCTGCAATTTATAAACAAAGTATAAAAGTTGAATTAGATCAGATGATGATGTGTTTCTGAGTAACAATGTCTTAAAATTGACGCATGGATGAAAAACATTTTAAAACGGGAACTTATTGAGTTCCACCTGCGATAAAAAATATTAATATAATTGCAAAAAACCTAACGCAAAACGAAGCGAGGAAAATGATGACGTCATTGGATTTTATGTAGGCCTATTGGTTATTAAAGGAACCACCTCCAAACTCGAGTACATTTAATAATTTTATCGACAGTAAATTATGTCATAAAATGCCTATACCCATCACACTTTTTCCAGAACGTTAATCTAGAACGAGCGAGCAGGAGCTCAGGCAGGTTAGCAGGGATATCCCGAGATTAAGCTAATGAGGCCACTCCCTGCTGCACTGACCGCAAATCTCCTGTGACTGCTGGGGAATTTCTGTGACGGCAAATGTCCAGTGACCACAAATATCCGACAACCGACACACGTACCCCGGCTGCTTTCAGGAAGTCATCTCGTAATAGTTGAGCAGACTTGTTATCGGCCTTGACGTGGTGTTGTCACCCTCGGTCGATCTTACGTCGGTCTGTCGGTCACATCATTGGCTTCACGGTACCTTTTCCACGTTTTTGACATATCACTAAGGGTAACCGTTATGATACGTGATACTGCTGCTTGTGTATGTCCACCATGAATCAATGCCACAATTCTAGCTCGGTCAAATTGGGCAACAGGCACTGCACATGAATCTTCACCTGAAATGGCATACCGGCAGTTCATCCATGCTCAACACTGACCGTAGGCAGCGACATCTGCTGTATTGTAAACAAGAAGTTGAGTTACTTGTGTGTATAGTGTTCTCTATCATTGACAAAATACTGTGCCCAATCCCCTAATATTCCAAACATTTGTTTAAAGTGTATAGATACTTCTAAACAACATACATGCTGTTCATACTTCTCTACCTATTTAAGACGTGGAAATTCACCGATGCGATAACCAAGTACTTATAGTATGTATGATAAGCGTTTAATGTCCCATTAATTCTTGATGATGTTAGGAGATGACAGGGTAATGGAAGTTTACCTTGGAAGCGTCATTTTACTGACACGGTTCACTATTTTTTTCATCATTTACCAAGAGCCGACCGACAGCCATGATATTCAATAATAATACATTTTCTTTTTGCCCTTCAACGTTCAATCTGCAAGTCTCTGTACATTACATCAACGTCTCCACAATCCTCTATTTGCAGCTAGCACCTGTGGCCACGTTTAGTTCCACACCTCTCACCTTTAAATGATTAAAAATAAAGTCATCGTCGGCCTCGTCTTCACTTCCTCTTCTTCTCCATGGCTGAGATCAATACTCTCCAAGGTAACTTATAATCATTCATTCATTTCACACAGCTCCACCACAGAAACCAGTTTATATACGAAACTTCATCTCTCGAGTCCATTCCTTTCCTAACTCAAGCCTTTATACCTTTACATCTCAAGTATCCCGTGTCGTCCCCACTTTGTACCAGCAGACATTCTCGCTACTTTGTTATCTCTTACTTCCAAATTATGAATATCCACAATTCACCCAGCTTTCACTCCTGTACAGCGCGTGAGAGAAGCAAGCACCGTAGTACACAAATGTAACGAGCACGCTCAGAATGTTAATAATAATAATAATAATAATAATAATAATAATAATAATAATAATACCGAGCTCGATAGCTGCAGTCGCTTAAGTGCGACCAGTATCCAGTATTCGGCAGATAGTGGGTTCGAACCCCACTGTCGGCAGCCCTGAAGATGGTTTTCCGTGGTTTCCCATTTTCACACCCAGCAGATGTTGGGGCTGTACCTTAATTAAGGCCACGGCTGCTTCCTTCCCACTCCTAGCCCTTTCCTGCCCCATCGTCGCCATAAGACCTATCTGTGTCGGTGGGACGTAAAGCAACTTGTACAAATGTAATATAATAATGGCGAGTGGCTTCCGGAGAGGTCTGGTACAGGTCTTTCGAGTTAACGCCGTATAGGCGACCTGCGACCTGAGAATAGGGCCCTACCTAAGATGAATTCTAGTGCTGAAGACAGCACAAACACCCAGTCCCCGACCCGGACGGGAATCGAACTCGGGGCCCCCTGGACCAAAGGCCAACACACTAGAAGTAGAACGCAGCCCGGAAGGCGGTTTGAAGAGGGTTGCGCAGTAACATTCGCGCGCTTTGTAGTATGACGTGTTTTCCGCTGAGCCAATAGAATCATTTCAGTAAGAGGTGCCTGTTTGTGCGGGTCACGAGTGAATGTTTAGAGTTTTATTTGTAAATATCATAATCAACGAATTTAGGGAACTATTTGCATGTGTACGATAGATCTAAAAGACAATTATTCCGTCGACAGGCGAGGGAAATAGTATTTAAAGTGTATTTGTATTCGGTAAGCAGGCGTTCATAGGCGGAGAAGGTGAGGTACGCCATGTTGCCACGCTTCAAAAGAAGGCAGCACTCGCGTGTGGTATCGGCCTGCAAACAGTACAGAGGATAAAACAAGCTTCGGAAATAAAAATAATGCGGTGTTCAGGTCGCCAGAGAAGAACCCTTAGAGGAAGAAGCCAGTGACGGTCCTCGATGATTTCAATAAAAATGTTCTGCGTGCAACAATATTTGATATGTATAAAAATGGCAAATATCCTACGGCATTGAAACTGGACCATCCATTTACCTTCCTTAATATCTCGAAAATTTTCCTTAACACATTAGCGGGGTTTGATGTTAAAAATTAATTTGGACTTTAACGAAACTTTTAAGCCCACAAAACATATAGGTCATCGCTTTGGAATTCAAGATATAACTGGATGAAAAAAATGTTTACAAATACATGCTGTTATGAGTAGCCACATTGGCATCACCGCAGCTCATACTTCTGTCTCTCTCTGCGCAACGAAACCGCCTTCCGGGCTGCGTTCTACTCTAACCATTTAGCCGTGGAGCTGGACACTACATAAAATAATGCCTCTATACTCATCAGTTGCATTCTATTCTCAACTATTCTTGGTCCCATTCGACAACGACGGTCTAGAGTACCTTTAATTTTCACGCCTAAAATGTCCCTTCCCTTTATTCTGCCGATAACTTTAGTCTTTCATTTTCCAATAATAATAATAATAATAATAATAATAATAATAATAATAATAATAATAATAATAATAATAATAATAATAATAATAATATATTTTGAAAATACAGAATACATGACCTGCAACAAACAAGCACCAAAATTCAAGGAGACAAAATATGGCAACATTAAACGAGTATCACAATTTAAATATCTTGGTGAAACAATTCAGGAAAATGGACTCGAAACAAAAGTCAATGAAATTAGATGCCAAAAGATGGAAACTGCTTATCAACTAACCCAGAAAAAAAAAATGTACCTCCAAGCACACAAAACTATGACATTACAATACAGTAATTAAACCAGAATGTCTTTATGGATCAGAGACGCTATTTTTGAACAGGAAAGCAGACATTGGGAACACGGAGAAAAAGGAACGCAAAACCATAAACAAAAATTCTAGGCCCATAACTCACTGACGGACGACACCAACTTAAGAGACAGACGAGAAAACCATTAGCAATCTGCAGTGCACCATGCGTGTTATTTACATGTTACAAAACGTAACGCCCGTGCAATCTGTTTACATATTATTATAAATCATAGCTTATTTTAAGCAATAATTTTAATATTATTCACAGGTATTTTAAAGAATGCATTATATTTTTTCTAGATGCCAGTCTGGAGTCTGATGATGATTACAAGCCCTCAGAATAGAGTTCAATGTCGTCCGCAATAAGTTCGGATCAAAAGGAAATAAGTAAATTTGCAATATACCCCATTCTCAGACAGCAGTTACGATGAATGCTAGAAGAGGGGGAGGAGAAACAAGAGTACGGGGAAGTCTGAAGAAAGCACAATACGAGTGTTGCCTCAGGAAGGACATTCTTCAAGAGATACCACAGAAGGGAATAATTATGATTCTGTAAACACTGACTGTGAGGTGAATACAGAAAGCGACTATGAATAATGTCTCATGTGTTGGAGCCACACCAGTATATTTTCGTTTAATGTTTTTACATGATGTGTTGGTTACCTATGGTATTCTTCAGCCTGCTATATCAATTATGCATTAATTTTTTCACATATCCCTGTTTCATAATGAACATGCATTGTAAATCAAATGTTTTGTATAAAAAATTCAAAAAAATCATGGTAATTAAATTGTGTTTTCACTTGTATCTGTTTTACTCTAAAAGGTTACAGATACAAGGAGCACAAGTGCTTTTTATGGGTTTGAAAAAACAATGCAGGGGCACTACAATCATCAACCATACCTACAAATATATACAGACTCACTGACTGTTAGAAAAAAATATTAGATGATTTGAAAAGAACTCTCAGAATTTATAAACAGCCAATCAACTTTACCGGTTATTTAATCAGTTTGCACAAAGGAGCATTGTACCACTTGTACCCTCAGCCCCTCAATTATAATGATAAATCGATATGGCCTTCCCGATGGATTTATTTTAGGGCAGTGGAACACAGGATTCAAAGTGGACTGCCTCTTTTTTGCTGATGACTACTGTAGTTTTCTTTGTGACAGTTATAGAAACTGCTACTAGGTAAGACAGTAGGTTTTCAAGTCTCCTTCGAGAACTCACATTATGAACTTGAACAGATCAGATTCAGTTCAAGAAGTGAGCATGGGACTGTTTACAGGACCGAGAAATTCAAGTACTTGGCCGAAATTTTAACTCCAAACATCGGCGAGGAAGACGTCACTGAGGATTTGGGAAAGAGAAAAAGGAGACCGCATTCAGTCTCTTTCTTAAGAAAAACAAATCAATATCACTCTCATATCAGATCAAGTACAGATATTAAAATGTAATAAAGACATAACGTCTGTATGTAACAGAAACCTTAACCAGAATGATAAATTCGGAGATAGGGAAAGGAAGAAAAATAAATAAATAAATAAATAAATAAATAAATAAATAAATAAATAAAGAAAGAAAGAAAGAAAGAAAGAAAGAAAGGTGTTAAGGCAAATTCTAAAGCCTAAGAAAGTTCACAGAGATGGATTCACAATGCACCTGAGGTCAAACAAAGAGCCAACTAAATATTCAAGGGATATCAGCAAAAATGGGACAGAGAAGACAAGTTTTATTGACATATCAAAGAGAGGCTACGAACAAACTGATCATCCTCCAAGAGAAGTGGAAGTCAAAACTTCCCTGGCGTCGAAGTACACCAGAAATTTAAAAGGGCGAGTATTACAACGGAAGATGTCTGCGACAGTGAGATTTTCAGGATGAAAGTCGCAGGGGTAAAGGATCTCTGTCTCTCCCGAGAAAAGCCTATTAAGATTTTTGCAGAAAAGCGGGCAAAAACACAAAAACAAAAAAACAAAAACCAGAAAGATCTCTGGCAGGAAAAAAGGAATGAAAATCTGTTGTGTCTTCCTAACCGATAGATGGCTGTATCTATTATCATCATCATTATTGTTATTAGCTACATATTAAAAGAGTTTACTAAAAACAGCTTTGGCAAATTCGTCCGTCCGTTCTACTGGACCGATTTACTTCATTTTTGTTTGGTTATCTCCGGAATTACCTGCCGCTGAATCATGAGTCTAAGTTCAGTCTACTTTAAGCATTCATAAAATCAAATAATTAAATGATCACTCCAATAATTGCAGCTGAAGGCTTTTACCCTAATCCGCAATACATTCTGTACTTAGCAGGCTGCTAAACGACTAACACTTGATATACGTTTATATGATTTTCATCCTTAGTAATGTCATTGCATGCAGCCATGTTTAATTACTACCTGTCAAGCCAGAGAATATACACGTCCTCTGTTCACGGAAGAATACTATTCCCCATTACAAACTCCGATTCTCTAACCTTTCCTAGCTCTCAAATATATTCAACATATGCTGCTAAGAGAAAAAAAAAGTCTACGTACAAACAGACCCCATCATGACATACACATCAGAAATTATCTGGGAACACCTATCGAAGGATAACCTCCTTCGAGACTAACCTATGAGCTCAAGAGACCGCAGTTCTATATAGAATTAAAAATACCACTGCCTTCTACGACACAATACCAAGCTTTACATCAAGAACTGCAGGATTTAAAAAAAGCTAATATATGGATAGACTTTTACCAAACAGACGGCACGATGATGTCAGAATGGATGAAGTGTGACTACGAACTGCGGCATAATGTTCATAAAACCATTGAAAAGGGCAAGCCAAACAATATGACTACGACAGGCATATCACAACGAGTTATCTGACCTATTTATAACAAGTTCTGCGGAGCAGCACGGGTTTATTATTATTATTATTACTATTATTATTATTTTAATTTTCTTTTCGGCCATCTATGGACCACGTTTGACATTCTCTGTCTATCTTTTCATCCTTTCTCAAAGTTCCTTCTTTTGCTCTTCCGTATAGGACCTCCATTTCTTCACCTGCGTTTTCCCAGTCTCCTGGAAACCACGGAACTTTTTTTGACGAATTGCCTAAATGATTTCTGTCCACGATATAATCTTTCCGAACTCCCATCTTCGTCAAGTTGCTATTATTATTATTTTAAATTGAAATGTGGTGAATAAAGATATGAATTTTTTCTTTATTAAAGTCTGAACCCATGAAGCACACACAAATTTCTAACGGAACCTGGTACTAGGCATGCGGGCTTGACCCGAGCACATACAGAGAGAGCTCTAATAGGAATGTTGGAGATACAAAGGCGCAACCAGCGAATCGTGAAAGGTGACGTTCTCTTGGGAAGCTCCAATGTGTCCCAGAGGCACGATAGGAATTAAGTCAAGTACGCCACCTCATTTCCCAGATCAGATAAAACACGTTATGCAAATAGCAGTACCGCTGCGTGAAGATAATTTCTTTCCAAGAAACCAGTCGGTTATGCAAAAGTCACAACTACTGTATGTATCCGCCTACATCCATGACAGAGCGTCTGAAGACTAGGTTACGTGCCACATGCGACCGTGCCGGATGCGACCAGGCCATTATCGTGCCAATAGCGACCGAGTAGATAAGCATCGTGCCACATGCGACCCATCAATCACTTACAAATGATCTGCATTAAGGGCTGTCACCAAGTAGCAGATTGCTTATAAGTAGCTAACTTGGTCTTTTCTAAAATATAGGTCTGACACCGTGGTTAGCAAGTTCGAGTGCTGCTGGTCGAAAGGAAAATATAATAATGTTGCTGGCTTTACGTCCCAGTAACTACTTTTATGGTTTAAGGAGACGCCGAGGTGCCGGAATTTACTCCCGAAGGACTTATTTTACCTGCCAGTAAATCCACCGACACAAAGATGACATATTTAAGCACGTTCAAATACCACCGGACTGAGCCAGGATCGAACCTGCCAAGTTGGAGTCGGAAGACCAGCATCTCAACCGTCTGAGCCGTCTGAGCCACTTAGCCTGGATGAAAAAAAAATCACCATCAGAATGTTGGCCGGCAGGGTAGGAAAGTTGGTGGTAGACAGTTTCTAATCACTAGATTGTATGCCAAAAGCCTGGATTCAAATCCAACCCTTTTCGCAGTGTTCAAATGGAGTGAGGGGATATGATGCTGTTGATGGTGATTCGGTCGTCGGATGGCGACTTAAAGCATTGAGCAGACCCCTTGGTATTATTCGAGAGGAGTAGGCTACGTGCCGAACCCGGGTTTCATCTCTCCCTACTTCATTATCATAATCCCACATCCAGACGCGCAGGCCGCCCACGGGTGTCAGGTAGAAAGACCTGCACCAGGCAAGTCGAACACGTCCTCTGACACTCCTGGTACTAATAGGACCGAGCTCGATAGCTGCAGTCGCTTAAGTGTGGCCAGTATCCAGTATTCGGGAGATAGTGGGTTCGAACTCCACTGTCGGCAGCCCTCAAGATTTTTTCCGTGGTTTCCCATTTTCACACCAGGCAAATGTTGGGGCTGTACCTTAATTAAGGCCACGGACGCTTCCTTCCCACTCCTAGCCCTATCCTGCCCTATCCTGTCCCATCGTCGTCATAAGACCTATCTGTGTCGGTGCGACGTAAAGCAACTAGCAAAAAAAAAAAAAAGTATACTACTAATAGGACACGATAAGTAAGTAGGCCTAAGTCGTAAATAATTTCAGAGAATTAGGATTTTTTTTTTTTTTTGCTAGTGGCATTACGTCGCACCGACAAAGACAGGTCTTAAGGCGACGATGGGATAGGAAAGGGTTAGGAATGGGAAAGAAGCGGCCCTGGTCTGAATTAAAGTACAGCTCTAGCATTTGCCTGGCTGAAAAATGGGAAACCACGGAAAACCATCTTCAGGGCTTCCGACAGTGGGATCGAACCCACTATCTCCCGGATGCAAGCTCAGGGTCACGCGCCTCTAACCGCATGGCCAACTCGCCCGGTGAGAAAAGACGTAAACGCATCACCATGTTTCGTGTTGTAAAACGAGTTTCCCTCCGAAGTGTTATGTAAGTAGGGGCAGTAGCTGCTTATAGGACTTATTGAAATGGCATTGCACTTCGTTTAGTTTACCTTATCTTGGGCGATGACACAACTTATCAAATGACAATTTGCTTGTCAACGCCCGTCGCATCCGGCACGGTTACAGATTATGCGGTCGCTAGTGGCACGGGTCGCATGCGGCACGGTCGCATCTGGCACGCCACCGAAGACTAGTACTATGGCATGAGAGAAGCTCGGTCACAGGCCAAGGCAACATTCAAAGTTCCTCCAAGCTATTGGAAGAAAATGCTGGGATACTGATTCAGTTTGTACCTCGGCTGTTTTACCAACTAATAAAATATATAATCATCAGCTGATACCAAAATAACAAATTGCAATACAAGACATATAATACAGGGAGCTGATGAACTCGTCGCTTATGAAAGAAAACCGATGCATGTCCATGAATCATTATACATACCAGTGGCGTGCACTGAACCCCATCTACCCCAGCGCTGCTGGGATAAAGAACTTTGTAATAACATTTTATAATTATTCCTTAGAACGCTTTTTATAATGTTTAAAAAATGCGAACATCTAAGCCAACCCAAGTACAGCTGTCTCGACAATCCGCTCGCACTACCGCAGTTCAGCTTCTCCAGCGAGCTGGGTTTCCTTGCCGGCGCGATAGAGAGCTACCCCCAGCGAAATCTAAGGTCGCTTGGGTGACGCATGCACTTGAAGCTTCGTCGAGGCGGAGCTGTGGCCCCTCCCCCGACAGCAATTTACGGCGACAGGCCAGCTAGCTTAGGTAAGGGGTGTTAGTTTTAATACTTGACACTAGAAGTCTTCAGCGCCACACACTAGAGACTACAAGAAAAATATTAACATCTTAACAGTATAGCTACTTGCACATCGTCTTGCTAATAAAAACAGAGAAAGTATATGAAATCAACTGTAATATAGAAGAATATATTTCAGCTCTCAGTCTGCAAATCTCTAAATTTACTAAACGCTGCCCCGATTCTCTATTTGTAAACAGCTTTGTGGCCTCGTTTACTTTTATACCTCTGATCTTTAAATCGTTACAAACTGTGTCTGACCATCGTCGTCTTGGTCTCCCTCTACTTCTCTTGCCCTCCATGGCCGAGTCCATTATTCTCCTAGCTAATCCAACCTCCTCCATTCGCCTCACCTTACTCCACCACCGAAGCAGGTTTATGCGGACAACTTCATCCACCGAGTTCATTCCTAACTGAGCCTTCATCTCCTCAGTCCGAGTACCCTTCTGCCATTGTTCCCAATTATTGTTTCTACCAGCAATAATTCTCACTACTTTCATGTCTGTTATTTATAACTTTAAAAATATCGTCAGTCCACCCAGCTTTTACTCCTGTAAAGCGAAGTTGGGCAGAAAACAGACCGGTGTAAATATAGTTTCGTCCTGGAGCTGACTTCCTTCTTACAGAAATCTGTTGATCACAACTGCGAAATCAATTAGCTTTGCAGCACCTTGATTCAATCTCACTTAGAATACAACCATCCTGGGAGAAAATAATTACTTGAAACAGGGCGAGTACTTGAAATTATGTACCTGTTCCAGCTTTGTATTTCCACCCTGATATTCAGTTTTCTTAGGTTTCTTACCTACTGACATCACTTCAGTCTTCGAAAGGCCAATTTTCATACCATACTAATTGCACCTACTTTCAAGTTGCAACATAATTATTAGACTGCAAGCTTTCAGCACAATCTGCCATTAAGACTAACTCGTCGGCATACGCCTAACTGCTTAGTATATTTCCACCTAACTGAATACCTCCCTGCCACTTCATACCTTTCAGCAGATGACCGACGTAAACTACCAACAATGAAGGTGAACCTCTGCAAGTACCTTGAACCAAAACCACATTCTACCATAATTTCTCACCGCACCCCATTTGTCAATATAAATGCCTTTGATTGCTTTTAATAATCTACCCTTAATCCCATAGTCCCCCAAGTACGGCGAACATCTCTTCCCTTGGTTTTCTGTCATATGCCTTCTCTAGATCTACGCAACAGAAAACTGTCTATTCTTCTCGTAGCATTTTTAAATTACCACGCGCATATTGAAAATCTGATCCTGACAGCCCCTCTGTTGTCTGAAACCACACTGGTCTCATCCAACTTAACCAATGGTCGCACCCTCCCTTCCAAAATGCCAGCTAACACTTTGTCTGGTATACTGTAGCCTGATATCACACTGTTTTTCATCTAACTTAATCAATGATCGCACCCTCCATTCCAAAATGCCAGCGAACACACCCCGACAGCTGTTGCAATCGTATGTATGTATGTATGTATGTATGTATGTATGTATGTATGTATGTATGTATGTATGTATGTATGTATGTATGTATGTCAGTGGTGGTTCGTGAAGTTAAGTATGGGAGGGTCACCTTATGGTTTAAATACAGATATGGATATAATATAAATCTAAAGTACTCACAAATATGTATACATGCAAGTATAAATAAATGTATAAATAATAAAAGACAATATGTCAAAATACACCTAGGCTTACCTTAATATTAATTATTATCATCTCAGTCCCTGTGGTAGGGGAACGCAGATGAATACACTCACGTATCGTAAGAGGCGACTAATAGGGGCAACCAACGGAGGATGAAATTAAAACCACGAGACTACTTGTGATTAGTACCATTATGTGAGGAACACCACGAGTCTGAGCATTGCCTGTGGTTAGTACCAACGTGTGTATCCCACCGAGGCCGTGACGGGGGGGGGGAGGGCACTCGGCTGCGCGGACTCATGTCCATACAAGAAAAAGTGCTGTACGCTCCGCTGGAATGTGTCGGTTCCTCTGTGTTCAGAATGGGTCTGCGTTACTTACGGGTAGTACCACTATATAAAGAACACTACGGGTCTACGCTGCCTCTGATAAGTACCACTATGTGAGGAACACCACGGGAATAACGGCGCCCGTAATTAGTACCACTATATGAGGAACACCGTGCGTCTGTGTTGGCTGCGAGTGGTGCCATTTTTTTACATACCATGGGTCTGTATTGGCTGTAATTAGTACCACCATGCGAGGAACACCATGAGTCTACGTTACCTGTGATTAGTACCACTATAGGAGGAGCCCCAAGGTTCTGCTTTACCAGTGATTAGTCCACTATTATGAGGGGCCGGCGACCTGCATTTCGAACTCCTTTTTATAACACGCATCATCTCAGAAAAGAAAAGAAGACGGCATTATGAACTGGATCCACTGATTCTTTTGGATTCATGGTTATTTTATTATCATTCTTTTTAGATTTTAGTCGGTGGATACATTTTAAGTTTTAATTATCGTTTCATTTCGTTACACTTCGTACCATTAGGGGTCGATGAGCTAGCTGTTAGACCCCTTTAAACAACACAATCATCATCATCATCATCATCATCATCATCATCAACACCAACAAAAATTATTATCTCAAATCCACCCTTCTTTCTTTAGCTGTAGCAAATCTCTCGATCATAGCTTGCGCCACATTTGGAAATACAAGACAGTGAACTGAGTAGCTTTCTTTTTTCCAGAGAACTACCAGCTACCTTTCTCGGTCACAGTTTGCTTGTGACCCGAGGATTTCTCATTAAAGCAGGCCTCTTATCCAAGAAACATAGCCAGTGGCAACGTTTGGAGACTATGTACTTTAAACGTCTGCTCTACAGTCACATGAGATTTGTGACCGGGAGTTAGAAAAACTAGGTCACCTTCCTTATGAACTTAACACCTGTATCGCCCTGTGCATAATGTATTGAGAAGTAAACATTAAAATAGTCTTATTGCGAGGGCACATGATCCTGTGACGACTTATGCAGGCCTATATATACGTGACCACTGTCCCCGAGTGAAGGTATTGTATGTTACCTGTGAGCGAGAAAGGTTGAGTGAATACAGAAGGGCGAATCTGATGTAGCGTCGGAGTTAGAACATTCCACACGGAGGGAGAGCAACAGCTTGTATGATATTGAGCTCACAGATTGTAGGTACAGTATTGCACAGAATAGTTGCACACATGTAATGCAACTAGCGGCTTGTTTGGGCAATATCTCCAATTAACTGAGAAAGTATGAACATATTTCAATGGAGTGAGAAACCAATTTGTTTTTCAATAAAGTTAAAGCAGCCTAGGCGGTTGCATCGTTCTGTAGAAGTATTTCTATGAACACAACATTTTTTGTACATATCACGTCACCAAATTGGCCTTCACCACTCGTTCCTTTCTTTGTTTATTTAACGAAGTATGACACTTAAAGGAGGTCTTCGAATTATTAAGAACCATCTCCCAAGGACGTATCGAATTCTCGCACGTATGTACTGTATTGCTTACGGAATTATACTTAAGGATGTGCAGAGACGGTGAATCAGCACACAACGAAATGCACTGGAAGTGAAGAGGGAGGTGGCGGCGGTGGTGATTAAGATATGAGATTGCATCATTGCACAAGGCAAATATGCCGTCTTCACTCTAATCAGAAGAGAAATTAAACAAAACGAGAGATCCGACTTTTCGAAAAATGAAGACATCGGCAAAAGAAAGGGTAGACCCAGGAAGGGCATGACACTGAAAGTCTCCCTGGGCCTCCCAAACTTAGTACCAGCGGGTTCGATGATGATGCTTGTTGTCTAAAGGGGCCTAACATGTAGGTCATCGGCCCCTAGAGAAACGAAATGAGACGAAATGTAACGACAATTT
Source organism: Anabrus simplex (assembly GCF_040414725.1). Lineage (NCBI taxonomy): Eukaryota > Metazoa > Arthropoda > Insecta > Orthoptera > Tettigoniidae > Anabrus > Anabrus simplex. The sequence goes on along the minus strand of NC_090265.1, from coordinate 650,076,954 downwards.
AGAAGTCCAAAATCATCCACTGACCAGAATTCAAAACGTGATGATGATGAATGCATGGATGAATGTGAATTTAAGACAATCAGTGGATCCGACCCGCAATGCCCCACCTTCCCAGAAACTATAGTATCTGAAAACAATAGTATTACTGACCAAGGGACTGCTTCTAAAGCACATTCTTGAAAAAATGATGCTTGATGTCCAAAGGGGTCCAAAATCCAGGCCAACGACCCCTCATAATGGTACTTATCACTAGTAAAATTGATGATGATGATGATGATGCTTGTTGTTTAAAGGGGCCTAACATCGAGGTCATCGGCCCCCAATTGTACGAAATGAAACGACAAAGTAAAAGTTCAAAATCATCCACTGACCAAAATAAAAAATGTCATTAAGAATGAATGAATGAATGAATGAATGAATGAATGAATGAATGAATGAATGAAAATGAATTTAAAACAATCAGTGGATCCGTCTCAAAAAAAGATCATAGTTAATAGTAGTACAGACCAAGGGACCACTTCCAAAGCAGAATCCTGAATCGAGAATGCTTGGTGTCTAAATGGGTCCAAAATACAGATCAGAGGCCCCTCAGAATGATACTTATCGCTTGTAATGCAGAACCATGGTATCCGTCCTGTTGCGGTACTAATCAAAAGTAGCAGAGACTTGCGGTATTCCACACATTATTGTACTACTCAAGAGGTTATGAAATTCGACGTATAATACAGACCTATGTTTTTCTCACTTTGCGGCGCCATTTACAGGCAACGCAAACCTATGGTGTTCATCACATGACTAACCACAGGGACCTCTCCCTATCCCGTGGTGTTCCTCATATAGTGGGTACTAATCATAGGCAAGGCAGAACCATGGTAGCTATCATCCCATGGTTCTGCTCATATAGTGGTACTAATCACAGGTACTGCAAAAGCCGACCGCGCGGTGCTCCTGTGTGCTACTAATCATAAACCTATTTCGTACCTAATATAGTGGTACTACGCACAAGTAAAAGCGACCCCTGGTGTTCTCCGCGTGGTGGTACTAAGCACATGTAGTTTCATGGTTCGAATGCAATCATCCCTTGGTCGCCCCTTTTAGTCGCCTCTCACGACAGGCAGGGGATACCGTGGGTGTATTATTCGTCTGCCTCCCCCACCCACAGGGGGTGTGTGTTTGGTCCGCGAGAGGTATTTTATTTCCCTCAAGTCCGCCGGCAAGCCAGTTAGGACCCCCTATCCGCCACCTGGGACGCGCCACGTATCACCTCTCCCCCTGCTACGCAGCGTAGCAGGTTCGTGGCTAGTAAAATTGAACCATGGTATTTGTCATGTTGCGGTACTAATCAAAAATAGTGTAGACTCACGGTGTTCCACACATTATTGCACCATACATTATACACCTGCGTGTATTTGGATATTGCGGAAGTGTGAACTGTTGAATGTGAGGAAAGGAACGTTAAAGACGACACAAACACTCAGTCCCCAGGCCAGCGATATTAATCGTTTACAATTAAAAACCCCTGACCCGGCCGGGAATTGAACCCGGGGCTGCCGGGTGTGTTCCTCACATAGTGGGTACTAATCACAGGCACCGCAGACCAACGGTGTCGCTCATACAGTGGTACTGTACTAATCACAAGTACTGTAAACCCACAGTGAAGCCACTCGCGGCTGCTAATAATCGAATACCGTGAGTGTATTCTCCATCTGCTTATCCCACCCCCTCTGATTTCTTTACTTAGATAGATGCCTCGGCTTGCGGTTAAAACAAATGTTCAGATTTGTGTAAAAATACTATGTACCGAGTCTATACTATGTACTATACGTGTAAATATGAGGTGTGGAAAATGTACGCAATAATTTACTCAGTCGTCCTCGTATTTCAATTTATTTATTTATTTATTTATTTATTTTTTTTGCTAGGGGCTTTACGTCGCACCGACACAGATAGGTCTTATGGCGACGATGGGATAGGAAAGGCCTAGGAGTTGGAAGGAAGCGGCCGTGGCCTTAATTAAGGTACAGCCCCAGCATTTGCCTGGTGTGAAAATGGGAAACCACGGAAAACCATCTACAGGGCTGCCGATAGTGGGATTCGAACCTACTATCTCCCGGATGCAAGCTCACAGCCGCGCGCCTCTACGCGCACGGCCAACTCGCCCGGTATTTCAATTTAAGAGAGGTTTCCTTTGTAGCAGACAATGATGTAACAATCTTATAAATCAAGATGTATTTTCTCGGCAATATTTCCATTACTTCCGATCAAGTAATAGAGGCCACGACGTAGTTGGATGTTTATAGTCGAGAAATACACTGACAATAACAGGAATGCTCAATTTCTACTGAATGCCCCCAACCCAACACCCCACCCCCCCACCCGCCTTCAAGAAAAGACTGTTATTATTATTATTATTATTATTATTATTATTATTATTATTATTATTATTATTATTATTATTATTATTATTATTATTATTATTGTACCGGGCGGTACACCTCCACGCCGCTTATTTAAACTTTGCGCCAGTTGAAACTCCCCTACTGGGAGAAGTCTGAACTTTGTCTTATGTGTTCATTTTCAAGTTACCCTGAAGATGCCACTACTTGGAAATTTTGAAGTTTCTGAACTGTGTTGTTTTCGATGTATTTTTGTTTTGCTTGTAGTAAGAAGTGTGAACATTCTCTTCTAGAGGACACTACTGAAGAACTACAACGGTGCACCCTAGTGCGAAGTGAAAGAACTGTTTTTGTTGAGAAAATTTAATTTCAAAAGTTTGTTCTTTGCTAAATTTCTTTCAGTCATTGTTTAAGTTGGCAATATTAACCCTTTCTTTCCCCTTGTTTTGAATTTAGCCAATCTCGAATTTCTCGAATTAATTTTCAACCAATAATATGTTTCTTCTTCGTATTGTGTAGGGGGTTTCTTGGTGAACCAATAAAATCCTTGTGGGAGGGTGTTCTCATTCCAAAACCGCCTCGAACTTTCCGCGAGAGTATATAAACTGCTGATTTTCGGGTCTCGGTGCCACTTCAGTACCATCTTTCAGTGTGTAAAGTACATAGCAGGGGGCGGGAAGCGCCTCTTTCTTCGGGGAGCAGTTCAACACCAAGGTAATGGCCTTTTAATAACTTCTTTTCTTGCTAGCTCAGCAGTTTAACTCTCGGGGCGGGTCCGAAGCGTTTCTACCATGTAACTTTCCCTAAAATGTAAAGACTCTTAGCCTCTATTCTCTTTCAAAACTACATATTGGGATAGAGAGTGCTTAACCCTCTCGATCTCCCACTCATATTGCATTGAGGTGAACTTATTTTCACAACCGTTTCTTCCCTTCTAATGTAACGTAAATTGTTTCCTTCTAAAAGTCACCTCTTTAGTATGGGATTAGCCCTTGCATTAACGGCCTAGTGCCAAGTAGGTTTTAAACAAGTGTATTAGGAGTGCAGATCGCCTCCTCTCAATTGTTATTTTAGAGGTCAAGTAATTAACCTTTTTCTCACTTAATAGACCTCAGTAGGTTGGGTATGCTACCCCTGTGTATATGTCCTTAGAGGACAACTTGAAGGTGCAGTTTGGTGTGGCCTTTGATACGCTTAAAGTTGAGAGCGGGTGGCTCTTTTTCGAAAACTGAGTGTTGTATGCCTCGAGGAGGCTTTACTGTGTAATTTGGAGCAAGTGCTCCTGGGCTTGATTGGGGTCTTCTGCCCCTTTGTTGAATTCTGTATATCGTAAAGTTGGGCTAATTGCTCAGAATTGTGTGTCTGGCTCTCGGAGCCCAAATCCTGTAATTGTACATTCTCGATTAGTGGTTTTGCTACTCTGTACCTGCTATTATTGTTATTTCTTGTTTTTTGCTAAGAAAACATAACCTTGTTAAATTTTACATTAACTTTAATTTCGTAGTTTGAGACCCGTTCACACCCGCACCTTCTTTCACCTCTACCTACCACGGAAAACCCCGTAACAATTATTATTATTATTATTATTATTATTATTATTATTATTATTATTATTATTATTATTATTATTATTATTATTATTCACTGATACTTCCTTGAAGAAATCGTAGTTCAGTCCACTGATTGGTCGGCTTAAAATCAATCAAAGGGACTTATGTTGACAATTGGGCTGCAGTGAGAACTGATAGTAAATAAGCTCTTGGTTCAGGGCACTTACAGGGGTTAGACAAGGTTGTAATCTTACACCTTTGCTGTTCGTAGTTTACATGGACCACCTGCTGAAAGGTATAACGTGGCAGGAAGGCACTCAGGTGGAAATGTAGTAAGCAGTTTGGCCTATGCTGATGACTTAGTCTTAATGGCAGATTGTGCCGAAAGCCTGCAGTCTAATATCTAACTTGAAAATAGGTGCAATGAGTATGGCATGAACATTAACCTTTCGAAGACTAAATTGATGTTAGTAGGTAAGACATCCAAGGGAAGTGAATGTCAGATTGGTGATACAAAGCTGGAACTAAACCAAACCATACCCCATGGCACTACAGCCCTTGTAGGGCCTTGGCCTACCAAGCGACCGCTGCTCAGCCCGAAGGCCTGCAGATTACGAGGTGTCGTGTGGTCAGCACGACGAATCCTCTCGGCCGTTATTCTTGGCTTTCTAGACCGGGACCGCCATCTCACTGTCAGATAGCTCCTCAATTCTAATCACGTAGGCTGAGTGGAGCTCGAACCAGCCCTCAGGTCCAGGTTAAAATCGCTGACCTGGCCAGGAATCGAACCCGGGGCCTCCGGGTAAGAGGCAGGCACGCTACCCCTACACCACGGGGCCGGCTACAAAGCTGGAACAGGTAGATAATTTCAAGTATTTAGGATGTGTGTTCTCCCAGGATTGTAGTATAGTAAGTGAGGTTGAAGCAAGGTGCAGTAAAGGTAATGCAGTGAGCTCGCAGTAGCGATCAACAGTATTCTGCAAGAAGGAAGTCAACTTCCGGAAGAAACTATCTTTACATCGGTCTGTTTTCAGACCAACTTTGCTTTACGGGAGTGAAAGTTGCGTGGACTCAGGATATCTTATTCATAAGCTAGAAGTAACAGACATGAAAGGAGCGAGAATGACTGCTAGTACAAACAGGTGGGAACAATGACAGGAGGGTAGTTACGGGGTAATCGAATACTTTTAACAATCGAATAACCCCCATCCGAGTATTAAATAATCGAATAAATAATCTAATAAAATCGAATGAGTTTCAAATATCATTTAGTTGCATCGCATAGAATAATCGGATGAATCATGAATAAATGTTTCGGTTTAAGTGTGTCGGATGGATAATTGATTGAAATAAGCGAATACCTGAACTTACGAAAAAATAGAAATACGCCTTTTTCCGAACGTATCTCCAAATGTTGACAGTAAATGAGTGAATTAACTGTCTTAAGAACATCCGTAAAATAAAGTTTTAAAAAAAAAGTAAAGCCCGTCTTCTGCACACTCAACGGAACTAAGCCCCAGAATTACCAAATGACAATCAGGCTATATACCTACTTTAATTTTATGCCATCCGGGTCCATGGATAAATGGTTAGCATGCTGGCCTTTGGTCCAAGGGGTCCTGGGTACAGATCCCGGTCAGGTCGGGGGATTTTAATCTTCATTAGTTAATTGCTATGGCTCGGGGACTGGCTATTTGTGCCGTATTCAGCCTTATACTTCATGTTAGATAGGTCCCCATTTTCAAATATTTTTGAGAACTGTAAGAAGTAGTGCGTTTCAGTAGTTTTCGTAAGTTTCTGTTATATGTGTTATATTTTTTGTTACTTTTATAGTAAATATTTGCCGTATTTACTGGTTTTTATAACTATACGTGTTAATATTTTGATCATAAACATACTGTAAGTTTCATTTCGCTGGAGGTTTTATGAAGTTTCCAGTGCGTGTATAAGTTCAAAGTTCCCCATGAATGTTATTGTGGTGTATGTGAAGCTAACGTTCTGATACTGAAAGTATTTGTACAGTGGTATTTCTATTTAATGTCTTTTTTCTGTTATACAACAAATGTGCATTAAATTTATACTTTTCGGGTGCAATAATTGGTTCCCTTGATTTGGCATGGTTGGATGAAATTCAAGTGTATTTTTGTTTATATTTGCAAGTTCTTAAAGTGTGTTTTTTTCTGTTATATGATTCTTTTTACAGAAGTGTTTACCTTGTTTTATTGTTTTGGATAGGCCAGCATTTGTAGCTCATCGATCATTTGTATTTTCTCATTAATACCATCTACCGTTTTCATGCAGAAGTGTTTGGGCACAGATACAGGTAGTTTTACAATTTGTGTTACGCTTCATTAAGTTTCAAGTGCGTGTATAAGTTTTATAGAGTTTATTTTCTACAGGGCTTTGATAATTTCATGTGAAATTGTATATGGTATTTTTTACTGTTTCTGTGAATTTGTTTAACAGCATCTTTGATTATTCGATTCCTATTTGTTCAAAATTTCAATTTTATTTCATAAAGCAATTTATGTTTGGTAAACGAAAGGCAGATATTCACAAAAGTAAAAACATATTTTTAATTTTTTAATGTTAATATTATGTAACAATTTGTAATATGTTGCGATAATGACATAATATAATTTTGGAATGATATTCTGCATTATGAGCTGTTTTTTAAGTTCAAATTCAACTTTACCTATTCCCAAACTGAGAGGAGAGAGTGATTAAATACTCCGTTTCAATGAGTCAAAAGCCTAGTTTCCAGTATTACGTGGACTTTCAGTCTTGCGATTACAAGCCACGAGTCATCGTATTTTCCGCAGACTTCGAATAACACCAATATGCAATGACCGGCCACCGAACTCAGTCCATCTTTGTGAGGAGGCAGCGATTACGTCACTGAGCTAACACGCTCCCTCAAACAGTCAATTTCAGTCAATTAATTTATCAATCATTTTCCTGACAACGGGACAAATCGTTGATAATTCGATTATTCCTAAGAAACTGTTCATTCAGATGTCTCATTCGACTGTTTCAGCAGGATCATTCATTCGCTTGGAGCGAATGATTGTTAAAATAATCACTTTTCATTCGACTATTTCGAAAGCATTCACTATTTTGACTGGCTCATTCATTCGAATGAATAATCGAAAAATAATCGAATAATCGAACAAATGAAATAATCGAATAAGCGATTATTTTGTATTCGAGTGTCCCATCACTACAGAAGGGTACTCGGAATGAGGAGATAAAGGCTAGGTTAGGAATGAACTTAATGGATGAAGCTGTACTCATAAACCGACTTCGATGGTGGGGTAATGTGAGGCGAATGGAGGAGATAGGTTACCTAGGAGAATAATGGACTCTGTTATGGAGGGTAAGAGAAGTAAAGGGAGACCAAGACGACGATGGTTAAACTCCGTTTCTAACGATTTAAAGATAAGAGGTATATAACTAAATGAGCCCACAACACTAGTTGTAAATAGAGGACGGTGGCGACGTTTAGTAAATTCACAGAGGCTTGCGGACTGAACGCTGAAAGGCATAACGCTCTATAATTATATATGTTATTACTATTATTATTATTATTATTATTATTATTATTATTATTATTATTATTATTATATAGTTAATGTTATTTTACGGGTCAGAACTTGACCGCAATGCAAGCGGGTGACAACCCTTGCTCAATATCTAAACACTAACTTTGACGTCTAGAAGAATTTGTAGAGTTCACTCGACCTAAGAAGTCGCTTGAAAAATTAAAGACAGACAGTACAGGCAACAAGAAAAATGTACACTGACACTTAATGTCGGAATGGGTGTTTGGCCAGAATAGGGACGATGACAAATGAAGTTGAAAAAGCGGTGAACTACGGTATTAATTCTCGTGTTTCGTATCCGCTTAGCAAACGTTGGCGATCACTTGTTTATCGACTGGTGCTCGAAATAATTCGAAGGTAGATTTTCCATATCAGTCCTTCAGCATATTTAGCCACAACTTTCATCTACCAGTACTTCGCTTGCCTTCCATCTTAACTTGCACAACGATGTGCAAGATATTGTGTTTCTGTGGGTGTCAGGTAATATGGACAAAAAATTCAAGCTTGCTCATCTTGATGTTTCTTACAATTTTCTTCGGTTTTCTCATACGCTCCAGCACCTCCACATGTCTTACTTTGTCAGTCCAGCTCATGAACACATGCATATATAAGTCCACGTTTCAAATGTTTCAAGCCTTTTACCAAAAATGTGAGTGTCAGAGGACACGCCTCTATTCCGTAAAGCACGAGGGAGACGATATAACATCCCACAAGTCCAATTTTCTATTTTAAACTTAAGGTGTTTATGCAAGAAAAAATTCTCATCCTAAAGAATGTGACTCGAGTTTTGTCTCTATCCTTGTTTTTATTCCTATGGTTATATCCTTTGAGTTCTCTTGGGTATTACAGGCAAGGTATGTTATTTTATCTACCGTCTCCAACAGAGTTTCATCTGCTGTTATTCGTTACTAATTGGAGCTCTTATGTTATAAATCAAAACTGAAATAAGAAAAAAAAACCGTCTGAGGTGCTCCGACTTAACAACTAAAATGCTATCAAATTGTATTCGAACAGAAATAAATAAAGTTAAAAAGGAAAGAGTAAACTTTTCAAGATTGCGACAGGAAGGATGGACTATGAATTAAGGAGCGCAGATGTAACTACCAACAAGAGAAACACTACGGTATTATATATTTAACTCGGGATGTTTGTAATATCTATTACTTAAGGAAATTAAATTACTACCAAAGACTTGGGCTTGGGTTGGGTACAGCAGGTTGCGGTTTAAATGCTAGGATTACACACAAGCAAGGGCTCAGACTGAAGCCTCCTTGTAGTCTCTCTATGCAGTGAAAATGTGAGCTTGCTAGTAGATAACCTGTACTTCACTGTGCTTATCCAGCGAGCAACCAGATTCAAGAGTTTTGCGAAACTGTAATATCATATCATATCATATCATATATCATATCATATCATATATCATATATATATATATCATATATATATATATATATATATATACCAAGAGCCTCCGTGGCTCCGACGGCAGCGCGTCGGCCTCTCACCGCTGGATACCGTGGTTCAAATCCCGGTCACTCCATGTGAGATTTGTGCTGGACAAAGCGGAGGCGGGACAGGTTTTTCTCCGGGTACTCCGGTTTTCCCTGTCACCTTTCATTCCAGCAACACTCTCCATTCTCATTTCATTGCATCTATCATTCATTAATAAATCACTTTGGGAGTGACGACCCCATCGTACTAACAGCCTATATCTGCTTCATTCATTACATCCCTGACCCGCTCAATGACTGGAGAACAGGTTGTAGGTTTTTCATGTTTCATACATATACACCAGGTGGCTCACGGACGCCGTACTTTCTACTTATAAATGTCCCGCATGCATAAGTGATGTGTGGGGTGTCTACCAACTGATTTTAACAGGGGAACTACTGCCAGCGGGCAGGTTACGTCAGAATATGAAGAGATAAGAAACAGAGTCACACTCGCAGCATGTTACTCAGCGTTGCCGGTCGAATGCACCCCTTGCATTAGTAAACATCGTTTTCGACCGCATAGTAGTGGTGGAGACGGAGCGGAGCAGTTGTTGTGACGTCATCACCCGGTAGTACCGAGTAAACTACCGAGTGAATGTAATGTGGCGGCACGTTTAAATACGTTATTGGTATGGCAACGTAAATTAAATGCCTTTTCTCACAACATAACCATTTTGCTGAATACACCAATGTTGCTTTCTGCTGGAGAAGCCGACCTGCTCATTTCATCCTTGTGATGCCTCTTGATATAATCCCAGAAATTTGATACGCCACCACCCGTCCACGTAAATGCGGCCGCAAAATTTGCATTTTGCTTATTTTTATCACCAGTAATTTCAAAGAACTGCCATGCATCAGACGGTTTTCGTGGCATTTGTGGTACAAATTTCTGTAAAAATTTATGCAATTCCTTAAATTTTCTAAAACATGAATACCATCTCAAAATGGGATTAAATATCAAACTAATGCCACAATTATTATCTACTACGCTTTGCGTTATCTACAAAACACAACAAGCGGAGGAAATATAGACGCAAATTAAGAAACACAGACTGAATACAGGCATAATACTCTTACAAGGGGTGGCCACGACGTTCGGATCACGGAGTATCTTCAAACTTTGTACACATTTAGTAGTCCATTAGGACAAGATAATGTGCAAGTAGTAAGGTGTACTACTAAGGCGTTCTCGAGAAAATCTCAAGATAAGTTTTCGCTTCGAATATGTACCGGTGCGTTGCGATCATGAGCGCGAAACGGTGGTTGTCGAGTGGTTAACGTTCAAGCTCCGTAATCGCTGGCTCGCTGGATCGAGTCCCGGTTGTCGTTTTGTTTTTCAACACTGGTCAAATTCTTTCATATACATTACAATTCAAAGGTAATATACTGAAAAAATGTATATTTGCATGAACATTTATTGGATTTCCAATGTTATTTGGCTCTTTACTAATGTTTATCATTACAAAAAAATATCTTTCTTTCTTAATCTGTTTACCCTCCAGGATCGGTTTTTCCCTTGGACTCAGCGAGGAATCCCACCTCTACCGCCTCAAGGGCGGTGTCCTGGAGCGCGAGAGTTTGGGTCAGGTATACAACTGGGTAGGATGACCAGTACATCGCCCACGCGACCTCACCTGCTATGCTGAACAGGAGCCTTGTGGAGAGATGGGAAGATTGGAAGGGATAGGTAAGGAAGAGGGAAGGAAGTGGCCGTGGCCTTACATTAGGTAGGGGCCTACATCCCGGCATTTACCCCGAGGAGAAAGAAATGGGAATCTGCGGAAAACCACTTCGAGGATGGCTGAGGAGGGAATCGAACCCTCATCTACTCAGTTGACCCCCCGAGGCTGAGTGGACACCGTTCCTGCCCTTGTACCACTTTTCAAATTTCGTGGCAGAGCCGGGAATCAAACCCGGGCATCTGGGGGTACGCTGTTGCTTCACGTCCGTAGGTTTAACCTCAAAGTGCCCTACACGTGACCCCTGGGTGGTGCTAAGAAAGCAACAACATTGGCAGCCAGACAATCCTTGGGATCTCCTGGCTTAAAACATATCACAATGGCAAGACTTCATGGAAACGGTCCTTATAAGGACCAACAACAACAACAACAATATAGGAGACTAGGTCGAAGTATTCAAATAATGCAGATCAACATAGAAGGGCTAAGCAGATCAAAGTGTCAGTTTTTATCAAGATTATCTCTGGAAAACAATATTGATGTGATTGCTTTGCAGGAAACTCACGTAGCAAACGAAGACCAATTGCGTACCAGAGGTAAAATACCAGGTTATGAACTTCTAGGTGCAACATTCCATCATGCTTATGGAAGTGCAACATATATACGAAATACAGTAGAGAATGCTTTCCTGATCTCTACAAGCACAAGAGATGATGTCCATTCCATTGTAATCAAGATAGGAGATGTTACAGTCATCAATATCTATAAACCTCCTGCTACCATCTGGCCAGCACATGTCATTCAACCATACCCTCACCCAACTGTCTATCTAGGTGACTTTAACAGTCACCATGAGCAATGGGGATATTCTGTGACTGATTCCAATGGAGACGCTTTGACTTCGTGGGCTGAGGAGCACAATTTCTATCTTCTTTATGACTCTAAAGATCGGCGTACTTTCAGATCAGCTGCTTGGAGGAGAGAGTATAATCCTGATTTATGCTATGTGTCTACCGACTGCAATACTGTTCCTCTACCAACCATGCGAAGAGTTCTCCCTGATTTTCCCCATAGCCAACATCGACCAGTTGTAGTGGAAATTGGAATTAAAGTTCCAATAGTATCCTCAATTCCTCATCCACGCTGGAACTTTCAGAGAGCAAATTGGATTGGCTATGCTGAACACCTTGATAAGTGCCTAGGATGGATTCCACCTGTAAAAGACAACTATGAGAGATTTATTGGTGCTATAAAAAGCACAGCAAAGAAGTTTATACCTAGAGGCTACCGAAAGGAATATATCCCTGGTTGGAATGAAAACTGTGATATTCTCTACCAAGAGTTCCTTACAACTGGTGACCCGTGCATAGCAGATGAATTAATCCACAGTCTGGATGCTGCCCGCAGGCAGAAATGGACAGAAACAGTTGTAAACCTTGACTTCAAACGCTCAAGTCGAAAAGCATGGTCCATTCTAAGAAAGCTAGGAGAGGGGTGTCGGATAGATCGAATTAGTTCTCCAGTAACTCCGGATATGGTTGCAGCACAGATTGTGAACAATTCACAAGCTCCAGAAGATCGGGATCATACTACACGGATAAAACGTGAACTGAAAACATTGAGGGCAACCATTCCAGAAGAGAGTACTTATTCCAAACCATTCACTCCACAAGATATATCAAATGCCTTACAAGGTATGAAGTCAGGCAAAGCCCCTGGGTTTGATGGCATTCACCCTGAATTTCTGTTACACTGTGGAAAATATGCTAGAATATGGCTTGCTAAATTCTACTCTGACATCCTGCAAAGAGGGTCTATCCCTCGGCTTATGAAACGGACGAAGATCATTGCTATCCTAAAACCAGGAAAATCTAACGATCAACCCAAAAATGACCGTCCAATTGCTCTTCTGAGCATAATATACAAACTTCTGGAAAGGCTAATCTATAACAGAATTAGTTCCGTCATTTTTCAAAATTTGCCTGTTGAACAAGCAGGGTTCCAACCAAACCGCAGCTGTACAGATCAGGTTTTGTCACTAACAACATTTATTGAGGCAGGCTTTCAAAAACAACTGAAAACTTCTGTGGCATTTATTGATTTGACTGCAGCTTATGACACTGTGTGGAAACAAGGACTTATCTACAAACTATTACGTGTTTTGCCATGTAAGAAGATTGCACGACTTATTGATAGCATGCTCACCAAGAGGAAGTTTCGTGTAATACTGGGAAATGGCACTAGCAGTGAGAAAACTCTAAACAATGGTCTTCCCCAAGGTTCTGTATTAGCTCCTCTGCTTTTCAACCTGTACATAGCTGATATACCTGAAACTAGCTCTAGGAAATTCGGATATGCTGATGATTGGGCTCTGGCAGTACAAGATAAATTCATGGAAAACACTGAAGAAACACTGACGGCTGATCTTACCACCTTGGGACAGTACTTTCGCAAATGGAGATTACAACTGAATCCAAATAAAAGTGAAGTTACATGTTTTCACCTTAGCAACAAAATGGCCAATAGTGAACTGAAGGTTCAGTTTGAGAACACTTGTCTTGCCCACAACAGATATCCACAATATCTAGGGATTACTCTTGACAGAACTCTGTCCTTCAAGAAACATCTTCAGAATACGGCTGCTAAGTTACGATCAAGAAACAACATCTTACAGAAGCTGTGTGGAACCACCTGGGGATCATTAGCATCTACCCTACGGTCTTCAGCTCTTGGTCTTGTATACTCTGCTGCAGAATACTGCTCATCAATATGGCTGAACAGCAGTCACACGAAATTGACACTCAGCTGAATCACACTATGCGTATGATATCAGGGACAATTAGATCTACTCCCACTTTCTGGCTACCTGTTCTATCCCATATTCCACCACCTCACCTCCGCCGAGAAAATGCTCTCCTACGAGATTATAAGAAAATAACAACAGTCAGTTGCCAATTCATGGCGACATGAATGATGTTCTTATTAACAGGCTAAAATCAAGACGCCCACCTGTTAGAACAGCCAGAAACCTAGCAGACGCTAACTTTAATCTGCTTCAGGCCTGGAAGCAAGTATGGATATCCAGTGCTCCATCAGAATATCACTATCTACCATGGCTGAAAAACAAACCAGAGGGTTTTCATCTTCCACGGAAGACCTGGACAACTATCAACAGGATTCGCACTGGCCATGGCAGATGTGGCGACTCCCTCCATAAATGGGGAATACTTAATTCGGCAGCGTGCAGTTGTGGTGCTGTGAAGCAAACAGTTCGGCATATTGTGGAGCAGTGTCCTCTCACTGCCTACCAGGGAAACCCAAGAGACTTTTTTCTGCTCTCACCCTTGTGTGTTGAATATGTAAATAATTTGAACCTGTAAATACTTCAAATTGTAAATATTATTTATTATTATTGTATCTATAATGTGATGTGTTAGCCATACGCTAAATAAATAAATAAATCTGGGGGTGACAGCCAATCGCACTAACCACTCCACGACAGGTGGACTACAAAAAAATATATAATTTATAATTATCAACAAGTAAATGGCCCAATGCATAAAGTATTCCTGAAAATGTATGCCTGTAGTGATTTGTGAAATCCTTCATACCTGACAGTGAAATCGAGTAAGGAACCCGGAACTGCTTTGCACCTGGACGCTCTGATCTGCAATATATATGAAAGAATATGACCAGTGTTGAAAAACAAAGAGTGAAAAGCGAGACTCGATCCAGTGATCCAGCGATTACAGAGCGTGAACGCTAACCACTTGACCGTCGCCACCTCGTGCTCGTGAACGCAACGCACCGGTACACATTCGACGCGAAAATTCTCTTGCGATTTTTTCGAAAACGCCTTAATAGTACGCCCTACTATTTGCACATTATCTTGCCCTAATAGACTACTAAAAGTGTACAAGATTTGAAGATGATCCGTGATCTCAAAGTCGTGGTCTCCCCTTGTTAAACACGTGTCGTGCGCTACACTGTGCTCTGGTCCTCCGCGAGTACTTGCAGTTGTAAGCGGAGGGGATCGGTGGTGCGCTCTACCGCTACAACCGGATTACTCATCGGTATTACTCGCTCCGTCCCCACCTCTACCGCATAGTTCTAGGCTGGTGTATGCTACAGCCGCATTATATTTGCTGTCTGCATATCGGCAGTAGCTAGTATGATCAGCAGCTGTGAATACACAGACATTATTTTAATCTGAACAATCTGGTCGGGATGCAACAGAAGCTCCAAACAGATGTATGCCGTCTACATACGTACTTCACCGAACAGTATTAGTTTATGTTTCATACATGCAACTCTTCCATCGAGTGGAATGTCTACACGTGTATAAATAAATAAGTTATTAGATTTCATTTACTGCATCTTTTTTTTGCTAGGTGCTTTACGTCGCACCGACACAGATAGGTCTTATGGCGACGATGGGATAGGAAAGGCCTAGGAGTTGGAAGGAAGCGGTCGTGGCCTTAATGGTACAGCCCCAGCACTTGCCTGGTGTGAAAATGGGAAACCACGGACAACCATCTTCAGGGCTGCTGACAGTGGGATTCGAAACTACTATCTCTAGAGTGCAAACTCAGAGCTGCACGCCCGTAACACCACCGCCACTTCACCCGGTATAATCACATAGAAGTATGGCATGATTATGCAATTAAAATAATTTAGTATTTGAATACTCACTAAGAAACTAACAGACACTAAAGAGACTGCCAGACTGATGAATGCGCGCGACAAGTTGGTGAATTATAACTCAGTGGCCATGACCTCGGCAAAAATTTGTACCCCTACTACCCTTCCTCACAGCACATGCAACGTCTCCACTACTTGCCGTAGTGCTATACAGTAAAGGAAAGATTTAGCTTGTTTTAAAATAATTCCTAGTTCCATCTGGCTAAAATGGAATAAATGTCATTTACTCTACAAAGTGCGGGTGGGAGCGACTGTCCCTCCTCACCCCACCCCCTAACCGCCGCTACTGTTTGTAGACACGCCAAAGATGCAGTAGTACCGGGAGAGTCGGCCGTGCGCGTAGAGGCGGGCGACTGTGAGCTTGCATCCGGGATATAGTAGGTTCGAATCTCACTATCGGCAGCCCTGAAGATGGTTTTTCGTGGTTTCCCATTTTCACACCACGCAAATGTTGGGGCTGTACCTTAATTAAGGCCACGGCCGCTTCCTTCCAACTTCTAGGCCTTTCCTATCCCATCGTCACCATAAGACCTATCTGTGTCGGTGCGACGTAAAGCCCCTAGCAAAAAAAAAAAAAGATGCAGTAAATGAAATCTAATAACATTTATTTATACACGTGTAAACATTCCACTCGATGGAAGATTTGCATGTATGAAACAAAAACTAATACTGTTCGGTGAAGTACGTATGTAGAAGGCACACATCTGTTTGGAGCTTCTGTTGCATCCCGACCAGATTGTTCAGATTAAAATAATGTCTGTGTATTCACAGCTGCTGATCACACTAGCTACTGCCGAGATGCAGACAGCAAATATAGTGCGGCTGTAGCACACACCAGCCTAGAACCATGCGGTCGAAAACGATGTTTACTAATGCATGGGTGCATTCGACCGGCAACGCTGAGTAACATGCTGCGAGTGTGACTCTGTTTCTTATCTCTTCATATTCTGACGTAACCTGCCCGTTGGCAGTAGTTCCCCTGTTAAAATCAGTTGGTAGACACCCCACACATCACTTATGCATGCGGGACATTTATAAGTAAACAGTACGGCGTCCGTGAGCCACCTGGTCACTAGCAGCAACCACGATTCCACCTGCACTCAAATCCGAGTCGGAAACAGAATTTGAACAATGTAACAATAGTGAACAGTCCAATAACGACTTACCACTAATCAATCTCTGTAACTTTTCGTCTGTCTACTCAACCTCTACATAAATTAGCAAATCTACTCCCGTAGCCAGTCACATAACTTGTCCTCATAACAGATCAGACGTGTATTTTCTTCTAAGGGTCCCAGATGAATATTTTGTTTGGCTTGCTCCACATTTGCTTTCACTGGCCCTCGCCTTCTCCCTTAACAAAGTCTCTCGTGCACAGTAAAAAACTATAACGATTGTGCCAACTTGCGCCAATATGGACATCAATAAAGACTTTCGCCCTAATACACACAGCTGTACCACGTTCGACTTGCAAGCGCTCCGAACCGTGTGCTCGAAATACTGCTTTAGCATATACATTTCTGGTAAAATATTAAAACGAACAAACTGCATTGCTTTTGTAAGAAATTTAGTTCAAAATCGCTGCATGCATGCGCCTTTTCTTTATAACAAATATTTTACCAGTTATTTTGGTTTTGGTTTTAACGGATAAATCATGGGCAAAAAACCTTTAATACTGAAAAATGCAAATACATATAACCTTTCTGGTAGATTTTGTGGGTTCCGTTCTATAAACAGGACTAAGAGTTCGGCCAGCGCATTCACATTTAAGGACCCCGGACGCGCAATTCTTCCGACATGCTGTTTTTTTAACTACCTCCTTAGCTAGCATAATAATATACTGCCAGAAATAATATTGAAGAAATACGCTTTATAATGCTAAGAGAGTTGATGAAATCGATTCACTGGTTTCCGAGATTATCTTCCATATACAAACTCAAACTTCCCTCCTTTATATGAAAATTGTTGAAGAAACTGTTAGGATCCAACCAGCCTTCGGGATCAAACATACATACATACATACATACATACATACATACATACATACATTACTAGGGCTCGGATGTTTAAGACCTAAAAATCGACCAAATATGCAAGCAAATATGACCTTAAAATGATACAATATCACTGAACATAACCAAAACAAAACTATAATTTGGTCCTTTTTCAAAAGCAGGTTTCTGAATACATACATTTAAATTTAGTCTATTTTCACTGGCTCAGCTATCAAACAGATTGTTAACTGAGACTGTGTATGAGTGGCCTACCTTTAAAGTAAATTCTGTAAGAAAACTATGTCGCATTCAGTGTTAGAAGTTTGATACAGACGCAACACAGGATTCAGGAAAAATAGAAATCAATCTTACATTTAACATTTTAGAATGATAAAGGAATAGTCAAAAAGGTTAGATTTTAATTACGGTACGTTACGAATGTCTCTCTGTATATACCAAATATACATCTCTAACCAGAGTCTGAGTTTACCCTTCTGTTCGTAAATCCCCTCTTTGATAATTCGTCGATGCGCCTCGACCAGTAACATATGTATCACAGAACGAAAATACGTTGAAAGAGTTCAAGCAATACTGAACCTGAGATAACAGAACCTTTCTGGTCAGAGTCCTAAACTGAAATATCACACAGCGGTTTTCTAGACGCAACAACGATATATGAATCGCTTGATGTTGAAAGGGGACTTCTGACAATTTCTCAATTTTACTGGAGAAGGAAAACTGTGTAGGTGATGGAAAATGCCGATCTATGTTTTACTCTTCTGCCAGTGCACGATGCCCATACTAACGCACACTTCAGTGTAAGAAAACACGTAATGCAATTGATAGATTATGAAAAAAACTTTTGTTATTATTACAGAATTCCGCTTGATACATCAAGTGGAGTGAACTTTGGAACTTTAAATGCCAACCTCCACATAAAACCTACAGAGTGTATTGTTACTGCGTTTGAAAGGAATAAATCTGATTATCAGTATGAACACTGTCAAATCAATAATGCAAAAACTTATGAGTACTATGAAACTGAAGTACAATATCAATGCAATAATCACTGAAACACAGAAAGCAATTCCAATAAAAGCAGCTCAATGTAAAGAATTAACGCCAAAACAATACCGATATTAAGCACATGTACAGCAGATGTCTGCATTTATCATCACACGGATATTTCACAAGAACGGCATAGCCTTCGTGTGGCCTGTAGTAATAGTCTCATTTCAACACCAAACGGTGGCCATGTCTGTCGTCTGTAGTATCGCATCAAAGACGAACATTTCGCGAAACCTGCAGGAGTCCCCTTTCAACATCAAGCGCTTCTTATACCGTGGATCATCGTGTCATGAAATAAAGCATTACTTTTTCGGACTAGGCCGTATAAAATAATGTTAAAAACGTCATCGTAGGTGAAAGCAAACGAATCAGCGGCAGGGGAGTAATCTTTTCTTACTGCTAAAATTGCCGCTAAAACTCCTAAAGATGACGAAAATATTACGCTTTAATTAAGCCAAGAACTACCAACGGGGGCAAAAATTGCTCGCGTTATCTCATTTTATGAATAAAATGCGCAATTTGTAAGCCAGAAAAGCAATATTTTAAATAGTTGTCACATAAGATGTCACATAGACATTATTTTTTAATGTGTGTTTTTTTCAAGTACCTATAATATATTTTTGTTGAGGGGACAATTTCCCCTCCCTCCACTTAGACGTGCATGTAACAGATTTCCTATCTGACGAAATATCTTAATAATGTCAATTCGCAAGACGAGTAATAGCCACGTTGAATGATGAAAGTGATGTAGACGACAGAAGTGATCCAGAAGATGATGATGTTTCTATTTGTTATGAGAGTGAAACGGAGAACGGTGCGGTAATACAGCATCAGTCAGAGTCAGAATCACGAAGTTCATCCCCTGGTGAGCAGAACTTTCCTACTGTCAGCAATAGTGTTGTTGCAAGAAGTGGTAGGGAATTTACTACTGTTGTTCCGAGACAAGCTCGAAGATCAGTGCAAAATATAGTGAACTTTCGTGAAGTTTTGACTAAGGAAGGTTTGACATCTGATATTTCCGAGTCATTCAAGAAGTTTATAACTCCTGAAATAATTGATATTATTGTCCACCATACTAACCAGGAAGCAATTGTCAGGAACAAGAAAACAACAAACTTACGGGAAATGTATGCATTCGTGGGTATATTGTTACAAATGGGTGCAAATAATGATGCCACCTTGCCACTTCAAGACTTACGGAGTAGCGTACTGGGCAAGAATATATCCATTGCTTCTATGAGTCGTGTAAGATTTGCAGAATTGGTATCTCTGATCAGATTTGATGACCGACAAACAAGGGCAGAAAGACGAAAACATGATAAGTTTGTCCCTCTTCGTGAAGTGTTTCAGAAAACTAATGAAACGTTCCCCAAGTACTATGTAACTGGTTTTCATCTAACAATTGATGAGAGGCTATCACTTTTAGAGGGAGATGTTCTTTTAAGGTTTTTCTAAAAGATAAACCAGGAAAGTATGGAGTCCTGATCAGAATGTTAGCAGACGCTCATACCCGATACGTACTACAAATGGAAGTTTATGGTGGCAAAGATGATAGACCTACAGAAGAACGGTCTGCAAAGGCAGTTGTGAAACGTCTGGTAAAGCCAGTGGTGGGGACTGGAAGAAATGTTACAACAGATCGTTATTACACATCAATTGAATTGGCAGAAGAGTTCTTTGAAGAAGCAAAGCTCACCTTAGAGTTAGTAGGGACATTGAAGAACAATCGTCACATACCAGATGAGCTGAAGAAAACCCAGGGCCGTGAGAAATATTCCTCTAAGTTCTTGTTCACGGACGCAAGAACACAAAGACCGCCTGTAACCCTGGTTTCGTACATCCCCCGCCAAAAGCCCACGAGAAATCTCCTCCTCCTCTCCACCCAGCATAGTGATGACAAAATTGACAATTCTAATGAGAAAAGCTAACTGAGATCAACTTGTACTATAACGATACAAAAGGAGGTGTAGATAGTGTTGACCAAATGGCAAGACTTCACTCTGTAAAACGAGGTACGAGAAGATGGCCACTTTCTGTGTTCTTCACCCTAATAGATATTGCTGGTATAAATGCCTGCACCATACTCATAAAAAATAACCCTGACTGGAATAAGAAGAAACCGAATCTCAGGAAGCTGTATATGTTGGGGCAACAGCTTTTAAGACCACTTGCAGAAGACAGGGCAAAGAACATGCTTGGTTTGAAGAAACCTATCATTTCAGCTATGGAAAGTGTTCTTGGAAGGTCATTACCCAGTGCTACTTCAACAACTGCGTCTGCTCCATCATACACAAGAGGAAGATGTCATCAGTGTTTGAAATCCGTTCACACTAAGAAGGACAAAGACAAGATGATCAAAGTGTCAATGGTTTGCTGCAGATGTTCCAAATACGTCTGCAAGGCTCATTCTACGAACTATGAGAGTGAAAGTGAATGAAAGAACATTCGTACTGTTCCTATGATTTATGACTTAACTGTTGCTGTACACCACGCAAATTTCATTATTCTCTTTGTTATTGTTTTTGTTGTTTGTGAGTGCAGTCATTGTTATCTCTGTACTGTAATATTACAGGAATTGTATATTAAAAACTTCATTAGAGATGAAAATAACAGCGGGTAAATTCCCCCCTCCCCCCTAGATATCCAAGTGACAGATGTGTTTTACCTTGGTAGTGCTAGGGTTAAACATGCTCAAAACATGACAATGTCAAAATAAGACCGAAATATCCATTTACATGACAAATAGAAACCACTTACGAGAATCAGCGGATTTCCATTCAAAATCAGTCAAGCATGGAAATTAAGGCAAGGAAAAAAATATCATTCATAAATATCGGAGCCCTACACATTACATATGTGTCCTATAAATCCTACTGTTCCTGTAAACATGTTCTGTACATTATGTCGTCGTTGCGCTTAGAAAAACCGATGTTATATATATCAGCTTAGAACTCTGACCAGGAAGGTTCAATATTGCACGAACTATATCAGCGAAGATTCGATACATGTGCTGCAGTATATCTCCCCTCAACATTGTCACACAGCGGTATTTCATTTTTTTGAAACAACTGGGTTTACGTCGCACCGACACACATGGGTCTTATGGCGAAGATGGGCTAGGAAAGGCCTAGGAGTGGGAAGGAAGCGGCTGTGGCCTTAATTAAGGTCCATCTTCAGTCCTGCCGACAGTGGGGTTCGAACCTACTATCTCCCGGATGCAAGCTCACTGTTTCGCGCTCCTAACCGCACGGCCAACTCTCCCGGTACGAAACTTTTAATAATACAGAACATACAACATTGTTTGAAAATGCAACAATGACGAATAATTAACACATTCAATAACCATTTTTATCAATAAAGTAGACCAATATAAAAATTACTTGCAACATCTAATTCTAAGTAATTCTGTTCTCCTTTTTTAATGTCTCTTACTGTCTGAACACCAATCCTATAATAATTCGCTAAAGCATGCCAGCAGCACACTTGATCTCCAGAGCGAGCTCGAATTTCAAGCGCACAGTTCACACGTATTCAAGATGCCGTGAAAAAAAAAAACTCGAGGGTGCACGGATAACCGGCAAACCGGATAATTGGGAGTTTGCTGCACTCAGGAACTAGAAATCTGGAACTTATCTTAAAGAGGTCCTCCTTTGTCTCTACTTCAGCGTCTACTACGAGATGTCTGAAAAACCGTTCTGTCATTTTGATTCTTTTTCAGGTGTAATACTGTTACCATATGTTTTCTCTTTCAGGTAGGCTAGTTTATAACTTTTTTTAGCCGGGCTGAGTGGCTCAGACGGTGAAGGGCTGGCCTTCTAACCCCAATTTGGCAGGTTCGATCCTGGCTCAGTTCGGTGGTATTTGAAGGTGCTCAAATACGACAGCCTCGTGTCGGTAGATTTACTGGCACGTAAAAGAACTCCTGCGGGACTAAATTCCGGCACCTCGGCGTCTCCGAAGACCGTAAAAGTAGTTAGTGGGACGTAAAGCAATTAATATTATTATTATTAAATTTATTTACTCACAGTTAGTTTCGGCAAACTGAAGAGTCTAACAGTTATAAAATAAATGCACTGTGCATTACGAATTTGCAAATATTGACACTTTCTCCGTTGTACTTCACTCAGGTTAAAAAGATTGCTTACTGTGAAGCTGCGTTGTTTATTGAAGCCTTAATGCCCGTCGCTTTGCTTATTTTGGCCCACATGTCGAGTGACCAATTCGTTCTGTGTACATCCAACAAAGTGCAAAATGTATTTTGCCTACAGGATACGGTAAGCAATGAAATGTGTTCCAAATTCGGAATCTTTCCTGCACGAATAAAATGCCAACCACGAGGGCGGGTTCTATTTAACTTCCTCTCGGATAGATACATCGTGTCCATAGGATTTCACACATTGCGAGAGTGGAGTGGCGACCACTGTTCCGCAGCTGAAACCGGCATTCCACTTGCTGGAGCAAAGCTCGTCTCTTTCACTTGTCCAACGCGACCTCTCTTGGCCAACGCTTCTTCTCTTCCAAGCACGACGGTATTAGTCTTTCATTTTCCCCGTCTTTCATTGCCCTTACCTTTCTTTAGCTGCTCCCCGAAAGTGATCAGACCTCTTACTTTTTTGCCTCTTAGTGTTGAGATGGCTGGTATTTTACCCAAAAATCTCCCATCAACACAGAGGAAGAAACAAACAGCTACAAAAATCTACGCTGGTAACATATATTTTCTTCATGTCAAGCATGAAATCTGTCGAAATTCCAACCCACATTTCCCCAATAAAAAAAGTTTTGTAAAAGTTATTTTTATTTATTTTCATTTCGTTACTGGTTTACCGTCGCCGTTTGGTTCCGGTACAGCTTTCCCATGAAGTTCATATCTTTAATATCAAATCTAATATGTCCCAGCTGATGTTTAGCATTGTCAAAAGCTTTTTCATAATCAGTGAAGCAAGCAAGGTCATATTGTTGTTGGTCAAGACAATCCACCCGACACTTTTAAAAAACAGAGCGAGTTGGCCATGCGGTTAGGGTCGCATATCTGTGAACTTGCATTCGGTAGATGGTAGGTTCGAATCCCACCGTCGGCAACTCTGAAGATGGTTTTCCATTTTCACACCAGGCAAATGCTGAGGCTGTGCCTTAATTAATGCCACGGCCGCTACCTTCCCAATCCTAATCCTCTCGCTTCCTTGCGTCGCCGAAGACTTCCATATACTTTAATGTAGTAATAGATAAATATTGTAAAAATGTATCAGGAAAATCAAATGCAAGTACAAAAAATGGATTGCGATAAATGAATAATTTCTCCTCAGTTTCAGGTGATCTGGAACTAGGGGATGGGAGTATTCTATTCTAAAACATCGTGCCGCAAAATTATCCGAAGTCTTAACCCTCGCAAAACGCAAGGAAAGATTTCGGCCACATATCCTGAAATGACAAATATAGCCGATAGAACTGATCATAGAATATGAAACGTGAATGTGGGCGACGAAAATTATGCTGGAGGCGAAACCTCGGACAGTGGTTTGGTGTCTACGACACGGCAACCGTGATACAGGAGACACAAGTTGGAAAACTTACTCCATGATGGCGTCAGAGTTCTGTGAAAAGACGGCACCAGAAGAAGAAGAATGCAGATTGCTCCTCGGTATTCAAACTAGAAACATCTCCTTTCCCACAACCCTAACGAAAAGTAATATTGCTAAATATTCACTCTTCTCCGGGGGTACTTTCAGGTCCAACACCGTATACGGAGGTTTTACCTAAAGCAGTGCTTCATCAAACCCGTATACAGAGTCTCTCTTATAAACCCAGACCGTCCAGCGGCGTTTCTACTCTCGGAGACCTAAGCAGCTGTACGGGAGGCGCGCGCATAGTTCTTGGCCTTGCAAGGGGCGTGCACGTTGTTCGACCTAGCATCAATAGCCAGTCTGAAATCAAATGGGGCATAACTTTTAGTGCCGGGAGTGTCCGAGGACATGTTCGGCTCGCCAGGTGCAGGTCTTTTCATTTGACGCCCGTAGGCGACCTGTGTGTCGTGATGAAGATGGAATTATGAAGACAACACATAGACCCAGCCCCCGTGCCAGCAAAATTAACCAATGATAGTTAACATTCCTGATCCTGCCGTGAATCGAACCCGGGGCCCGTGTAACCAAAGGCCAGCACGCTAACCGTTTAGTCATGAAGCCAGACAGCCAATCTGAATCTCAGCTGTTAACATGGCGAGACCGTTATCATTGCAACATCGTATTTTCGTATGTAAAAGTTATTTTAAGTATGAGTCGGCTCGATGGGTGCGCGATGCATTTGTTCAGCAATTTTCTGGTGAAGTGCCACTTTCATGAGCACAGATTCACGTAATTGTACATAAATTTGTAACTACTGGCTCAGTGATCAATGAAAAAAACATGCGCGGCGCACACGAACAGTTTTAACAGAAGAAAAGTTAGATGAGATTGGTGTGAATCTTGAACGGTCACCGAATAAATCACTCACAAAATTAGCACAAATAGGGGTTTAGGTTTCTTCTGCACACACACAGCTACAAAGCTGTTACATATCAAACCGTACAGGTTTACACGGACCTACTGTTTAAAACCTGCTGATCCAGCCACAAGAGTGACACATTGCAAGACTGAGTGATCGCTTATTCGACCCACAGCTTGTGTTCTTTTCGGATGAGGCCTGATTTCATGTTAATGGTCGTGTGAACAGTCATAACTCTCGCTATGGGTGTGCAGACAATCCTAATGGTGTTTATGAAGACCCTCATTATGAAGGATGACACTGCCAGTATATTTTATAAGGTAAGATTTCATATAAGATAGTATACCCGCTTAAAGCAGGGCGGCCACGAGCGACGTAAGTTAAGCTCCGTCAGCTACTGTAGCGCAGAGTACAAACACTGTTCGTTCAGTCTGGGTTTATAAGACAGACCCTGTAGTAACAACCAGAGTGAAGAAGAATGGCCACAAACCGTACAGCCAATTCACATAATGAAGCTCAGCTCTCAATTTAGGGAATTGTTTTCTACAAGGCTAAGGAGTAAAGCGTACAAAGGAATATGCGAGAGCCCAGAGCAGATATCAAGGAGAGAGATGATAACAGCTAAAAACTTCCGACCGATTCGCAATGCAAGACCTGTTACGTTTTACGGACCATCGCGGCTGCATTGCGAAGTAGCTGTTGGTACACAACACACCCAACAGCGAGAGTGAAGACGATTTACACTAAGAAAGGCAGTGCCTGGCTGAAGGAAGAAGTGAGCAAAATATACAGTACTTCCCATGCACTTTTCTTGGTCCCTAAGCCACGAATTTAGGCTACAGTTTGAGTCTCAAGAACAGAATGTCGTCGAAAAAGGGCATATTTCATGACATTCATCAACTCTACTGTGTGCAAGTTGAAATACTCCATTTCGTCTATCACTAATATGAGAAAATATAAAAGACGAACGACAGATTTAGAGGCGACTGCTATTTACTAATATCCCATGCTGTGTACAGTAACCTATTAAATCGCAAGTACTGGGGGGGGGGGGGGATGTGAATTTGGTGAATTTGTTAGTCGATGAGTCACGGTTAGGTTCTGAAAGATGAGATCATGTGCGTGCTTCATAGTGCACTGTATTTTGTGATCATAACTGTTGTGAACACAGATGTTCATAATATAGGTAGACTGAGAAATCGATTAAATAAACTCAGAAATGATGTTCACAAATGTTAACGAAGTCAATGCACCTCGTTATAAACTACAAAACACGATGATTAGGGTTCAGACGTTTATGACCTAAAGAAGTACAAAATATGCAAGCAAATATACCCTATAAACTAGCTAAATATGACCTGAAAAAGGTAAAATATGACTTGAACATTTTAGGGATAGGTAGCAAGTATTAAAGAGTATTAATAACACAGAAACGTGCCAAAAAGTTATCTTATAAGCGATAATATAGCAGACACATGTAATCATGCAAACTGACAGAGCTACAGCAGGTAAATTAACACTTGATATATTCCTTCAGTATCGTAACCCTGAGACGCAGTTCTCAATCTGTATTCCTAAAAAATAACCAAAAATTAAGTATTAGCGTTCTTTTTGGTATTTGTAGGCGTATGTTCGTAGAGCATCTCTTACTCGGAATCACGTCTCCTAAACCTGCTACCTATCTCTTTCGGGAAAAGAAAGAACAAATACTGTACATCTAGTGCAGTATTTTGAAATTCTGTGTTTGAAAATCGATGCAGGTGACAAGAACCTTGTAAAAAACGACGCCTCAAATTGAACCAAAACTCTCAAAATATAACAAAATATGACCTTATACCATTAAAATGAGTGAAATATGACCAAAGCAATAAGAATGGCCGAAATATCCATTTATATGCAACATAAATTTGCTTTAAACGGGGACAGGGATCGATCATTCACAGTTACTTCTCAGATTTCGGATAAAATGAGCTCAGAACCGTGTTGCTTGTTGTTTTAACATGTGCTTTCGGCAAAAGAAGCGGGATGGCTACGAAATAGTGTAAATGGAAAGACTCCATATGTGTCACAAAACTAATACAAACGGCTTCGGAAAAGAACAAGAGTTGACCAAGGGAGGTCGGATACGAAATGTGAAAGCGAGATACTACATAAAATGGCTTATAACATTTTAAAAATCATAAAACACGTATTAAAACTTATAAAACTTATTAAGCTTAGCCTTAAGTCATTTCTACCTCCTTCAATTTTAACTTTAATGTTACGGATAGCACGGCTGATGCCTACATCATAGGGGAAGCATGTACCAATATTATTTTTAGCACGTAACTTCGTTTTTGATTTCTAATAAATAAAAACATGTATTGAAAAGGTGGACTTCGAAGAGACACTTCTTGCATAACCTTACAATAATCATCTTCCGCAGTTTATCTCGCCTGCTTAGGGTCCCTGGACGCAATGAGGCATGAAAGAGTTGTGGCCGGGGATTTAAAGTCGCATGCCCTTCCTGACATCACGGGATTTTCAACTGAAAATCTCACCCCAGCAACACCGAAAAAAAGAAAAAAAAAAAAAAACCGGTCGCCGGGATGAGAGGCAAGCAGCTAACCTTCTACACCACCCTGTTCCCCAATAATAACAATATAATGGATTGTATATAATCGTCGCTGAGCAAAGGAAACCTCGGAACTCGTCGGAGTAAAGTGTACAGAAGCAGCCCAACACTGAACGGTCAACAATGGCCGGAGAACTGTTCCTGGGATTTTCATTACTGATAGTCCAAGTATTCGACCACTGGAGTCTTCTGTTCCCTTCTCAGGCAACGCGCCAAGCCTTCACAAGACAGACTGAGAAATGTGTTTTTTTCGTGAGTTTACGAAGTCTTCATTGCCTAGCAACGATATAAATACGAGTATTTGTACTATATTCACCGCTACTGAAAAAAACTGAAGTAAATGAGTGGATTTCGGAACATTTTTTTAAAAGAGCAGTGCAGCATAAGTAAGCATTCTTACAGACTTAGTCAATGGGAGGTACAAACTGACACACATTTTATAATCAATAGTTCGGAAAGGGGGCTCTAAGTAGTGAGTGGTAGACAAAAAAACACTAAACCTTTTTTTTTTTTTTTTTTTTGCTATTTGCTTTACGTCGCACCGACACAGATATGGCGACGATGGGATAGGAAAGGCCTAGGAAAATGGGAAGGAAACGGCCGTGGCCTTAATTAAGGTACAGCCCCAGTATTTGCCTGGTGTGAAAATGGGAAACCACGGTAAAACGTCTTCAGGGCTGCCGACAGTGGGGTTCGAACCCACTATCTCCCGATTACTGGATAGTGGCCGCACTTAAGCGACTGCAGTTATCGAGCTCGGTAAACACTAAATAAAAACAAGATGTTATTGGAAATGAGCAGGATCAATTCTTTTCTGAACTGCTCACCGAAAACAGTTAGAAGCTACGATCAATTTGTGTACCCCTAGAGACAACCCCACGTACCCCTTGTGGTACATTTTGAATACCACTGATATAGCGGGTGAAGGGAGGCAAGGGGGACTTAGGTTTCATTTACAGTAGTAGGCGAGCTGGCTATGCAGTAGCCTTGAGGATGATTTTCCCAAGGTTTCTCGTTTCCACACCAGGTAAATGTCGGAGATGTACTTGAATTAAGCCCAGTCCCTACCTCTTCAGCCCTAACCCTTTACCAACTAATCGTCACTAAAAAGCTGAATGTGAGTGTTATGTTAGATGACTACCAAAAAAATTTTATTTTCCATTAATTTAACCCTGATGATCGGTGCCAGACGGGATTTTATTTTTAAGAACTTCACCTTGTTTCCTGATACGGTAAAAAACCCGAAACTTATTACCATGATCTACAATTACGGGCCGAGAAAGCATCATTCCAAATACCACAGGACTGCATCATGAGGCATACTAGGACCCTGACGGGGCCGATGACCTCGATCATAATCATCATCAGGACCCTGACAAACACTACCCCGGTGCACTCGACACGGAAGTTACTTTTACTCTGTACAGTTCTCGATTGTCTATCTATATCGTCTACTTGATTAATTTATCTGTTGTGTTTTTCACTTATCGCACCATAATAAACAGATGTGATTGATGTGACAGTCTGTTACCACAATCGTAGTCTGTGAGTATACTCTTATCAACTTTATACCCTTCGAACATGAGGAAGTTTCGATGATTTGCAAAATGATACGGATGAGAACAAACTGGGACCCTATTATTATTATTATTATTATTATTATTGCTTTACGTCGCACTGACACAGATAGGTCTTATAGCAACGATGGAACAGGAAAGGGCTAAAAGTGGGAACGAAGCGACCGTGGCCTTAATTAAAGCCCCAGCATTTGCCTAGTGTGAAAATTAGAAACCACGGAAAACAATCTTAACGACTGGCGACAGTGCGGTTCGAACCCACTATCTCCCGAAAGCAAGCTGTTAGCAACGTGACCATAACCACGCAACCTCTTGCTCGTTTATTATTATTATTATTATTATTATTATTATTATTATTAACACATGCAGATTCCGTGGCTCAGGTCTCTCACTGCTGGTTTCGGTGGTTCAAATCCCGGTCACTACATGTGAGATGTGTGCTGGATAAAGCGGAGGTGGGACAGGATTTTCTTTGGGTACTCCGGTTTTCCCTGTCATCTTTCATTCCAGCAACACTCTCCAATATCATTTCATTTCATCTGTCAGTCATTAATCATTGCGCCAGAGGAGTGCGACAAGCTTCGGCAGCCGGCACAATTCCTATCCTCGCCGCTAGATGGGGGCTTCATTCATTCATTCCATTCCTGACCCGGTCAAATGACTGGAAACAGGTTGTGGATTTTCATTTCATTATTAACAAAACCATGCCATCACTAACAAAAGTGGCTGCCCGGCTATTATGCTGAGATCGAAGCTACGGGACCTTAGCTTTACGTGGAATCCTAACCACAGACGCGCGAGTTTTCATTTCAAAAGTCCCGCACACACTGGCCAGGACTCGAACTACGGCCGTCTTGGTGATAATACAACTCGGCTATTAACGCCCTTCTGGAAATAAAACAGTTTTCTATCTAGGCTTGTAGGATAGAGCCACATGGAGGGTTTACAGTCCAATGTTTCAGCCGTATCTTCCAGGAACTCACCATTCGTACCACTTCGATTTACGATCTCACAGTTCCCTTGTCAATGACTGACTAGAAGATCAATTCTCGCGACTCCACATCGAAGAACCTGACATTCAGTTCCCTTCTACTGGATATTTAATGCACCTCTAACACAGGTAGATTTTAGCAACATAGGAATACGTTAGGGCTGGGAGTCTTAATAAGGCATAGACTTGAGGTGAAAATGGGAAACCAGGGCATTCGACGACGGAGTTCGAACCCACCATCTCCTGACTGCGACCCGTACCTGTATAGCCAACAAGTTCGATGCGTTCAGATGTTATCAGAAATCCTATGCGTTACATAGAGTTCCGTTTGAATTAATGGTTCATTATTATTAAAAGTCTAAGTACAGAAAATGGTATTGCCAATATTATTGCACATTAGAGGCTGCCAGTGAACCTGTTCCCTAAACTGCTGCCTCAGGTGTGTCTGGTTAAATACAGAAGCGGGGGGAAAATCTAAAATAATATTCGGTGCACAGGAGCGTCAGAGATAAGCAATGGTAGTGGCGATTATCGTTTTAAGGAGAAATACAAATAGACAAAAAATCCCCCATTCACACCAATCAGAGGAAAATAATGGAAGAGGGCCGACCCTTTGAAAAATAAGGATATCAGTAAAAGAAAGAGAAAGGCCAGAGAAGGCAGGAAAATGAAAAGCTCCCTACTAATAGGTACGGTTTGAAGGCTTAGCCTTTGTGTATTCTTATTGACTTACGGAATATGTACAAGTAATATATTTCCTTGTGTGCATTATTACAGCGTGCTTTCACGTACGTCCGTCAAATAATAGCAATTGTCAAGAAGGGAGTCTGCAAACCGTACCGAAGTCGTGACAAGGCAAGGTTAGGTTAGGTTAGGTTAGGCTGATAACGAGTTTTCCTTCCATTTCAACTGAACTGATCTTTATAGCGGAGGTAACGTCGCATACATCAACATACAGACAAATACTTAACATTAAATTAAGCGAGGGTGGGAGAGAGAGAATGTCCTTCATTCCTCACTGAGCTTTCAAAATCGACTTACTTACGAAGATCTTGATTGATCATGATCATTTATTTGGGTACTTATTGGAACTTAAATTGAGGCTAGCTTGTAGATGGTTATGTCTCGTGATTTCAATACGTAACTAATTAAGTTGGCAGCAGTAATGAGCCATTAAAAATAGGACGGCGAAATTTTCTTTTTAGAGTATAACATCGTATGCATCATATTCAATAAGGAATACATACAATGCTGACGATATCAACACTTTTAATATTCGTTGCTGGGATAGGGAAATATGAATAAACACTGTCCCACGTCCTTATGACGAACTCTCCACCAAGACTAAACATCTCTCACTCCCGAGCGCCTGCCGTATGAACACGATTCCTCCAACGCAGTGCCCGCTACGCTACCTCCATCGATTGGCAGTGACGCTCAATGAATCAAGAGCTCGCGTTCATTCAAACATTTCCTACTCAACAAAAACACTGCTGCCGGGATTTAGCAACACTGAACATAACCATTATGCAGTTAGAACATCGGAATATAATAGGATAAACATTCTCTGGCGTCTTTAGAGTCATTAAGTTCTATGCGAGTAGCGTTATAGAAGAGGTGGCCGTCGTATTTTACATCATCCAAGATAACTCCACGTTCATTAAAAAATAAATATTCGTATTTAAGATTGCTATGCCTCTCAGCGTTCCGTCGATGATCCCCTGTTATTAAATTCGCAATTAGGTTTAATTAAATTATACAACTTGCCCTGACATCCAACTGTTATCGTCAACGTTCCTTCCTAGTCTCGCCCTTTTCAAAAATGGCGTCCCTTTTTTACCTGAATCTTCTCTCTTTGTTCGTATCGGCCTACTAAGGACCACTTACCTGAATAATAATAATAATAATAATAATAATAATAATAATAATAATAATAATAATAATAATAATAATAATAATAATAATAATAATAATAATAATAATAATTTTTCTTCTACCACTTTCCCCATGTCTGTAGGGTCGCGGGTGCGAAATGCGTCACATATGTGAATTTGGCCCTGTATTACGGCCGGATGCCCTTCCTAACGGCAATCTTATATGGAGGGATGTAATCACTATTGTGTGTTTCTGTGGTGGCTGGTAGTGTAATGTGTTGTCTGAATATGTAGAGGGAGATGTTGGAACAAACACAAACGCCCAGTCCCCGAGCCAGAAGAATACATTAAAAGCTATTAAAATCCTCGACCCGGCCGGGAATCGAAGTCGGGACCCTCTGAAAAAACCCGCGACAATGGCCATTCATTCAAGGAGTCTGGCTGAGTAATAATAATAATAATTTTACGCACTAGAGACGTTTCCAGAAACAAAGATGCACCGAAATTTTGTTACACAGAAGTTAATTTAGGTGCTGATCAATCTACCGACACGAACTGGCGTGTATAAGCACCTTGAAGTGCGAATTGAGACGGAATCGAACCCACCAACTTGGGCTCAGCAGGCCAGCGCTCTACCGCCTGAACCACTCAGCTCGGTAGTGACTCTCCTTACCCCAGCGTTGCAATCTTCGCAGTCTAAAATAATGGGATTCAAACACGTAATAATTGCAGACTTTTATAGAATTTCCAACAAATAAAAATTAGCAAAAACATTCCATTAACATATTTTCCTGGTTTTTTACTCAATTTATTGGGATCAGCACGGAATAGGGATTTTCCAGTTTTACGGCCGGATGCCCTTCCTGACGCCAATCATATGTGGAGGTGTTATTCATTATTCTGTGGTGGATAACGTGGTGTGTTGTAGGCTAAGTAAATGAAGAGCATTGTATTAGGATAAACCCAAATATCCAGCTTCTTTTTCGACCGCTTTTCCCCACACCTTGTGATGTCGCTGGTGCGAACTGTGTCACACATGTGAATGTGGACCTGTTTTATGACCGGATGCCCTTCCTGACTCCAATTATATCTGTAGGGATGTAATCACTATTGCGTTTTCCCGTGATGATTGATAGTGTGGTGTGTTGTGTTAATATGAAGGGGAAACGCAACCAGTCCCCGAGTCAGAAGAATTAAACACACGCGATTAAAATCCCTGATTCGGCCGGGAATCGAGCCCGGAACCCTTTGAACGCTGACCATTCAGTCAAGCTGTGGGACAAACATTCAGCCTCTGAGCCAGGGGAATTAACCATGGGCAGTTAAAATCTTCGGCTCGGCCAGGAATCGAACCCGGGGATCTCTGGGGTTGTATTAATGATGTAAAGGAGGGGGCATGTAAGTCCCTGGTAAGACCCTAACTAGAATATGATTCCAGTGTATGGGACCCTCACCAGGATTACTTGATTCAAAACTGGAAAAAATCCAAAGAAAATCAGCTCAATTTGTTCTGGGTGATTTCCGACAAAAGAGTAACATTACAAAAATGCTGCTAAGTTTGTGTTGGGAAGAACTGGGGAAAAGGAGACGAGCTGCTCGAGTAAGTGGTATATTCTGAGTTGTCAGTGGAGAGATGGCGTGGAATGACATTAGTAGACGAATACGTTTGAGTGGAGTCTTTAAAAGTAGGAAAGATCACAGTATGAAGATAAAGTTGGAATTCACGAGGACAAATTGGGCCAAATATTCGTTTATAGGAAGGGGAGTTAGGGATTGGAATAACTTACGAAGGGAGATGTTCAACAAATTTCCAATTTCTTTGCAATCATTTAAGAAACGGTTAGGAAAACAACAGACAGGGAATCTGCCATCTGGGCGACTGCCCTAAATGCAGATCAGTAGCGAATGATTGATGCCACTACGCTCACCAGCCAAGGAGCCAGATGGATTGAAACAACAATAGCAGAAAATCGCTTTCTGTCATGACTTTGAACGAAACGCTGCGGTAAGTGAAGTCGTGGAGGCCGTAAGGGAAAGAAAAATAGCAGTACGCTATCAGAGATTCATCTATATTTTGGTCGTGAGTACAAATATTCTGTGTTAAGAAGGAAGCCGTACTCTTCAGTGTCGACTCAATTAATGTAGAAGTAATAAAAAGAAAAACAACACACTAATGAACAAAGAATGACATGTTTCGTTCTTGAAACAGATTTGATTAAATCACACTTTAATTGATGAAAACTGTTTAGAAATATAGAACCATTTATGTTTAAATTCTGTATATATATCCTTAATACTTGATAATGATGATGATGATGATGATGATGCTTGTTGTTTAAAGCGGCCTAATATCTAGGTCATCGGCCCCTAATGGTACGAGATGAAACGAAATGCCGCAATAATTAAAATGTACCCACTGAATATTTTTTTTTAATAGGTCAGTAGAAGATTGGCACTCAGCACTTTAAATGATAGGAACGTCAGCTTGTAGTAATAATTTCATTAGAAATGCTGACAGGGTAGGATGCAGATGTACCTTTACAAGGTTGCGACAGCTTGCTTCTTTATCATCCTTTGTCTTATCTTGATTGTTATGTAGCACCAGTAATTTACGAGCATTATATTATTATTATTATTATTTGCAGGAAGCCAGCAGTATGATAGTTGCATACATTTAGGCAAGTGCGTTTTTCTCATTATTCACGCATAGTAGGGGATGGTAAGGAGTGAGGGGCAAGGGAGAACAGGCCATAACCGTAAGAGAACGGCTGGGACGGGCCCACCCGAAATATGTAAAAGAAGGGAGAAAGGTGAGAAGTGGGATAAGGGAGGAGAGCGGCTCCAGCTTTACGTGGCCGGCCGCAATGGAATGGTGAGAGAAACGCACTGCCATCTGGTAAAGTTGTTGGGGTCTTCCTTAGGGCCTCACGGATAGGGCCGGTCGTGTCATCATCGGGAGGGCGGCGGCTTCTCAACAGGGGTGATGGCACGGCCGGGCAGTAGCGGTAGATTGTGCTTAATACTAGTTCTTGTTTTTATTTTATTATCCCTTATTGTTCATTTAATTTGTTTTTTTTTTAATATTAAGTGTAGACGAGGGGCGTGACATGTAGGTACTGAGGATGACTGCTGTGGTGACCCTCCCTTGGGAGTATCACGTTTCCGGCGTATCCAATGAACCTCATGGCATGCCCAGAAATTTTGTATTTCTGTTTTTCTTATTTTGTTGTCAGCTGTCCTTGTGAACATGTATTGGGGCTAATTCACCTGTTATGTTCAATAAATGTTCAATAAATACTGAAATAGATTTTTTAAATGAGCTTAAATGTACTAAAATGGAATAAGGCATTGCTTCTGAAATGAAATCATACACTGTATTTCATTCAAATCGAAAGTTTAAAAAAGCACATTAAAATACACACAGACAAACAGAGCTAATACAATAAAAAGCAGTTAATTATAAAATCAAAATTAATAACAAATGGACTTTAATTACGATAAAATAGGCCACTGCCCCTCATAAAACGGATGAAAATGTCTACTGACTGCTCGTCATCTCGTACAATGAGGCTTTAACTTAACTTATCATAATGAAGTGCTGGAGTAGTGCGTCCGCTCTCCTTGCTATTCCAAAGACCCTGTTTGTTGGATTAGCAAGAAAGAAACATGTCATTCTTTTTGTACTTGTGTGTTTCCATGCCTCAAGTCTCAGCGGAGTCCCGGGCGCACCGGGTCCGTTGAGGATTTTAGCCCTCCGACCGATATGTAGGTCTTGGGTGCTACGTGTTTCTTTTAGTGTCACAAGTGTTGTGATTAGTGTTCGGGAGAATAAAAGCATACAAGTTACCGAAGATGCTATTACTCATTTGTAGGTTAAATGCTCAAGAATGTAGGTACTGTATTTTGAAAGGAAAACTGCCAGGAATGGATCAGAACATCGCTAAAACATCTACAGCAGAGAGAGAGAGAGATTTATTAAAGAAATAAATCGTCCGTCCTCCAATGAGGGTGACCATTTGGATCCGGAATACAGTTTCAATTCCAATGGAGTTTAAAAATATCAAGAAATGAAGATTTAATCGTTGAAGCTGTTATCTTCTTTTTTCCCGGGGTTAGTGGGGGAGAAATAGCAATCACGTTCTCAGGTACAGATGGAAGTGAATGATTTGCAGAGAGTCCCTCAGTATCTGTATTACTATTTTTTCTAACTCACAGAATGGAACTTCCAAGTTTTGTAGGAAGTTCGATGTCTGACTAGGGAGGGCGCCTCTTGCTCCGAATAGCAGGCCTCTGACAATCCACCGATCGATAGGTATTTTATACTTAGATGAAAGGTAAGGCAAGCATGGAATATAAATAGCTTGCTTTTCTAGGTCCACATCCCGAGCCTGATCCAGGTCCCTTTCAAAGCGAATGGTGGGATCTAAGACCATCGCTTTCATGTCCTCTCTGTTGATGGCTACGATGTCCGCCCTCCGATTAGAGTCATGGGTAGAGACGCAGTGAACCTCCTCGTGCACCTCCCATCCACGCTGTCTCAAGCCTTGAGCAATCGACGATCTTACACTTAGCTTCCTCCTAAGTACTGGGAAGAACAGTGGGCATGAAAAAGACATAATTCAGTGGTTTTACTTTCTTCTTTTTTCTTCCCCTGGACCCAGCTACCGGACTGCAGACCTTCTTAAGTTGTCCTATTAAGGCGAACCAATTTCTGCTTTCGATAGTGCCACCATCTAGCAGCGAAACGGAACTCTACTGAACAGTCACAAAGACCTAGTTAATGTTGACGAGTTGGCGCACAGCTAGAGGTATTTATGCCAAAAATATTATGGCATGAAGTGCCAAGATTTTTGCTCACCCTTCAAAAACACCGGCTGTACCTCCGCCGGAAATAGGGCTCGGAGGGTATGAGTGAGGGTATGAGTGACAGTCTCGTTACTCTTAATATGTATAGCATAAATTAAGATCATTATTATTCTAAAATTACTGCAAACTATCAACGGTAAATGCAGCTTACTCCTAAGTACTGAGCAGAACAGTGGGCACGAACGAGACATACCTCAGTCGATTTACTGTCACGTTTCTCAGGACACAGTTACCGGATTGCAGGCCTTCTTAAGTTATCATATTTAGGTGATTGTGAACCAATATTACATCTACACATCTGTAAATATTCAGCAGAGTTTATGTAAACACGGAGATGGCGACACTTCGGTGTATGTACAATGTACATTTTAGGGAATATATATATATATAATAAATAACAAAACAAATAAATAAATAGAATCCGTGAACTCAGAAACGTATGTCGGATACACTACCTCCGGTATATCGACGCAGTTGTGTTTTGAGTAATTCAGGTGAACTCAAATAGATCCGAAGGAATCACTGGAGAGGTGGAGGGAATATTTTGAACATCTTCTCAATGTAAAAGGAAATCATCCTGGTGGTGTTGCGAACAGCCAAGCTCATGGGGAGGAGGAAAAGGATGTTGGTGAAATTACGCTTGAGGAAGTGGAAAGGATGGTAAATAAACTCCATTGTCATAAAGCAGCAGGAATAGATGAAATTAGACCTGAAATGGTGAAGTATAGTGGGAAGGCAGGGATGAAATGGCTTCATAGAGTAGTAAGATTAGCATGGAGTGTTGGTAAGGTACCTTCAAATTGGGCGGAAGGGAGGGTGCGATCAGTCGTTGAGAGGAAGTTGGATGAAAACCAGTGTGGTTTCAGACCACAGAGAGGCTGTCAGGATCAGATTTTCAGTATGCGCCAGGTAATTGAAAAATGCTACGAGAGGAATAGGCAGTTGTGTTTATGTTTCGTAGATCTAGAGAAAGCATATGACAGGGTACCGAGGGAAAAGATGTTCGCTATACTGGGGGACTAAGGAACTAAAGGTAGATTATTAAAATCAATCAAAGGCATGTATGTTGACAATTGGGCTTCAGTGAGAATTGATGGTAGAATGAGTTCTTGGTTCAGGGTACTTACAGAGGTTAGACAAAGCAGTAATCTTTCACCTTTGCTGTTCGTAGTTCACATGGATCATCTACTGGCAGGGAGAAATTCAGTTAGGCGGAAATGTAGTAAGCAGTTTGGCCTATGTTGACGACTTGGTCTTAATGGCAGATTGTGCCGAAAGCCTGCAGTCTAATATCTTGGAACTTGAAAATAGGTGCAATGAGTATGGTATGAAAATTACCCTCTCGAAGACTAAATTGATGTCAGTAGGTAAGAAATTCAACAGAATTGAATGTCAGATTGGTGATACAAAGCTAGAACAGGTCGATAATTTCTAGTATTTAGGTTGTGCGTTCTTCCAGGATGGTAATATAGTAAGTGAGATTGAATCAAGGTGTAGTAAAGCTAATGTAGTAAGCTTGCAGTTGCGATCAACAGTATTCTGTAAGAAGGAAGTCAGCTCCCAGACAAAACTTTTTTTTGCTAGGGGCTTTACGTCGCACCGACACAGATAGGTCTTATGGCGACGATGGGATAGGAAAGGCCTAGGAGTTGGAAGGAAGCGCCGTGGCCTTAATTAAGGTACAGCCCCAGCATTTGCCTGGTGTGAAAATGGGAAACCACGGAAAACCATTTTCAGGGCTGCCGATAGTGGGATTCGAACCTAC
Source organism: Anabrus simplex (assembly GCF_040414725.1). Lineage (NCBI taxonomy): Eukaryota > Metazoa > Arthropoda > Insecta > Orthoptera > Tettigoniidae > Anabrus > Anabrus simplex. The sequence continues at coordinate 650,038,304 of NC_090265.1, read as the reverse complement.
TATCTCCCGGATGCAAGCTCACAGCCGCGCGCCTCTACGCGCACGGCCAGACGAAACTATCTCTACATCGGTCTGTTTTCAGACCAACTTTGCTTTAAGGGAGCGAAAGCTGGGTGGACTCAGGATATGTTATTCATTAGTTAGAAGTAACAGACATGAAAGTAGCAAGAATGATTGCTGGTACAAACAGGTGGGAACAATGACAGGAGGGTACTCGGAATGAGGAGATTAAGGCTAATTTAGAAATGAACTCGATGGATGAAGCTGTACGCATAAACCGGCTTCGGTGGTGGGGTCATGTGAGGCGAATGGAGGAGGATAGGTTACCTAGGAGAATAATAGACTGTTATGGAGGGTAAGAGAAGTAGAATAATAATAATGTTATTTGCTTTACGTCCCACTAACTACTTTTTAAGGTCTTCGGAGACACCGAGGTGCCGGAATTTAGTCCCGCAGGAGTTCTTTTTACGTGCCAGTAAATCTACCGACACGGGGCTGTCGTATTTGAGCACCAAATACCACCGGACTGAGCCAGGATCGAACCTGCCAAGTTGGGGTTAGAAGGCCAGCGCCTTAACCGTCTGAGCCACTCCGCCCGGCGGTAAGAGAAGTAGAGGGAGACCAAGACGACAATGGTTAGACTCAGTTTCTAACGATTGAAAGATAAGAGGTATAGAACTAAATGAGGCCACAACACTAGTTGCAAATCGAGGACTGTGACGACGTTTAGTAAATTTACAGAGGCTTGCGGACTGAACGCTGAAAGGCATAACAGTCTATAATGATTATGTACTGTATGTATGTATGTATGTATGTATGTATGTATGTATGTATGTAATTATTATTATTATTATTATTATTATTATTATTATTATTATTACTGGAATATCTGAGGAGAGTAGGCGGCCAGTCTGTACTGTAGTTACCGCAATGCTCATTGTTCGCTGTGCCGCAGTGTAGCGCCAGTACCAGAGTTGACAGGGAAGTAGAACATGCGCTGCGCTCTTCACTCGACTGCCAACCCACTGTGTTGTGTCTTCGGGCAATGAGAATAAAACATGCCATAAGTTGGACGAGAGCCACCGCCCAGCAATGCACACAGCTGCTCATTCCCAGACAAACGTCACTTCAAACTTCAGAGTTATAGATGGAGGGACGTCATATCCACGTAAGTTGAGTAGGGCAGGAATGCCTAGTTTCTTCAAAAGCCTTCCACAATCATTGAATGGAAGCTTTTTTTTTTTTTTTTTTTTTTTTTTTTTTTTTTTTTTTTTTTTTTTTGCTAGTTGCTTTACGTCGCACCGACACAGATAGGTCTTATGGCGACGATGGGATAGGAAAGGGCTGGGAGTCGGAAGGAAGCGGCCGGGGCCTTAATTAAGGTACAGCCCCAGCATTTGCCTGGTGTGAAAATGGGGAAACCACGGAAAACCATTTTCAGGGCTGCCGACAGTGGGGTTCGAACCTACTGTCTCCCGAATACCGGATACTGGCCGCACTTAAGCGACTGCAGCTATCGAGCTCGGTATTGAATGGAAGCAGTCTGAGATCAGCTCCGTAAAGGGACCCTACTGAATGTTCTATCTTTGTTGATTTTATCCTGATTTACATCAATTTGGTAAGACAGTAATTACAGAAAGAAAAATTAAGCAATTATTTTCAGAGTTATGGCTCTTTATTTCGAAAAAGAATATACATTTTTCAATATGTTCCAGGTGCACCATTTTTTTTAAAACTTAGTCGTTCAGCTTACGAATGCCAAAGGAATAAATTATTGTATTTTGTTTGTTATTGATTAAAATACCGGGTGGCTCCAGTGACCCCCAGAAATAACTGGGATAAGCTGAAGACAAGTTTTGTTTTAAAAACATTGATGTTGGTGAGTGGCACACGTACTGAAATCAGTCTATTTTTTCCTTTTTCTTTTTGAAACGTCTCATCCATTTCAAAAATGGATTCTACAAATTATTAACAACATTACGTACAATAGGTGCGTGTTAGTGCAAAGTTTGAAGCTAACCACCTTAAAAATGTATAACAAGTAGGACAAATAGGTAAGAAAGAAAGAAAGAAAATCTACCAGCCTGTTTCCAGTCGTTCGACTGGGGTCAGGAATGGAATGAATGAAGCCCCCATTTAGCGGCGAGAATAGGAATTGTGCTGGCTGCCGAAGCCTGTCGCACTCCTATGGGGCAACCATTACTGGCTGACAGATAGAATCAAATGATACTGGAAAGTGTTGCTGGAATGAAAGCTGACAGGGAAAATCGGAAGTACCCGGAGAAAAACCTGTAGGACAAATAGGAAGAAATGTAAAAATTCGTAGAAGAGGCAAAACACTATTGGATTTAATTTTAAAATGTGGCAAGGAAAAGCAAACGCACGTAAAATAAATAAATAAATAAATAAATAAATAAATAAATAAATAAATAAATAAATAAATAAATAAATAATTTTTACGGAGCTTATTGAATTCTATAAACCGTTACTTTTCAACGGCGCTATGGCGGGTCACGGCCACAAGTTTTGACGCAGAATACCAGGTGATGGATACTGACGTATTTTCAATGCCATGAGTTCCGAATCATTTTCCACCCTTTGAGTAGTAGATGTGGTCGCCTGAGGCTCCAGTACCGCGAAACGCCTCACGGCGCCCGGCCACCTTAATTCTGAGACACTCCAGATAACAGCTTTGAAGCTCGATAGTGGTGATTTAGGACTTTATGAAATTCTGACAAACAGCTCGATTCCCTCAAAAACGTTTTCGATAACTTCAAAGCCATTTATTGTCCGCATATACATTTTAAGGAAGAAAGAAAAATCTTCGCACCCCTTCGTAGCACTTTTTTTTTTTTTAATGTTCTCTGTACGCGTTTCTAATCCTTGTTCTGTTTCTCTTCGGGGTTGAGTATGAAGCATGTTTTTACGACCGTGATATATGACAGCAGGAAGGGAGAGTATGAACCCCGGTGCCGGCACGTAGCCTACTCCTACCGAATAGCGCCCAGGGGTGTGCTTAAGGCTTAACGTCCCCAAAACTTTCTTCACCTTATCCCAGTTATTTCTGGGGTCGCTAGAACCCCTATGACCAAGCGAGTGTGATTGTGCCATTTGGGTCACGTAGCTGTCAGCTTGTATTCAGGAGATAGTGGGTTCGAACGCATTATCGGTATCCCTGAAGATGGTTTTCCGTGGTTTCCCCAGTTTCACTCCAAGCGATGCCGGAGTTGTACCTTAATCAAGGTCACGTTCGATTCCTTCCAACTCCTGCCCCATTGTCGTCGTTAGACATATCTGTGCCGTTGCGACGTAAAGGAAATTGCCTAAATAGAAGTTTTTTAAGGAGCCACTCAAACTCATTTGGATTTTGGATGGGTGTTTAAGGCTGGATGCCCTTCCAAACACCACGTGATCTTTGAGACGAAATCCCACCATGGATTGACCGGGAGGTTAACAAGGATGAAGAGGAGATATTAGTCTACAATACCACACTTTTTGGCAAGTACAATCTACAGAAAATATTCTTTTAAAGTGACTGGCGTCTCTTTTGATTCACGTAGTACAATTCCAAAAGTCTTTCTTCACTGGCGAGGAACTTACAATACAAATTGAAAAATAGGTTTCAGAGCAACTTTGTAATCAGAATTATCAACAACTCGGTAGCAATTATACGAAAGCATGTATACAGTGTTCGAGACGGTTAAATTTAAAACCTAAATTCTTATTAGCCGAAACCATAATTGTGTGTGTTATTCTGTCCCTTTGTGGCAAGCTCGCTTTAGGTAAGACTGTTAAATTAATTTATAACGAGTTCAATATCCCTTCAATTGCTCCAGACTTTAGGAGATGCCAGGTTATGAAATGTCAATGAACTCAGGCGAGATCGAACCCGCTATCTTCGGAAGGGCAGAAGAACGATTAACGGACTGCATTAGTGAAGTCAGTGTGGTGGAACGTGTTTTTCTCTTAACGACAATGTATATTAAGGATGATGGCACACATTACATTCTACAGTTAATTCTCAGTTTTGGATTATTTTAAAAGGTAAAAATATCAATGTTTACTTTTACCATATTAAACAAATATATTTTCAGCGTCACACATGTAAGAAAAATAATCGTCAATCTGTAAAACTGGACGAGTTATGAATTAAAATGTGCTCCTCTATGACCAGTGTGTGTAGACATTTAAGTTTCTTTAAATTTGCTTTACGCTGCACCCCTACCGCACGGCCACTTGCTTGGTAGGCATTTAAACCAACTCCAGCCTGCCATTTCACATTTATCGCTAGTTTTCTAAAAAAAAAAACAGCGTTTGAAAAAATCTGTTACATCATAACTTCTTCAGTTTTCAAAATAACTGCAAGAAATTTTGCACGAATGTCCTCCCCAGAGCTTTCTGTAACTCGAACCCTCAGTCTTCAGACAGTCAACAGAAAATTCGTTATAAAATACTTTCCGGTAAGAAATATGTCAATTTTAAAGTAATTATTTTCTTTCTCTTACAGTGCAAAGATTTCAACCATTGAGGTTCAGACTGTTACTCTGACAACTTAATTTAAAACGAAAGAAAGAAAAATATTTCTAAAATGTTAATAATCTTGAACGTAATTTTGAAAGTGATAGTTTAGTGTACTTTTTATTCTTCTTTTTTCTTTTTTGCTACCTCTTTTACGTCGCACCGCCAAAGACAAGTCTTAAAGCGACGATGGGAAAGAAGCTTTTTTTTTTTTTTTTTTTTTTTGCCACTTGCTTTACGTCGCACCGACACAGATAGGTCTTGTGGCGACGATGGGACACGACGGGGCTAGGAGTGGGAAGGAAGCGTCCGTGGCCTTAATTAAGGTACAGCACCAGCATTTGCCTGGTGTGAAAATGGGAAACCACGGGAAACCATCTTCAGGGCTGCCGACAGTGGGGTTCGAACCTACTGTCTCCCGAATACTGGATACTGGCCGCACTTAAGCGACTGCAGCTATCGAGCTCGGTGGGAAAGAAGCAACGGCGGCCTTGATTAAGGCACAGCCCCAGATTTTTGCCTAGTTTCAAAGTGAAAAACCATCTGCTGACAGTGGGGTTCGAACTCGCCATCTCCAGAATGCAAGCTTACAGGTACGCGACCCCAAACGCGGTAATGCACATTTCAAAATGCGAATTTTTAATATATAGCATCCAAAAACTTAAAAAATTAAAATACATTTTTCTGACTATTGAATACGCTTTTAGAACTAAATAAATATATTCCTTTCACAAGTTTACGTCGCACCGACAAAGATAAGTCTTATGGCGAAAAATAAATAAATAAATAAATAAATAAATAAATAAATCATTACCACAATACTGTTTGTAAACATTTCACACCAAGCTACGGGCAGACGTTACCCGCAGTTCGTATTATACGACGTCCTAGTTCTCATAAACGCCGTCTAGTATCCCATGAGCAGTCACAGCTAGACAACTCGTAAAACAAAATACATTTTTGAAACAAGGTACTTTTCCAGGCCGTTTTAGCTGTACATGCTGGTGGCGCCACAAAACAAATACTCGTTATCAATTAAACTCGCTATGACAGCTGAAAGCAGCTCACAATAGTATCCGGGAAGTAAAAATAGCTCGGAACGAGAGCACGCGCTATTGGATTGAGGCCACCATACATCATTCCGAGAACAGACTGGACAAAACGAGATTTAGTTTCAGAAGAAAAGCCTTATTTATGAATGAGCTGGGAGGTAATGATTCATTCCGGTGAATACCACCAAACCCATATCCCATGGCAGCGTTCCCAAAACATTTTCGCACTTGTACCCCCATTAAAGCGATTCCTAGAAAACTGCACCCTCTTAAACATTGCTACTTCTGTTCAGTGCCTATCCTGAACGTAAAATAGTAGAAATAACGAAAATTACAACATAAAAAATATAAGACACAGATTTAATTTTACAATGTTTGTAACACAGAAATAAGTAGGCCTATACTACAGCTTCATACCAAACAGTAATGATCAAGTATTTAGCAAACTCTTAATTTAATCATATTTATTTGTGTTGTCTGAAAAGTCTTTAATGCTTGTTGCGCAGATGACTAGCCACTGGAAACATAATGAGACCATTCAGTTTGCTTTGATTTACTCAGTTCCTTGAAATCACGTTCTGTATTAAATCCGGACTAGCATTAAGCTTGTTGATAAATAGATAGATAGATGGATGTCCCGAGACCTGAAAGCAAAGTACCACTATACCTAATATTTGTTTTTAGTGAGAGCGAAATATTGCAGTCACCAAAGCTAAGGACTGACTTATTCAACAATGACAAAAGAATGACGTGTAAATTTTGGCAGCCTAATGATTCTTGGCTCGCAGAAAGCACTGCAAAAAGACATAAGTTTTCGACTGATATTTAAAGGTTCAAGAGTAACAGGGGCTTCACATACTGCAGGTGTGAGCGGATATAGTACTTTCCACGCTTCCATTTACAGATTTATAATTTACAAAAGTACAGATCAATTATGTTGAAAATTACAGAAATAGTGAACAATTTCCTCGGATCCTTGACGTACATATGAGGCGAGGCGAATACCAAGGGAGAACGCAACAAATGTATGTCTTTAGGAAAAAAAAACTCTGAATTTGTTTCATCTCAACAAAGGTTATGTTTCTTTAGATAAAAGTATTTATTCATAAAATTTAGAAGAGTCATTTTTTATTTTCACTATTCTACATTTTCAAAATTGTAAAGGAATGAATATCTCAAATAAATTAGGAAGCTACAAGATAGTTTTTTCCAACCAAATAATCTATTATATTAAACAAATCAGATGTGTCTTATTCGCAGTAAATCATGTTGTCAATGTTGTCATTCTCTTGTTCTTGTTCCCGTGTTACCTGACTTTGGACATCGACGATGATAAAAGAAAGCTTGCTCCACGGTAAAGGGTCACATGGTAATAATTCAGATATATCCATTAGTTTTACAGGAGATATACCGATTGGACAGTTGTACAATTTTTGCATATTATTTTCATTTGCAAGACATAATTTTTCAGGATCGTACAATTGTGGTCTTCCTTTTCATGTAAACAAGGAGGAGAGTTACTGAATTTGCCCTTTGTACTCGCAGCCACTTCACTCAAAATCACTGCTCGATGTTTTAGATGCTTATTATCAAAAGGAAAGAAGTGTGAATTCTGTGAGGTTGACTCGCATAACTGTTCTCCGTAGCTCACTATGAAAATAAATAACAATTTCAGCCCACTATGAATTCACCCCTATCTTCGCAGCGCCTCGTATTCTCTCATTATCAGGTTCAAAATTACTGATCACTGCACGTTTCAATTTCCTCCCGACCAGAGAACTACATACAGCGGCATTTCGTAAGAGCCATGCTTCAATAAACACGAATTTTCAACATATTTTACGTATTTATTAAGTTGGCAATTTCAGTACGGCGTCTTAGACAAGAACAAAATATAGAGATCACAATAAAGTGAAAACAGTGTTACTGGATCTCCTCACATCGCAAATTGCAACTCCGAAGGAAGAAAGACAAAAAGAAAACATGCCTTTCCCAAGCGTTCGCGGGTTTCACACAAAAGACTAACCTCTCGCTTTCCTGTGACATAAGACATAGGGCAAGACATATAGCTAAATATAGATACATTACCGATCCTGAAAGATTCTGTTAACCCCCGATCAATAATATGCAGCTTCAAACAAGCAGGAAATTAGAAGGAAAGTGAAACACAAACATAATATTCGTGAACAGAGTAACTGCAGTTTCTTTTCTTCGAATGCTGACTTTTCATAACTTCACAGCAAAAATGTACAACATTCATTGTTTATATGCAGTGAAACCCCGATTATACGCGCTCGGTTAACACACTATACCCATAATACGTTTCTTGCAAATTGCAACTCAGAAGCCTTCAAAAATTATACCATACGCTGCGTTCGAATCCCACCTATTACGCTCCATTAGTGGAATATTACCAAAAAAATTCAGCAACGCTTGGAAGAAAAGTTAAATTTTCGTTTCCGGTAGTTTTTTACACTATCTGCCTTAGTTCTGGAAATGTTTGATTGTAAGGTTCACGTTGCCCTGGCTGTACTGGAGTATCTGTCCATTTAAAATGTGTGTTAAACGGAAAGCACTTTCCTCGAGTACGGAAGCATGATGTAAAAGCCGTCCTTGAATCAGAAACAACTCTGGTTCATTAGGTATCCCATCGTCAACATTAACAACATTATATTTCATTATTTCAGGTCTAATTTCATCTCCTTTAAGACAATGGAGTTTATTTAACATTCTTTCCACATCCTCAAGCCTAATTTCACTGACATTGTCTTCCTCCCCATGAGCCCGGTTGTTCGCGATGTCAACAGAAGTATTTACTTTTACGTTGAGAAGACTTTCAAAATATTCATTTCACCTGTCCAGTGATTCCCTGGGACATACGAGTTCACCTAATTTACCCAGAACACTATTAATTTACTCTTTCCCTCACTCTCTAAGAATCTTTATTACCGTCCAGGAAGGTTTCCCTCCCGCTTGACCTAGTCTTTCCTGGTTATTACCGAAATCTTCCGATGGCTTCTTGGATTTAACAATTATTTCTTCCGCTCTGTTTCTTTCATCTACGTACATACAAGTTCCTGTCTGTATTAGTCCTTGTTTGGAGCCATTTTCTGATCCGCCTTCCTTTTACGTTTACAAGCTTCCCTCACTTCGTCATTCCACAAACATGTTCGCTATATCCAATCTTCGTACACACTTGTTCCAAGGCATTCCCTTGCTGTTTCTACTAAACATACCTGTCTGCCACCAATTATCTTTCTATATCCTGAACTTGGTTAATGTCTACTGTTTGGAACTTTGCACTAATCATATCCATATGCTTCTAACTTCCTCGTCCTGGAGATATTCTACCCTTATTCGACTGCAGACAGATTTCATTTTCTCTATCATAGGCCTAGATATCATCAAAAATCCCCGGAATAGCCGCATATTACCAACAAATTTCCTGAAATCAAAGTCACTTATGACATAGTATATTCTTCTTCTTTCTTCGTTTCGGCCAACTAGGGACCACGACAGTTCAACTGTCTCCTTTCTCGAGCTTTAACTGCCACCCAGTGCTCCTGCATTCGCCTCCGGTGTTCTTTTCTCTCTTGGGTCCACGCCTTCCCTGTCTTCGGCTTCGGCTTTTCCTGGAAACCTTTGTGTGTAGGTAGTTTTTCCTTAAGCAGAACACGCTCCTGGATATCTTTAGGAGAAATTTCCATTTCTCATAGATATTTCTCAACTTCTGTGAACCATGCCCCTTTGATTTTCTTATCTTGAAAGTACGTTAATATCCGTTTAGATATCCTGCCTGGACTCATTCTTGTCACGTGGCTATAAAAGGCAATCCTCCTTTTCCGAATTGTGTCACTTATCTTCTCCACGTGCTTGTATAATTCGCGGTTGTGACGCCTTCTGTACTCGCTGTTTTCTTTGATGGGACCCAGGATTTTTCTCAAAATCTCCCTTTCTTTAGCCTCTAGTTTTTCCATTAGACCTTTCTTGTTCATTGTAAGAGTCTCTGCTGTATACAGAGCCTCTGGTCGAATAACAGTGCAGTAATGTCTAATTTTGGCGTTTAAAGATATCGATCTCTTATTGTAGATGTCTCTCTCTTTTTTTTTTTTTTTTTTTTTTTTTGCTATTGGCTTTACGACGCACCGACACATATAGGTCTTATGGTGACGATGGGACAGGAAAGAGTTAGGACTAGGAAGGAAGCGACCATGGCCTTAATTAAGGTACAGCCCCAGCATTTGCCTAGTGTGAAAATGGGAAACCACGGAAAACCATCTTCAGGGCTGCCGACAGTGGAGTTCGAACCCACTATCTCTCGAATACTGGATACTGGCCACACTTAAGCAACTGCAGCTATCGAGCTCGGTGTAGATCTCTTTAGTTAGTTGGTAGGCCATTTCCATTTTGTTAATGCGTGACACGAAGGCTTCTTTCTCTGATAGGTTAGGCTCTATCCATTCATCGAGGTATTTAAACTTTTCTGCCTGCTTATTTTTTCCTAGTCCGACCTCCAGTTCCCTTGGCGCTTAATTTATGTTTGTCATGAAGTGCGTCTTCTCAAAGGAGATTTGAAGCCCAGCCTTCAATGCTTGAGTCTTCCCTTGGTTAAGCTGTTGTTCTGCCGCATCAATGGAGTCTGAAAAGATCACTAGATCATCTGCAAAGGCTAGACAGTCGATTGTAAGATTCATATACTTGTAGCCTAGCTTTACCCACATTTTCTACCCCTGAACTTTTCATTTCTTTCCGCCATTCTCGGATGACCTTTTCTAAAACACAGTTGAAGAGCAAAGGTGATAGCCCGTCTCTTGTCTCACTCCTGTCCTGATTTCAAAGGCATCAGACATCTCTCCTCTGAACTTCACTTTGTATATGTATATTACTTAGCACACTGGTTCTTTTCTTTCCAATCCCTCTTCATCCGTTCGCTGAATCTCTCAGGGGCGTAGCCAACAGAGGACTACTGGGGGGTTAGAACTGTGCCGCCCCCCACATGGAATTTTTCAAAAGAAAATAAACTGACAATACACAAGTGAAAGTCGACTCAGTAGGATGGCTCTTTTGAACATTCACAGAGACAGAATTGTAAAACCAACAGATCTCTTCAATCTGTTTTCTAAGAAACCTCTGAAGTTGGATTTTAGATTGTAATCTGAACATAACACTCACTGTAAACTGTTTACCTTTATCACTTTGTTATTATTCTGATTTTAATTAATGTAAGATTTTGTAGTGTACTGCAATCTGAATATCAACATATATCACTTGTATCAGTGTAATTATGATGACACTCATGCATGCGCGCACCACACACGCCCACCTTCATTATGTCCTATCATTATTCTGTAACTACAACCCCCTCCCCCCCATCGGACGATCCTGGGTACACTACTGCCAATCTCTTCTAGCATTCTTCTGTTCATCCTGCATCTTTGCGTTTAGTTTTCTTTTCGCAAATTTATTTGTTAGGGTTCTGAATTTAGTTATATCTTGAATATGTTTTTGCTAATACCAGTTTCTTGTAGGTCGTTCTTTATTTTTACAAGCCAATTGTGCTTTGTCGGCGATAGTGCTACGTCAGTGTAAGCTTCGCCTAGCCGTCCTGAAATTGTTTTCCGTGGTTTTCCATTCTCCTGCAGCAAGGCAATGTCCTTTATTTGTGATCTGCCGCCACTGGTCGGGGTTACGAATGTGTAAAGTGATTCTAGTTTGATGAAAGTGTTGCATTGTCGTACCTGTGGGTTTTGTGATATACAATAAGCAGACATTGGAAGAGAGTAAACTTGATACCTTGGAGCTTTCGAAATGATCATTTTACATAATTTTTATTTTATTTAATGACTTTTAGGGTTTCAAATAATTTGCAATTTAATTTGCAAATAAATTGATTATTAAGATTCTCATTGCCAAGCCTCGACCTATTTGGGGGAAAGTATATCTTTTCATTTGCAGAAAAGACGTCCAGAAGGGGCATAGGAAGGTATAGCAGTGTTTAATATTAATAATAATGTTACTGGCTTTACAGTACGTCCCACTAACTACTTTTATGGTTTTCGGAGACTTATAGGTGCCGGAATTTAGTCCCACAGGAGTTCTTTTACGTCCCAGCAAATATATTTCAGCACCTTCAAATACCACCGGACTGAGCCAGGATTGAAACTGCCAAGTTGGGGAGCTGAAAGAAAACAATGTGGTGGCCAACAGCATCCCGAGGTCCTTATCAACAATACCATAACAATGACTATTTTTGTCAGTTGAATTATACTTTGTCTCTTCTGCTGCCACTCATACCCGCTATATGCTGCACGTAAAAAGATTAACTCGTCAACGACAGGAACACAGAAGCTAGATCAGCGGTTTCCCCTTTGTAAGGGCTCGAGGGCCCCATTGGAAACCTTGGGCACGATCGCGGGCCAAACTTTAATAATAGGTCAATTTTCATAAAAATCCGCAAACAGAACAGAGGTATCAGCATGAATAATATGCATAGTCCAATTGAATGCCTTTGCTGGCGAGATGTAGTGTTTACAATGCACTATGTCTTCTGGTATGGGCTAGAGCAATCTTGTTACTTTTCATTGATCTGTCTCAGCTTTATCCTTGGCTTTGACAACATGAAAGTGACTGAGGTATGAGTGACGCTGGTAATGCCAATCCTTATGCAGCCAGTCCCTGCTATGAATAATGTGAAAATATTGCTCATAGGGTCGGTTGGTGCATGCATTTCAGTGGGCTTGGCAGAGTGATATGTAATAGCAACTTCTGGTTCGGTGAGGAAAGCAATGGGAAACTACCTCACTCCTCATTTCCCTAGTACGCCTCTTCAGTGATGCCTAGGCCATCTATGACAGCTGATGGCGGAGCTGTTGAGGATCCAACCAGCCTTCGGGCTGAGGATTAAACATACATACAGTCCAACTGAATTGAAGGTTTAATAATTTTAATTGCTTAAAACACTATTTTACAATTGCATAATAGAGTGAAGTTTAAAATATGCACTATTATACCCAAGACAATTTAATTTGGAAGAATAGCACCCAACAATGTCAGTTCATTCGAAATAATATTTGACAAATGACAAAAAGGAAAATAAAATATCTAAAGACAAACTGAAATTAATAATGCAGTCAAAAAAAGACTTAAAGAAGGACAATATTTAGTTAGACTAGTGCGAAGGGAACAATCACATACAGTTATAAGAACCAAAAATCCCAGCAATGTACTTCCAGGACTACTTCCCTCAAAATATCTTCGAGTGTGTAGCACTGTGTACCAGCCAGTCCTACCAATGAGAGAAGAACGAAGAAATGGAACCCTTCTTACAGCAATGGCAATTAAAGTATGTCTTGGTATAAACTGCATGCTACGTTGCATAAAATGTCCACAGTGAGGTTGTCATGGAGTTCAAGAATTGGCATGAATCCCATAGCCATTTTTATAACGGTTAAGACCTAGCACTGGCATTTGTGAGGGCTCACTATCCGTCGAAGTCCGTATTTTAATTATTTAATCAAGAATAATTTAATATATTTATCCCAAATGAATACTTTAAAAAGGGGGATAATGTTAAAGAATGAATTAGTTCTGTCTTAGGTCTATAAAGGGCACAGAAGTTAACACACTTCTGAACTAGCTATAAGATATTTTTTGTCAATTTTCTTCATATTTCTTTAAATAATTGTTTTAAAAGCCTTTGCGGGCCGCCATTTAGAAACCTCTGAACTAGATACACATAAACGAGAACATTTCTTGCCAAAAATAAGCTCAAAGTATCTTAACACGATTCACTAATACATTTTCTAATCGAGAGCTTCATATTATTTCGAAAATAGAATAAAAGTGTTGAGACACTGGGTTTTAATAGATTTAACCATTTTCTCTTCTTTTTCTTTTCGGGTCACTGTGTTCAGTTTGCTGTTTTCCAGTGTACACGTTACATACAGGAGTTCATTAGCCTTCGTGGCAAACTGTAAGGTAACAGATTCAAACGCTCTCTCTCTCTCTCTCTCTCTCTCTCTCTCTCTCTCTCAGAGAGGACGACAAATAATTTTCGCATTGTTTGAGCGTCCTTCAGCACATCCCACAACGTCTCTGGCAATGACATGGACAGTTTACTATCTTGGCCAACTCTGTGATCCAAGCCAACCTTGACAGGAAGTTCAAACGACGTCAACGAAGCAGCCGCTACTTCCACCTTGAGTGCGGCACGGAAAAATAATATTGATTTTAAAAACAATTCAATTATCTCGACACAGTTCCCTAGAAGCCCACCTCGCGCCTGATCCGACACAATCCCGACCTCAGCTTGACTAAAGGGAAGAACTACCTACCGTCTGATTTCAGATCCTTAAACGAAACCAATATAATATGATATATATCAGACAAAGAAACAAAGGTATACGATGTAATTAGTAATTACATATCGCCATTTATAATCAACATCGTAAACAAACACTCGATGTTATGTAATGTAATGGAACCGTTCATGATGGGCCAAGTGAACATGAAAATAAACGTTCAGTTGAAAGTTAACATCGAAGCGTGCACAGCTGTGAGCTTGCATTCGGGAGATGGTAGATTCTAACCTCAATGTCGGCAGCCCTGATTTTCCATGGTTTCCCATTTTCACACCAGACCAATTAAGGCCACGGCCGCTTCCTTCCCACTCCTAGCCTTTTGCTATCCCATCGTCGCCGCAAGATCTATCTGTGTCGGTGCGACGTAAAGCAACTCGGTAAAAAAAAAAAAAAAAATGCTTTTGTAAAGTCCAAACTTTTACGCTTATGCGGAATGTACGAAATCAGCTACCAGAAAGCACTGCTGTTCAGTTGCACAATGCCGTCGTTGGATGAAAGAGCTGGTTGCTCTTTATCATGATCATCCCTGATTGTATGACATGAAAAATAGATTGTACGAAGACACAGCGTTGAAACCTTACGTATAGGCATCCATTTCAGGTGAATTAAATTGTGAAGGATTTTAAAATGTGGTTTATGTTAGCGTTCGCACACAACCTATTTCGCTAGATGGTCACAAGCAGTAATTTTAAATCAGCTCTCAAGTGTAGAATATAGACCTTCACTTCATGTTTTCTCTCGTTCTTCTCTTTGCCATATTTCTTCATTGTGAATGTCTATATATCAATTGTATGCGATTATGTTTTATATTAAGAATGTTTAATTTTCATTGTAATTGGAGCCTACAGGACAAAATGAAACATGTGGAAGGTGACGGACATAGCAAGGAAAGAAAGAAAAAGAAGAAAGGAGCATTGATTTTTATCTGCTGGCAGTTTCATTTTTAGCATTTTATGATTATAATTTGTTTTACTTTGTTGCCGGCCCTGCGGTCTAGGGGTAATAGCCTGCATCTTAGCTGCAGGCCCTGTGTTCGATTCTTGGCCGTGTCAGAAATTTCATTTGAGAACTGGTTCGAGGTCAACAATTAAGGAGGTGATGCGCTGACCATGTCTCCTCTCGTAATATGCTGGTCTTTCAGATGAGTAGTAGTCACCTGATAAGCAAAGGATGTTGAAAAAGGAAAACGGTTTCTATTATTTTTCGTTTCAGACACGTACATCACATTATATACTCTCTAACTTTAAAATTCTCGACACATCACTTAAGATAAGAAAATACAGGTAGACAGAAGATTCGACTTGTTCGTTATACTTCACTTTTAAATTGAAAATGAATTATTTTACAAATTCCGTGTATTCAACGCTTGCAATATGGCATTAAAGACAAGATGCACTAAGTACACAAAAAAACATCCTTTATGTTTCTCAACAATAAAGAGGAGCATTTTATAATACCCAAACTCAAACAAGCATAAAAATAATTGTAAAACCTCCACCACCTTCCCTCCTCATACACATTCCACAGTAAATTCATTTTTAACATAACTATAATTCTAAAAACAGAGAAAAAATTAAATTCGTTGAAAGTCTGTTTCGATTAAATTCGAATTACTTGAACAAACTTGAACAATCAGATAGCATGGGAATAAAATAAATAAAAAAACAAGCTTGTATATTTTTGTGAATATTTATATTGTAAACAGAGCCACGGGACCTCCACATTTATGTGAAATCTGAACCACAGGGACGTGAATCTAGATTTCAAAAATCCCACACACTGGCCGGGATTCGAATCTCGACCGGTTTCGTGAGAAGCCAGTAACTATGCCACTCGGCTATTCCGCTCTCGTAAACAAGGAATATCTTGGATGAATTAATTATTAATTATAGTAATAAGTTTGTCAAACATTCTTTTCATTAATACAGGGCTCACGGATCGCCGAAGCGACAGAATTTAGTTCTAAAAGGGGTCACTTAACGTGTCAGTGAAAGCACAGATTCACACGTCGCACACTTCCGAGCATCCCAAAATGACTACTAACCGCACCGGCACACGACCACAAAATGTTGGTTCCAGGAAGTGCTTTTTTTTTTTTTTTTCAAGTTGCTTTACGTCCCGCCGACACGGACAGGTCTTGTGGCGACGATGGGAGAGGAAAGGGCTAGGAGTAGGAAGGAAGCGTCCGTGGCCTTAATTAAGGTACAGCCCCAGCACTTGCTTGGTGTGAAATGGGAAACCACGGAAAACCATCTTCAGGACTGCCGACAGTGGGGTTTGAACCCACTATCTCCCGAACACTGGATGCTGGCCGCACTTATGCGACCGCAGCTACCGAGCTCGGTCAGGAAGCAAAAGCCATAGATAGCTTAAATAAAAAATATATTTACTGCACAATACTTCAATAATCGAAACGCGAGATCACGTGCACAATGAGTAGTGAGCCGACTGATTCAATAGCTTAAATAAAAAAGATATTTAATCAGGAAACCAGTGGGCTACTGTACACCTCAGGTAGCCTATACAAAATATGACGATTTAAAAATCCTCTGCTGAGAGAAAATGACATTTTCAAAGAGACCGAGCTTGTTGGCCGTGCGTTTAGGGTCGCGTAGCTATGAGCTTGCATTCGGGGGATAGTGAGTTCGAATCCTACCGTCGTCAGCAGTTAAGATGGTTTTCCGTGGTTTCATATTTTCACACCAGCCAAATGTTGATGTAGACCCTTAACTAAGGCCACCGCCACTTTCTTTCCACTTCCAGCCCTTTCCTATCTGTGTCGGTGCGACGTAAAGCAACTTATTTGATTTATATATATATATTTTTTTTTGCTAGGGGCTTTACGTCGCACCGACACAGATAGGTCTTATGACGACGAGGATTTATATTTAATATGTAAGCTACTTACTGTGGAAACAGGTATTTTTAAATCTAATTCTGTATATATATATATATTTTTGATGGCGCTGAAGCAAAGTTGTGACTTGCAGATAACTGTGGAAAACCATAAGTGTATAAATTTTGAGTTATTTTATTATTATTATTATTATTATTATTATTATTATTATTATTATTATTATTATTATTAACTACGTAAGTTTTGTGTTGTAAAAAGCGTGTATAGTATTGCTCAAGTGTCCGACTCATTGGCTGAATGGTCAGCGTTGAGGCCTTCGGTTGGAGAGTCCCGCGTTCGATTCCCGGTCGGGTCGGGGATTTTAATCGTGTTTGATTAATTCTTCTGTTCCAACACTTTCCTCTTCATATTCAGACAACAAACTACACCACCAACCACCACAGAAACGCGCAATAGTGATTACATCCTTTCATATAAGGTTGGCGACAGGAAGGGCATCCGGCCTTAAAACAGGGTCAAATCCACATGTGCGACACAGTTCGCACCCGCGACCCCACAGATATGGGGAAAAGCGGTAGAAAAGAACAAGTATTATACAAGTACGTATTTTTTCCCGCAATTCATTTTTTAACTTACCAGTACAGTATTTATTTTGTATTATCTACTTACCGAGAATATAATGAAATTTCCGAGTTCTTTGAAATCATTTAAGAAAAGATTAGGCAAACGATTGATAGGGAATCTCCCATCTGCGCGGCAGCTCTAAATGCAGATCATTGATGATAGTGTGTACAAATATTTTTCATCTAACTCTATATACCTTACTTATATAATGGAGTTATCACTGTCGGGGGATGGCTTTGTAACATCAAAACATGGTGCAAAGAAGTGGCTGCATGAGGATCGAGAATCTGAAAGGTAGACGACACATACGCATAGCACGGCCGACTTGATGCATCGTTCTCGCTAGCTAGGAGCGCAGCGAGGGATCCAGTCGGCTGTGCGCATAAGAAAGCAGTTCATAGAATGAAGACCAGATGGCAGCAGCAAGCATTAAATGTTGTTGCTGCTGTCTTATCAGTACAATGTACACAGATGTAATAGGATCGATGTTTCTAATGAGCCGTGAATCAGCTCACTGCATCGATTCAGTACCGTGAACGGAATCAAATGAATCAAATGAATCGAATATCCCATCACTACAGGCTTCGGCAGCCGGCACAATTCCTATCCTCCTCGCTACATCGAGGCTTCATTCATTCCATTCCTGACCCAGTCGAATGACTGGAAACAGGTTGTGGATTTTTCATGTCAAACCATATATGATAAATCATACACAATGACAAATCAAATCGTATCTTCGTGAGATGCTTTGCGTCTTTGAAATAATGCAAAAATGTAGGCCCTCATCTACTCTGGAGAAATGGTATCTTAGAGCATTTACTCCTTTGCATATACTTTGTATTTTAGCCTAGTGCCTCAGCTGAATGGTCAGCCCAGGTGCCCTCGGTTCGATTCTCGGCCGGGCCGGAGATTTTAACCACGTTTGGTTCATTCTTCTAGCTCGAGGGCTGGTTGTTTGTGGTAATCTCAATACACATTGTCATTTACACACAACATGCCACAATAATAAGCACCACAGAAACAAGCACATACGGTTGGCGGTGGGAAGGGCATCCGGCCGTAAAACTGGACTTAATCCACACTATTACCGACCCCAGATAACTGGGGAAAAGGCCAGGAAAGAAGGAGATTTTTTTATTTTAATAATAAATACAGGTTAGACTAACTTTCGAGGTTTTGTAAATTACTTGTGTTTATACTGACGCTGACATCAGCCTTTCCCATGCATGAGTATCACATTAAAGGTACCGTACATCTCTGCGAATCTTCATTAGATGTACTTACCCCATGAATTCCCTACACAATGCAGGTGAAGAATTCGTGCCCTGCGTGTTCCCACATCTCGACAGCTCGTTAAAAATCGTTACTTTTATCCTCCTCAGCGGTCGTAAACAATTTTATCCCTGCTGTTGGTTGTACAGCCCGGACAACATATCCAGCACAATCAGGCTATAGTGTGTCTGAAATTTAGACCGCAGAACGCAGTTTAATGGATATCCGTAGTCTCCCTTCAATACACGCATTGTGAATTATTGTTTAAAAAGATGGAGAATATGGTCAAAAAAGATTTGCTCATAGCTGAACAACAGAAGCCTTGTTTTACAACTCCGATGCCTCTGTTTAACAGGACTATCTTTAAAATATTTTTTAAAAATAGAAGCTTCACATATACTGTAGTATTTTCCGATGTAGCCTAGCAATGCATTTTAACTCTCCAAATAGTGGTTAAATAGTATCGTCGATTTCAAACTGAATAAAATAATAATCATCAAAGGCCTGCAATGGTAAAATTGTGTCGGAAACCGCATATGTGATATGTATAGTATTTTTGGTGGTGGTAATGAGAATAATGGCATCACGTACAGTTTCTTCACAAACCCAACTCATTATGTTACCACATTCAACAGAAATAGGATTTTGGGCACACGTGTTTATACAAATAAAATGAACATTCACTATTTCATGTTACTGTACGTGACTTATAATGTACGAGTTAAAAAAAACGGAAGAAAGAAAGGGAAGATGATTTAGCAGAATAGTGAGCTAGTCAGTGTGTTACACTTGGTGTGATGTTATGGTGAATATAGATTACATTTTGGTACTTTTGTTTTAGTCCAGTGCACGATATCACGAAGGTGTATCAACAATCTTGACTAGTTGTTTTCTTTTGCTTTACGTCGCACCGACACCACAGATAGGTCTTAGGGCGACGATGGGACAGGAAATGCCAAGGAGTGGGAAGGAAGCGGCCATGGCCTAATTAAGGTACAGCCCCAGACTTGCTTGGTGTGAAAATGGGAAACCACGGAAAACCATCTTCAGGGCTGCCGACAGTGGGGTTCGAATCCACTATCTCCCGGATGCAAGCTTACAATTGCGCGGCCCTAACCGCAAGGCCAACTTGCCCGGTACTTAAAACATTAAAAGGCATCCTGAAAGGCACGTTTTGGCGTATCCAACCAAATCCTAGGACAAAATGTCATCTATTATCAGATAAGCAGCGTACAAGTTTCGAGTAAAAGACTTCGTCTTTTGTTTTGCAGACTACTTTCTAAGATATATTCGAAGGGTTTATACATATACCGAATGTACACGCAATCCACATACTCTTTACATTTACAGATAATTTTTCCCTTGATTTATGATTGCGACTGCAATTCATTGTGAATATCACCCATGTCAACAGTCATTAAAACAATCGACAATACCTGATGAAAATGAAAATCCACAGCCTGTTTCCAGTCATTCGACCGGGTCAGGAATGGGATGAATGAAGCTCCCATCTCGCGGCGAGGACAGGAATTGTGCCGGCTGCCGAAGTCTGTCGCACTCCTCTGGGGCAATGATTACTGAATGACAGATGAATTGAAATGATATTGGAGAGTGTTGCTGGAATGAATTATGACAGGGGAAACCGGAGAACCCGGAGAAAGAACCTGTCTCGCCTCCGCTTCGTCCAGCACAAATATCTCCCGGAATGACCGGGATTTGAACGACGGACCCAGCGGTGAGAGGCCGGCGCGCTGCCGCCTGAGCCACGGACGCTAGACAATACCTGATAACTGACTTAATTCTGCTATCAAATTTAATACTATCGTGACTGTTGTTTTAACAGAAAAAACAGCCGATTTGTACATTCCTTTTAGCAGTAGGAAATGTCTGACAGAAAGAGCCATTAAAAGGCAGGAAAAAGAACAACCCACTACTCTTCGTAAACAGTCGGAAGAAATCAAGAGTTCAGCAAGGGAGCCCGGACAGAAAAGTGAAAAGATAGGAGAACCTGGGACAGGTAAGAAGAAGTTTTCTCTGCCATCTGGCAGACCAAAAGAGAACGTTGCAATTAACACGCACGTTCCATTTTGTTTTCAATTTGCTTTACGTCGCACCGACGCAGATGGGTCTTATGGCGACGATGGGATAGGCAAGGACTAGAAGTGGGAAGGAAGCGGACGTGGCCTTAAGGAACAGCCTGGTGTGAAAATAGGAACGGAAAACCTTCTTCAGGGCTGTCGACAGTGGAGTTCGAATCCACTCTCTCCCGAATGCAAGCTGATAACTACGTGACCCAAACCGCGCAGTGACTCGCTCGGTCAATGGCGTCTGTCTAAAATGCCTGCACAAAGTAACTGAGGCGATGAGATTATTATTATTATTATTATTATTATTATTATTATTATTATTATAACTACTACTTCCCTTTAGGCTATTTTGTATCTTAGATGATCAAAATGTGTATATATTCTTGGAATAATAATAATAATAATAATAATAATAATAATAATAATAATAATAATAATAATAATAATAATAATATTGGCTTTCCGTCCTACTAACTACTTTTACGGTTTTCGGGAACGCTAGAGTTATTTTAAGTGCCAGTAAATTTACCGACACGAGGCTGACGTATTTGACCACCTTCAAATACCACCGGAATGAGCCAGGATCGAACATTGCAATTTGGTGTCAGAAGGCCAGAGCCTCCCTCAACCGTCTGAGCCACTCAGCCTGGCTCTTCGGGGTGTTTTCTGTCGTGTTTTTCTAACAAACTTTTGACTGTGCAATACTTCAATTTCCACTGTCGGCAAAATGCGTTACAGCAAACTTAAGGAACAACAAAATATGAAATGCCTAATCTGTTGTAGTGTTTAATCTTGAAATAAGTGGTTCTATCATATAACTGAGATATAAAATACACAAAAAAATAAGTAATTTCAAACCACTGTAAGAACTTATTTCCAAATTTTGTTAAGATGTAAAAAAAATGAATGTATCTAATGAAATCCGTAAATAACGTAAATGTTCTTATCTGTGCGAATGTGTCTACGTGTGGGAGAGTGGATAAAAGTTTACGTGATTCTGAGTGTGTGAGCTCAAGTGAGAATGAATGAGTTGGCCCAGCTGGAGTATATGTGGGGACCGCGTTTGTAAATAGTATTCATTGATGGTGCACAACAGAACCTGTGAATAATTATGTAAATACACTGATTGTACATACGCCATTACTGTCCTATAATTGCAATTTATACTAATCGGCACGTAAGGCTATACACAAAAAGCAAATATCGCTGCCCTATTCTCTTTTTTTAATGGTTCATCAATGCTGCCAACATGACTAGATACATATTGGAATCACGAGACATAAACGTTAACAAACTAACCTCAATGCAGGTAAGTATCAATAATGGAGGTTCCCTAACCCGAGTAAATCAATCAAGATAAAGTCAGTTTTCAAGCTCAGTGAGGAATTAAGGAAAGAAACACTCTCTCTCACCCTCACCTAATTTAATGTTTTATATTTCTGCCTTTATTTTGAAATATACACATTTCGGTGTTTGCCTTGTGTAAATAATTCAGCCCCCTTCTTGAATGTGTTATTACTTGTCGGTCTGAATTAAACCACGCTGTAATAATACACACAAGCAAATATATTACACGTACATATGCCGTAAGTCAATAAGAATACACGAAGGCTAAGTCTGCAAACCGTACCAAAGTCGAGGTTAGGTTAAGTTGGTAACGAAATTTCCTTTCATTTCAACTGAACTGCAATTAATTAAATGCTGCGTTCGTTATTTAACACCAACTACGTTATTAAATGCATTATTCGAATATGCCACAATCTTACTTACCTAGTATTACCCAAACAGATTTACAATCCTACAGAAAAATAAAATATGATTTACTTACTCCCGCAAACGTAACACTTAGTGATTTTCACAATATGGCAGTGGCAATACGTATCGGTACGTACATATAATGTCGCAAGTCGCGAAAAAATCATGACTACAGTACATAGTGTCAACCTGCAAGATTAACAGCAACTGTACGACGTCATATCGGCACGTAAGATCCATGAACTGTATGGTTAGTGACACTGAATCGAACCCAACAGTTAGACAATAACTATACATCACAGTATTAACAGGGGAGAAAGAGTAAGGTGGTATCCTTAGTGTATAAGCTTACATGGCACGGACTATATGGGATTAGAGGTACCTTAATATATGTGGCGCCATTCCCTTCTCTATTCACCATCTCTAAATTGAAATGCACACTTTTTTGAAAATAAATAAATAAATAAATAAATAAATAAATAAATAAATAAATAAATAAATAAATAAATAAATAAATAAATAAATAAATAAATAAAGCCGTCACTTTTCGTTTCGCATAGCACTAAAGTGAAGCTTGAATTAATATATGTTATGTTTTTCTTATTTCTATAAACAAACAAACAAACAAACAAACAAACAAAAAACAAACAAACAAACAAACAAACAAACAAACAAACAAAGCAAACTGTGGCACATACAGCCCGTTAAGGGGTTGGGCTGCCAAGAAAACTGTTGCCTATCTAGAAGGCCTGCGGAAAATAAAGTGTCACGTGGTCAGCTTCACGGCATTCTCAGCCATTCTAGACCCGGTCCGCTACTTTTCATGGCAGACAAGTTCCTTAGACGGACTGATCTGACGAGGTTGACTGAACACCGATCAAGCCCACTCACCATCCCAGGATAAAAAATTATTGGAAGAGTCAGGAACCAAACCCGCGACCTCTGGGTATGAGGCAGACAGGCTATTTCCACACCACGGGGCTGACACTTCCTTATTTCAACTCTACGGGAAATTACTATGTTCGAAGTAGTATTCGACTGTTAGTTTCTCATGTACTTAGGAATATCCTGTTGATAATAATAATAATAATAATAATAATAATAATAATACAGCGTAAATTCGCGGCCTCGTCCCGATTTGTTGCAGCTCTTTTCAGCCCCCCGCCCATGGAGGTGAGCTGCATGTACCATTTGAACCGCATACCAGCCCTCCTACCATTCTTAAATTTCTGGCAGCACAGGGAATCGAACCCAGGCCTCCGTGGTCGGCAGCTAATAGCACTAACCGTTACTCTACGGAGGCGGACATAGCCTATATTATTATTATTATTATTATTATTATTATTATTATGCATACTACGAATTACTTTCACGGTTTTCGGAGATACCGAAGTTCTGGAATTTTGTCCTTTACGTACCGGTAACTGTACCGACACGAGACTAACGCACTGCGAACCCTTCAAATACCACCGGATTGAGTCGTGATCGAGCCCGCCAATTTGAGCTCAGAAAGCCAGCGATCTACCATCTGAGTTACTCAGCTCGACGTCCGGATATTATCTTACTATTAATTTGTTAATAATTCGATCATGGAGTATATTTCTCCGTCACATTTCTTTGCAGTTCAACGTCATATTACCACAGGTAGTTTTTAGAACTGGGATTGAGAAGATATGAAGTGGACGATGTCATCATTAAGCTGGTGTGAAAATGGGTCTATCGGCTAACCACTATCGGCCAAATGCAAGCTTGCAGCTTGATGAATTGCAATGCGATGCCAACTCACTCGGCGTTGTTGACATTTCTCTCTCAAAAATATCCTCTTCAAGTCAGTAATAACCGGTTTGTGTTCTGGAAATAACCCTCTTCAAGTCAGTAATAACTAGTACTGTATGGTTTTTCTTGAAGTGCACCTCTGTTTTCTTCTGACCCAAGCACGAAGGCGTGAACTATGGAATTCCATGTGCTTTAAAGCAACGATAACGAAACATATCAAAATCAGAAAGTACAGGGACAGCGGTCAGAAGGAACAAACCACGATATCCGTGTAGAGATCCCTTATCGTAAACCATGATAAGCAACTGCGCGCAGACCTCAGCTGTCTCCGAAATGTCTTCCCAATTCAACTATAAAATCTAGAGGATACATGGCAAATGGACCACTCATATGAAATAAATACAGTCGAAACCATTTATAACAAATCCGAAGGAACCGTCAATTAACGGTCGTTATATGCGCTAGCCGAATAACCTCTTTTTTTAATTGCTAAAAATGTCATATCTGTAAATTTTAGGTTGCACACGTACAGTATATGATTAATTAACAGAATAAAGTTAAAACTTCAAAAACGTAAGTGAAATAAGTACTTTATTTGTAACACAGGATTAGTATAATAATAATAATAATAATAATAATAATAATAATAATAATAATAATAATAATAATAATAATAATAATAATGCTATTTGCTTTACGTCCCACTAACTACTCTTGTACGGTTTTCGGAGACGCCGACGTGCCGGAATTTAGTCCCCCAGGAGTTCTTTTTACGTGCCAGTAAATCTACCGACACGAGGCTGACGTATTTGAGCACCTTCAAATACCACCGGACTGAGCCAGGATCGAACCTGCCAAGTTGGGGTCAGAAGGCCAGCGCCTCAACCGTCTGAGCCACTCAGCCCGGCTACAGGATTAGTGGAGTGGGACTGACAGAAATAAAGAGTTTATATAGGATTTAGATGGGACCGTTAGATTTCGTCGTTATATCCAATACGACGTTCAAGGCGATGTCGCAATAAACGGTTTCGACTGTATATTCTCTTTCCGAAAAGTGGCAACATACGATTACAAAATTCCATATGACACGAGATCTATTAATGACTTTACTTCCCTACTAAAAAACTCATCTTTCTTACAAATAAACTTAGACATCAATTTTGACACTGTATCATAAGTTTCAACGATAGTAAGTTTTTCAAGCTCAAGAATTGCTTCATTAAAAACTATTGTAAATAGAACATTTTAATCGTGGCAGAAGTGAGTTTAAATATGGAGGTGGGAGGAAGGGGGGGGGGGGGGGGAAATACGGGACACCAGACAACCCCACCTTTGAGTTAGGGTAACTAAGTCCGGCTTCATGGCTAAATGGTTAGCCTGCTGGCCTTTGGTTCAGAAGGTCCCTGATTCGATTCCCGGCCGGGTCGGGGATTTGAATCTTCATTGGTTAATTCTGATGGCTCGCGGGCTGGGAGTGTGTGCCGTATCATGATTAGAATTCATCATAGCTAGGGCCTCATCCTCACAGACGCGCAGGTCGCCTATACGGCGTCAACTGGAAAGACCTGCACCAGGCCTCTCCGGAGGCTACATGCCATTATTATTATTATTATTATTATTATTATTATTATTATTATTATTATTATTATAGGGTAACTGAAGAGTTATAAACTCGTAATCTCTTCATTCGTGAAAGGGTCTCCAATCGTAAAGCTGAACTCAGTCCGCATTAGTGCTGAGCCCAATTAATTGGGAAATAGGCCAGAAAAGAAAGCTGCCGGTGGTACAGAATATGGCTCGAACCAACATCAGTTGGCAGATATGTTGCTTTCTCACTGTAATCTTCAGGCTATGCTTGTCTTTGCTGTATATTAAATACGAAATCCAAGAGGAATGACAAACACGGTCTCCCCTGATAGTCACCATATAGTGAGCAACCGCTATCGCGCCAGTAAATACATATTCCACTGACATATTTAAATAATGTATTATGATACTGTAGTTTTGCGATACCAAACACGTAGAATCCTTCACTTTTAACCAACAGAACAAAACAAGAAGCAGAGCTGGCACTGCTCATCTCAGAATAGGGTCTGTTTGATACAGCCAAAATTGACTGTTATAGCAGCCCGGCAACGCGTCATAAAAGTGAACTGTCGTAGTAGCCCACGACCTACCGCTCCGAAACATTGCCCCTTAATGTTGTTCCCAAGGGGTTTGATCACTGTTGCCTAAAATGGTCTGATTTATAGTTCATCAGACCTGACGGAGTTGTATTTTTCGACAAAAAGAAGGGGGGGGGGGGGTATTCTCCTTGGCTGTTACTTATGACTTTTGACCTAAGAGGAACTTATATACACCAAATTGCAGTCTCGTCGGTTGAGTGGTTCGTGGGTATTACGATGAGAGAATGAGCAGTATTTTACATATCCTCTTCCCGCATTAATTGTTTTCAACTCAAGGAAATGTATATTCGTATAAAAACATAAACGTGTCCTGCTGCCTCTTGGCATCATACACTAGTTAACTACTGGCATTGGACAGTAACATACTAAGATGTTTAATAGGAAGGACATGGGCTGTTCACCCCACCACCGCCCTCAGGACTTCAGCCCTTGGACTGTGTTTCTCAGCTGCTGAATATGCAGCATCCATCAGTTTGGTTTTCTTCTTTGCATTCCAAAGAGGTGGATATAGCTAGCTCGAACGAGACTTCCAGGATTGTGTCTGGTACGCGTACCCGGGGTACGCGGAGTAGTCTCAAGGGATATGCAAATTTATCATAGCTTCTAACTCTTTTCAGGGAGCAGTTGAGAAATGAGTTGAGCCTGCTCATTTTCAATACAGTCTTGTTGATTCTGAAGTACACTGACTGAGCAAATGTCATGGGATAGCGGAGCACTGATGCGCAGGTGTGTTGTCTGCGCACCACACGCCCCCTGTGCCAGCGGCAGTTGTATAGGAGACCTTGTGAGCAGTGGCTGCGCATGTGACAGGTGTAACATGGAACGTCGTCGTGAGCTGACACCGTTCGAACGGGGTACGGTGGTCGGTGCCCGACGGATGGGAAGTGCGATTTCGGAAATGGTGCGGGAATTCGGCTTCACACGATCAACCGTGTCCAGGGTGTATAGTGAATGATTGAATGCGGGTGTCACCGTCCACAACAGACGAACGACCGGCCGTCCAGCCACCCTCGATGACCGTGACCGGCGACATCCGAGACGGATTGTCAATAGTGACAGACGGGCAACCGTGCAACAAATCACGGCTCAATTCAACACAGACCGTGTTAGACACGCCTCCCAGTGGACAATCCGTAGGAACATGGGTTCTATGGGGTATGGGAGCCGGCGCCGCACACGAGTGCCACTGTTAACCCAACGTCATCGGGCATAACGACGCGCATTTGTCGCCAGTCACCAGGGATGGACACTGGAACAATGGCGTAACGTGATATGGTCGGACGAATCACCATTTCAACTGCACCATGCCGATGTGAGGCACCGTGTATGGCGCAGACCACATGAAGCAACGGATCCCGCCTGCCTCGAAGGTGTGGTCCAGGGCGCTGGTGTCTCTGTTATGGTCTGGGGTGCATTTTCCTGGTATGGAATGGGCCCCCTAGTTGTTCTGGAAGACACTTTGAATGGTACGCGGTATGTTGAGCTGCTCGGAGACCATCTCCACCCATTTTTGGTCTTCCAGCGCCCAGACGGTTCTGCGGTGTTTCAAGATGATAACGCGCCGCCACATCGCTCCCACGTCGCCCGGGAATGGTTCCAGGAACATGCAGCGGAGGTCCAACGACTGCCATGGCCACCCAGGAGCCTCGATATGAGCCCTATCGAGCATATCTGGCATGTCCTGGAACGCAGACTCCGTGCCATGCATCCTGTACCCACGAACAGACCAGCATTGGCGACCGCTCTGCAAACGATTTGGTGTCAGCTGCGTCCAGAGGACTACCAGGGACTTGTCGACTCACTTCCACGGCGTCTCACTGCAGTTCGCAGGGCCAGAGGAGCCCCCACACGCTATTAGGTGACTATCGCATGACATTTGCTAAGACAGTGTATATGTCAGTTTGTACCCCCTGTTCACTAGGTATGTAAGAATGCTTACTTATACTGCATTGCTCTTTAAAAAATGTTCCGAAATCCACTCAATTCACTTCATTTTTTCAGTAGCGGTGAATATAGTACAAGAGTAATTTTTGCATTAGTAATAATACTCGTGTTTATATCGTTGCTAGGCAATGAAAACCTCGTAATTCCACTCATGAGAAAACCACGTTTCTCCATCTGTCTTGTGAAGACTTGCAGCCTTGTCTGAGAAGGGAAAAGAAGACTCCGTTGGTCGAATCATTAGGCTATTGTTAAGCACTGAAAATGCCAGGAACAGTCCTCCGACCATTGCTGACCGCTCAGTTTTGGACTGCTTCCATAACTTGACTCCGAAGGAGTTCCCAGGTTTCCTTTGCCCAGTGACAATATATACTGTACACAATACATATTATTATTATTATTATTATTATTATTATTATTATTATTATTATTATTATTATTATTATTATTATTATTTGGAAACAGTCTGGTGTAGCGGCTTAGCTGTTTCCTTGTCATCCGGTGACCGTGGCTTGATTCCTGGTGTTGCTGAGGTGGGTTTTTCAACTGAAAATCCCGTGGTGTCAGGAACGGTATGCCACCTTAAATCCAAATCTTTCATACCTCAGTGCGAGTAGGGACCCTGAGCAAGTGGGATAAGCTGCGGATGATGATGATGATGATGATGAGTATAATTAGTATTATTTGGCATTGAGCAACAATCCTTTGTTATTTCTGGTATAATTGCATTAGCCTATACTCGTTCTTCGGCGGTTCGCAGGTAAAAGAATTGGATTTTAGCGGTACGTCAACCAAAAAGTTTGTACACCAATGTGTTAGACTATAGGTGGCCAGTGAGAGAGCACCGCGTCTTGAGCCAACGGCATGAGCGCGGGAAGACCCGAGAGCAGCAGTCTTCTAATACAATGCGGACAAAAGGAAAGTGGATCATTTTGT
Source organism: Anabrus simplex (assembly GCF_040414725.1). Lineage (NCBI taxonomy): Eukaryota > Metazoa > Arthropoda > Insecta > Orthoptera > Tettigoniidae > Anabrus > Anabrus simplex. The sequence goes on along the minus strand of NC_090265.1, from coordinate 650,008,940 downwards.
AAAAACGAAATCGTAATTGTTAAACAGCAATTAGAGGGGATTGTTCCATTAATTGCATTAATTTTAATGTTAAAGCAGTTTCTAATATGTATTCTGCAGTTTTGGAGAAGAATATGATGTTTAGAGATTAAACGTAAAGCGACTTTCCCCCCCTAAGTGCTACTAGTAGGCACTCAATTTTATTGCATCGACTAGCAATAACACCTTTTAAGTTTTACGATACTGGGACGGAAACTGTTGATGGATTATCGCTGTGTGGCACAATATCTATCACCATTTTCTTTCAGTTTCTCTTTCGCATTTGACAAGTTAAGATGCTAATTAGCCCAGAAGACGTTGCAAGAGCAGTGGTGTTGGTGCATGATGGACGAGCATTCATTATGCGGCTAATGCCATCGGTACATCATATGGAAGCGTCTAGTGTGCCTTAAGACGATTTCGTGAACTCAGTACCTACCGCAGATTACCTGGATCAGGGCGTCGGAGGTCTACATATTCTAGGGACGATAGGTCGTCCAAGTCTTGAGCGAACGGCAAACTACTGCCGTCCAAGCCAGAAATCGTCTCGAAGCAGTAAGAAATATCAGTATGACTGCGAAGGCTGTCAGACAAAGACTCCGAGAAGCCAATTTGACCTCAAGGAGACCTGCAAGTGGTCCACAGCTTACCCTCCCCCAAGCACAGAGCAGCTCGATTACAGTTTGCGCGTCAACATCGGAATTGAACAGTGGAGCAGTGGTCAGTGGTCCTGTTCACAGATGAATCACGACTATGCCTTCGGTCACCTGATTGTAGAGGAAGAGTGTGGAGAAGGTGTGAGGAGCGATATTTGCCTTGCAGCATCTCCGAGAGGTCACCATTTGGGGGTGGCTCCATATGGGCCGGTATCAGCTTTGAGGCCCGAACGGAAATTAGAAGGAGGTGTTCTGAATGCACACCGTTTCATCGCAGAGGTGTTCACAGAGCTTGCAAATTCCCTCTGCTACCTTAGTTGGTGAAAATTGCATCCTCATGTACGATAATTCACGCCCTCATGCCGCTCGCTGCGTGACGGAATATCTACGCGACGTCACATACAAACCCTCACCTGGCCAGCTCGTAGTCCAGACCTCAATTTCACAGGTGTCTGTGGGGAAATGCTTGGCCGAAATGTCCGGCGTCGCAACTTTGACGCCCTCGAGGAAATGCGGGTAATACTACCGGAAGAGTGGGCGCTCATCCACCAGAAAACGATCCAGGACCTTCTAGCTTGCTTGCCGCGAAGGATGCAAGCCGTAATCAACGTCAGAGGTGGTAACACCAAATACTAAGGCAAGATAAGTGTACTGTAACTCTCAGTGGTATGTTCATAAGTTTGCTCAGTGTAACGCAATGTTAATTTAAGGTACTGACATTTTCATAAATTACAGCATCTAATAACGTTTTGGATGAACTTAAAAACAGAACTTCGATAATCAGTATGAACGTCATTTTATAATATGATGATGCATGATTGAAGAAAATGCAAGGCTTAAGATAAATAAATACAGTTTTTGCTCGTAAAGTGATCCACTTTTTTGTCCGCCAGTGTAGTTTGTGCTGTAAGGACTAGATGGCGATATGCGCTGTCAAGGTGCAAGAAAAGCCACAGCAGTGTATCTGGCTGAGTAAATTATGTTTACGCAATACAGTCGTATAGTTCGTTTGTTCATTGTTTATGTTGTATTCCTAAACAAGGTTTTATGTTCCATAAGCTCTCGGGGTGCCTATGCTCATTTTGAGACACAATCTCAAAAACAACGATGAGCTCTGCGACTGCGGTATCTTACACAAACTGCGTCACTTGCTGATCTATTCCTTCACGAAGGCCAAGTTTTCAAAAGAAGAGTTTTTGCGGTAAATACCAAAGCCATAACTGTTGCTACTCACCAGCAAAATTATGTTTGATTCGGACACGGAAATGAATGAATGAGGATATGGAATCAGATCAACTGGCCTCAAGTCCGAATCACCTACTTTTATTTTAAGTGTTGTAGGGATTGTTTTTCTATTTGTTCTTATAACTTTTTAAATGTTTAAAATGTTTTTGTAGCTTGCTTCATTAATTTGTTTTTAGAATTGTTTAAATTCTTCTAGTTCTTACAAACTATTTTTTTAATCAATATTCACTGTATTGTGTATTCGGGCAATTTAAAATAATAAAAATGACTACAGGAAACAGTCATTTGATCGCTATGCATAACCTAATGAAATGAATATAATTAGCACAAGGCGTTTGTATACAAAATAAAGACACAATAAAACTGTTAAAAGTTTCATTCATACGCACCCCTTTTCTAGTTGTAACTAAGAGCCGTTCAAGCAGCTGCTAGACTGTACCTTCCGTCAGAGCACATGCTCTGGTCCTTTACCTGCCTGAGCTGAGCGCTGCTCAATGAGCCTAATTATGCCCCTCCCCCATTTGTCTTACACGAACGTCACTTCAGAAGATCTACCCTCTTATTGAATTTTCTGCACTTCATATCCGAGGAATGACAGCTGCGGCGTCTGAAAAGAAGCGGCAAGAAGATGATCAAGATATCTATCTATACCTTTTGTCCATCAATCAGCCCGACAGAGAAGTCCCGAAGCAGCTTTTTGAGAGCAGTAGCATCCCTCAAAGGTTCACAAGAAGCTGCCCCTGTGGAGATATGGAAGACAGAAGAAAAGTCTCTTGCAGAGAAAATGGCACCAGCGAAGCACGGATACATCAGCTAATACAGTAATAAAGTTTGTGACTACAATGTAATAATTATAGTACAGTACAGTGGCGTATACTGAGGGCTACCAAGTCTATCGGTGAACCCCAAACCTCAACTGAGAACATTATAATGTAAGCATCTAACACATTGTTCCATTTTCAAAACTTAAAAGCAGTGAGAAAAAACGTCGCACGTATTTCTGAGAGTTAAGCATCGGAGACTGATATCGCAGCCCAGACTCTCGTCCCTCTCCCCTCGAATAGCCACAAGCGGCTTGCTGCTGTATATCAGATAGGAGCGCGGACCGGGGTGGATAGGTGTGCTAGGCTTCGGTCCGTCAGATCGCCACTACTATTCAGTGTTGCCAACTTAGCGGATTTTCCGCTAAATCTGGCGGAATTAGAAGACTGTCGGCGGAGAAATATGACATTTAACGGACAGCGGATTCTTTGGCGGAACTCTTAGATTTATTGTAGCGGAATTTAGTGTTTTTTTTTCATTTTACTTTTTTTTAATTTGTACTCCAGTCTGTCTCCGAGCTATTCCGTATTTCTTGTCAGGAGCTAGCAGTCACATGAGGAAAACACGTTATTTGGATTTGATGTTATTATGAGATCGTGGTATCACAAATTTGTAAAGCGTGGGGAAAGGGTACTTACCTCTTAGTTGATGAATGACGACAGATAATGAAACTGTGAGAGAGTAGCATTTATATTTATGTTATGAAGGAAGACCGTTTAATGAACTGGCCTGTTCTGTGTGTGGCTCTTGAGGTAGGGGATTCACCTAGTTTGCACCCGGCAGTAAAACGCCTACATGCTTTAGCTCGCCGGCTAGCAGGAGGGGGTTAATCCCAGTGAAACTCACAGATCAGGTGAGTGCAGACATTTACTTTTATTATTATTATTATTATTATTATTATTATTATTATTATTATTATTATTATTATTGCTCATTTTTATTGCTCATTATTTGAGATCGGATTTCTTGGCGGAATTTTAGTGGATTTTTAGTAGTATTTAGCGGATCTTGAAAATATAGGTTGGCAACACTGCTACTATCAACCATGCGTTACTCATCGTATATACTTCCTCATCTCATACTTAATCATATAGATAACAGAGTGCTGGTATTTCACTCCCGTTTCCTTCGACATCCTCGTAGGAAGACACCGCAGGGCTGCTGTTATAGGAGCAATATAGTTTTATTTTTATAGGTACAACTGATAAAATGAAATGCAATCTTTCAGGTTCTCTTGTTGGTTGGAATCGAACCCGTGATCATGAGTCAGACACCACCCCTGATCTTCCGAGGAAGCTAATAAACCAGTGAACGATGGGCATGGCCGCTGTAAAATTCAGCATTTGTATTTAATAATAATAATAATAATAATAATAATAATAATAATAATAATAATGGTGCATGGCATCTGTGTAGGGTAAAATGAGGATAAAATGAATGGCGAAAACGTCAAAATCACCCAGTCTCCAAACCAGGGGATTTAACAGTATGGGGAGCTTGATTCTGAAAATTGATCCGGGGCCATCGGACCAAAGGCAAGCATTCTATCCATTTAACCACAAAGCCGGACTTTAATTTGCTACCATCTCTACTGATCAGGGGTTGAGTATTGGCAACAGCAGAGGCCAGAGCAGTAGCTTGTAAAGTAGATTTCACAACACAACAGGCTTCTCCGTTGGCTATTGGCTGCAGCTCAAAACGCTGATGGCTTGACGTTCAGTAAACCCACCAACGAAAAGGGGTAACCTAAGACTACTGGTAACCCACGTCTTGATCCCAGCATAAGCCAATGTTCAATCAATCAATCAATCAATCAATCAATCAATCAATCAATCAATCAATCAATCAATCAATCAATCACCACTGATCTGCATTTAGGGTAGTCGTTCAGGTGGCACATTCCTAGTCTTTTCTCCAATAATTGCAAAGAATTTGGAAATATATTGAACTTCTCCCTTAGTAAATTATTCCAATCCCTAACTCATTTTCCTATAAACGAATATTTGCCCCAATTTCCCCTTGAATTCCAACTTATCTTCATCTTTCCTATTTTTGAAACACCACTCAAGCTTATTCGTCTACTTTTATCATTTCACGCGAACTCACCACTGACAGCTCGAAACATACCACATAGTCGAGCATCTCGTCTCCTTACTCCCAAGTCTTTCCAGCACAAAGTTTGTACATTTTCGTAACACTACTCCTTTGTCGGAAAACACCCAGAGCAAATCGTGCTGCTTTCCTTTGAATTATTTCCAGTTCTTGTATCAAGTAGTCATGGTGAGGATCCCATGCACTGGAACCATACTTTAGTTGGGGTCTTACCAGAGACTGATATGCCCTCTCCTTACATCCTTGCTACAACCTTTACTCTCATAACCATGTGGAGATATCTGTAACCTTCCTTGACAACCTCCTTAATATGATTTCCGCAATATACCTTGCCCTGTACTATTCCTTGGTATCTAGTCAAACAATCAGCAGTAACAACGTTAATATTACGGGAATTACCCCCAGAAGACCAGAGGTGAATGCTAGTCCAGATGTGATGCTCGCCATGTCAGTTATTTCTCCTTTACCAGGCGTAAAGTTTGTGGGAGCTTTAATATACTTTAACTTGCCTTGTGGATAGGGGCAGTAGAATAACACCCACGATATATCCTGCCTGTTGGAAGAGGTGACTAAACTGGGCTCCAGGGACTCTTAACTTGGTAGCGTGGGTTGGCGACCACGGGGGTCTTTAGCTGAGCCCTGGCATTGCTTAAGCCTGGCTCCTCACTTTCATCTGTCCTACCTGACCTCAGTTGATCAACTCTTGTTCATTTCAGACCCAGACGGTATTAGGTCACGAGGCCTAGGGAGTCTTTCATTTCCATGCCCGTAGTGGACTGTCTTTCTTTGGCCGATACCTTCATTTTTCTAATTGTCGGATCCCCTCTACTCCCCCTCCCTGATTAGTGTTATCGGAGGATGACTGCCCAGTTGTACGTCCTCTTAAAACAATATTCACCGAGCTCGATAATTTAATTGCGCTTAATTGCGGCCAGTATCCAATATTCGGGAGATAATGGGTTCGAACCCCACTGTCGGCAGCCCTGAAGATGGTTTTCCGTGGTTTCCCATTTTCACACCATACCTATCCTGTACCTAATTAAGGCCACGGCCGCTTCCTTCCCACTCCTAGCTCCTTCCTGGCGTATCGTCGCCCTAAGACTTGTGTCGGTGCGACGTAAAGCAACTTGAAAAAAAAATATATATATATATATATATTTATATATATTCAACACCACCACCAGCGCTGTGACAACAATGGTGCGGCACCACATTCTCTATGCGGCCCGTCCTTAATGTTATAAGTGGTGGCTGCAATAATATCCTAATTTGAAGGGGGTATGCGAAGTAGCTCCTTTGGGAAGAGCTTTCGCATTACTGGCCATCCGCATGGTCGTTTGCAAGACTACTTTTAATTCATTCTGTCTCGACCGCGCGTCAAAATTTCTTTTTATTTTATTATCTTCTCCATTTTCTACCTTGAAAGCCTTGCAGGCGGCCATGGACCGGGGGTGACAGTGGCTCTTGAGCGGCAGTGGTCTAGCGCCGGGAATGTCTTGGTATGACCGCGACAGGGTAACCAGTGCCGAAAGGAGATATGGGATTGCCTGGTGGGTTTAGGGAGGTTTCTCATAACTTCTCCTTTACGGAGGGGTGGAAGTAGCTGGCAGAAGACTAGCCTTTGCACCTCAAGTTATTCTGTACTCTTGTACTAGGCTATGTTCCTGCGTTAGTACTCGCTTGTCGGTCATTTGTCCAAACAGGTAGGTCACCACGGGCTGTGAGGCGGGGCGGAGCCTCACGGCACCCCCCCCCCCCTCCACCAAAAAAGCACATACTAGCACAACTCTATTCTTTTTATCTCACCTAGAAAAAGGCAAACCTTGTCGAGCTGGGCTCAGCGATGACAGTCCGACCAGGCCTCCAGTGATTTCCATCTCTTCGGATCGTTGATGAAGCACGAGGATGACGTGGCAGAAACTGGAAGCAGATTTCTGTCTTAACCAACATCGATGTCTTGATGTAGAGGAACAAGAGCTTGGATAAGAATAGTGAGTATGTTGAATAGCAATGTGTACTGTTATTTATTCTTTTATCTGCCTGTAAAATAAAGTTTCTCCGTGCAAGATCTTGTTTCCTAATTTTTTTAAAAGGTACAAAAAGGGTCTACCTTACAAAGGCTGCACCACTCTCAGTAATAAGCCATACAAAATACACCCTGGGGTGTACAAAATTCCCTGTACTTGCGGCAAGGTATACATTGGCCAAACATTCCGGTTCCATCAAGGAACACCAACGTAATATCCATCTCAACCAGCCAGACAAATCAGCAATAACTGAGCACGCCCTATCTATGTCGCGTTCCAAGACGTTCGACTACTACTAGCATGTTTTCATTCCTTCTTTGAAGGGGGACGTGAGCCTCTTAGACGGTGATGCCGTCTGTCAGACCACAAGATGCTTGGAGAAATTGAAGGGGTAGACGTTCGTTGCCTATACTAGGAACTGTCTCGGCATTCACCTTAGTGCAGGAGAACGGAAAACCACGAAAAACAGTTTTCAAGACAGCCGAAGGTGGGGACCAGCCCCTCTCCGTCTCCCGAATTCAGAGGCGTAGAGCCGTGGCCATCCCTCATCTGCTCGGTTGGCCGGTCAGAGTGCAGAGCTGTTGGACCACGGACCAGCCGTGACCACTTGTAGGCCCAGACTCACCATGCATCCGCCGACCCGATGTTCGAGCTGTTACCCATACTAAACACTACAGGTCTGGGATTATACGGGAAGCTGTGGAAATACGTATTTCAACAGGGACACACTCTGTCACTTAAGTAATACGTGGTTGCCAGCCATTAAGGATTTGTATAGCTGTCCTTTCACTATTATTATTTCTTTCCGATTTTTTTCCAAATTCGTATTCTCCTCATCACGAGATGGTTCGCACTGCGCATAGGGAGCCATCTAGTGGCGAACGAGAGTACTACTATAGACAACGGTAAAGCATTCTTAAGTTCAATTCATTCAAACCTTCATTCATTTTTAGAGGTCTCACTCGTGAACAAACGAGATTATCTTTTGAAGACGCAGAGCAAAATACTCTGTGAAAAAAATCCCAAAAGCTTATTATCGCATCTACATACAAACTATTATTATCTATGTAATGCCATCATTCATGGTGCAAAATTTGTATCACCAGTATACTGTATTTCAAGGAAAGTGTGTATTTGGTGGTTACTTACACTAATGCCTGTATTTCATGTATATCCACCTGTAATTGGTCAGTTTCATTTGTAAATGGTCTGAAGGAATGCAGTTTATCAAGTTTCTATTGACTCAAGGGGAAGTATAAATGGGCAACTATCATAAGGAAAATTTGAGAAGTTCTAACAATGCTTAGAATGAATGTATTGTTCAAAGAAATACAAGCACCATAAAAGGCTTGAAAATGAAAGACTCCCTAGGCCTCGGAAACCTAACACCGTCGGAACAAAAAAGAACAGCAGTTGACCAAGGGAGGTCAGATAAGAAATATGAAAGCGAGTAGCCTGGCACAAATAACTGAAAGCAATGTCAGGCTCAAAAATGCTACAAAAATGAACGCCTCTGGAACCCCTTTTAGTCTCGTTTTACGACGGGCTAGAGGTACTGTGCGTGTATTCTAGCGGCCCCACCCACAGGGGGAAAGTAACATTATTACTGCTATTATTATTCCTGTCCTATTACTAAATTCATTAATCAGCCCGTACCGTAGTTAGGTCTATTACGGCTGAATATCCTTCCTTACGCCAACGGTGTGTGGTGGGACGTCATCAGTATTACGTATTTCTGTGGTGAATTAGTGTGATGTGTTTAGTGTGTATGAAGTGTATGAAGATAATAATAATAATAATAATAATAATAATAATAATAATAATAATAATAATAACAATAATAATAATACCAGCGGTTCCGCGGCTATTTAAACTGCGCGCCTTCTCTACGGCCATCTATGCCAACGGACGGACTTGAACTTGTAAACTCCCAAAGAATTTCGTCTTCTACAGTTAGATGGCTCTAACATCGATTTGCTAGCTCACTCTCACGCACCAAAAGCAAACCTAGAACTTAGGAAATCTCATTTTGGTTATTAGTAAACCTTTTTCTGAAGACTGATTTTTTTTTTAATGTACCGAAGTTGTCAACAATTCAGCTGGTTCCTCCTCTACTGTAATCTAACTATCAGATGCTTGCCAATATGTCCTCTAGCCAATCAAAACCGGAGTTGTGTACAGGAATCCAGCCTATCAGAAAAGTGTGGTTCAATTTAATCGGGAAGCTTCCCCTTACAGAATTACATAAGCAGGGAACTTTAGGGGCCGTCTTGTATGAATTGCTCCAGTGCCCGGGAGTGTGACTAGACAGAGGCGTAGGAGGCAGAGGCGCGGCCTGCTTGAAGAATATCCAGTGATACAAGGTAATGGCAGAATTTTCCTGAACATGTGATAGCACCTGCGGGTAGTTTGAGGGGAAGGTTTTAGCCGTTTTCTTTTAATATAATTTTGTAAACTGATGGCTTAAATGTAGGATTTTCGGTGAAGTCTGAGGACTCTGTTTCTGCTCCCTACCGGGAAATATGTTATGTAAGGGAAAGAAGAGTGGTGACCCTCTGCTGTCTCCCATTCAACCTTGCAACTGGGTAACCAAGTTTTCAACTATAAATTTTGTAAATCTCGCCTTGGCTTTAAAGGTTCCTCCTTTAGTCATCCTCTTGTAGTATGGGATTAACCTCTGTATCTTTGGGTCGTAAGCCCACTTAGGTTTTTAGTAATTTATATAAGGAATGTTGGAGTTTCGCCTCCTTGCCTTTTGTTAATGGCGGGTTATGTGCAACCTTTTCTCTTTTACTCTTAAGGCCATGTAGTATGGGTAATTAAGCCCCTGTTTATCCTGTATTATCCATAAGGACACTGTTCTTCGTTGCAGCTCAAAACGCTTAAAAGGCTTATCATTCACTAAACCAACCATCGCTAAAGGATAACCTAAGTCTAGTGGTAGCCCACGTCTTGGACTCAGCATACGCCACTGGTACAGTAAATTACATCTCCGTGTTTTCTTCAGCAAATGTTGCTGTCGTGTCGACATGATCCGCTCCTTGACATTTCAGAAACCTGGCAACCCTACTCACGGGTGTCAAACCTTGCCCAGCGTAAACGCAGTGCCCGTGCTGGACATGCCTGTGCACGTGGATGCAAGTCTCTTCCCCTCAGTCGGCTTGTACTTTTCCACGTTGTTGACTCAGGGCTGTACACGCCTATTGATGACAATCTCCAGTTACGTGTTTTGGTCTACACTTAATGGTTGAAACATTCAGCTGCATGTGTGTTTGTGTACCTTTGTATCAACACTTACTTGAGGAGACTGTGTATGTATATATATATATATACAGAAGGCGTAGGGACGTGGCGCACCCATCGCCCAGTGGGAAACCACTGTAGTCAGCCACCCGAGTACCGGCGGGAAAACCGACGCGTGAGGTTTGCAGGAACTGCCAGCCTGAGCTGAACATCAAGCTCTTATTTCATCTTTTGGGGCTAACAACCTCAGTCGTATAACTGGACAGTCCCGAGCTGTCCCAACAAACATTCCTTTTAGCTCATGGAATGGATCGCACTGTAGAATTGAGATTACACCAGGGGGACAATCCCCCGTCAACCAAAGTTGACGCAAGCAGGCATTCGGATTCTGGGGGACCTGCCAGAATGTGCGAATGGGAAGAGTCGGAGCTCCCAAGAACCTCGAAAAGGATCAAAACGAAAAAGATTTTCAGGATGGGGACCATAAATGTACAGACAATGACAAAGACTGGTAAAGTTAAACAGATAATAGATGAGATGAGAGAAAGAAACATCGGGATACTAGCCATGCAAGAAACAAGATATAGTGATGAAGACACAGTGGAGTCAGAAGGCTTCATAGTGCTGAAAGGAAAACCAGGAATCAGAGTGGGAAAAGGAAGGCACACACCTACATGCTTTGGTACAGGATTCATAACAGACAAGAGGTATGAGGATGGCATAATTGAAATGAAGAGTAGGTCTGAAAGGATATCCATGTTATCAATTCGAGCAGGGAACAAAAAATATACCATAGTAAATGGACATGCGCCTACCAATGACAAGAACATAAAAGACAAGAAAGCTGTGGACAGTTTCTGGGAAGAACTGGATGATACACTGAAAAGCATACCACACAGACAAGTAAAGATACTTGTAGGTGATTATAATGCACAGGTAGGGAGGGAGAAGCAACATAAGGGGATAGTAGGCGAGTACCCAGCACACAAGAGGACGAACAAAAACGGAGAAAGGTTAATTGAACTATGTCGAGAACACAGAATGAGACTTATGACAACTCACTTCAGGGCCAAACTGAATAAGAAAAAGACATGGGCAAGCCCATGCACCCACATTGGGGAATTCCAGATTGACCATGTGGCAATCAATCGGACAAACACTAAAGAGATTATGAACACAAAGGTCAGAAAGAACACAAGAATAGTATCAGATCACTATCTAACAGAAATCAAGTGCCTTTGGATTCCGCACAGGGATAGACTGCCACAGACAAGTAGACCAACTGGAAAAATAAATATAGACAGAGACAAAATACGGCACAATCGATCCAAATACGAGGAAGGAATAGAAACTGGCAATGTATGGGATGACATGAAGCTGAATATGAGGAAACAGGCTGAAATATGGGGAAAGGAAGAAAAGAAAAAGAAACACTGGTGGTGGAGTACGGACTGTGAGGAAGCGGTTGAGAATCGCAGGAAAGCCTGGAGAGACTGGAACATTAAGAAGAACCTGGAAAAATGGGAAGTTTTCCTACGAGTAAGGAAGGAAATAGCCAGAACCATAAGATGGACCAAAAGACAGAGGATGAAGCAGGAATTGGATGAAATTGAAAACAACTTCAGGAAAAACAATAGTAGAGACTTTTTTGGGAAATTCAAAAAGAGCCTGAGTGGATATAAAGGCAGAGAACTCTTTATAAGAGATAAGAATGGGGATCTGGCAGTTAGTGCGAAGGAGAACTGTAGGATACTTGCAGAATACTTTCATGACCTGTTAAACTGTGAACCACCTGAAGAGGAGCTGGAGCTGGGGACAAACACAGAAGAGAGAGAGTCACGTCCTCCAACTAGAGATGAGGTCGCACAGGCCATAAGCGATCTAAAGAATAACAAAGCAACCGGAGAAGATGGAATATCAGCTGAGATGATTAAGTGGGAGAGGTGACAAGGCAGTAGACAATATGACCAACACCATCGGCCAGATTTGGAGAATAAAGAAGTTACCAGAAAGATGGAAGAATGCGATCATAATACCAATACATAAGAAGGGAGACAAGAGGGATGCAAACAACTATAGAGGAATTTCGCTACTAGAGATTGGCTATAAGGTGTTGTCGAAAGTCCTGCTCAATAGACTGGAAGAACAGTTATAAAGTACAATTGGAGACTACCAAGCAGGATTTAGGAAGGGAAGAGGATGCATAGAACAGATATTTATACTGAAACAACTGACAGAACATAGGGCCTTAAAGAACAAAAAACGGTGGTAACCTTTGTAGATTTCACTAAGGCATATGACTCCATCGACAGACAAACCCTTGGAAGAATCCTGAAGAACGGAGGATTAGATGGCACTACACAAATGAACTCATAATGGAAATTATATCAGACACAAAGGCAAGGGTGAGATTCAGAGGAGTACTCTCTGAAGAATTTGATATCAACACTGGTGTCAAACAAGGAGATGGATTATCACCAATGTTGTTCAACATAGCTCTGGATGAAGTCATCAGGCAGTGGAGAACAATGAATGAGACAATGGGAATACCAAAGACGCATGTTGGGGACAAAAAGGACAATAGGGCCCAAGTAGATTGTCTAGCCTTTGCGGACGACACAGCTATAGTAAGTGAGACAGAAGAAGATGCAAAGACACAACTCGAACAACTTAAGCAATATAGCCGGAAGGGTAGGACTGAAGATCGCCTACAACAAGACAAAGACATTGAATACCACTGAGGATTGGACGACACTGGAAGGCACCGTGCAAAAGGTGGACAAATTCAAGTACCTAGGAGAATTTATAACAGGAAGGAATAGGAGCAATGAGGGAATAACAGAGAGGATAAAGAAGATGCGATCAGCCTTCTGTATGACCAGAGATGTATACAATAAAAAGAATATATCTACAGACGCAAAGATAAGACATTACAAGGCAACGGTGAGAAATGCTGTATTATATACTGCTGAGACAATAGCACTAGGAAGAAATGGTGCGGAACAACTAGAGAAAGAGGAGAGAAAAATATTGAGGAAAATACTAGGCCCTAAGAAAGGAGGTGAGAGATGGATGAGGAGACCCAGGGAAGAACTATACCGGAACATGAGGACAATCTCAGAAGAAATCAGACTAAAAAGAGCAAGGTTTGCGGGACATGTAATCAGGATGAATATGGATAGAATGACGAAAAGAGTATGGTGAACAATACCGAGGACACGAGGAAAGACAGGAACCAAGTGGGTAGTTGAACTCCGGAAAGATTGGTCGGAATTGGGGATCAAGGTGGAAGAAAAGGAAAATTGGAGAAGCAAGTACACTGACTGACAGAGCAAATGCAACACCAAGGAGGAGTGGTTCGAAAGGGATGAAAGTTGGGGAAAAAACAGAGTCGGCACGGAAGAATAATTGATGTTTATTTCAAACCGATATGCAGGTTACACAATGCGCACGGCATCGACTCAGTCGGATGTAGGACCACCGCGAGCGGCGATGCACGCAGAAACACGTCGAGGTACAGAGTCAATAAGAGTGCGGATGTTGTCCTGAGGGATGGTTCTCCATTCTCTGTCACCCATTTGCCACAGTTGGTCGTCCGTACGAGGCTGGGGCAGAGTTTGCAAACGGCGTCCAATGAGATCCCACACGTGTTCGATTGGTGAGAGATCCGGAGAGTACGCTGGCCACGGAAGTATCTGTACACCTCGTAGAGCCTGTTGGGAGATGCGAGCAGTGTGTGGGCGGGCATTATCCTGCTGAAACAGAGCATTGGGCAGCCCCTGAAGGTACGGGAGTGCCACCGGCCGCAGCACATGCTGCACGTAGCGGTTGGCATTTAACGTGCCTTGAATACGCACTAGAGGTGACGTGGAATCATACGCAATAGCGCCCCAAACCATGATGCCGCGTTGTCTAGCGGTAGGGCGCTCCACAGTTACTGCCGGATTTGACCTTTCTCCACGCCATCGCCACACTCGTCTGCGGTGACTATCACTGACAGAACAGAAGCGTGACTCATCGGAGAACACGACGTTCCGCCATTCCCTCATCCAAGTCGCTCTAGCCCGGCACCATGCCAGGCGTGCACGTCTATGCTGTGGAGTCAATGGTAGTCTTCCGAGCGGACGCCGGGAGTGCAGGCCTCCTTCAACCAATCGACGGGAAATTGTTCTGGTCGATATTGGAACAGCCAGGGTGTCTTGCACATGCTGAAGAATGGCGGTTGACGTGGCGTGCGGGGCTGCCACCGCTTGGCGGCGGATGCGCCGATCCTCGCGTGCTGACGTCACTCGGGCTGCGCCTGGACCCCTCGCACGTGCCACATGTCCCTGCGCCAACCATCTTCGCCACAGGCGCTGCACCGTGGACACATCCCTATGGGTATCGGCTGCGATTTGACGAAGCGACCAACCTGCCCTACTCAGCCCGATCACCATACCCCTCGTGAAGTCGTCTGTCTGCTGGAAATGCCTCCGTTGACGGCGGCCTGGCATTCTTAGCTATACACGTGTCCTGTGGCACACGACAACACGTTCTACAATGACTGTCGGCTGAGAAATCACGGTACGAAGTGGGCCATTTGCCAACGCCGTGTCCCATTTATCGTTCGCTACGTGCGCAGCACAGCGGCACATTTCACATCATGAGCATACCTCAGTGACGTCAGTCTACCCTGCAATTGGCATAAAGTTCTGACCACTCCTTCTTGGTGTTGCATTTGCTCTGTCAGTCAGTGTACATACCGACTAATATGCCAGAGATCAATGAAAGGGATGGATATAGGAAAAGGATTGAGAGTCACCAGTGGAGTAGACCAGAGAAGAGGATACTGAATATCTCGGAAGAAGAGCGGGAGAGAAGAAGAGAAAGGATGAAGAGGTTCTGGGAGGAGAAGAAGAAAATGCAATCCATGAAGGAGCTGTCCGTGGTCCTACATAGACCGTAACGCAAGAAGAAGAAGAAGAATACATATTGTAACCTTTCGATAATTACTGATAAATAAAATCATGAATAAATATATATATAAAATATATCATAAATGAAAATATTCAAAAACTTCATAAAATACTTGAAATAAATTAATAAAAATAGATAATCGAAATGTCCGTAGTATGGGCGCCAGAGTTCACCAGAATGGATCCCTCGAATTTAATTAGAGCATGATAAACTTTATATCCCAGGGTGTGTACATAATGCTGTGTACTGGTACATCTGCTGCAGGCCTTACCTAACCTCCTGAAAACGACTAAATAGGTAGGAACTGCACCTAGGTTCATCAATAACACTGATTCTAAAATAGCTAACTATATTCTTAACAAAATCCGTGCATGAGCACCTCATCAACACACAAAATTATACATATAATACACACAAAATATTGCTGGAAGACTCCGTATTTACAACAACAATAATGAAAACCGTGGGAAACCGAAAGCGAGGACTAAGCTACCATTTGTAGATAGTCCGATGAACAATGTACATGTATGAAGATAAATACCCTTCACTGTCTCTATATCAATACTGCTTGCCAATTCTCATAATCAGCACTTCTAACATCACACAGATACTGTACCTCGTAATACTGTGTTCACAGACTTTAACACTTGTTGTAAAGATATATACACACGTCTGTCGATCCTCAACATAAATTATGGAAAGTCTGAGATAGCTTTCACCAACATATAATGCCAGACCTCCACAAGTACTACGACACTTAATGCATACGCCCTCCACAATTTGTTGATCGGCCACTTTCCACGAACGTAACAAGACTACGCTCCACGAACGTTTGAAGTCCAGTCCATTGCAGCCGTGTCACTCCAGTACCGTGTATCAGCACCACTTCCTTCCCGTACAGTGTCAGTTGTCGTTCCTTCTTACCGTATTACTGCTTGTAGTAGTTGTCTTCCTTCTCGTTCCTTTACCATCTCCTGGTTGCCGCCGTATGATCAACCTTTATAGACATCAACATCCCCCTCCTCTCAGATGATACGTCTGGATTGGTGCTTGCCAGCCAATCATGAGTGAACCTCTTGTCAAGACATGATCTGAACTTCTATCTCCCAAGAGATAAACAAACTCTGGGGTTTATTACATGAGTCAACGAACTTCCCTAATACAACAAGCTCATCTCATCAGGCTGGGATATATACATGACTCATGAATTTCCCGACACAAGTACATCACAACAAACACTGGGGTAGCCACATGACTCATCCAAATTACCTGAGTTATTAAAGCAATATTTTCCCACTCGTCCAAAACAAATTACTCATACCTACATATGTGGATATCTTCCAGCTTACAAATATAAAAAGGCAAAATATACAAATGAAATACTGATGATAATAATAATAATAATAAATCGAATACTGACAATAATATCTCTAACTTCTGCATATAATTCGGGGGTGTGATATATGTACTATCACAATATATAGAAGCCAAAGGCAGGCAATTATACAAGTGAAAAAACATGCTTCCCCTAGTGCACCGTCACTGCATTGTCCTACACAGGAGGTAGGTGGTTTGTAGTGGTGTCTCAACGGCACACTAGCCACCAGCGTCTTGAAAACTGAGGAGACCACTGCTACACTGGGGCGAAACGCTGGTAATTTCACAATTGAAAAGGCATGAAGAACTTAAATGTTGTATTTCCCTTTGTTTAAGTTTATAAAAACATGACGTTTTGCTACAGAAGCGATATAGAAGCGGCATAGTATTCGGCATTATGCTGTTCACAGGAGAGTTGAGCGGTTATGTAGACGAAATGTATCCACTAAATGTCACTAATATTTGTCCCAAATGGAATATAATAATTCATTTTACTCAAATAAAGTGTAAAATCTGGAGTAGATTAAGAAACTGTACGAAATATTTTACTTGCAGAGAATAATATAGATACATACCGGTACTTTACTACCTTACAACTATTTTTTCTGCTACGTCGCAGCGCTTCCGTATGTATTTTGTTTGTCTAATACTTTCGTGTGTACCGAGCTCGATAGCTGCAGTCGCTTAAATGCGGCCAGTATCCAGTATTCGGGAGATAGTAGGTTCGAACCCCACTGTCGGCAGCCCTGAAAATGGTTTTCCGTGGTTTCCCATTTTCACACTAGGCAAATGCTGGGGCTGTACCTTAATTAAGGCCACGGCCCCTTCCTTCCCACTCCTAGCCCTTTCCTGTCCCATCGTCGCCATAAGACCTATCTGTGTAAAGCAACTAGCAAAAAAAAAAAAGATCGTGTGTGATGTCTTTGCTCAATGAAGTTGTCTGAATTAATTAGGTGTCGTTTTCTTCATGTTTCTCATTCGTTTTGTGCCCTAACTCATTCATTAAATGATATATTTATTGGTCCAGGGATCGTGCTATTTTGCTGTTTGCACTGCCCGCGCTAGTCATATGGACAAAGATAATGACAATTGACAGACATAGCACTCCCATTCGTCGGTGCAAGCCCTGAACCTCAAGAAACAAAAGACGTCAGGAGCAGCGGAATACAACATAAAGGAGTCCTGTCTACGGCCCGTAAGTACGTATACATATTTCTCTAGTAACGGCGGTATTTCTTAATTTACCGCGGATTTTTCACTTTATTGGTGTAAAAGCAATTATGTTCCATTTGGAACAAAATATTACAGTGACATTTCGCGGATACCTTTGGTCTACATAACCGCAATTATTTATTTTCCTGGTACATGGTGATTACAAAGCATGTTGTTTCGCGCATTTTATGCAAACGCCGTGTTGAACACATTCAATTATTTATGTCCTTATATGAAAGCATTTCTGTACAATCTGCTTTACTCGCACCGATAGTTAGGTCTTATGTCGACTATGGGATAGAAAGAGGCTAGGAGTGGGAAGGAAGTGGTCGTCGCCTTAATTAAGGTACAGTCCCAGCATTTACCTGGAGTGAAAATGGGGAAACTACGGAAAAACATCTTCAGCGCTGCCGCCAGTGGGGGTTCGAATTCACTATCCCCCGAATGCAAGCTCACAGCTGCGCGCCCCAAACCGCACGGCCAACTTGCTCGGTATACAGAGTGTATCCGTGATGATGTTAGAAAAGTTCAGGGATGATGGAGGACGGTAAATGGATCAATTTGAGATAAGGAGCAGTAGTCTGGAAACGTCCGAGTCAAAAAGTTAATAATCAAAGTTTCTTTACGCATTAGGTCTGTTTCCTCTCCCCGCCCCCCTAAATGCAGCAGTGTACTCAGTGGTGCTCAGAGATGTACTACCCACGTGTACATCCCACTTACTGATGGGGTTTCAACATGATGGAAGTCCTGTTTCCTGTTTCGTGGCCCACTCGTTCACCTGATCTCACCCCCACTTGATTTCTTCTTTTGGGACCATGTGAAAAGCCTTGTGTAGGAGACACCTGTCGAGACTGAAGAGGATCTCTTGGCAAGAATACTCGCTGCCTGAGGCACTGTTCAAACGACACCGGGGATATTCGAACGGGTACGACAGAACTTTGTGCGAGGATGCCACGCCTGCATTGACGCAGGGGGACGCCATTTTGAACATTTGTTGTAAATGGAACAACTTGTGAAACTTGTGCGGGTAAACGGACTTAAATTAGTAGAATTTTGCTTTACTTTTGACTATCGTTTCTGGAATATGGTTCTTATCTCAAGTTGATCCATTTGCCGTCCTTCATCATCCCTGAAAATGTGCATCATCATCATGGATACACCCTGTATATGAAATGATATATACCTGTATTGTACGGAGTACCGTAGTATGAACGTGTAACGTACACCTCGCAGACTTGATAACGTCTTGGACTTTGTGCTCGTAACAGCTGTTTCTCGTGCACGCAGAGCTGTCAGTCAGCTCGTGACCTTGACATGCCTGCCGTAACTCGTCGACTGCACACAATCCTTGCTTTATGTTCTTACGTTAAGAGTTGTTATGCCAACCTTGGGGCAATGAAAACGATTTCAGTGCCGCGCAACAATCATCTCCAAAACAATACTGAGGAGTTACTGGAAGAATTTACTTCTCTACACTAATATTATAAAAAGATACAGTTTGCATATGAAGGTAACCGCTCAACACATTTCAGTCATAATTTCTCCAATAGAAAACAATGTTCTTCAACAGCGGGTACACTTTCCGTCGTATCAAAAAAGCAACGATTTAGAATTATATTTCCTAGAAATATGCATTTTCTTCGCAACTCTAACAGTTTCCTCTCTAGTATCCATTAGTGGAGCAAGTCCAATAATCGTTCTGCTTTCTTTACTCTGAGAAAGATACTTTGTTAAAGGCGAAATACAGAGGGCAACGAAAGAAAGTGTGAAGCAAGCCAAAGAAAACGTATGTGGTGTGTCTAAAAAGTTCGGTGAATGCTATCAGGAAACAAACAAAACAGAATATACCAACAAATTTTCTTTGTTGCCGTTCAAAATCGTCAACAAAGGCCTCTTTAGGAATCGGTCACAGAGTCGCTGTCACACTATCTTCGATGGTTGTCATGTCGGGGATCAACAGTGTTTTGACTATGGGCTTTGTACATGACCTTTTTTTTTTTTTATCGCGGGGGAAGTCGGTGAACGCCATTCCACCGATTCTCTCTTGGATTCCGGATCGAACTGGTAGCACCAGGTCTCCACTCCCGCGACGATGGTTCGCAGAAAGGATGAATCCTGTTCACACACGGTAATGAAATCTCCAGAAGTTTCCATCCTACCAAAAACGAGCCGCCTGCAAAAGACCACGGTGAAAACACTTTTGATCACCGACGAGGTAGCCATCGAAGATCGTGTGATAGCCGTTCTGCGATAGATTCCTAAAGAGGCCTTTGCTAATAGTTTTCAGAAACGTTGCCAAACGTGTGTTGTAGCGGATGGCGATTCTTTTGGAGAGCAATAAAGGAAATCGGTTTGTATCTTATGTTTTGTTTGGTTTGATAGCATTCGCCAAACGTTTTAGACATACCGCGTATGTCACGGGCCCTTAAAAAAGAATACACTGTCTTGAAGTACAAGTAATGTTTCGGGAATTAATTAATACTCTATCTGATATAGAGGCTAAGTACAGTGAAAAAACGTTACAGAGAGGTAGACCACAGGTAAGTTTTCTTGGATTGTTCACTACTATGACCATCAGTTTTCAAATTGACATCTAATTTTCAATATAATGCGGGCTGAGTCGCGAGTACTGCTAGTGAACACTAAAGTCCCTTTTCGTGGTAACGCTCTGTAAGGGACAATATTAATGAATTATCTGTTTACATTAGAGCATCGTTTTTGACAACAATAGGTTTTTTGAATAAATATCAATTGTGATGTTAAAGTGAGATTATGTTGGATTGTTCCTGACAGCTTCAATACTGGCAAAACACGAGAGCAATCTAAAATGTAAATCACCTCCGTTGTGATGTGAACGTTAATGTTGATACGGTAATTCTATAGTCGTGACATAGAGTCATTCCTATTTTAAGGTGGTTGCGTTTCAACGTTGTCGAGTTTATTTGAAGTGAAAAGGCCACACCTAGTAACCTGACGCAAGGTACGAGAGTTACTTACTGTATGCTATGTTTTACGGGCTGCTCCAGTTCAAGCTGCTATCGCTAGATGTGTTCCAGTGGAGTAGTTCTCTTCTCAAGGCAATGCAATGTAATGTAATGTATCTGATAGATTCGGTGCACAAGAATGCGGTAGTCATTAATTAACAATGCAAAGAAGGAAGGGACACAGGGTACCTTATAGTTCAAGAGTGTTATCACTAGGGCTCGGAAGTTGAGGAAACATTATTTTTTTCTCGAGTGTGTGGATCATTGTAGGTCAGAAAATGGATTATTTGCCTTTTTCTGTGTTTTTTGCGTATAGGTCCTTTTTTAGCCGTTTTAGGTTTTAACGCTTCTGTTTGCAACTTCACCATCTTTCGACTACATTTGTACTGCCCATTTTTTTACAAACACTGAATTCCTTTTTAAGTCATGTTAATCTAAAAATATATAGCATCTGAAAGAAGAAGTATTTGCACTGTATATTGCATACCATCAGAAGTTTGCATCTTAAAACATTATATACCTTCATTAAATATGTAATTACAACTAAATTTATGAATGAATTTGCATCGCATTTGTAGGACCTTTTTTCCAGTTTTGAAGTCCTATCTTAGATATTTTTAGGTCCTTTTATGGTCTTTTTTAGGCAATTTATAGGTCAACTTTCCAGCCTACTTATCACCGTATGATTATGTCTAGCTCACGAATGCAAAACGGTTGGTTAGGGTAAACTTATTATAAGATCAGAGATAATGTTCGAACAGGGTAGAGTGGGGTAATTTTGTGGTATATTTTTCTAAACCTAAATTGCTCGCATTTTTAAGTACTGTACTTTGAAGAAGTCAAGATACGACTAATTGGAAGGTACTTGTTAAGTACACATACTAGAAGCAATGTCAATAATGGACGTTTGTAGATGGGGATGTTCAAACGTAGTGGGAAATATCCAAATTACCATACCACAGGGTAATTTGGTGCTGTATGACTATTTACCTGCACTTCCCATTTCTACTGTCCTTGGGGTAAATAGGTCGTAGTGGAGACCGGTGAATCTAGCCGTACTTTTTAAAATGTCTGTAAGTTCTTTATTTTTTAATAAAATGAAATTGTTTTCTAGTTATGCACTCCTCATTCATCTACAATAAAGCAGATAAATTGTTTGAATTTTTCATCAGACTGTATCATTGTGGAAACTACTGTACATCATTAGAGAAAAAACTAGGTCAACAACTGATAGGGAATCTGCCACCAAGGAGACAGCCCTGACTGCAGATCGATTATGATTATTGACTGATAGTAGGCAATACAAGAAAGGTACAACGTGACTTTTTACCTTGGGCCACCAGATACTAAGTGTAGTTTAGTTTATAAATAATACAGGTAACTACTGGCAACACCAAATGTATTTCTGCTGGATTACCATCGTATTACAACATGCAATAAAGAGCAAAGCACTGCAGTGACACACGTTTCACAACAACAACAACAACAACAACAACAACAAAAAAACAAAAAAAAAAGATTAAAATGTTTATTCGAAGACGGTACATTTGAAACATTGTTTCATACCATCAATTTACCCTATATCTCAATTATCCCACTCTACCCTATCTTAAGAAAGATTTATATTGTGAACGACGGCTATTTATTTTATCTAAATATATACGTAAAATAATTATATCTGAATATTTCCCCACTTTGCCTCACACTTTGTTTTTATATACGCGGCTTAACGGTCTAGGGGTAGCGAGCCCGCCTCTTACCGGTAGGCCCCTGGTTCGATTGCCAGACAGGTTAAAGATTATACTTTCGGCGACGCAAGGATAGGAAGGACTAGGATTGGGAAGGAAGCTGCCGTGGCCTTAATTTAGATACAGCCCCAGCATTTGCCTGGTGTGAAAATGGGAAACCACAGAAAACCATCTTCAGGGCTGCCGGCACTAGATTTCGAACCTACTATCTCCCGAATACTGGAATCTGGCCGCACTTAGGTGGTTGCAGCTATCGAAAAAGTATGGTAAACAACGGAAGTTTATACTGGTACCTGTTTGACTTTGCACATTTTTTTACATCACACGTGGCACACTGGCACGATGGTGACGATGGGATGGGAAAGGCCTAGGAGTGTGAAGGAAGCGGCCCTGACCTTAATTAAGGTACAGCTCCAGCATTTGCCTGGTGTGAAAATGGGAAACTACGGAAAACCATTCTCACGGTTGTCGACAGTGGGGTTCGAACCCACTATCTCCCGGATGCAAGCTCACAGCTGCGCGCCCCTAACCGCACAGCCAACTCGTCCGGTGTAAACAAATACTGTCGTTAGTATTGGAAGGGAAATCAGTGAAACAAATTATTTTTCCATTATGATTTTCTTGACGATAGGTCTGTGATATGAAAAGTATGATACAAATGACATACATGAATTATCAAGATTTCGGGCGAACGTTAAATAAGAGCACTGCCTATCTAGAGTCGTCGTCGGAGTTTCGATATAAGATAGGTTGAACTCGTTAAGCATGACGTTTAGTAACAAGTGATCTTGCGCGATATTAACGTTAAAGTCGCCGGTATCTTCACAACTGACAGCACTTTAGTGCTGATCTGCAGCCTGTCGAAACACGAAGTATAACATTTAAAACACTGACATACATGTAATAGAACACATCTTTCGCTCTACTAGAACGTCCTCACATTCTATCAAATCAAATGGGTATATACATAGGCGGACGTAAGTGTTCACACAGAGGCCCATTGACCCATTAGTCAGAGTAAGAGAGGCACGGCAGCAAACTGCGTACGTTGTTCGATCCATCGTGAATTGAAACTATGCATACATACGCTAAAATACATACAGTAAGATCTTGATCATACATGAAGAGATGAGGAAAATAAGGCCGGGCAGTGGTGGTATGCCTGGATAGAAGTCTACACACACACCTATGAAAGCTATCCACAAAACAGAGTAGTACACATCAGTTCTGACTTGAACATTGAGGAGTGAACACATTTACGAACCTTGTTTAGATTAGAAGTGGATATAGTGATTCAAGACGGAATGAGGAAAGTTAGGAAGGAAAGTACAACTAAAGACATTAAAATAATAGTAACTCTGCATGAAGAAGGCAAATCACACGCCGAAATTGTACAAATTATTTAAACGAGGCAGATATACAGTGTCCAGTATCATTAAGAAGTACAAAACTTTAAAAACATTGATAAATCAAGAAGTGGACGTCCCCGTAAGCTCACTCTGAGAGAAGAGAATGTGGTAATTAGGACAGTGCAAAAGACTCTGAAAATATCATCTTCCGAAATTGCAGCAGAATTTCAGGAGTACCATGGTAAACAAACACATCCTAAGACCATTCGTAGAAACTTTTCATAGAGCTGGATATCTTGCCCGAAGTCCCAGGAGGAAGCCATTTAGCAGTCCAGTAAACAAAAAGAAGAGATTGGCATTTGCTCGACAGTATATAGTGAAGGATGACACTTCTGGAAAAACTGGGGTTTTTTTTCAGATGAAAAAATTTAACATTTTACGCCATGATGGAGGAATGTCAGTGTAAAGGGAAATGAATACAGAGTTTGAAACAGCCAACCTCCGGGCTACAGTTAAACACGGTGTTGGGGGGTGCAAGGCGGCTTCAGGTGTTGGGAACTAGTGTTTATAGATGGAACAATGGACCAGTACGTTTATTTGGATATTTTGGAAAAATAATTTACGACATAGTACCCCAAAACTGGGTCTACATATCTTTATTTTATTTTTTAGAAAAACAGTTAGTGTATTCTGTAACTGAATACACAGTTGTAAACGAAATATATTTCTCTTAAATATCTATTTAAAAAAGCAATTACTATTGCCAATTTGTGAATATGTCAAATGCCTCTACTGCTGTGTGAACACTTATGTCCATCAAGTAACCTTGTCAGTGATTGTGAACGGGTGGTGTTACGAACAAGTGTGATAAATTATATGACTGTTGAAGTTCATTATTGACATTTTAACAGATTTAGGGAAGTTTTCTGTACTTTGCTCCGGTTTTCAAGATCCAAGATATATACAGGTGACCCAAACGTTCGTTAACATTTGACGAAGCAATACTTCACAGAATATTGGAGGCAGAGAGGTAATAATTGAGACACGATTGGCATAATATGCAGTTTTATTGACATCAAAATAAAGTAAATTAAACTCCACTAACAGTGCTTTTCTGGTAACGTCAACATGCCGCGATTGCAGGCGCATCTGACGCCCTCTCTTACGACAGGTCCTTTTATACCGTACACGGGTCTTATGAGGCACCACTGATGTGTTGCTGTCCAGCGCCATCTGATGGTCATTTTGCGTATTTTATTTTGGCGTCAATAAACCCCCATGTCATGCCAATCATGTGTGTCAATTATTACCTATCTAGCTCCAATACTCCGTGAAGTATTGTCTCGTCAAAAGTTAACGAACTTTTGGGTCACCCTGTAGATTGCAGGCTTTCAGCAAAGTCGGCCATTACAACCAAGTTATCAGCATAGGCCAAACTACCAACTACATTTCCACCCAACTGAAATGCCCCCCCCCCCCCCAGTTTATAAAATAAGAGACAATAATACCAGTAAAAATGAATGACTTTCGTTTCTGAAACTAGTCATCACACGTAAAAGCGTGAACTTAAAACTGCTGTAGAGGCTATCCTTATCAGCTCAGTGAAGGACAGAACCGCCGTCCTTCGCATAGTCACGTTCGGTTGAGAGCTATGTGTGAATGTACTGTGTACGGTATTATTACCCCGTGCTACGGAAGACAGGGTACCTACACAGATGCCAGTTCGATCTAGCCGTGTGATGGTGAAACATTTTCCTGAAGACTGCCAGAATCTAATTTTATCCCCAACCCAGTTTGTTCCCTTATCGAGAAGAGCGAGGACTAGCGTCGCTTATTAAAGTCGGATACTACTGCATGAATTTGCTTGCTAACACAATCAACGACAAGCAGATAAAAGTAAACAAATGACTTTAAAATGTAAGTAAACGTAGGACTTCATAATATATTATGCCAGAATTCAGCCCATCATAAAAAACATATACCGTGCGGTTAGGGTCGCGTAGCTGTGAGCTTGCATTCAGGAGAGGGTGGCTTTGAATCCCACCGTCGGCAGCCCTGAAGACAGTTTACCATGTTCACATCAGGCAAATGCTAGGGTTGTACATTAAGGCCACGGCCACTTCCTTCACAATCATAACCTTTTCCTATCTTTGCGTTGCCTAAAACCTTCGATGTGTTACTGCACCGTTAAACCACTAGCAAAAAAATTAACAAAATCTATTCGAAATCCTGTGGCAGCGAAAAAAATGTGTCCGGGCCTAACACAAAATCATTAGCGGTGCCATCGCCGTTACCTTGAGTGACGAGCGATGAAAGTGAGTGTGTCATACACAGCTAGGGAAAGGATTTTAAGGTGGAAAGTGTGGCCAGTAAAGGGGAAAAAATTCTCAAAATACATACAGAAAGGTGCCAAAAAAGGTGTTTATGAAATCACGTTATTAAAGTTTAAACCAGTTACATGAACTTTCCTTATCCCATTTACTGGGTTAAATAATTACTAAACATGTTATATTGGATTACACACAACATTTCAATGTTTTCGACAGTAAATCGCCGGCGCTTTGAGCTCGGTAGATTCTTATGTACTGAGAGAAACTCCACTCGACAACTACAGAAACCAATGAAGCCTATCTTTTCAGCACTCGTAAAGGGAATTCAGGCAAAATTGCAAAGGTTTCCACATCTGGATTATTCTTCAAGTTTAATTCGAATATGTCTTTAGCAAATCTTCAAAGTTCTCCGTAACACTCAACTCTAAATCCCAATCAAGCAAATACTTGTAGCTATGCGCTGCAAAAACGTTCCAACTCTAGATCTTTCTTGTTGAGTAATTGTTGGGCCTGTCTGATGACTTCTGTGTAAGTTGAGTCTAGGGCACATATGAAGCATTTGATTTTATCAAAATTTTCGCCCAAGAAAATCTATTGAAGCAGAGAAAAAAGATCCTGTCTAATCTTACAAAAACGCAGATAAAAGTGCTAAAGCATGAAATAGAATAGCGACATGTAGTAATCCCCTCAAAAAAATACAAAAAGTGCAACAAATTGTGTTTATTTCGCTTCATTTCATGTCTAAAAATACATATAATAACCTATCTGTATGAAAATAGCTATATTTTTGGAAAGATGCTGGACCTTAAAATCCTTTCATTAGTAACAGCAATGCCTACACAGGAAGCCACCGTAAAACACATACATTTATGGTAATGTCAATGAGTCACCTAGTTTCAAATCGGCCATCTCCAAGCGGACAAAAGCCTCCGTGGCTCAGGCAGCAGCGCGCCGGCCTCTCACCGCTGGGTTCCGTGGTTCAAATCCCGGTCACTCCATGTGAGATTTGTGCTGGACAAAGCGGAGGCCGGACAGGTTTTTCTCCGGGTACTCCGGTTTTCCCTGTCATATTTCATTCCAGCAACACTCTCCAATATCATTTCATTTCATCTGTCAGTCATTAATCATTGCACTAAAGGAGTGCGACAGACTTCGGCAGCCGACACATTTCCTATCCTCGCCGCTAGATGACCCGGTCGAAAGACTGGAAACAGGCTGTGGATTTTCATTTTCATTTCCAAGCGGACAAATTTTTTTCGGGAGAAGAGAAAACAAAACAAAACGTTTTTCGCCAAAACTCATTCATTTATCATGAGTTTATCTAGTTAAACTTCTAAAATTTGATGAACAGCTTTTCATTTTTTTTCAATTTGTTTTATGTCGCACCGACACAGATAGGTCTTATGGCGACGATGGGAGAGGGAAGGCCTAGGAGTGCGAAGGAAGCGACCGTGGCCTTAATTCCTGGTGTGAAAATGGGAAACCACGAAAGACCCTTTTCAGGGCTCCCGACAGCCGGGCTCGAACTTACTGTCTCCCGAATGCAAGCTCACAGCTGCGAACAGGTTTTAAGCGTTTTATCAATGTAATTATTTGAAATATTGATATTTTCATTTTGGAAAAGGCCATATTCTGAAGAAACAGGTGGAGATACCGGTACCTCAATAACTAGGCAAGGATAGCCGGGTTAATCCTCAAAATCCAACTAGCTCAATGACTTGTTTAGTTCCATGCTTCTTGCTTTGAACGTAACCATCGTCACCTCGCTCTCCCTCTCTTACCCTCTTATGCCCAAATACTTTAATTCTCCTGTCTAACCTATGCTATCCATTCGCCTCACATGGCCCAGATGCCTGGCTCTAACCACTGAGTTCGTTCTGAACTAAGGCCGTAGCTCCTCACTGCAAATGCCCTCCAGCTATTAAATAGGTATTTAAGGTATAATGGAGGAAAGTCGGAGTACGAGTCGCACCGAGAGAGACCAGGGATAACAACCAGAATATCCTAACAGTTATTTACAAGGGCCGAAAGTATTAGTTGAGATGTTTACGGCCGAGCCTAACGGAATTTCGAAACGAATACGTGAAATACCTTCGCCCTTGTAACGTACAATAATTTATTTTATACTGAGTATGATCAATTTCTTAATTTTGTATTTAAATAATGTTTTTTCACAAGTTGCTTTACGTCGCACCGACACAGATAGGTCTTATGGCGACGATGGGACAGGCAAGAGCTAGGAGAGGGAAGGGAGCGGCCGTGGCCTTAATTAAGGTACAGCCCCAGCATTCGCCTGGTGTGAAAATGGGAAACCACAAAAAACCATCTTCAGGGCTCGAACACACTATCTCCCGAATACTGGATATTGGCCACACTTAAGCGAATGCAGCTATCGAGCTCGGTTTAAATAATGTTAAAATGAACTTATTACGCTCAGGACTCGCCATTTAAACAGTCAACACCACCCACGAAAAAATCTACATATAATAATAATAATAATAATAATAATAATAATAATAATAATAATAATAATAATAATAATAATAATAATAATAATAACAATAATAATAATAATAATAATACGTCCCGATTTTCTTATGGTTTTCGGAGACACCGAAGTGCTGGAATTTTGTCCCGCAGGAGTTATTTTATGTGGCAGTAAATCTATCGACACGAGACTGACATTATTTTAGCACCTTCAAATACCACCGTACTAAGACAGGATCAAACCTGCCAAGGTGAGCTCAGAAGGCCAGTCTGAAGTATTCAGCCCCGTGATAGTATTAAAGAATCACTTGATAGTTGTACGTGAATCGCCCACATAAAGCAGTGTAGTCATCTGGAAAGCAATTAACTGTTTTGTATGCATTAAAAAGGTTTCTGATGATATGTTTTTATATTGGTAAAAGTTGATTGCCGTAAATAACTCCAAGTTCCATTTTCCACA
Source organism: Anabrus simplex (assembly GCF_040414725.1). NCBI lineage: Eukaryota > Metazoa > Arthropoda > Insecta > Orthoptera > Tettigoniidae > Anabrus > Anabrus simplex. The sequence goes on along the minus strand of NC_090265.1, from coordinate 649,979,914 downwards.
TTATCTTGAAGAACGTATACATATGAAATACGACATGCTATGGACATAAATCTACTTTTCACACCTGCTACAGGATTTAGCATAGATTTCCTAATGCTTAGCTGTGCTACTGACTTAGTAATCATCATAATGTTCCATGACCTATCGTCTTTAACCTCAACAGTTTCGTCATTCGCAAATGAGTCAGCGTTGTTATCAAGGGCGGAAAAAGCCGTTAATATCTTGCACACATGTCTTAAAAAACTTCATCAGTCTTGTACCGGTTCACAAATTAATTCTTCTCGGCTACATCCAAACATTCGGGTTCCTTACGAGTGTGTGCCCACGATTGCCAACGTTAGTGGTTTCCCACTAAATCTGGAAGTTTTCGATAGCCCACAGTGTGAAAAATAACGTTTCAGTGGAATGTGAGTTTGTCAGTTTGTTCGGTGATTTTTAACACTCAAAGAGTCGCGTGGGGTGTTGGCAACAGCCCACGTTCATTTTTTAGGCTAAATCTTGTGATCGAGTTCATTTAGCTTGCTGTAATCTCTTAGTGACCTTGACCATAGAGTGTTGAGCGAGTGCTTATAATTAGAATTGCTGTGAAAGGCGTTAGCGCTCTTTCTTCACACGTGGGGTGTCGTCATACCCCCGCAACATTTCCAGCTCCGTACTCAGTTCTCGCTTGAGTGGTGAAAGTCTCATTTTCTGTGAAAATGTGTTGCTATGAACGACAGGAGGCTAGAATACGCGAACTTTTAGAAGAAGATGAAAGTAGTGAAGAAAATTCCGATTAGTCAGATCCAAAAGACAGCGAACTTATCCAAGAGTGATACAGAGGCTGATAGTGACGGACAGAGTGATAATGTTTCAGTTCACCATGAAGGAGGAAATCGGTACTTGTTTAAAGATAAACAGACTAAGTGGAAGACAGATACCCTCCAAGGAACGTTAGGACGCGTCAACAAAACATAGTACTACATCTCCCTGGTGTCAAGGTCGGTGCTAAAAGTGCTAAGTCAGTGCTTGGGTGCTTTTCGCTATTCGTGAATGATGTAATGATCAGATCTATTACTAACTGTACAAACATTTACATAGATACTATTGCCGGAAATTATACGAAAGATCGCAATGCTAAGCACACCGATGAATCAGAAATAAAGTGTGTGATTGGTATTCTGATATTAGCAGGTGTTTGTCGCTCTGGACATCAAGTAAGACGACAAACGTCCGAGAACGAGCTCCGAAACAGTCACGGTGCACAGTATGGCCTAGAAACAAAGTTGTAAAGACTAACTCGTACTGTAATCGCTGTTGTAGAGTGATGTGTGTGACACGAATGAGGAATGTGTGTGGAAAATTTTACCAAGATTCAGGTGAACCACAAAGTGATACAGACTAAGTTTCTGACCTTGTGTTATGTTGAATGTTTTCTTACATGTCTTTACTTCAATCTGATAACAGAAACAATGAGTGTAATTCAAAAATATTCTTGTATTCATTTGTTTTGTACTGAAATGCAGAAATTGAGTAATAATTTCAATATTTTTGTATGCTTGGATTTTTATAGGAGAATATTTCGCATTTTATGATGTTCATATGCTAGTCTCGTTTGTAAATCTATATTACACATAATCAAATACATTTTTGGAAAAAAGTCTTTATGTAGGTTGTACTGTGAAATGATAATTGGGGGTGTTGTCAACACCCCGCGCGACTACTAACGTTTCAAATGAGTGCGCGACTCCGTGAGGGTTAACTTCTTGACAATAAGTTTAACGATGTCTCAAATACGAATAAAGCTACATGTACATCGGCTGTTCATCCTCATAGTGATGGTGATGAGGATGACGAAATACCTTTATTATATTAAAGGTTTTCTGGGCATGCTGCATGCTCTTGTTGAGAAAATAACTCGGCAATTCAGGTAATGCGTGGAGCTAAGTTAAAATATGTTCCGATATAATGAGGAGAGAAGAACACCAACATCGTTTACAAAAGGCCGAAGTTAAAATTATACTGCGACATATACACTATGTACAGGTACACACTTTTGGCCCCAACATGGGGAATCACAACGAAATGTCCAACGGGCGACTGTTCTTGATTTCTTCACTAGTTCAACACACCTATTGATTTTGGAGCGTAATTTCTAAGTATGTTCAGGAGTGCCAAACCATTTATCACAGTATTTCCAGTGGAATTACGGAAACATGTTCTCAGACGGCGTAACGTTGAAAAAACCGTTCGTTTGTAAATTTCGACACAGGTAGCAGGGCTAAAATTTCTAGCAATGAAAATATAGCTGAGAAAATGTTGCGATTGAACATAGCTAACGTATCTACACCAGCTTTTGGTTGGTCTACTTTATGACGACTTAGTTGCGTACAATTTTTCAGAATTTTCGCGAGTCGATACGCAACTTCCTGCAAAGAAATGTAGAACTTTGTGATACCTAACGTATATCGATTGATGCCAAGCGACAGAATAAAGCTTAATAATAATAATAATAATAATAATAATAATAATATTGGTGACATTACCAGACAGTGATCCGCCCGGGGGCTTTATATGCAGCTGAAAGTTTGAACCTGATAAAAAAAGGATTGGTCAAGAAGTTGGAACTAGTGGAGAGAAAGATTCGGAGGAAGATACTGGGACCCCAAAGAACAGAAGATGGGTCATACAGAGAGAAAGGAAACCAAGAATTATATCTCAAGATGGAAAAGATCTCAGGTACCATGCGGAAGAGGAGAGCCATGACGACTTAGTTGCGTACAATTTTTCAGAATTTTCGCGAGTCGATACGCAACTTCCTGCAAAGAAATGTAGAACTTTGTGATACCTAACGTATATCGATTGATGCCAAGCGACAGAATAAAGCTTAATAATAATAATAATAATAATAATAATAATAATAATAATAATATTGGTGACATTACCAGACAGTGATCCGCCCGGAGGCTTTATATGCAGCTGAAAGTTTGAACCTGATAAAAAAAGGATTGGTCAAGAAGTTGGAACTAGTGGAGAGAAAGATTCGGAGGAAGATACTGGGACCCCAAAGAACAGAAGATGGGTCATACAGAGAGAAAGGAAACCAAGAATTATATCTCAAGATGGAAAAGATCTCAGGTACCATCCGGAAGAGGAGAGCCATGTTATTCGGACATATCTACAGAATGAACCCGGGAAGACTGACCAATCAGATAAGATTTTTTGAGATCAGGAAAACTGCGGTGCTCTGGTATCGTGAGGTGAAGAAGGACCTGAAAGAAATGGGAACACATGGAACGGAAATCAGCAACAGCGATGCTTACAAGTCGAGGATCAAGGCCACAAAGGGATTTCTAGAAAAAGTTAGATCCTGAACCCAAGCGCCATGGGCAGAAGAAAGAAGGAGATTGCAGAATTAAAGAATGAAGGAGAACTGGACGAGGATTAAAACCCACAAACAGATGAAGCTGAATTCGAATTAACGTGGTGCAAAGTCTGTCAAATCGAAAGAAGAATAAGAATACGAAGAACTAGTGAAGACGAATGTTCCACAAAGAAACCAAAACACAAACTGATGGATCAGTACCCAGTCACACATGCCAATAAACTTTATTTCAGAAAACGGAGCAGCATTCTGGCTCGGGAATGGGAGTAGGATGGGGTAGGTTTGTTAATGTTAAGGTATGTCTCAAAGTGTAAAATCCACGATGCACGACATTTTCACATCTGCTGGACAGCTGAGCTGTTTTGCTGCTCTTACTGTCTTACTAATATTAACAATATGTTCTACAATCGGTTGTAGGCCAATTTCATAATGGAGAAGACTGCCAACAAATGCTTTTTATATTTTTATTTCATTTTAGAGCAAGCTTTAATATTTCCCATATTCGAACGTGTGATAGTACATATATCACACCCCCGAATTATATGTAGAAGTTAAGAGATATTATTGTCAGTATTCGATTTATTATTATTTCATTTATATATTTTGCCATTTATATTGGTAAGCTGGAAGATATCCACATATATAGGTATGAGTAATTTGTTTTGCACGAGTGGGAAAACATTGCTTTAATAACTCTGGTAATTTGAATGAGTCATATGGCTACTCCAGTGGTTGTTGTGATGTACTTGTGTCGGGAAATTCATGAGTCATGTATATATCCCAGCCTGATGAGATGAGCTTGTTGTTGTACCAGGGAAATTCGATGATTCATGGAATATACCCCAGAGTTTGTTATTGTCTTGGGAGGAAGAAGTAGTTCAGGGCTTGGTCTTGACTAGAGATCACTCATGATAGGCTGGCAAGCACCAATCCAGACGTATCATCTGAGAGGAGGGGGATGTTGATGTCTATAAAGGTTGATCATACGGCGGCAACCTGGGACATTGTAAGGGTGATTGTAGAGGTGATTGTAAAGGAACGAGAAAGAAGATAACTACAACCAGTAACACTGTATGAAGGAACGACAACTGACACACTGTACGGGAAGGAAGTGGTGCTGATACACGGTACTGGAGTGACACGGCTGCAATGGACTGGACTTTAAACGTTCGTGGAGCGTAGTCTTGTTATGTTCGTGGAAAGTGGATGATTGTGGAGAGTGCTTGCGCATTAAGTATGGTAGCACTTGTGGCGGCCTAGCATTATATGTTGGTGAAAGCTATCTCAGACTTTCCATAAATTTATGTTGAGGATCGACAGACGTGTGTATATATCTTTACAACAAGTGTTAAAAGATCTCCACGCCCTGAACGCGTTAGATGTCAAAATGGTATTTAGCACTTAAAACACAATGCTATTTATTAGGACAATCTGCCTGCGGTTTCTACTGAAGCGATTAACGTAATTCTTTCTTTTTAACTGCAGATTTTTGCATATAGATATATGCATTATCACAACTCATTTTGACTGATTAATTTTATGTTCGATAAATTGTCGTTTTAATATTATCATTGATCACATCGTACATGTTTACTTCGAGGACAAGCAAAGAGGTTGCGCTCATTCGTTAAGTGTTTAATTCAAAACGTTATTAAATTTCGCTTTGGAAAAATCAAATGATCATAAATATGTCTTTCAATAAAATGTATGACGCGATGTTACCTTGCAACCGTGGTTGCTGTGATGTGAAGTATTGAAGGATGGCCATGACATGTGTGCAGATCCCGTTGTACAGATCCATGGCCTGAGCAGTACTGTTGCAAGGTAACATCGCGTCACACTGTGTTGTTTTTTACATGACTTTATTTCGTTACCCAAATTTTCGGATGACCCCAAGCTCAAATACATATTTGTGTCCAAACAGGATCACTTGATATAATAAGGTCGTCTCACCACGCCATGTTCGCATCCAACAATCTGTGCAGATATATAGCAGAAGCATCACGTTTTATGAAATTATCGGGGAGAAATTTCGCAAAATGCTTAGCTTTTTAGATACCCATTGCTTAAGGCATTCCAGGAATGGATTCAGATTATTTGCATTTCTAAAAGGTGCAGAATTGAGGAAAAAGTGACTATAAAACTGTTTCAGAGACGGTTGGAAATCTATAAATTATTAAAGGCTATGCGAAATAAGTGAAATAATTTGGAAATATACAAGCTTGATATTTAGATACTACCAACAACATTTATAATACTCAAAGGCCTGACATAATAACTGAGGCCCAATGTTCCACCTACGAATTAAATCGATATAATAATTGCACAACAAATATGAATATATTTTTTTTAAATAATTCGTATACCTATACTAAAAATAACGTTTAATTCTATGTTTCTGGTGTAATACATCGTTTTGTTTCCAGGCTGTAGCCTATATAAGAGAAATTCCAGAGTTCAAAACAAACACACACACACACACACACCACCCTGCATCTGACCATCCTTAAAAAAAAACTGAAATCTAAAACGATACCGGTACACTGAGTGTTTGTGAGATAAGTATTTTTTTCTGTTGGTTATTGGTAGAGCGCTGAATATATACGTCAAAATAATGTCCTATTTCAAAAAAAAGTTGAAGCTGAAATGTGATGTTTGTAGCTCAGGTAGTATTTAATGATGAACAGCTAAGAGCTTTGTTAACATAAATTACAATATTTCCCAGTGTGAAGGCGTTCGCTTCTTGTACGTAGAACGTTTTCACACAACTTACTACCCGAAGCAACCAGTGCAGCGATGTATTTGGAATTGTTTCTTGCACATTACGCACTCAGAATACGTCCTCAAGCTGCAGTGAAGTGATGTGTACATTTGAAGTGCACTCAACCACATCTTACAAATTACGCATGCAGAATACGTCCTGAAGCAGCAGTGTAGCAATGGGTACAGCTGCAGTGCAGTGATGCATTTAGAATCTTGCACATCACGCATATACTGCCTGAAGTATGGTACGACGGGTGGTATAAGCCGAGGGGCAAAGGAAGCTTCTACCCACCTCACAAACATTGCACTTTACTTCATGTTAATCCCAAAGACAAATCATTCGCTAAACTTAAAAATAAAATTTAAAAAAATATTTTACGAACTGTGGACATTCACTCCTACCTTGCGTAAGGATACTTGTACCTATCTTCCAAACACCCTGTATAGTTATCTCACTTTCTCAGATTCAAAATTATTCGATTACAAAAAAAAAAAAAACGCACTAAATTAAACTTTGACCTTGTGCTTTGTTAATGGTCATTGCAAAAGCAAGGCGTATCGGAAACTGTCTCTTTTTAAACTTGAAAGGCAGGTTACAGTCAGCAGACACCAAATCGATCCTAGGTAGATAAATTACCTGATTCTTGGAAGTACATGTAATGACTTCTAATTTTATATTTATGTCATACACTTTTCTATTACACGCACTCCCGTGTGTTAAACCAAAGGCCACGTGCACATTTTCATAAGCATTACAATTGCACAAACTTTCAATTTTAATACATGCGGAGGCATTCCAGACGACATACTGGATTGTAGGAATTCTATGGGTATGCTGTTTACGAAATCTGTGTCATCATCATCATCATCATCTGACAACACGAAGTGTCGACACTCTTGCATTCCTTAAAGCTTCCTATGATTACGTGAAAGAACGTCTTCATTATTTATGCTGTTACAATCATCACTGAAGGGACTTAAAACTGCTCTGCTATAGTAAGTTGAAGAATTAAAGTCCATAAAAATGCCGCAAACGTGACTTACCAACGAATCGTTGCTTATGAAGCCATTGGGACTCTTATTATGTAATTTCGCATTTCACTTTTAATTTCATTATTTCCTGACTGTAGTAGCCATGGCGCGAATTCTTTACCGGAAAGTCTTTGCACGCATGTTTGTTTTCAAGTGCAGTACTTTAATTTTTGGCCATACGTGAACATTCTGGATACATGCCTCAATTATCTGACCTTTTCCACCTTTATATACCACGGGAAGAACTTGGCGAAAATCTCCCCCAAATATGACAATTTTGACACCCATTTGTTTTCACACCTCATAATGCCCTTTGGTAGGCAATCAATGCAATATACTGCTAATGCAGGAATCATCGAATCTTCATCAATAATTACGACCGATTTTCGCAGAACGTCTGCTTCTGTTTCCGAGCTGTTCTATTTACTATAATTATGAAAGTGAAAATCTGTTACTGGAACGTGCAAACCAAACTTATTGCGAATTGACTTACAATAACAAGATCTGAACAGACAACGTTCACAGAGCCCTCTATCGGGATGGCATACAAAGATCAACGGAGACAACTTTCATAGAGCCATCTACCGGCGAATACAGTTAAATGCAACCACCTAAGCATCGCATTACTCGAATGAATTACTTATTTTACCCAAATAAAAAATTCCACGTAATAAATAATATTTTTATAATAATCCTGAGATTGAGACCTTTCTTTTGATGTATGTGTGTTAGTATTGCAGTTTTCTCACTATACTGTGTTAGACGTTAAAACATGCATTGATTACTTCCCACCAGTTTACTCTAGATGACCGGGCGAGTTGGCCATGCGGTTAGAGGCGCGCGGCTGTGAGCTTGCATCCGGTGGATGGTGGGTTCGAATCCCACTGTCGGCAGCCCTGAAGATGGTTTTCCGTGGTTTCCCATTTTCACACCACGCAAATGCTAGGGCTTTACCTTAATTAAGGCCACGGCCGCTTCCTTCAAACTCCTAGGCCTTTTCTATCCCATCGTCGCCATAAGACCTATCTGTGTCGGTGCGACGTTAAGTTCCTAGCAAAAAAAATGACTCTGGATGAACTTATGAATTATAAATTACAATGTTGGCAGCTATTCCCATTTTAAGAAGTGGATGGTGGCTTAACGTCGTACTAACTAAGAGAGGTTTTCGGCGACGACAGTACCAGAAAGGTCTAGGACTGTGTAGGAAGCAGCCCCAGTATTTACCTGGTGTGAAAATAGGAAACCAAAGAAAACCATATTCAGGGATTTGAACCCATCATATATCGAATTCAAGCTTATAGCTATGTGGACCGTACCACACAGCCAACTCGCTCGGTATAACTAATTTTTCTGATACCCCTTATCACGACATTTTTCGTGCACTCTGAACAGTGGGAAGATACAGGAGTAGGCTCAAATCGTGGCTAGTTCAATAAAAGTCTCGCCTGCCATGTAAAGATAAAAAACACTTTTCGCTTTGCGAAAATCAAATGATCATAAAAACATGTCTGCCGGTCATGGACATCATCAACGGCTGCTAATTTCAGATGGCAACTAACCGTAAGACATAGCCTGCACGGTTGCTAGGTAACACTGTCTGACCAAACCTTACATCAAAGCCTGCACGGTTGCTATGGTTACACTTCCGTCACACATTTTGTCGCGTCACATTATGTTACACAAATATTTTCGGATGACTCCCAGCCATACGAATATTTATATTTAAAAAAAAAAAAAACATGAACATGCTGTACTCACCTTGACGAGTTCTTTGAGGCGTTCACGATTGTAGACGTTGCCCAATTCAACTCCCAGGAGCCTATCGAGGAGCTTGCTGATAGGATACGCCAGTGGGAAAGTGATGAGCATCACCAGCTTGGTGATACAAATGGTCCTGGCGCCCACAGCCAGACCGTGGCGGGAGCAGATTGCTTGAGGTGTAATTTCTCCGAATATAACGATAGCCATGGTGGATCCAATGACAGCTACGAGGCCAGAAGTGAGATCGTCCATGAGTATAGTGAGGGAAGAGTTGACGAGCACGTTGCCCAACAGAATACTACACAGCAAGTAGTTGCCCATCTTTCGCACAGGCATGATCACCTGTGCATACCGCCTCTCTTGTTCAGAGCCTGTGTTGGCCACAATCTTCAAGTCCGTTTGATCCAGGGACATGAGGCCTAGGTTAAGTCCAGAGAAAAGCGCCGAAAACATCAGGCACACTATGATGATGATTATGGACAACCAAATGGGCAACAGCTTCACGTACGAGCGGATACCCAACCACGGCTCACTGCCCTGATGTTCCCACGGAGTCGTTGTGAAGTTGTTATTCTCTCGAACACAGAAATAGTACATAGTGCCAGGTTCACCACCTTTCGGAACTTCGAAGTTCACAAGGGCTGAATACTCCGTCACGCTGTTTGGATCAACCTATAACAAAGGAAATAAAAACAATGTAAAAGGAATTATTAACAGAAAGATGGTAGTATAGCAAACAAGGACTGCAGGGAGAAACCACTAGCTTTTAGGGAAGTTACGCTGTTTGAATTAAATTGTGACAAGAGAAACATTGTGGATTCTACGGGTAAGTCACTGGTTTCTAGGGAACAAATGCTGGTGATTATTGTTTTAAGATTAAGTACAACTGGGCAACCATTCTCTCTTAGCACTTTTCCTTCGAAAAATTAAAGTTTCGGCAAAACAAGGGAAGGACCATGAAGGGCATGAAAATGAAAGAATCCCCAGGCCTCACAAACCCAATACCGTCGGGGTCGGAAAAGAACAAGAGTTGCCGGGCTGAGTGCCTCAGACGGTTAAGGCGCCCGCTTTCCGAGCTCAAGTTGGCAGGTTTAATGTTGGCTCAGTCCGGTGGAATTTGAAGGTGCTCAAATACATCAGCCCTGTGTCGGTAGATCTACCAGCACGTAAGAGAATTCCTGCAAGACTAAATTCCGGCACCTTACGTTTCCGAAAACAGCAAAAGTAGTTAGTGTGATGTGCAACCATTATTATTATTATTATTATTATTATTATTATTATTATTATTATTATTATTATTAATAATAATAATAATAATAATAATAATAATAATGCCGGACGGAGTGGCTCAGAAGCAAGCCTAGCAGTGTAGGGGTAGTCTGCCTGCCTCTGACCTGGAGACCCTGCGTTCGATTCCCGGCCAGATCAGGGATTTTTACTTGATTCTGAGGGCGGGTTAGAGATCCACTCAGCCTACCTGATTACAATTCTGACGGTGAGATAGCGACCCCGGACTAGAAAGCAAAGAATAACGGCCGAGAGAACTCGTCATGCTGACCACACGGCACTTCATACTCTGTAGGCTTCCGTTTTCCTTAACAGGGGAGATATCACAACCAGACAGTTCTTTTAATTTAGTTTTAGTCAATAGAATACCTAGTTAGGATGTTAGTGTAGGCTGTAGTTAAGGTAGCATCTTACATGTGGTGCTGGATATCCGCGCATGTGTGGGATGCTACAGAGTAGATTTAATAGTGTAAATTTAGACATAGGGGGAAGTAGTGGCTTGTTATCTTTATTACCTAACCGATGGTATGCACTATGGTGGAAATAAAGATACGTATGTAGGCTTTCGGGCTGAGTAGCGGTCGCTTGGTAGGCCAAGGTCCTTCAGGGCTGTTGCGCCACGGGGTGAGTGGCTAAGATGGTTGAGGCGCTGGCGTTCTGACCCCAAATTGGCAGGTTCGATCCTGGCTCAGTTCAGTGGCATTTGAAGGTGCTCAAATACGTCAACCTTGTGTCGGTAGATTTAATGGCATGTAAAAGAACTTCCCTGGGACAAAATTCCGGCACCTCGGCGTCTCCGAAAGCCGTCTAGAAAGCAGTTAGTGGAACTTAAAAACAATATTATTATTACTGTATTAAAACAAGAGTTGATCAAGGGAGGCCAGATAGGAAAGATTAAGGTGAGGAGACTGGCACAAGTGGAAGCAATGCCAGACTCAGTTACGGGTCCTGTGATAAACAACCCACGCTCCCAAGTTGAGTCACAGGGTCCCCTTTTAGTCGTCTCTTACGACAGACAGGGGATACGTGGTTGTATAATACAGCCCCACTCACAGGGGAATTCTAGGGAAGTAATATCGTCACCGAGTCGGCAATATCTGCACAGTACAAATGCAGGACATTCTTTCAGAATATGCCAGACATTTTTACACACGACACATTATTCAGGCTATTTATTATAATTCAACTTTGTTCGGCTCGTTGAATGGCCAGCTTAGTGTCCTTCGGGTCACAGGGCTCTAGCTGAGAGGCTGAGTGATTGTTACATACATTACACTAACCACCATAGACACACGCAATAATGAATATATCTCTCCACATAGTGTCGGCGTCAGCAAGGGCATTCGGCCGTAAAACTACGCTCAGTCCGTATTAATGCCGACCCCATACAATTGGGAGAAAAGCCAGGAGAGGGGAAGTTATAATTTTACAATATTTAACTGAGACGAGCAATCCAGAGAATTGTAAAATTGATGATGATATTCTGTTTTACAGGCCAATATTCCCTGAACTTTGTCTTCTTGAATCTTTCCCTAATTTACTTAGGACGGTAACGGATGGCAATTTGGCCCAGTTTATGGCCGGACGCCCTTCTTGACGCCAACCCAATGTGGAGGGATGTATTCACTATCGTGGTTTCTCTGGTGGTTGGTAGTGCACTGTGTCGTATGTATATGAAAAGATACGCATTAAGATGAACACCAACACCCAGTCCCCGAGCCAGATGAATTAACCACAGACCTGACAATCTTTGGAATGGGGAATCAGTAATCAGGGTTACAGCAGAATATAGGGAAGCATCGACACGAACGCCTCCAATTTTCACTTTTAAAATATACCCAACCTAAAAGGAATGTATATATTTAAATGCCTGTTTAGTTATTCTGATGTAAATATAGTAATGTAGCACGCCACCTCTTAACTGGTTCAATTATTCTAGTGTACATATCGTATTGTAGCATCCTTCGCCACTTGTAACTACTTGAATCTTTTCTTGAAACATACAGCACCATCCAATGTCATCTTCAATTTCTCAATGAGGAGTGATGGCAATGTATTTGTACTTAGTGAGGATCTAAACTCAATTTTATTTTTTCTTACAATGCTAAATTTATTTCTGTTTGTGCATTACTATGTGGCACTATTAAAACAACATACGTAACCTTGCTGAGAGTGTTAAAACTTAATTTGACCACTTTCATTCTGCAGTTTACTCCAAGCAACATCAATCCTAGTACAATTTAATATGTCATCAGATAAAATGTCACGCTGGTAAGATGCAAATTCTGATTCAATTTTATCATGTTCTGAATCTGCTACAATTTTGAGAAATCTATTGATCAAATATTGCATATATGAAAAAAGAAGCACTTTGTCCCAGATTTACATTAGCAACCTGTGCATGTTTCACAAATTCATCACCAAGAACAAATTTTGTCACAATGTAATCAGAAGCTGCAATGTACAGCTCTCTAGCAGAGGAATTACTTGCTTATTATTATCACTTAATTATTCTTTCAAGTACCGTAAGTCATACACTTAGCACCAACCATCAACTCCTCATCTTCTTTCTGGTGCTTCCTTTTCTTAAATTTCACCTCAGTAACTGAATCAACTCCTCCATGTACACAAGATGGTTTAATAAAATTTATAAGCAAGTCTCTTAAAAGACCATTAAGTTTACTTCTCAACACCGATATAAGAGGAGCATACTGTTGTAAAGACAAAATATTTATATCATTAAAAATGAGCATTACACTCTGCAGAAAGTAACAGTATAACTTTTTCCTGGGATCAAGAAAGAAAGCCCTCACTGTTTCAAATTGGCCTGTGAACACTTACTGTTTTCTTTCTTTTTCTATTTTTTTTTTTCTTTTTGTGGTCCACTGCAAAACATTAGCATTAGGGCCTCCCACTGATCCACAATCCTAGTGATACATTCAAGGAGAGAATGCCAACGAGTACTTATATATTTCAAAAACCTGTTAGGTTTAGAACCACGTATCTCTTGATATACTTTTGAACATTTATCAAGATAATAGAAGAGTTGGCCCAGGAAATGTCCAATTTTGACTGGCAAATAAGCATTAGATTTTTGAACAGCTAAACGGATCTGATGACATGGACATATATGTACAAAACAGAAGACTGTTTGTCTCTGATGTATTTGACAAAGCGGTTTTTTTTTTTTTTTTTTTTTACATGTTGCTTTACGTCACACCGACTCAAATAGGTCTTATGGCAACGATTGGATAGAAAAAATCTAGGAGTGGGAAGGAAGCGACCGTGACCTTAAAGGTACAGCCCCAGCATTTGCCTGGTGTGAAAATGGGAAACCACGCAAACACATCATTAGGGCTGCCGACAGTGGGGTTAGAACCCACTATCTTCCGCATGCAAGCTCACAGCTTCGCGCCCCTAACCGCACAGCCAACTCGCCCAGTTGACAAAGCTTTTATTACTGCCAATCATTGCGTTTCCATTGTCAGAAGCAACAGCTTGTAATCTCACTAGATAACAATAACAATAATAATAATAATAATAATAATAATAATAATAATAATAATAATAATAATAATAATAATAATAATAAATAACGATTACAATATGATTAAAATAATCAAATATGAATAAAATAATCACCTCACGCTTGGGCGTCAATAGTAATCTAATTAATATACGTATGAACAAATAACTGAAATAAATTAATAAAATAATTAATAGAAATGTCCGTAGTATGGGCGCCAGAGTTCACCAGAATGGATCCTTCGAATTTTAATAAAGCATGATAATTCTCTCTCCCAGGGCGTGTACATAAAGCTGCGTACAGGTACATCTGTTTCAGGCCTTACCTAACCTTCTGAAAACGACTAAATAGGTAGGAACTGTACCTAGGTTCGTCAATAACTCCACTGATTCCAAAATAACTAACTATATTTTAAATCACATCCGTGCCTGAGCACCTCATCAACAAACCAAAACATACATAAAATGAACTCATAAAATACTGCTGGAAGGCTCCATATTTACAACAACAACAACAACAACAAAAACACAGTGGGTCGTCGCCATAAGACCTATCTGTCTCGGTGTGACGTAAAGCCAATAGAAAAAACAAAAACAAAAACAGTGTGAAACCAAAAGCGAGGAACAAGCTACCATTTGCAGTCAGCCCGATGAAAGTTCATTACAAAGCATATAATTATATATGTGGATATATACCCTTCACTGTCTCTGTGTACCAACACAGCTTGCATATTCCCATTATTGGCACTTGTTATACCACACAGATACTGTACCTTTATAATACTGTGTTCACTGACTCTAAATCCTTGGTTTAAAGATACATTCACTCGAGCAACACACGCTTGCTGTTCCAGAATATAAATTATGGTAAGTCTGAGACACAATAGCCCATAGCTTTCACCAACATATAATACCAAGCCGCCACAAGTGATACAATAGCAAGTGCCTAAGCACTCCACAGTTGTAGGTTAGTACCACACTTCACATTCCACAAACATTATAAGATCACGTTCCACCAAAGTTACATCTCCTCTCCCTATCAAAGTTTGAAGTCGCGTCCTCCACTTCACACATGCCTATATAGACCTCAGCTTCCCTCGACTCTTTCATGATACGTCTAGATTGATATTGGTCATCCAATCACGAGTGGAAGATCCTCTTGTCATTCCAAGACCACGCCCCGAACCTCTTCCGGGTCCCAATACAAAAACAACCAGGCCACGTCATCGAACTCTGGGCTGCCCGTATGACTCACCGAAACGTTCCGAGTTGTAAACAGCACTGTTTTCCCATCCGCTTGTAAAAAAACAAATTACTCATAACCTACCACATATGGAGACCTTCCAGCTTATAATATTAATATAAATATACAAATGAAATAATAATAATAATAATAATACGAATAATGATAATATGTATGGTATGATATATGTACTATCACAAGCTATACAATTTCTCCGAGGAATATTTAACATCGGAAACTGATTGTCAACAAGCAAAAAAGTACCTGCACCTGTATTGTCAGCATTCTCTTATAATGAAATGAAATGGCGTATGGCTTTTAGTGCCGGGAGTGTCCGAGGACAAGTTCGGCTCGCCAGATTCACGTCTTTTGATTTCACTCCCGTATGCGACCTGCGTGTCGTGATGAGGATGAAAATGATGAAGAAGACACGTACATCCAGCCCCCGTGCCAGCGAAATTAACCAATTAAGGTTAAAATTCCCGACCCTGCCGGGAATCGAACCCGAGAATCCTGTGACCAAAGGACAGCACGCTAACCATTTAGCCATGGAGCCGGACGATAACAGTAGAGTGCACACCTGACCCGGTTCTGTATTACAAAACGAAACTACCAGAGGATAAAGCATGACATCATTGGCATCATTACAAGTGAATGTTTCGCAAATATCGAACTCTGTATCATGTACTAGTGCAGAAGTTTTCGTTCTGCCACAGCCCTACTTTTGCACAGTTTTTGAATCCGGAAACATTGCTTTGAACAAATTCCTTGCATGGTCAGAAACTGCAATTGGAACATGATGTTCTTCAAGGAACGATGTAAACAGCAACTCTGCATTTGTAACACTATTTTCCCCACTACTGACCAAGAAATCTGTTATTGGTTTATTAGTCTCATTTTTCCCATGTGACGTGTATTTCACAGACTCAATGTGCCTCCTATAATCATCTCTACTCCCGTGGGCCACAGAAAAATCAAAACAACACACGCTACAGAACACGTGGTTAACACTAATTTTCGAGGTTATTAAACATGGGCACATTCTTCTGGATATTTATCGCGATACCTTTGAAGCACAGTATTGTTTTTATGTCCTGTTGTGGGAATCACATGCCCGCTTCATTTCTGCAGAAGTTAAACAGTCCTTAACCACAAACTAATTGGAATAAGAAAGTCAGAACAAGAACCATGCGTGATCACTGACTGAATGAGTATGGCGCAATAATGCGAAACAGCAAAAGGCAAAAACGAAGATGACCAGATCGAGGTATGATGGGAATGCGAACATGCGCTTTACGCACCGTGATGTCACAATGTCACCCGGCGGTTCATTTAGGATTAAACATTTGTAATTTTTCATGCGTAAAGTAAACAATATATTGATTTTCCGTAATAAATATGCCCTTAACCGTAATATTATCATGAAATTCGTACAAATAACGGGAAATCCGCAATGGTTGGCAGGTCTGTAACCATACATAGTAGATATCCCCGGCCCCGCCATAAATCGAATCTGGGGCCCTCTAAACCGAAAGTCAGTACGCCTGACCATTCAGCCAAGGAACCGGACTGCCTGAACTTTCTTGTCTGTAGAAGAACATTTAGGGCGAAAAACACATCAATGTAGTTGTGATACAGCACGAGATCTGCTTTAAAAAAATGTTTTTCGCTACCGGATGTCTTCCAAGTTCACTAGCAGCGTTAAAGTCAACAGCAACAAAAGTCACATTCGTTATATTCTCTATTTCGAGTTTCACTTTCACCACTGTCAATTTTAGACATTTTAGACATTTGAAGATATTACAAGATATCTGAAAACTAGTAGGTAATACGGGAAGAACACAGCAAGTTGCATCTCCTTCATTAGACCACGACCACACACAGTGCAAATCAGCGAGTATCTGATACAATACTGAAATGTGAATCTTGAACGAAGCTGAGATGATGGTTAAATCACCGAGCGGGAATCCCCACCATGCTGCGTACTGATCGTTCACTGTATCTTTGGCCGCGAGGAAAAGGGAACAGTTGGTGACGACCACACCGCTTTTCCTGGCGACAGCGTGGTACTACCCAGACGGAAAACACAGTCCGAGTGTTCACAAGCAACACACAGTATGCCTGACCAAACTCCAACACGATGCTTTCCGAACCGAACGTTTTCGAATACATTACTAAGTTTACCCCAATAAAGGACTTCATGACATAAATAATAGTTTTCTAGTAATCTTGAGATGGAGACCTTTCTTTTGATGGACTGTATAGGTGTTAGTATTGCAGTTTTCTCACAATATTGTGTTAGACGTTAAAAAATGCATTGATTACTTCCCACCAGTTTACTCTGGATGAACTTGTGAATTACAATGTTGACAGCTATCCCCATTTTAAGAAGAGGATGGTGGCTTAACGTCGCACTAACTCAGAGAAGTTTTCGGCGACGATAGTACAAGAAAGGTCTAGGACTGTGTAGGAAGCAGCCGAAGCCTTAATTAAGAGACAGCCAGAGTATTTACCAGGTGTGAAAATAGGAAACCCTATCCAGGGGTTTGAACCCATCATATATCGAATGCAAGCTTATAGCTATGTGGACCGTACCACACAGCCAACTCGCTCGGTATAACAACCTTTAAATTTTCTTATATCCCTTATCACAATCGTGGTTACCTCAGGACATTTTTCGTGCACTCTGAACTGTGGGAAGATACAGGAGTAGGCTCAAATCGTGGTTAGTTCAATAAACGTCTCGCCTGCTATGTAAAGATAAAAAAACACTTTTCCCTTTGCGAAAATCAAATGATCATAAACATGTCTCCCAGTTATGGACATCAACAACGGCTGCTAATTTCAGATGGCAACTAACCATAAGACATTGCCAGTGTTGCCAACTTATATTTTCAAGATCCGCTAAATACTACAAAAATCCGCTAAAATTCCGCCAAGAAATCCGATCTCAAATAATGAGCAATAATAATAATAATAATAATAATAATAATAATAATAATAATAATAATAATAATAATAATAATAATAATAATAATAATAAATGTCTGCATTCACCTGATCTGTAAGTTTCACTGGGATCAACCCCCTGCCTGCGAGCTGGTGAGCTAAAACTTGTAGGCGTTTTACTTCCGGGTACAAACTAAGTGAATCCCCTACCTCAAGGGCCACACACAAAACAGGCCAGTTCATTAAACGGTCTTCCTTCATAGCATAAATATAAATGCTACTCTCTCACAGTTCCATTATCTGTCGTCATTCGTCAACTAAGAGATAAGTACCCTTTCCCCATGCATTACAAATTTATGATACCATGATCTCATAACATCAAATCCAAATAACATGTTTTCCTAATGTTACTGCTAGCTCCTGATAAGAAATACGGAATAGCTTGGAGAAAGACTGGAGTACAAATTTAAAAAAAAACTAAAATGGATAAAACACTAAATTCCGCTATAATAAATCTAGAATTCCGCCAAAAAATCCGCTGTCCGCTAAATGGTATATTTCTCCGCCGACAATCTTCTAATTCCGCCAAATTTAGCGAAAAATCCGCTAAGTTGGCAACACTGCATTGCCTGCACGGTTAAAGTCACGCAAACGCAAGCAAATAGGCTGCCTCACTCTTCCCGCACGAGATGGTATGACCAAAAATCCCAGCAACTATATAACAGCAGTGCCAGTCGAACGAAGCTTCACGTCATGGCCCGGATTTAAAAAAAAAAAAACATGATATGGGCTTTTGGGCTTATGCCGCGCCAAGAAAGCACGGTGAAACTCTACGTTAGGCAGACAGAGTAATGCTATTTCAATGCTAGAAATAAAATTGAAATTCGCGCCGAATGCGCAAACAAACGATAAAAGGCAAGACTTGTGCGGAAAATGCCGGATTAATAACAACCCCAGCTACAGCGAGATCAGAAATAAGGAACTAATTATTATTCTGAAGTTAAGAGAGCTGAACCCAAATTCACAACAGGACAAACATAATGTTATTCGTTTTATGTCCCGCGAATTACTTTTGTCATTTTCGGAGACGCCAACGTGCAAGAATGTTGTCCCACGGGAGGTCATTTATATGCCAATAAGTCTACTGACACGAAGTTGAGCGGACTGAGCCAAGATCGAACCCAACACTTCAGGATCAGAAATCTTTACCATATGACCATGATTCTGCTTCTGTTTTTTCATGATGTCTGTTAGGTCATCAGCCCAGATGCTGGTTGGATCCTCAAATAGCACCACCAAAGGTTATGCAGTTATAGGGAAACTGCAAAAACCAATGGCAGAGCCCAGATGAGGCATACTAGGCAAGATGAGGAGTGAGGTAGTTTGCCATTGCTTTCCTCACTGGGCCAGAATGTGCCACTACAGCACGACTGACCCTATGAGCAACACCTTTCATAACACTCAAGACACTATTTGTGCTCTGAATGTCATTACTCAGCACCACCCGTACCCCAGCAACTTCCATATTGTCACAGCAATGGATGAGACTGGGACTTCAGTGGAAGCTACACTTTGCCCTGCCCTGTGCCAAGAGATGGATAAAAAAGTACTGCATCCACCAAGAAATGGCAACAGGCAGTTTTTCATGATAAGACTTGATTATATATTACGTAAATAATTACAATCAGGCTGCATTCTCTAACGTCTGGGGGCTGATAGTTATATTGCCTTTTTCCCTAAAAGAACAATTACCACCACTGTAACAGACCAACAAACATTATTTTACAAAAAAGATAACGTAAATGTTTACTATCTATTCAGATGTTTAATGACGGAGTCGCCAGATGTGTAAATGATATAGCCGAATTGCCCCCCTAGAAACATTTAACATTAAACAATACATAAACTATTACCCATTAAATATGTACTATTAAAAAGGATATAAACAATACAATGACTAATTACGAAGTAAATATTAGTAATTCAATAAGGAGAACTCAAAGAACAATTGAACAGTACATAAAAATAAGACACCCTGGATGTATAAATGTAATATGAATCAATGCGTTACAAGTTACCGTTTTAAAAGCTTGGCTGTGGAGCACCTTTGCATTACGTAAGTCGAGGAGCACGGAATCACTCACGCAAAATTCTCCCAAAGGATAATACTCCAGGCGACGGAAGTTAATGGAATGAGCGCTTGAGAACGGCGTTTCTAATGAGTTAATTGAAGCTAGCGGGAAGACAAACATGGGTGGGGCAAGTTTATAGAGACATTCTGCTCTCTGCTAATACAGTACCTCATAACATCGTTCTGCGTTCCAGGCAGAACAACAAATTTTCATCCTATCTGCAAAATCATAGTGAACGAAAGGAGCACGGATCCAGGATTGGAACTAGACGGAAACTTAATTTTTCAACTCCTCCTCAATCAGTTTCATCATAAGAACAAGAGCTGCCTCAGAGGATCAGTGGTAGAGTGGCGACTGATAGTCTTGAAAGCGCAGATTCGATCCGGGCAAAGATGGTCAAATTTGTAAGGGCAGTAAAAAATCTTAGCATTTCATGTCATTGTTGTTGGCATGTTAAAATTTATCTCATTGGTACACTCAGTGATGGTGGTAGCGTCACTCGACAAAATTTAATTAACTTCGCCAAAAGAACCCTCCACTAGAATTCCGCTTTTGTTACAAGCGAGCAGAACAACTGGAATGACACAATTGGTAGGCAGGCTGCCTATATGGCATCTCTTAAGAAGGTTTCTAACCCGGTAGATGAGGTATTATTATTATTATTATTATTATTATTATTATTATTATTATTATTATTGGGGAAGTGAACAGCTAAGGTGCTGGCTTCCCATCCGGAAGGCCGAGGTTCGAATCCCGGTCGATCATGGATTCATATTTTCAATCTAAAAAATCACGTGGTGTCAGGAAGGGCACGCAACCTTAAAACCACGGCCAAAAACTAAAATGAACTGGACGACTCAGCTACCGCAGAAATAACTTGGCTGAGCTGAAAGATTATTATTATTATTATTATTATTATTATTATTATTATTATTATTATTATTATTATTATTATTATTATTATTACGGTATGTGCCAAAATATATAGTACTCATTTTCGCGCAGTGCACATGCGCACGCCTGAGCGTCTGCTTGTTGTTACATCGCCATGATGAATTGTTAGTTGTGTAAAGAACGTTGTGCTCTGTGATTGGAAGTGACAATGGGTCTCGCGACGGAGGAAAAATTGTTTATAGTGCAGTATTATTTTCGCTCTTACGGAAACGGTTATCAATGTGGGCCGAGTTTAAAGTTAGTGGCGGAACAATATCGTGAACACTTCAATAAGCCAGCACCTAGTAACACAGTTATGCTATCTACTGTTAAAAAATTTCGTCGTACGGGTAGTGTATTGTGTCAACGCAAGGGAAGGTCTGGTAGGCCAGTAACTGTGTCCACAAATGAAAATCATGGACGTGTCCTCTAACAGGTGTTGCAGTCTCCAAAGCGAAGTCTTCGGCGAACAGCCCTGAAATTAAACATGAGCCCTACACTACTTCGACGATTGTTTAAAGACATAGGTGGATTTCCGTACCGAATACAGGTTGGGCAACGACTGACGGAGCACGATAGGCATGTCAGGGTGGAATATTATGCACGACTTTTGGCCATGGTGTACGAGGATCCAGATTTCTTGTTCAACATGTGGTTCTCCGACGAAAGTCACATTCACTTGGACGGTTTTATCAATCGCCAAACAACTCGCTTTCTTGGTTTCGAGAGGCGAGACACTATAGTCCACAAACCGCTACATATTGTGCGTGTGACGATTTGGTGTGCAGTATCAGGAAACGGTGTGCTAGGTCCGTATTTCATAGAGAATGATGATGATCCTCTTACTGTTAACCAGGAATGCTAATAGGAACATGGTAATCAGGCCATTTATTCAGGATGTACGAAGGTTTTGTTGTGCCAGGAACATGCAGATAAATAGACAGTGGTTCCAACAAGACGGCTATGCTGCAAGAAACCTTTCCAGGAAGAGTAATTTCCCGCGGGACTGAGTTTCCCTACCCATCACATTCCCCCGATCTCACACCACCCGATGCTTACGTGTGGGGAATGTTAAAGAACCAAATTTTCAATTGTCCAGATCCACCCAAAACTGTGGCTGCATTACGTCAGAAGATCGTCTCGTTCTTCGGGACTCTGCAGCAACCTATGTTCCAGAATATGTTGGAAAATATGCTTGATCGTTACGAACACTGCCTACAGCGCAATGGAGCACATTTTGAACATTTACACTATCATCTCGAAAAGTAAGGTAATGACAATAAGACTAACAATTTCCAGTACTGTATATTTTGGCGCATACTGTATTATTATTATTATTATTATTATTATTATTATTATTACGGGGTTTCTGTGGTTCACGGAGGGATAAGAAGCGTCCGAGTTGAATGGCTGGACAAGGAATTAACTAGAGCAACATAACACAACAAATTTGGAAATGTTATTTCTTTTCCTTTTTTCTAGTTTAAAATTGAGAGAAAATCAGAATGAGTAACAGACGATACAACAGGTTATTAATGAGCTCGTCAGCTCAAACAATATCAGGGACTTACAAGTCCGAAAATCAGGTACAAAACCTGTGAAAATACCAGGCAGTTAATTTACATAGAAAAGCCGTACTGCTCTTGACAGGTACACTATTTTACAAGAGCACGATTTGCTACCAAAAGATACACTACTCAGGAGTCTGAGCTCCAAATACCATAATTTAGCCTCGCAAAGGCATAAGTTTCTTATGGCGCACTAAAATTCCACCTGACAACCTATCGGTTGGCCTCACGTTGAAGTATTCATACACAGTTGCCCTGATGTGGGCTTATCTCTTGCTCAACAGTTACATAGGGAACTAACACAAGGAAGACTATACACTCAGAAATAAACAGGGGCATAATTGCCCATACTACGTGGCCTTAATGGTAAAACAACAGGTTGCGCATAACCGGCCATAAACAAAAAGCAAAGAGGCGAAACACCAGCACTCCTTATAGAAATTGGTAAAACCCTAAATGGGCTACCGGCCCGAAGATACAGAGGCTAATCCTATACTACACGGGGGGTGACTAAAGGAGAAACCTTAATGCTAAGATAAGATTTAAGAAATGTAGAGGTTGAAAGCTTTAGTCACCAATGCACGATTGAATGGGAAACAACAGAGGGTCATCACTAGTTCCCTTACATTACAATCCCTATTTCCCAGTAGCGAATAGAACCAGAGTCCTCAGACTTGCCGAAAATTCTGCATTGAAACCACCAAATTACATTAAAAGAAAAGAGGTTGAAACCTTCCCCTCAAACTGTGCGCAGGAGTTATCACATGTCTAGGTAAATTCTGCCATTACCTTGTGCCGCAGGTCTTTCTCACGCAGGCCTCGCCCCTGCCTTCCTTACGTCAAGTCGAACTCCCAAGCACTGGAGCAATTCAGACAAGACGGCCCTAAAGTGCCCTACTTGTATAGTACCCTAAAAGGAAGCTTCCAGAACTCTTTACTGATAGACTGGATTCCTGTACACACCCCCGGTTTTAATTGGCTAGAGAATATATCTCCAAGAATCTGATAGGTTGATTACAATCGAGGAGGAACCAGTTTAAGTGTTAACAACTTCAGTACATTAAAAAAAAACTCAGAAAAGGTTTACAAACTTCAAAGATACAGATTACTCTATCCGGCAGTTCATCTTTAGTCCAGAAGAGGGAGCAACTAAATCGATGATACAGACATTTAACTGTGGAAAATGAAAGTATCTGGGAGTTCACTAGTTCAAGTCTGCTGACATAGATGGCCTTAGATAAGGCGCGCAGTTTAAATAGCCGGCGAAGGTGTAATGGAACAATTATTATTATTATTATTATTATTATTATTATTATTATTATTATTATTATTATTATTATTATTATTATTGTTTCGTATAGGCCAGCTAAGGACCACGACATTCAACTATTGCATTTTGGAATGGGCTTTGATGTTTGCCCAGTAGTTGCGCATCCTCAGGCTGTGTTGCTCCTTCCTCTCCTTTGTCCAAAGGGCGCCAGTCTTCTTTGTTGATAATCTGTCCTGGAACTTCTTATGTTTAAGCATCTTCCTGAGTGCGGTACGATCCTTTAAGATTCCTTCTGTTATTCCCAGTTCCTGTAGATCTTTATTCACTTCCATCAACCATGGTGACTTGGTCTTCCTATTTTGCCAGTAGCTGAGAATCCGGTTGGTCAACCTGGTAGGATGCATCCTGTAGACGTGCCCATAGAATGCTAGGCGTCTCTTCCTTGCTACATTCGTTATTCTTTCACAGTACTTGTAGAGCTCTTGGTTAGGCCGTCTTTTATAACTGTCCCCTTCCTTGACTGGCCCCAGTATCTTCCTCATTTTCTTTCCTGGATTTCAAGTTTTTCCATGAGTCCCTTCCTGTTGAATGTTAGACATTCTGAAGCATATAAGGCTTCAGGGCGGATGACTGTCTGGTAGTGCTTCATCTTAGTATTACGAGAGAGACACTTTTTATTATACGTATTCTTGGTCAGTTGGTAGGCCATTTCAAGCCTGTTAACTCGAGTTGACAAAGCTGTTCCTTCAGAGAGATTGGATTCCAACCATTCTCCCAAGTACTTAAACCTATTGGTTTTCCTGATCTCTCCCTGTTCCAGATGCAACGTACAAGGAGATTCACCGATGTTCGTGATGAATTGTGTTTTTTCGAGAGACACATGTAGCCCAACCTTTGCTGCTTGTTGTCTGAGAACATTTAGTTGTTTCACTGAAGTTTCTATTGAATTAGATATCAGGGCCAGATCATCGGCATACGCCAGACAGTCAACATTGAGCTCATTGCGCTTATGTCCCAAATAAATGCCACTTGGAATCTCCATTCTAGCTAACTCCTTTCGCCACTCTCTTATTACTTTCTCCAAGGCACAGTTAAAGAGAGGGGACAGACCATCTCCCTGTCTCACTCCTGATTTAATTTCAAAACTTTCTGATATGACTCCTCTGAACTTTACTCGTGACCTGGTGTTGCTTAAAGTCTGTTTGATTAGGTTATGGGTCTTCTCATCAAGTCCTAGTTCCTGCAAAATCTTCATAAGAGTAGGTCTGTCTACCGAGTCATACGCCTTTGTAAAGTCGACGAAAATGACAACGTATTTCTTACCGGCCATTTTTGCTTGATGTAATACTGATTGCAGATTGAGTATCTGTTCTGTACAAGAGCGTCCTTTTCTAAATCCTGCCTGGTACTCTCCTAATTGTGGGTCTAGTTGAGGTTCGGCTCTATTTAATAAGGCTTTAGAGAAAATTTTGTATGTGACTGGTACCAATGAGATTCCTCGATAATTATTGATGTCAGTCAAGTCTCCTTTCTTGTGCAAGGGATGAATCAGTGCAGTGGTCCAGTCACTAGGTAATGTTTCGGTCTCCCAGATGTTTTGTAGAATTTCTGTCAGCTTGCTTACAGTCTTGTCTCCAGCCTGCTTCCATAGTTCGGCTACTATCGAATCTTCTCCGGATGCTTTGTTGTTTTTCAGAGACTGGATGATTTGTATTACTTCTTCTTTGGATGGTGGTTGCGAGTTTGGTTGCTTGATGTTGTCTTGGTAAACAAAAAAGGTATCAGGTGATTCACAATTAAGGAGATCCTCGAAGTACTTGGCGAGAAGGTGGCAATTGTCAGTGTCATTATAGGCTATCTTCCCATCTGGTCCACGGAAATGGAGACTGGGTGGACTGTAGTGACTAACGTTCCGTTTAAAGCCTCTGTAAAAGTTTCTGGTATTGTTCTTCTTGAAGTCATCATCCAACTGTGTCAATTGGTCTTTTGTGAATTGCCGTTTCACTTGTCTGATGATATTGGCAGTTATCTTCCGTTGCTCTATGAACTTCTGTTTTCTTGTGTCTTCTGTGAGTTCCACTTTAACCAGGCCATCTGCCTCTGCATTACCGCTTCTTCACATCTAGCTGTCCACCAGGCATGCTTCTTCTGTTTTAGTAATGGCGCAGTCTCTGTTGCTACTTTTACTAGATTTTTCCTCAATTCATCCCAATCTCTGCATTCTATTCTTTCCAATTTCTCTGTAAACTGTTTGCAAGTTGCAAGTTTTTCTAAATCAAACTTAGTAAGTTTAACTGACTTGGTTCTTTTAGTGTTCCTAGGTAGAAATTTCAGCTTTATTTTGGAGAGGTAGTGGTCGGAGTCCAAATTCGCTCCTCTTAACACTCTTACATTCTGGATCTCTCTATGGGCTTTCCTTGCAATGGCAACATGATCTATCTGAAATTCCCCTAAGAGGTTGTTGGGTGACGTCCAGGTCTTCTGTTTCCTTGGTAGTTTCTTAAAGGCCGTTGACTTCATTACCAGGTTGAAAGCTTTGCAGAGTCCCACTAGACGCTCCCCATTTCTATTTGTTCGTAAGTGAGCTGGGTATTCTCCCGCAATGTCTCTAAATTTGCGCTCTTTCCCTAACTGTGCGTTGAAGTCCCCGAGTAGAATGATTGTATGACGCTCTGGGACTTTGCTGATGATGTCCTCTAGTTCTTCCCAAAATTTGTCGGTACTTTCAGGGTTACGTTTATTGTCCTCATTGATAGGTGCGTGAACATTTACTGCAGTGTATATCTTGTTTGTGCACCGGAAGGTTAGAAGGGACACTCGACTATTGGGCGAGTCGAAGTCAATTACCGAGTCCAGTATCTTATGGCTTACAATGAACCCAGTCCCCAGGTGTGGCACATTCTTCATTCTCCTGCGCCCTACCTTTCCCTTAAAAATACGGTACCCCTGCGAATCAAAGGCATTCTCATCTGTATACCTGGTTTCCTGTATTGCTGTGAGTAGTATCTTGTGGTGAGTCAAAGTATCAGTTAAATGCTTCAGTTTGCCTAGCTTAAGTAGTGAGTTGATGTTCAATGTGGCGAAATAGTTATGTTCCTTATATCGGATCTTATTGCTAGTAGTTCCAGGACGCTCCGACTCGTCCTCAAAGCATGTTGGTGTGGGCTCCCCAGAATCCGAAGGCCTACTAACACCGCCAAAGGCGGAGGTGGATTTGATACCACCTGGGGTAGTTACTTCCGTGAGTTTGTCCTCCATGCTTTAGTTGAAAATTGTCTTAGGAGACCAGAGGTTAAACCCCCTGATCGAGATACTACCGAGGTTGTGAGCTCCGGTAGGTTTATTTAGGGACTATGGAGTCCAAAAGCCCCGTGGTGTAGGGGTAGCGTGCCTGCCTGTTACCATGAGGCCCCGTATTCGATTCCCGGCCAGGTCAGGGATGTTTACCTGGACCTGAGGGCTGGTTCGAGATCCACTCAGTCTACGTGATTATAATTGAGGCGCTATCTAACGTTCTCGAAAGCCAAGAATAACAGCCGAGAGAATTCGTCGTGCTGACCACACGACAGCTTCGTGATCTGCAGGCCTCCGGGCTGAGCAGTAGTCGCTTGGTAGGCCAAGGCCCTTCAAGGGTTGTAGTGCCGTGGGGTTTGGGTTTGGATGGAGTCCAATAATTGTGTAGGCCTACTAATGTAGTTGGTTCGGTACTTCACTTCAACGCTGAAGGTAGTGAGCCCGAAACTCGCCGCAGTAATTAGGCTTTTAAGATTTCCTGAATGCTTGACATCTCGGTCAAAACATGTTAGAATTTTTTTACAAGATTTTTACGTCGCGCCGACACAGATCTTATGGCGACGATGGGATAGGAAAGCGCTAGGAGTGGGAATGAAGCGGCTGTGGCCTTAATTAAGCACGTGCCTGGTGTGAAAATGGGAAACCACGGAAAACCATCTTCAGGGCTGCCGTTAGTGGGGTTCGAACCCACTATCTCCCGAAAGCAAACCGCTTAGCCACTCGCTCGGTAAAAGAAAGTTTGCAGGTGTAAGTCTGACAAAAACACTCCTGTATGAAAGATGGCAGCATGATAAAATGCACAAATAGAAGTGAGGGTTGAATCATCATATGGGAACAACGTTGCCATCCTTGAGCCCAGGCCCGCACGACTGACTGATATGGAGCAACTTGGTCCTCACGCTGCCCAGAGCAAGTTCACTGCAATTTCCTACTCGCTTGAACGTTTGTCTCTACCGCTACGTCCGTCTTCCTCAGAGCGGAAAAAGTGACCGAAAAATTCGAGAAAAATATGGCATATTGCGCGTAAATCATCTTGCCTTCTACCAAAACTTCTCCTGAGAAAAGTTTCTGCGCAGAGAATGCGTGACAAAATCTTCAACATGTTCGGTACAATATATCTGAACGAACACCTGTCTTGAAAACGTATTAACCTTAAAATAGAACCTGAGTCTAACAGTGAAAAACAAATCTACCAAAAACGATGCCAGACTTCTCGAAGACGCCCCGAATAAGTGTAATAAATACATCAGTAAAATGCAAGCATTTTGGGGAGTGAAAGATCCACGAAACTTTTTAAATACAGGGTGTTTCGAAAAGAATATACTTATTACAAAGTATTATTTTGTCCAAACTATCGATCGCTGCGCCTCGGCTCGGCTATTTGAGAAACGAATACATAGTCTAGTTTATATTAATAGCCGCTAGATGTCAGTTGTCTTCTGTTTTGCTTGGTAACCGTCATATGTTTAAAATGGCTACTCCGTAGCAGAAAATCGTTTTGTGTTCTCAAGTTTGCGAAGTGCAATTCCGTGATTAAAGTGCAAAGACGTTTCAGGTTGAGGTACGAAACTGATCCTCCGAATGGGGGGAACATTCGCAGATGGTATCGACAGTTCGTAGATAAAGGGTGTGTATGTAAAGGAAAGAGTCCTGCCCGCCCTCGTGTTCCTGAAGAAATTGTTGCACGAATTGAAACTGCTTTCCAACGCAGTCCTTTAAAATCAACTCGTCGTACCAGTCGGGAGTTACAATTGTCTACAACAACAATTTGGCGTGTTTTGAGACGTCGGTTGGTTATGAAGCCGTACAAGTTACAGCTGTTACAAGCTCTGCGTCCTGATGACAAACGCAAACGTATGGATGGCATTTTGTAACGAGATTCTTGATGCTAATGATAATGATAACACTTTCGCACAACGCATCGTGTTCAGTGACGGAGCGACTTTCCATGTTAGTGGTCAGGTGAACAAACACAATGCTCGAATTTGGGGCGTACAGAACCCACATGCAGTCTTTGAACACGTACGAGATTCACCCGAAGTCAATGTGTTTTGTGCGATATTCCATTCATCTGTTTATGGCCTATTCTTCTTTGATGGAAACGCGGTTAACGGTCAGTAGTATCTCGCTATGTTACAAAACTGGTTGTTTCCGAGGCTACACGAAGACAACATTTTTCACCCCCTCATTGGAGTCGCCAAGTGCGTGAATGAAACTCTACCGAACCGTTGGATTGGTCGTCAAGGAGCTGGCGACAGCGTGTCTCAACTGGGCTCCAAGGACACCGGATTTGATACCCTGTGACTTCTTCCTGTGGGGTTTCATTAAAGACAACGTTTATGTACCACCACTCCCAGAGAACCTGGAAGAGTTGAAGAACCGGATCCATACTGCCACAACATCAGTGACGAAGGGCATGCTTGGCCGAGTATGGGAGGAATTTGAGTATCGATGTGATATTGTTCGTGTCGCTGATGGAGGACATATTGAACATCTGTAATCTGAACTTGAGGAGTTCGCAAATATGTGTGTAAATTTTCATATTCGTATGTTTTACAGTTTAATAAATATATTGCATTCGAAATACATATATTCTTTATGAAACACCCTGTATATGTTCAAGTTTTTCATAATTATTCAATATATTGTTAAAATCATCAGTACGTCTGTCATTCACATAAGATTTTGATTGAGTTCGACCTGAAAAAGTTGTCATGATCTTACAAAATATATCTACCATTAACCCTGTTTCCTTATATGGGGTCGGGGATGAGGTAAAAATGAAATTATATGGCATGATTTTTACAGTCGTATGCCCTTCCTAACGCCAACCTCAGCTGAGCGAATTGATCTGGGTACGGAGGTGGAAGGAATCGGCTATAGCCTGTGAAGTGAAAATGAGAAACCACAGAAAACCATTCTCGGGACAGTGTCATGACGTTACAATCCAGTATTCTAATTCACAAACGTAACTTCTCCTGTCTTGTTTTGTTTTATTTATTATTTCGCAGCTCGTAGAAACGATGCTACACTCAGCTAGGGTTTCGTGGTCGCGAACCCACGCTTCTAAGAGCATAGAACAAATATAGAATGTGCACTGGTGCATCAACGACCTGGAAACATCTTCACGGTATGCATAGGAAGGCGACGGTTGTTTGTACCGCTCTGCGCTTCTTTCGTGCACTTCGCATAGGCACAGCGTGGTCCGCACGACAAGCACGGCCCGTTGTTTCACTAGGGCACACCAGCTGCGCAGCCCTGCTTTAGCCATTACCACGGTGGTAGCTGAAACGAATCATCGTTTCTTTTCACCAGTTTACCGGAAAATGGCTATTTACCGAAATCATACAAATCAGTTTGTCAGAGGTGACTCCAAATGTATGCCTGATATTTACGTCAACATTTAATGCGATCAGCATTCTCCTAAACTGGTCTCCTTGTAAGGTGTCGTGAGTTCTCGGAGTGCCTCACACGGTCATGTTCGCTCGCCTGAAACGGCGGATGTGAGAACAGCGTTGCCGTCCTTTAGTCATTACCACGCCAGTAGCGAAAAGGAATCATCGCTATTTTCATCAATTTACCGGGGAAAATGGCTATTGATTGAAGATATACAAATCACTTTTGGTCACTCAAACAATAATTGTATCGCTGTTTTCAATTCGAGATGAATCCAAACTTACACATGATATTTATACCACCATTTTCTACAATAATAAATAATAATAATAACACGAAGAAGAAGTTTCACATATCTTCAATTGTTATCTATTTAAGACGAGAGGCCGGCTGAGTAGCTCGGACGGTAGAGCGCTGCCCTTCTGAGCCCAACTTGACAGGTTCGATCCTGGCTCAGTTCGCTGCTATTTGAAGGTACTCAAATATGTCAGCCTCCTGTCGGTAAATTTACTGGCACGTAAAAGAACTCCTGCGCGACCGGCACCTAGGCATTCCCGAAAACCGTAAAAGTAGTTAGTGAGACGTAAACAACTATTATTATTATTATTATTATTATTATTATTATTATTTAAGGTGATACCGAAAGCAAAGCAAAGTCACCCCGTACAAGCCATGAAGGCCCGTAAGCCCCCTAGTCCCTACGGCCTACACACATCAAGGCGAGCGCAAACACGACCACGAGAGCGAACGCGATCTATCAACACTCGAAGTTAAATGCAGTGGTACACACCAGAGAGCGGGCGATTCGCGGGGGAAACGAAACTGCGCGGTCAGATAAGATAAGCGGGCAGGCGAATAGATCGCGCATGTCGAGTAGTTCAAGCCGTCGGTGGTAGGCGAGCAGCGTAGTTTGGAGCATTGTCAAGTATTTATTTGTTTAACCTTGCACCCGCTCTTGCAACGGTCAGTGCAAGATTATCCCGGTAGCTCATTAATTCTTCTCAGGGTATCCTTTTTCCGCCCATAAAATCTGAGATTTTATATGTAATTATTTAACGTGGTTTCGGAAAAGAAATTAGCCGCTGGGGTACTCGTGATGGGAGTATCAATATCCACGAGAATGACGACCGATAACTAGAAATCATCTCGCATTTCGTTTGTAAGAACTTGTCGATTGCTTACATCTAGAAAACTTAATAACTAACTTAACTCTAAACGTTACCAGAACAGAAATCATAACTCAGTCACATACTATAGAAAATATAAAAGATTATTTATTGACAGAAATTAATGTTCGAGATATAGTGAAATCTGGGTAGTATTAATTCCGTGTTATCTCATCATTTGAAAATAAGTTAGAGTCAGCGCTGGCTCATTTAAGATAAAATAGTGAAACTTACAAAAAAAAATACTAACATTCTCTCATTTATAAGTTCAAATTCCAATAAATACACATGTGAACCTTCGTAGCCATGTTCCGAAAGTATTACATTTTTTTAAATAATATTATTTGCGATCATTGAGCATTCAAGGAATCAAATAAAATTTTCATATTGTAAATACTGCTCTGTTAATTATTAAAGTTATCCTCACAACATATGAGACATGTTTCCCAAGTATACACTTTCGCGTGTATTAAATTGTGGCAGTGTTCACCGACCTTCCATTCATAAGTTAAAGTCTTTCATAGGTTTGAACTCCGAGTGTTAGGTAATATCTTTCTAGTGTGAACAAGTAACGACTTACGAGCTAAAGCAATACCACCCTCGTGCCTACGATATCTGGCTCCTAACTAACCTTTGTAATATTCTTCATTTTTATATATTGAGTTAAAATCATATTTATCTAAGTAGAAATAAAAAAATATCTAACTAACTCTTCAAATAGTTTCTAATCTACACACTCATCTATTAGTGGCTCAATGTACTCTTATTATCTGCACTGTCTCAATATTTCATTTATATACGTGCTACTGAACGTGTATGGATAGTATAGAATGCAGGTATTTCATATCAACCTGTAAGATCACCGCTCCACGAAATACTAGATATATAATCAATCATGAGTCTATTGCATCATATATAAGAACACTCTCTCTTACGCAGTACCTGTTATTCACTCAAGTCAAACACAATATCACTGTCACGATACACAATTCTACATAATTCATGTTTACCTTACCTTGAAATGGTCATCTGCGCGGAATTCTCTTCTTGACGTATATTTTCAAACATGGCATAGAAACTCACCTTATATTACTAATAAATCATTAACACGTCAAATAGCAATTCTTACACTTCCCGTAGAACATAACTAAATCTCTTCACTTAAACCATTCATCAATATATAATCACATTTCAATACACTACCGTCGATACTTTAACATCCTATCGGCTTCCATTTAGCCGCATGCATATAGCCATAACTCCTAAACCATATGCTAAATATTCAAGAATTGCTTAGCAAAATACGCAGTCAATAACCTCTATTTTTAATAACAGTAATATGAATTCATATGCCCTCTTTCTCTGACGAAAGGAATACTTAATTTGTCAATGATCATCGTATTGCGCAGGTAATTCGTGACGTAAACTATACTCAGGTAAAACGAGATTAATCGAACCTTTACTAGTAACTTAGACTCATTGATTCTAGCTCTACTCAAGTAACATACCTTTGTTTTATCGGATATTATTTCCACTGTCGATGTGCTAGTGCAGTATCTAGTATATGTCATATTGTCATTCTAATTCATCACTTCCATCTAATTTTAAAATCTTAAGTATTTCACACATTACTTATATTACACACGCGTTCTTAATTACTTCATAAATCACCAAACTCTCAGCACATGCCAAAATAGATTGAGGGTGCAGATTGCAAGAAACTACTCTACTATAAAAAAGTATGGACTTAGCTCGTCAGTTGCTACATCTGGTCTGGTGGTTGCTCCGTCCTTCACTTGCTCCTAGACCCTCAGATTGGAACTGGATCTCTGTCTGAACTGGACATTCGCGGTCATCTGCTGGTTACATAGCTCGTCGGACCACTCGTATCATCCGGTCTTTCGGCTGGCCGATGCTCATCCAACGTCATCATCTCCACTGGTTGGTCTATCCAATAATCTCCGCCTGGTCATCTGATTCGACGGTACATTTCCCCAGCTCGGTCCATCTTGATGAATTAACAGACAGTCATCATCGTATATCTGTTGACAATGAAAAGAATTCCCTGTGCGCAGTAATTAGTCATGATATTCTGCATTTTCTGTTATTTAAAATAATCGTTAAAGTTTTTCTTTCTGTAAAAAGTTTTCTCCGTAGATAATTATTATTATTTACTGCTACGGTAGTTATACTCTTCTCGTGTGTAGTTATTAAATATTTCACAATGGTGAATTCCGATTCTTTCGATCGTTACGTTGCTATTTGATATTCCAAATCCGTCGTAGGCAAATCTCTTCTTGGAATATGTAGATCTGCTCGCATCTGCGTCTTGTCTACATGAAAGTAATTTTTTAGAGTCTCGTTAAACAATTCACCCACTGCTATATTTTTTAAAACAATTCAAATGAGCCTCTGCTGTTCTCCAGTGTCTTCGAAACCTATCCTTTCCGTGACGTACATAGCCTCCTATACGTTGCATTGATACGAAGTTCATTGCCTTAGTAGATCGCATGGGCCATACCTTCCTACGCCGCCATTTTGTTGTTGGTCTACGAGATGCGAACGGGCACAACCTCTTTGTGCCATTGCTTCAGAGGGGTAGAAGGCAAACCTCGGCACTTCATGGGATAGAGTGGTTAACTCTACGCCCGACTGCCTTTGCCCCCAGGAATTAACCTGGCAATCATTTTTGGTGTAGGCTGAGTGAACCTCAGGCCCATTTGCACCTCCGAAAATGGAAATCCCATTTCTTAATTTTTTCGACACCCTGAATGGGAATCGAACCTACGTCCTTCCGGGTGAACCGAGCACGCCTTATCCGCCTGGCCAGGTAGCTCCTTATGAGATACCAAGGTGCCAGAATAATGTCCTGAAGGTGGGTCTTTTACCTGTCAGTATACTGACAAGTATCTCTTGCACTTACGTTATCTTCAATGCCAACGACTGCATCGGGCTGGATTCAATCCCGTGACTTTGAACGCAGAAGTGGTGAGTGTCATTATTCTTTTAGACTGAAGTACAACATAAAAATGATCTTCTCTTGACGCCAAGCTGAGTGGTTCAGGTGTCCTAAGATCAAGTTGGCGGGTTCGATTCCAGCCGGCGGTAACTGAAGGCGCAAGGATGATCACGCCTGCCTCGTGTCGGTGAATTTAACAGCACGTAAAAGGGCTAATGCTGGACAAAATTTCCAGCAGCTTGGCGGCTCCGAAAACTGTAAAAGTAAGTTAGGAACGGAGAACCGTTAGCATTATTATTACTTTATCCCCTCTCCATGTTCATCGTGTGGGGTGGGGGGAGGGGGAGGAAAAGAAAGGGGAGGTGGTCTGATCCTCCAAGAATAAGGTACCACGACAAGAGTGAATATGAAAGACTCGCAAATTTACCACCATCGGATCCGGAAGAGAACAGGACTTGACCAAGTTGGGGTCGAACACGAAAAAGGAAAGTGAAGAATCAAGCGCACACAAGTAGAAACGATGCTACACTCTGCTAGGGTTTCGTGGTCGCGAACCCACGCTTCTGAGTTGAGAGCCTAGAACAAAGAAGGCTGGCGCAAATTTGCTACGAAGCGTGTTATTTTTATCTATTTAGCCTACTCGAAATATAGTGTGGGAAGAAAGTTGATACCCTCTTTAAAGCATATTTTTTTCCTTCAACACAACAATTTCAATTAAAAATAAACGCACTATGAGAAAGTATATTTTCTTCACATAATTAGATAGCAAGCATTTTTAAAGCATTTTTCCTTCAAAACTTACAATTTCAATTAAAAACGCCCTATCGACCATCTTCTGAATCAGATGTTCTACCATGACGTCTGTCTTGACCCATTTTCCGTCTTGTGACGAACTATGACAATCGCTGTGGGGCTTAAGGTCGATAAGCTCCAGTCGACTTTGTTCACCACCGGTCGCGTTGAATCGCAGGCTGTCAAGCTGCTGTACGGCTCCGGCACTGGTTAGGTCTCGCGCCTTTGTCATACGCAACCCGTCGCAATCTAGCCTTCCACAATGAACACCTGTGTTTATTGTTGTGCTTTACGCAATAGATTCCTCGAACAAAATGCGACAACACAGAGTACACGGAATGAACGCACGAGCCTTAAAATGTTCTCCTTCCAAGGAAAACTCAAAGTGTAACACGTAAATTTAACCTCCACTCCCCATCAAAATCATAGGCCTACCTTCTTCCCGCTGATATAACTTTCTTTAGGCCTATATACCGCATACGATACTTAAGATCTGCCCTTCTGAATAAAAAATTATGCGACTATTTTGAAGAAAAATTGCGTTTACACAATATGTTTCAAACTATTTCCGATATGGCGTTGGTACTCTTACACATCGCAAATTTACTCAAAAGTGTTTATGCACAAGCTACCTGTTGGGTACGCGTCGCTGACAGATTACATCTTGGTCCACCATTTACAGAGAACTGAGGTTTCGAAATATCCGGAATTGGTTTAATGTCTCTACTGGTAGGTATGTTACATAGAGTAACCGCCTCCGAATCCGAAATCAGGATATAGGTAAAGCCGTTGTGTAATACATTACGACAATATACACAGTTCAAAAAAAATTAGTGGAACATGTTTTTGAACGTATGCCATGCTCGACAAAACAATACCTCACAACCAAGTATATTGCCAACTAAGACTTCGAAATATCCAGAAATATCCGGTATGCCTCTACTGGTAGGTATGTTAGAGTAAGTGCCTCCGAGCCCTGGCATTGTCGTGCATGAGAACGAATTCAGGGCCAACACCGTGTGCAGCAACAAACACATGCTGTAGCAGTATCTGCTCGATGTACCCCGCAGCGGTAAGATTACCACGGGCGAGAAGATCCGTACGGCCATCAATACTGATGCCACCCCACACCAACACAGAACCTTGTCCAAATCGGTCGCCTTCCGGGATAACATTTGGCATAAGCTGCTCACCATGGCGTCTCCATACACGTTGACGTCCACCCAGTGTTCCCAACTTATATTTTCAAGATCCGCTAAATACTACTAAAAATCCGCTAAAATTCCGCCAAGAAATCCGATCTCTAACAACGAGCAATAAAAATGGGCAATAATAATAAAAATAATCTGAGTTTCACTAGGATTAACCCCCTGCCTGCGAGCCGGTGAGCTAAAACTTGTAGGCGTTTAAGTGCCGGGTGCAAACTAGGTGAATCCCCTACCTCAAGGGCCACACACAGAACAGGCCACTTCATTCAACGGTCTTCTTTCATAACATAAATATAAATGCTACTCTCTCCCAGTTTCATTGAAAAAATGAAAATGAAAAACTACAACCTGTTTTTCCAGTCATTGACCGGGTCAGGGATGTAATGCATGAATCATATATAGACTATTAGTACGATGGGGTCGCCATTCCCAAAGTGATTTATTAATGACTGATAGATGCTATGAAATGAGAATGGAGAGTGTTGCTGGAATGGAAGATGACAGGGAAAACCGGAGTACCCGGAGAAAAACCTGTCCCGCCTCCCCTTTGTCCAGCACAAATCTCACATGGGTTGACCGTGATTTGAACCACGGTATACAGTTTCATTATCTGTCGTCATTTGTCAACTACGAGAAAAGGACTCTTTCCCCACGCATTACAAATTTATGATACCATGATCTCATAACATCAAATCCAAATAACATGTTTTTCTAATGTGACTGCTAGCTCCTGATGAGAAATACGGAATAGCTTGGAGAAAGACTGGAGTACAATTTTTTTTTTAAGTAAAATGGATAAAACGCTCAATTCAGCTGTAATAAATTTAGAATTCCGCCAAAAAATCCGCTGTCCGCTAAATGATATATTATCCACCGACAGTCTTCTAATTCCGCCAAATTTAGCGGAAAATCCGCTAAGTTGAAACACTGCGTCCACCACGCTGTGTCAGGGGAAATCTGGACTCGTCTGTGAACACAGGTCTCAATTGGCGAAGTTGCCAGTTGACGTGGGTACGGGCAAACAGAAGGCGAGCTGCGCGATGTTGCTGTGTCAAATAGGGCACTCAAACACGACGTCTCGGTCGTAAGGACACTTCTCTTAACCTGTTCTTTACTGTCTGGTCAGACACCGTGACTCCAGTGACCCTCCCGTCTTGATGAGTTCTCTGGCAGTACCTGAACAATGCCGCAACGCAGAGATGGTCACATATCGGTCATCCCGTGGGGTTGTCATGCGTCCACGACCTTGTCCAACCCTCCTTGTGAACTGGCCTGTCTCACTATAGCGATTCCACAAGCGCTGAATAACTGGCGGAGAGACACTGAGATCCATAGCAAGAAGACGAAAATCCATTCCTGGATCAAAGTGACGGCCCTTGCGACTTGAACCTCGTTAAGATGTCTGTTGGGATGTGCTGGATGACGTACAACGTGCTCAAATAACCGCAGTAGTCTGTGTATCTCACAAAGACACACGGATGCAGCGCTATTCACTTTGTTTTGAGGGGTCACCTGACAATTTACTGCATGGCTACGCCTACAGATGGAGTCTAACTTCTATTTGACATACCCTGAGTAGCTAAGGTCACAAGGTATGCTGTACGACCATTGGAACCCCATCTACCAAATTCACGAGATGTTACAAAACATGTTCCCCTAATTTTTTGAACTGTGTAAAAATAAACCTGAAATGGTATGACACTCGCATATCTTCCTGCCAACCTAAAGTTACATACAGTTCTATTCTTGCTAGTCTTGACTAGAGGAGACTAAAAGGGGCCTCAGGGGCTCTGAACTTTGGAGTGTGGGTTGGCGTCCACGGGGCCCTCAGCTGAGTCCTGGCATTGCTTCCACTTACTTATGCCAGGCTCCTCACTTTCATCTATCCTATCCGACCTCTCTTGGTCAACTCTTGTTCTTTTCCGACCCCGACGCTATTAGGTTTGCGAGGGCTAGGGAGTCTTTTATTTTCACGCCCTTCGTGGCCCTTGTCTTCCTTTGGCCGATAATTTTATTTTTCGAAGTGTCGGACCCCTTCCATTTTTCCTCTCTGATTGGTGTTAAATGGAGGATGGTTGCCTAGTTGTACTTCCTCTTAAAACAATAATCACCACCACCACCACCACCACCACTAGTCTTGACTGCTATGATAATTCGAAGCTTAGAGGGATCCATGACAATTCGCCCTTTCTGTTTGAAGTGCCTGATAGAACTTCCCTTGTTCTATTTGTGTCACCGAGCAAGTTGGCCGTGCGGTTAGGGGCGCGCAGCTGTAAGCTTGCATTCGGGAGATAGTGAGTTCGAACCCGACTGTTGGTAGCCCTAAAATGGCTTTCCGTAGTTTCCCATTTCACACCAGGCAAATGCTGGGGCTGTACGTTCATT
The DNA here is from genome assembly GCF_040414725.1 of Anabrus simplex. Lineage (NCBI taxonomy): Eukaryota > Metazoa > Arthropoda > Insecta > Orthoptera > Tettigoniidae > Anabrus > Anabrus simplex. The sequence goes on along the minus strand of NC_090265.1, from coordinate 649,940,887 downwards.
AATGCCACGGCTGCTTCCTTCCCACTCCTAGCCCTTTCTTATCCCAACGTCATAAGACCTATCTGCGTCGGTGCGATGTTTTACAAGTTGTATTTGTGTTCAGGCTTTCCTCTCTGCCCTCACACGGATAACAAAATTCTCGGCACAAAAACCAAGTACAGTATCAGGTTAATATTTTTTTAAAGTACAAACAGAAATATGATTATATATACACACAAGAATTACTTAGGTATCCTGATTTTAGAACAGTTTGCATCGACCTCAGTGAGTAGCCGGTTAGTAGCTGTTCTGTTCTCAAGGTAGTGGGTTCGATTCCAGCTGAAGTCGATTCACATGAGGATGTTAACTGCGACACGATAAAGTACTCGTGTGGATCACGATTCCAACACCTGAGTGTTTCATAAAATCTACAGCAACTGAAGACAATATGCAATTATTATTATTATTATTATTATTATTATTGTTGTACCGGTTGGTACACCTATACGCCGCACATTTGAATTTTCTGCCTTAAAGTACTCCTCTACAGCTAAAACTCTGAACTTTAAAACTGAATTAATTCAACCGTTTATCAGAAGATGTCACTGTGTTAATTTCGAATTGTTTTTGTTTACTAATTATCAAGAAGTATGGACATTCTCTCACAGATGTCTCTACCAAAAACTATGATCATGCACCCTGGTGCGAAGTGACGGAACTTTTCTTGGAGATATTTTATACTCATAAGTTTTCCTATAACTAAATTTCGTTCTTTCATTTGTGCGTTGGCAATATAAATATTTTCTTTCCGCCAGTTTTGAAGTTAGCTAATCAATAATTTCTGTCATTAATTTTCAGTCAATTGTGTCCTTCCCCAATTTTTGATGTGTAAATTTTAGTTAGCCAATAAACGCATGTGGGTGTGTCTTAATTATTAATGAAAGGTCTCGAATCTTCCCCGAGAGTATAAAACTGCTGATTTTTTTGTCTCTCGGCCACTCGTACAACATCTAGCTTAGTGTATGGAAGTATAGCAGGAGGCGGGAAGCGCCTCTTTCATCCGCCAGCAGCTCTTCTACAAGGTAATGGCCTTTTAACATCTTTATTTCTTGCTAGCTCAGCAGTTTAGCCCTCGGGGAAGGTCCGAAACCTTTTCAATGTAACCTACCTTTCTAAAAATGTAACTTAGTGCCGGCTTATGTAAAAGTTTCTTATTATTTAACTGTAAATCGGGGATAGAGAGTGCTTTACCCTCTCGAGCTCCCCTTCATTTTGAGTTGAGGTGACTACGTTTTCGTAACCGATATTCTACTCTTAATGTATTAAAATTTTCTTATACGAGTCACCTCCTTAGTTTGGGAATAGCCCCTGTATCATTGGCCTAGTGCCCCTTAGGTTTTATAAAGTTTCATGTAGGAGTGCAAGCAACGCCTCCATTCATCTTGGTATTTTGGGCCATTTAATGAACCTATTATTTTTCTTTTAAGGCCCTGTAGGCTGGGTACGAGATACCCCTGTTTAATTCTTGTGAGTTGTGCCTCGATGGCAAGTTATTGTAAAGTCTGGTATTGCCTTTAATAGGCTTGAAAAATTGAGAGCGGGTCAGCTCTTTCTTGTGTTTGAAAAGTGCCTCTGGGAGGCTGAGGTTAAAAGTTGGGACCAAATGCTCCTTGAATGAAGGGGTTTTCTGCCCTTTGAATATATGAGTGTACGTTGGTAATGTTGGGCTAGTAGCTCAAGGATTGTGTAACGGAGGCTCGAAGCCAGAATTTGTAAAGACCCCTTAACTTGTGCTTTCGTTTGTAAAGTTATAATTGTACCTGATTTTTCATTGTTATTTCACCTAGTGAAAATTTGTTAAATCTTGTTGTCTATTGAAAATATAACCTTTATTGAAATTTTAATTTATCTTTCGGCTTTGTACTCAGACCCATTCCAGCCCGCACCTTCTTTCACCTCTGCTTTCCACGGATAACTCCGTAACAACAATTATTATTATTATTATTATTATTATTATTATTATTATTATTATTATTATTATTATCAATATTATTATTCATTTAAGTAAAGCTATTTTTCTTATTCAGAAATTCGAGTCACATTGATAATTAGAACTGCCAGGATTTGTGGTTTTGGAGACGAAAAGGCACCACTCTGGTTTGGATTGCACGTGAAATTGGAGGTGTACTCACGAAAGTTTGTTTTGAATGTCCACAATTTTTTTCGTAACATGTGTACAGTAAAGAATTTTCCAACTTTTTAGTGGAACGCATAGCACATTAAGCTACCTGGTCAAGGACTGCGTTGGATTCCTGACCTGTCAAAAACTGACAGGAGGCTAATGTTGTTGACATGGTTTCTCACATTAAATCGAAGTGAATAACTTTGACTGCCCTTTTCAACAAATAATGACCACTTCCAAACCGCTATCAAGTCCTACTTTTTCCAACTGCAGAAACACTATAGACAAAAGGGAACTTTTATTTTTCAATATCACATTCCCACGTTTATGTGGAGTCGACGGGACAACCAGGTTCAATTTAGGGCTTTCCCGAAGTTATAAGATCGGTTACCCTTCCCATCTTCACACGCTGGACTTATCTGTATCCCAGAGAGCTTGAGGCACAATGAAAAACTTTTTTTAACTTCTCTGATATTATTGATTATGTTTATTTAAAACAATATAAGCCCATGAAGAAATTCGTTATACTAATTACTAAACTCCAAAATATGCGGGCGCTGCTAACGAGCTAGAACAGTCCGCGCGCAAATATAATCCCAGCTGCATACCAATACCTCATGATGACTCAGTAATAATTAATGTTATTTCTTTTGCGTCCCACTAACTACTTTTGGCGGTTTTCGGAGACGCCAAAGTGCCGGAATATTGTCCCAACGGAGTTCTTTTACGTGCCAGTAAATATACCTAAACGAGGCTGGCGTATTTCAGTACCTTCAAAAACCACCGGACCGAGCCAGGATGGAACCTGCCAAGTTGGGGGTCAGAAGGCCAGCGCCCCATCCCCCTGAGCCACTCAGCTCGGCATGATGGCTCAGTAGTGACTGAAGTGCTTATGCATTTGCGGTTTTGGATTCTCCGTAGAACTAGTAAAAACTAGCGTCAAATAACATGCCTATGTACCGGGCAAGTTGGCCGTGCGGTTAGGGTCGCACAGCTGTGAGCTTGCATCCGGGAGATAGTGGGTTCGAACCCCATTGTCAGCAGTCCTGAAGATGGTTTCCCGTGGTTTCCCATTTTCACATCAGACAAATGCTGGGGGCTTACCTTAATTAAGGCCATGGCCGCTTCCTTCCCACTCCTAGGCCTTTCCTATCCCATCGTTGCCATACGACCTATCTGTGTCGGTGGGACGTAAAGCCAATTGTAAAAACATACTTATAAATAAGTTTTTAAAAAATAATATTGTAAAGTGTACTTTAGTGTCATGTAAAGCAGTGCAGGATGAGGTACGGAATGTTTTCACAAAAGTCAGTAACACTACATGCACGTGGTTAAGTTGTTCTTGTAGAGTTTCAAACTATATGAGATAGATAACAGTGAAAATCCCATCCGAAGTTGCACGAGGGATACTCGATCACAATTCACATTCGAAACAAGAATTTGGGCTGTTGACCACAACATCCCACGCCACGTAAAATTAAGCAACAACAAAATCACAGATCAATGTAAAATAAAAATACATTTTTGTGCTTTTACTTAACCGTAGCAGTAATATAGCGTCGATCCATCATTAGCCAACTAATGCCGCAAGAAGTATAGATGGTGGTGATACGTCAATGATCGACGTTATAACAAACGACACAGCGATACATCACAGTAAGGACGTTTATTGTCTTCTTTCTGTGTGCAGGAGGTCGTATAACGGGCAGTAACACCGTGGAGATCAATCAGTCACTCTCGACTAGATTATTTTCCTCTCTCTTCTTCGATTCCCGGCCAGTCTAAGCATACAATTCTGGTCTGAGGGCTATAATAAGGCTTACCCAACTTAAGCTGAATCAACTTCCAACCTATGTATCAGACGTCTGTCCAAGTTGGTTTCATTTTGAAAATATTTGAATCGCTCATTGCAGAAACCCCTCATGTCCAATACGAGTGATTTTTCAGGAGAAGGAAAAAACTAAATAATTCTTCACGCAGAGTCACAATGTGAACCAGTTTTAATCTATGTTAACTACATGGGATGTACATATTTTCCGCAAGTTTTGAATCTTCATTTCATATTCACTGAGGAGATATAAATTATTAAATTTGTCGGACATGAGGGGTTTCTGAGGAACAAATGAAAATAAATTTAAGGAATTAAACTATTTCGTGGAAAACCATTACTAACAGTACATATTTCATCAGTTACTTTTCTTCATGCACATACGTGGGTTTGGAGTATAAGTTATTGTAAATTCGCTGCATTTCTTCTGAATGAGTTAGGTAAGGTTTTAATTTTTTTAATCTGCCATTTTTTAATTAATAATCATTGACACTTCAGATCGGAAAGCTGTTTGTGATGGAAAAGCTGGAATTAGCTCTCGTTCTGCAAGTCTGAAGGTATGTTCTTGCAACCCACCAATAAAATTTCGAGTTTTCACCACACCAGGAGTACGTTTGCTGTAGGAAAACTCCATAAAGTCTGAAATAGAAAAACGCTGCTGTCTTTCTCGAGGAATTTTCATTCCTTGTGATTCCACAGAAACCACATTCTTCTTGTAATGCGCCGGCCACCATGATTTGAAGTCACGAATTTCTTCTTTATTCACCATGTGTACCGTGAAAGCTCTCTTAGAGCTAGAGGAGATGATTACTTCTGTATACTCCACTGGCAAGTACACTCCATCAGTCGCTTTCACGTTTCTCTTCACAACACTGAAGTCTCTGTCACAAGGCAGGTAGTTGTACCCTCTGATGGGGAAATATTGATGGATTGAATCAAATCGTCCTTTGGCTATCAATGTCAACATGAGCCGGATTACACAATGATTTTTGTTTTGGCCAACGCAGCCGTCAGAGAAAATATGGAAACGCCGGACATTTTTGGCAACATATTCATTTACATAACTTAAGATAAAGGAGCAAACTTCATTGGGACTCTGTTTAGCTGTTGCTTCATCATATCTGTAGAATACAGCCTTCCCAGATTTTAAATCGTGTATATTGAAGACACTAAGTAAGCTGACGCAAATAGAACGTGTCTTGAATGGGGATAACTGTAAACATCAGATTTTGTATGTAATCAACGCAAATGTCGGCGACATCTTCAGAATCTCTGCAAATGTTCTGCACACGATCAATTGTCTTATGGAACTTTTGAGCTCTTCTTTTATGAATTATTAGTTCGCCTGCGGCCGCACGATCCGCATCGTCATTTAAGGTAGGATATCTTATTTTCACACTTAATTTTTCGCAGACACAACATGTATCAACCTATTGTTGACCAAATTTCAAACTGAAAGTTTCATTAAAGATTTTTCAGTAATACCAATATGTAACATTCACTTCAGGGTATTGCAATTGAAACAGAGCCCACATCTTTTTCACATTAAGATTTGACGACAAGTATTTGTACTCTCTATTTGCTTAGTGTGATTCATGAATAGGAAAACTGTTTATGTGGTTCTCAACTAACAATGTTACGTCAGCTGGAAATGCATTTGCAGACCGCTGTTTTTCCCGCATATATTTGGGGAACTTGCCAGATATTAGTAAATCTCTTGATCTCCGCAATCTGTCATCAGACACACCATGCACGGATAAAAATGCCAACTTAAAGACTTGAACACGGCCGTCAGAACTAGAGAACCAATATTTGTACGTATGACCTTTGGGTTTGTTCTTGACAAGCAAGCTGTTGTCGCCTGACAATCCTGGACGTTTTCTTGCAATGTCACATACTTCTATTAGGCTCTGTAAGTAACCATCTTGCTCGAAACTTAAGAACATGGAATATAATTTCATCATGATGTCTGAGCTCATTTTAGTAGTCATGCATTGCCACTTGCACCTGCAATAACTGATAAGTGCATTAGTAACATAATTATTAGTAATAGAATAACCAAACAATAATAGTAGTTTCACAGGCATTGTTAATACAAATGCCTTACTTGCAATTATAAACTTGTTCTTTAGGCTTAACTGTTTCCTCTTTATAGTTCACATATTCAGTGTTTTTAACTCTACTTTCTTTCATCCGTTATCGTTGGTATTCAACGCTTTTCACTCCTTTCTTTATTTTATTCACACGGATTTCACCTCTACTGGAGACCATTTCACTTGCAACTGATGCACAAAGCCTGAAATGTACATCTAGTAAAAATGCGGGAAGAAACCAGAAACAGTAGAATAACGTGTGATATTGACAACCTTACGTTTTAAATTTTAAAAAACCCTCATCTCCTGGACATGAGGTGTTCCTGAATCAAATGAAAACTTCCGTCACCTACCGAAGCCACTGTTTACCGCTAACATGAGGGGTTTCTACACTGATTGATGCGTCTATACACAAACTCATATGATCACATAATCTCAATTTGCTTAAAAAGTGGACATGAGGGTTTCTGCACTAAGCGATTCATTGTTATTAAGTGTATCTCATCAGTCATCTTCACTTCCTTTTGGCACCTTCATGCTGAAGTAGGAAAGTAATTTAATTAAAACAAGACATCATCGCGCTTACGTTTCTTCCTCTTCTAGTAGGGTCAGTTCCGTTCGGTACAGTTAAGAGACGCGTTTCTGGAATCGCCACGAACTGTTTTTCTAATTGTCGCTTCCTAAAATTCTACTTACGTAAATTCGCCATATGTCTACAAACTGTCAAATATTTGCACTAATGCTGTAATTTCTCCTCACCATTATTATAGCGTAACAGTGTGATAACTCTTTACACTTCTGCATAAAATGAATTTTATTTCACTTAAATCGATTAACGCATGTGTTCGCTACGCGCTATCAGAACACAATAGACTGACCGCCCAGAACCGAACGCTGAAGAAGTACGTTGATTCTTCGTCTTGACTTTGAATATTTTCGAGAACAGTTCTTATTCGTAGACACGCAAACTCTTGCCCTACGTATGTTTGCACGCCACACGACAGTACTGGGCGCGGTTTATATCTTATAACGTTTAATGTTGGCTATTTTTTTATACTGACATCCCGATTTAAGCTTTCTATTTTTATTCAGTCCCAAGACTGGCGTGTTGCTATGAAATTTCTCCAGATGTCACAATCGTTGGCAACTCTCTTGATTGTTACTCCTGTGTCCTCCATGATCTGTTTTCCTCGGCAGTCCTCTTGGTTTCTTTTTAGTAATGCATTCCGATGTACACATTCATGTCGAAAGTACCGCTGGTGTTCAACTGATTAGTGAATCTGCTAAATATGATGTAATCTTTAAAATGCATCTACGTATTTACGTATTCTTCCTTGATGGCACTAGCTGGTACAATAAATTTTCTCATAGTCGGCAACACTTCTACTAACTATCCGATTTACACAATGTTACAGATCCTAAATAATTACAACGCATTTATACCAATTTCCGCATTCAGTAACTAACTCGCGTAAAAAAAAAAAAAAAAAAAAAAAACATTTTATATAATCATAGCATTTCTCAGCGACGGCATTCTGCATGAGGAAGAATATCTTTGGAAACGGAAGAGAATCTATTTGGGATACTTATGCAAAGGTCTTAGAAAGAAAACTATCTCGGTCAAATCCGCACATCAACTCGTCCAATCAATCATACATGTACAACTCAAAGGTCTATCAAAAACAGAATTAAAAATGAATTTGCTTGCGAGAGAATTAACACCCATAGTGCCATTCGAATTTAGTCTAGTCTATTTCAACATTTTTAAGTGATATCCGAAAATAGTAAAACAACGTGTGACAAAGTTCGATGAATAGTCCTGTACTATCAACATAGATGAACAATGGACGACAGTGACCTTACTGTCCTTCGAAATAGTCCCCTCCTATAACTATGCACTGCTGCGATCGGCGATACATGTCCTGGAAACTTTGCAAGAAGGCTTCCTTTGGGATGGTGTTCAAAAGCCTCGTCACGTTTCGTTGGATGTCAGGAATATCGTAAAATCTCTTTCCTTTCAAAGCGAGTTTGATGCGTGACTTTTCGGCTCTGACCTTTTTCCGACGAAGGGATCCCGAAGAACGCCATTCCATGCTTTGCCGTTTCGTTTCAGGGTTGTACCAGAGACACCGGGTTTCATCCTCGGTGACAATACAGTTCAAGAAATTTGGTGTCGCATCCGCCGTTTCGACAAAATCCTGTGAAGCCTCTAAACGTGCTTGCTTCTGATCGTTAGTCAAGTGATGTGGCACAAGACGAGAACACGTTCTCCTCTTCCCTAACTTATGGGTGACGATTTGTCGCATGGATTCACGGTTAATCTGCAGTTCATCCGCTATCATGCGCACAGTCAATCGCCGATCGTTCGTGATTAATGTCCTCACCTTCTCAATGTTTTCGTCACTGACGGCGGTCGTCGGTCTTCCGCTGCGGGGGTTGTCAGAAACACTTTCCCGGCCTCCTCGAAAACGGGCGAATCACTCGTACATACACTTCAAGGACAGTGCCTGATCTTCATAAACACGTACCAGCATTGCATGCGTTTCTTTTGGTGTATTGCCAAGCTTAAAACAAAACTGTACATTGATCTTTTGGTCGTTCATGTTCCTATTCGCAGTTCAGAACCAACGCACTAAACACGCACTGTGTCAAACAGGTCTTACACGGCACACACACGATGCTCAACTGAACAACGTTGGGAGCAGGTGGTCAAAACCTGCTGCTACGCAGGTGCAGCGTTGTGTGTTGCCAGTGTTGCCGGATCGACCGTTCTGACTTCATTCACCGAACTTTGTTGTCACAGGTTGTATACAGAAAGACAGGAACTTGGATACGAACACGTACTGTATAAGGTGTTTACAAATATGTGGGAAGCAATCGGGGCATGGATAGTATTCCATGAAAGAACATTAAACGACCCTATGACCGTACGTCCTACGATGGATCGCTTACGAGTTACGTACTGGAATGATTGGCTATAGCCCTACCTGGCACATTCCACTTCCACAAACCATGTTTGTGTACAAGAAAAGTTCGTTATATAATCTAAATGTAATTATAAATGAGGGTCTAAACTGGAATGAATATGTCACTCATATCACTCCATCCTCTGAAATACCACCAAAACATATAATTAAATATGATGATAAAAATAGTACTCTAGTTCTTTCAATATTCTGTTACTGTAATGCTGTATTCGTTGATGTTACTAACGAACAAATGAATTCGGCATCAGATTTATATTTTCCTAACGCTATGACAAGTATCACACCTTATACAAGCAACTTCTCCTCCTGAAATTTGAAAAACCTAGAAATCTTTATGTAGCCTTGCTAGTTTTTTTTTTTTTTTTTTTTACCTTTAACTGAGAACTCCCCAGTACCTGTTCTCAAAATGTCCATACCCTTCCTCTTTTCGCCAGCATAATACAAGCTTTGTTATCACCCTTACCGTTCCCTTTAACAGGTCAGCTGCCTACGACACTGGTGGACACTCAAAATCTATCCGTGTTAAAAATGGTTATTCCTATTCAATTTGATGTGAAGTGAACGAGTGTGATGTTTAAAACGTTTGCTTAGATCTCTTTCTCTTGGAAAACACGAATTAAACTTATGATAGGGGGAAATTTTGTAATGTTTGTATTTTTTTCTTGTTACAAACATAGGTTGTCAACACTGAGTAAACTATATTTTTGTTCCTAGAGACGCCATTTTGGTTACATAAATGGCCTTTGTTGTGATCTGAGAATCCTGTCTGCTCTTATTTCTCCGTAATTGTCTGTGTTTGAAGTAAAATTTTCAAAGATAAATATGAAATGTACATAACAAGCTCAAACATTTATCTTCATGGGTGCACAATATATATCCATAATCTAAATTTTCTTTACCTAATTTGTTATTTCGTTTACATTTCAGAGGAATTCGACTTGAAGATGTCATGTAAATGTGTTAACAGTATGAGTAATTTTTGCTATGGGTACGGTGAAGTGACTTTTGCATCTCAGAAACGTGGATTGACTCCATTAATAAAGATAGTCCATTACCATTACTTTCACTGTAAAATAGATCAGGATAAACCTTGGGCACCAAACATTTGTTGTAATGAATGTGCAGTAAATCTCCGTATTTGGTAAACAAAACAGTACGGCCAATGACCTTCAAATCATGTCAGCGATTGCTACTTCTGCATAGTGCCTCCTCTTAAACATGGAATGTCGAGAAAGAAAAGGTGGACCATTACATATCCAACTAAGTCATCAGCTACTCGACCAGTACCACAAGGAGATGGTCTGCCTATTCTTATTCCACCGGATGATTACAGGATCTCTCATATACAGCGAGACCCTCGAAGCGGCGTTTTTACTCTGCGATACGTAAGCTGCAGTATGGGAGGCGTGCGCATAGTTCTTGACCTTGCAAACAGCCTGCACGCGTTCGACCTGGCAAGCATCAGTCGCCAGTCTGATTCTCAGCTGTTAACACGGTGAGGCAGTTAGTATTACAACAGCCGTATTTTCGCATGTAAAAGTTCTGGTTTCATCTTAATGGTCGTGTGAACAGTTATAACTCTCGCCACTGGTGTACAGAAAATCCTAATGGCATTAATGAAGTTCCTCATTATGATGTTTGGTGTGCTGTTAGTGCACGACGAATACATGGACCTATTTTTTTTTCGGGACGACAGTAAATGCAGAGAGGTACCAAGATGACATTTTGAAGACGTTCTTCCATCAGTTAATGGAAGAAGAAAAATCGCGTGGGTAGTTTCAACAAGATTCAGCCGCTGCTCATACAGCAGAAGATTCACTTCTTACAATATCGGAAGGTTTGCAGACAGAGTGATCAGTGCTGGTTTGTTTTCCCCTCGACTTCCAGATCTAACAGTGTGTGGTTTTTACTTGTGGCGTAAACTGAAAGAAAATGTGTATCGAACATATCCTCACACATTGAAGGAACTGATGATGATGATGATGATGATGGTTGTTTAAAGAGGCCCAACATCTAGGTCATCGGCCCCTAATGGTACGAAATGTAATGGCAATTTAAAACTTCAAAATCATCCACTGACCAGAATAAAACAATGTGATGAAGAATGAATAGATAGAAATGAATTTAAAACAATCAGTGGATCCGACCCAGGAACTATCATAAACAACAGTATTACTGACCAAGGGACTGCTTCTACAGCACAATCCTGAATCGAGGATACTTGTTGTCTACAGGGGTCCAAAATCTAAGTCATCGGCCCCTCATAATGGTACTTATCCCTAGTAAAGTAGAACCATGGTATTTGTCAGGTTGCGGTACTAATCAAAGGTAGCGTAGACTACGGTATTCCACACATTATGGTACTACTCACAAGTATTGTACGTCGCACAGGTAACGCAGACCTACAGTATGGTGTTTCTCACATAATGGCGCCACTCATAGGCAACGCAAACCCACGGTGTTCCTCACTTAGGTGTACTAATCACGAGTGCCGGTATTCCCGCAGTGCTCCTCATATAGTGGGTACCAATCACAGGCAACGCAGACTCACGGTGTCGCTGATATAGTGGTACTAATCACAGGCAACGCCCAGACCCGTGGTGTTTCTCAGAATGGTGCTAATCACGAGTACTGGAAACCCAGTGAACCACTCTCTGCTGCTACTAATCACAAACCTATTGTGTACTTAACATAATGGTACTACACGCAAGTAAAGGCGATCCATGGTGTTTCCCGCATGATGGTACTAACCACAAGTAGTTTCATGGTTCTAATACAATCATCCCCTGGTGGCCCCTTTTAGTCGCCTCTTACGACAGGCAGGGGATAACGTGAGTGTATTCTTCGTCTGCGTCCCGCACCCACAGGGGGTGAAGGAACTGCAAGAAAACATTACGAGTACGAATGAAATCAGAAACATTACAGTGGCAGAATTCAGTCGCGTCAGCCAGAATGTGGTTACCAGATTCAATGCCTGTATAACCCAGGAAGGACGACACCTCCAGCATCTTTTATAAGGTAAGATTTAATATAAGACTGTACACACGCATAAAGCACGGCGACCGCGCGCGACGTAAGTTCAGCTGAGGCAGCTGCCGTAGCGCAGAGTACAAACACCGTGCGTTCGGTCTTAGTTTATATGAGAGACCCTGTGTATGTCCTAGAGTCTGATGAAGACAGGGAGGGTGAATGCAAACAACAGCCTGAGTCTTTACAGCAAGATCCAGATTATACACCAGAATCGACTTCGCCCAGTAGGGCACATTAAAATTTCTCAAGAAGAACTTCATTATTTAGTTCGTGATCTGGAGTTACTAAAAAGCAAGGCGGAACTTCTTGGCTCCAGGCTTCAGCAGTGGAATATTCTGGAGAAATATGTGAAAGTGTCTATATATAGAAGCCGAGAAAGAGACTTAATGCCATTCTTGGAAACGGAAAACAACCTTGTTTCCTGCAGTGATGTAAATGGTCTGATGGCAGCTTCGAGAATGAAACATAATCCCGAGGACTGGAGACTATTGAGTGACTCCTCTAAGCTTGAAAACTGTTTTGCTTCGCAATGGAAATGCACTGCTGTCTGTTCCTGTAGGTCACGTTGTGCATATGAAGGAGCTATGAAAATTTTAAACTGCTTCTTGAATAATGTAATTATGAAGTCCATCAATTGCAGATATGTGGCGATCTGAACGTTATTGCCATCACACTCGCAATGCACTTAGGATACATACTACATACTACATAAGAAAAATCTGGCCTGAAAAGAATGATGGAGCCTGAAAGAAAAGAAATCCAGTACAATGACTACTTTCCAAGCAATTGATGGATGCTACCGCAGGACGCCTGCGCGGAGGCATCAAAATAGTTCGTTACTCAAGTCATAGCATAGTGCGATCCTACATGCACAATGTCCAAAATATAGTTTATCCAATAATGCCAATCAGAATTATATGCTAGAACCGATTCATTGCCATTCGTATAAGGATGCAATTCAACCAGAAGAATACCGGGGACACATGCCCTCATGCTTGACCCGTCCTTATGACATCGTCGTTCGCGAAGGCTCGACGGAAAATTTACCTCCAATCATTTCCATACAGTTGGGGTGGAGCGTGGTAAACTGATACGTTGCACGCAATAGTAAAACTCGTAGAAGTCAGGACATCAACAAGGCTCTGGTGAGTTAATAGCTGTAATGTGGCGTGCCTTTTATCACGTGGTGACGGAAGATCTAAGATTCTGGGAATCGGACTGTGTGTGCGATATAACTGTCGACTGGCTTGTCATGAATCCGAATGATGCGCGTAGCAGTGAGAAAGATGAATATTCTACTTCGAAGGATTTCGCCCCTTATCATATTCTAATTAGGAGAGATACTTTTTTTCTCTTTTCTTTAACACTGCCTTTTCAAAACTAGCCTATATTTGGCTTTTTTTGCGTTTAATTTTATTGAAATATCAAATATTAAAAGTGTGAATGTTTCCTTTGATGTGCTGCTGTGAATGATTTATTACGTATGTACATTTTGGGCATAACCTCAAATCCGTCAATCTTCCGTGATACGTCATTCGCTTGTTGTTTATTCTTCGCGGACAGTAAATATAATTTGCTTGGTAATCCATATCATCATTGTATTATTTCAGCTACATGTTGACATCCGGCAACAGCCTGACAGTGAGGTAATCGTGGCAATCGGGCGAGGTAATGACAGCTCGTAGACAAGCACACGTGGCTATTGCCATGTGCTCGGAAGTAGCCCGACCATTCTCCAATCAACGTGAAGACCACGGATTGATACATGATGTACTTTGTTTACATCAGTTTCGGTTCTCTCGATGACGGCAGAATAGTGTGGCCCCTATTGATGAAACTGGGAGGAATAGATAGATGTGGGGAGAGTTCATCTTTCTTGCTATTGTTTTTACGTCGTTCCGACTCAGGTTTTATGACGACGATGGGATAGAACGGGGCTAGGACCGCTAAGAAAGTGATCGTGGTCTTCATTAAAGTACAACTTCAGCGTCTGCCTGCTGTAAAAATGGGAGAGCACGGAAAATAATCTTCAGGGTTATCGACCGTGGGGTTCAAACACACCATCTCCCAAATGAAAGCTCACAGCTTCGTGACCAGAAGAGTGCAGCCAACTCCCTCAGTATGAGAGAAGATGTGGTGAATGTCCTTGTCCTTTTGCCTTGACAGGTTTATCCTTATCTCTACTTTCTAATTCTACCACCTACCCACACTGACATGTCACTGTTTTTATCTTCATTTTATGTTTTCTATCCAGGTTCCTCACTGCCTCCATGCAGTAAAAAAATGTATAAATAGAAATCCATATGTGATCTAAATATAACGTGTATACACTGGATTTTAGGATGATGTGTGCAAGTACAGTTGAATGTTGGCGAATGTGTATGCGTGCGGGTGTGGCAGTTGTGAATGAGTATGAGCTCCGAAGAGTGAGTACATTGTTTGGAGTGTAAATATGTAAATTTAAATTTGTCTATACGTCTGTAAATATTCAGTAGAGTTTATGTAAACATACATGTGGGGATGGTGGCACTTCCGTGTATGTGGGGCTTGAACTTTCTCCATTTACCACCCCTAGATTGTACATGTAGCCTACAATTTAAGGAAAATAAATTTAATTAATCAATTAATAATGTTCCTATGTTCTCATGAACGTTCCTTTCAATACTGATAACCGAAAAAGTTTTTCTTACAGGTGTCGCAGCAATTACTCTCGCGGAGTTCTATCTCCCTTTTTCTGCATCTGCAATTGAGCAGCCACCCAAGTCTGGCCGCTACTCCAGCTTCTGACCGACAACGTCTTGGAAGACTAAAATAGCAAGACGGCGTCGATATACCCATTCAATGCTGTGTGACAGCTGACGTCACATGGAGCGATGACGTAAGAGGAATGTTCTGCACGGAAATGACGATCATCACTTCACAGATGGTATCCAAATCACCTCACAACCTGGCCTCTTTCAGAGCCACTTCGCTGCCAAGTCGTATTCCTGCATTATGTTCACATAACTTCCTAACACATTCTGATAAAATCGTCTCGTAGTCACATGGCAGTCATCCACTACTAAGGGCCTGTACTACGACTGTCAGATAAACAGCCAGATACGTAGGCTGCAGTTTTGCAAACTAGAAGTTAAATATTTTCTTACGTACTACCAACGGATTTTAACGGCGGGATTGTAATGCGGAAGATGTAGTAACATTTTTATTGGGTTGGTAATAAGGTTACTGAAAATATAGTGAAATTTAGCGCGGTGGTGTACGTGTTCCCTGGTGTTTTCGTTTGTTTAGCTCTATTCCTTTTGAAATTGTATTACTAGAATCCAATATCAGACTCTTATTAAGCTATAATGTGGAAGTCCAGGTCAAAAACAGAATTAGGACTGACATATACACATACGAAGAAATGTTAAAATTAATTAACTGTATAACGAATCTGAAACTGTTATAGAAAATAAAAAGATTGAAAATGTAACCTGGACGTAAAAGTTAAGATTCAGGTTATGTATCTGTTTTGTCTAGTACTATTTACGAGGTTGCGCGTTACAACGAAAGTAAAGTTTATATTCGTATCTAATGCCACTGATGCAGCGTGGGATCATTAATTTTATTATTAATTCAATTTATTGTTTGCTCATTGAATAAGTGAATAAGTAGTTAGTTTCTTTCTTTTCAATACAATGTGAAAATAGTAACTGGAAAGCATTTATCTCACTTTAGCGTAAATACTTTTGTAGCAAGTTGTTATGAAGTAAAAGAAATATAACCTCCTTAACATCCTCATTCAGTAATAATAATGATGATAATAACGATAATAATTAGTGGCTTGTGACAACAAGGGACTTCACAAGAGAGAACATATTTTCTACTCCAGCCCTCCCTTTTAGAGCTTCGCAAAATAAAAAGGTTATCATGGATATAATTTTCGTGACAACAGCGAACAAATGCAAGAAGCTGGGCATAATTTATTATATCCATGCTTTCATCAATTTGCAAGGCGAATTTTGGACTGTCATAAGGCGTGTTAAAATTGTATTTTTATATCAGACAGCTGTATCGTTTTCTGACTCTTGTCATACTTGTTTCTCCATGCATGATCGCGCGCATCTTTACGGCAGTAAGACGCCATTTCTCACCAATAATGTGCGGCGTCATAATCAAAGAGGATAGAGGATAGCGCAGGGCAGCACGGGAATGCCCGCACTTCGTAGTTCAAGTCCGTGATTAGAACGTGCATTAAGTGTTGATCTGTCTTTCCAACTGGTCTCGAGTTGTGAAGTGTTACTTCGGGGAATAATTCTCATAATGCCTCCACGAGTCTACACGGTAGAGGAAAGGGTATTTATGTACCGCACGATAATTATGTGAAAACAGTCATGCAGGGAAGTCGTTAGGCGATTTGTGACAATTTCCAGGCGTACGCCTTCCACATACAGACACTGTGCGGAAACTCGTAAACAAATTGAGAGGAATTTGTTCTTTACTCGATAACAAGCGAAGTGTTAAAAACCGTGTACTTAACGAGGAAAAAGTAAACGAAATCGCAGAAAGATTAGAACATACGCCTACAAAATCCCTAAGACGACTTGGACAAGAAACCGGGGTTTCGAAGAGCTCAGCATGGCGGGCTACGAAAACGTTAAATTTGAAACCATACAACTGAAAGAACATATCCGGAGAGAAATAGCCTCAATTACGGAAGACGAACTTACGCGTGTGAATCGGAGTTTCCTAAGACGATACCAGAAGTGTGTGGATGCAGGAGGAGAACATTTCCAACATCTCCTGTCATAAGGTACAAGTTTATTTCCTTAATTATAAATTACTAATTTTCTTAATTCTTATTTTTTAAATTGTAATAGTTATCAAATGTCATGCACGGAGAAACGGTTACGTGCCAGATGCGACCGTGCCGGATGCGACCAGGCCATTATCGTGCCAATAACGACCGAGTTAAGCATCGTGCCGCATGCGACCCATCAATCACTTACAATTGATTTGCATTAAGGGCTGTCACCAAGTGGCAGATTGCTTATAAGTAGCTAACTTGGTCTTTTCTAAAATAAAGGTCTGACACCGTTGTTAGCAAGTTCGAGTGCCGTTGGTCGAAAGAAAAATATAATAATGTTGCTGGCTTTACGTCCCAGTAACTACTTTTATGGTTTAAGAAGATGCCGAGGTGCCGGAATTTAGTCCCGCAGGAGTTATTTTACGTGCCAGTAAATCCATCGACACAAAGCTGACGTATTTGAGCACGTTCAAATACCACCGGACTGAGCCAGGATCGAACCTGCCAAGATGGAGTCGGAGCCGTCTGAGCCACTTAGCCTGGATGAAAAAAAAGTCACCATCAGAATGTTGGCCGGCAGGGTAGGAAAGTTGGTGGTAGACAGTTTCTAATCACTAGATTGCATGCCAAAAGCCTGGATTCAAATCCAAACCTTTTCGCAGTGTTCAAATGGAGTGAGGGGATATGATGCTGTTGATGGTATTCGGCCGTCGGATGGCGATGTAAAGCACTGAGCAGACCCCTTGGTATTATTCGAGAGGAGTAGGCTACGTGCCGAAACCGGGTTTCATCTCTCCCTACTTCATTATCACAATCCCACATCCAGACGCGCAGGCCGCCCACCGGTGTCAGGTAGAAAGACCTGCACCAGGCAAGCCGAACACGTCCTCGGACACTCCTGGTACTAATAGGACACGTTAAGTAAGTATGCCTAAGTCGTAAATAATTTCACAGAATTAGGATCCTTTTTTTTTTTTTGCTAGTGGCATTACGTCGCACCGACACAGACAGGTATTAAGGCGACGATGGGATAGGCAAAGGCTAGGAATGGGAAGGAAGCGGCCCTGGTCTTAATTAAAGAACAACCCCAGCATTTGCCTGTGTGAAAATGGGAAACCATGGAAAATCATCTTCAGGGCTGCCGACAGTGGGATTCGAACCCACTATCTTCCGGATGCAAGCTCAGGGCCGCGCGCCTCTAACCGCATGGCCAACTCGCCCGGTGGGAAAAGACGTAAACGCATCACCATGTTTCGTGTTGTAAAACGAGTTTCCCCTAGAAGTGTTATGTAAAGTAGTGGCAGTAGCTCCTTATAGGACTTATTGAAATGGCACTGCACACCGTTTAGCTTACCTTATCTTGGGTGATGACACAACTTATCACAGATTATGCGGTCGCTAGTGGCCGCATCTGGCACGCCACCGGAGAAACTGTTGCTATGCCGCGGAGTGGGGAGTGATGAGTCAATGGGAGGCAGATAAGCCGGGCGCGCCTGCCGGCCAACCGATGAGAGAAACTCACTGTAGTAAGTGTGGCAATCAAGCTGTCTCTAAGGATGATCTTAGCGCTTTCTTAGGAACTGTAGCATGCTTCTCTAAGAATTTGACATTTACTTTCGAAGTTGTTCGTGACGCATAACTAAGTCGACATATTTACTCATATACTCTAGATGTTTTGTCTGGAAGCGTCAAGTAAGTTTCACAGATTTCAAACTATCACTGACTAAAATATCCCAGCAAAGAACATACCGTGGCCTTTCCTGGTTATTCGCAAGAATATTAATGAAACCTACTTTTAGATAATCGTTTTGATATTTGCGCATTACTTTTTCCCTTTTTGTCGAGAGCTGCGAGAGCTGAAGCAGATGTGGAAGGTAAACATGCAACTGTTCTTTATTCGGTTATTTTCGTGGAAGAACAAGCACTCGATGAAACACGGCATAATATTTTTGCTACTGTGAATCAGCCACTTGTCTATGATTACGACGACACATTTACCATCCCTCCACAGAACGGCAGAAATCCATCAGTACAGCACAGTCTTTCCGTTAACTCGGCACTGACCGACGACTTTCAGACTGAAAAAGAAGAATCTATTCTCGTATCGTAGAGAAGTATTATATTATTTATTTATCACAATTCTTTTCAGAGGTATGGGAGGTCTAGGGAAAAGGGTGAGCTCCCATGTACATATAAAATGTTCCCTAGACCTAACTTAAGATGAGATATTATTTACATAGTTTACAAAATACTTAAATAGTACTGTACTTAATTTCTTACAGCTCGTTTATTCTGTCTATCGATAGTTAGCTAATCATTCATTCATTCGATCATTCCTTTGCTCGCATACTTCCTTTCACTCTACCAATCATTCACACATTCATCCACACATTCACAGACACATGAAGCAGTTCCATTAAATTGCATTTTTCTTTATATACTGTATATTTGAAATTTTGGAAGAGGCAAGTTCTTTACATCACCTGCAGCGAGTTCTACAGCTTTGCGGAACGCCATTGAAAACCCTTCTGAAACTCCATCTCTCTGAACTGAGCCATAAACAAGCAATAGACGTAGGAAGGGATCGATTTCTATAGAGGCAAAGAGGGAAAGATCAGGTCAGTTTGTTTGGATATTGGCTTAATGGAAAGTATTATTGGATGGGACAGGGCGCTGTACTCTCTGCAGCTTACTCATGTTCTCCGCTGTTGTGGGATGCGAATCAGGTAGACCATACGTCAGTACGGACCGAACCATGCAAAGGTAAACTGACCTTACTGATCATGAACTGGTAGGCTTGATGTTTAAAGGGGCCTAACATCCAGGTCATCGGGCCCTGGGCATGAACTAAACCCTCTTAATTTCCTATATAAGAGCCCCAGGATTTTTGTTGCCTAGGATTTATATGTTACACAAAAATGGTTAAATATGTACATACACAGAGGCTAAAAAATCTCAATATTGTACATATGGGCAAAAATCCCCGGAATATGGTCTACATACATGCCACACAAGAAGTTAAAGAAAGTCACAAAACATTTTTTTTTTTTTTTTTTGCTAGCGGCTTTACGTCGCATCGACACAGATAGGTCTTATGGCGACGATGGGATAGGAAAGGCCTAGGAGTTGGAAGGAAGCGGCCGTGGCCTTAATTAAGGTACACCCACAGCATTTGCCTGGTGAGAAAATGGGAAACCACGGAAAACCATCTTCAGGGCTGCCGACAGTGGGATTCGAACCCACTACCTCCCGGATGCAAGCTCACAGCCGCGCGCGCCTAAACGCACGGCCAACTCGCCCGATAAACATGCCGTATTATCGCGGTCCTATTGTACATAGAAAACTTAGCCCTGGTGATTAAGCTACAATCGTACGAGTAGTAGGTTCGGACCTGAAAGGGCACTGAGGTAACTGTCAGAGAGGTGTGACAGCAAATTATGTCCGAACTCGTGCTGGCAGAGTCTAATTGCCAGCCTTTCTGTCCAGCATCTATGAAACTCTAATAAGTAAGGCAGTGTGTTTTCGTGAAAGTATATTCGTTTTGAATGGGAGTGGTGTACTGAGAATCTGAGGATAGCAATAATTGTTCAAAAATGAAATTACATTTATATCGTTAGACCACTGGCTGTGAAACAAGGTAGGCAAAGAACCAACAGACTATAACTTTCGTTAGTAGAAATATGGATTTGGATTGACTGAATAAACAGGATATAATGAAAAAGAGAACGATGAGGTTCTGAAAGAAATAGGTAAGAAGCGGCAGCTAATGATCGGAGGAGCAAGGCCAAATTAATTGGTCTTAAAAGTCGGCTCAACACATTCACCTGGAATATTTTGGGAACGAAAAGTTTTCGCTAGAAGAAGAGGATGCCTTAAACGTTCAAACATCAAAGACACATTTCAGCTCCCGCTGTGAGTCAGTGGTAAAGTGTGTGGGCCACCGAATCTCAAGATCGTGGACTCAATCCTAGCAGAAAAGCAAAATTTTTGAAGGGCAGAAAATAAGTCCATTGAGTACTTCAAGGTGTACGATGTTGGCATGTAAACGATCTCTGGAGACACATTCGGAATTCACCCGACTCCCTGAATCTGACACTGCTTCCTATTACTTGTAACAGACTCACCACTTTCATCTTTACTGGCCGACTTCCACTGGTCAATTCATGTCTCTTACGAATCCGACACTATTAGGTGTGGTAAAGCCTATGGAATCTTTCATTCGTGGCTTTCTCAATCTTTAGTCGTCATCCTGCGATGGTTCGAAACGCCTCCTCTTCCTAATTCAGGGTCTGATAATCTTATTTATTTTTTCCTTGGAACAATTATTCTCGATTTAATTATTTAATGCTTCAATACTTTTCAATAGACTATTATAAAGAGTAAAAAGGGCTTCTTTTTTGCTAGTGGTTTAACGGAAGATGGTGGGTTAGAAATTATCTAAGAGGAGCAATAACAGACAGATAACATTACTTAGATACATTTTTCATAATCAGTGGAAATAATAAAATGATTCACAATTTAACATGCTTTTTCCTTTGAAAATTCAAGTGATCCATTAATTTTGCCAGTCAGTGCAGAAAGGGGCATAAAAAATCTACAGAGAGATTAAGATTTGTTCATCACGTTTCCTGCTCGTGAAAAAGATAGGTCTGAGGTTTTCTATGGATTTTCACGGCCGACACCTTGATTTAATATTGAACGGGTGTGGCTAGCCAGCCAGTCACGCCATAGGGAATGAGTTCCCTCCCTATTTACAAAATTTGGCAGCTCACGGAAACACAACACTGGCGTGCGCTAAATCGGTAGAAACAGGCGACATATCAAGCACTGGCAACACCACGAACTTCTATCTACTCGAACAGTAAACCATTCTGTAAATTAAAGAATATCACTGTACTAAGATACAATTTCCTTCATTCAACTTAATGCAGGAATGGGCACGATGACGGCTAATGGTCAATGCAGTCAGCCTTTGCATGTCAAAATCCTACCCCTTGTTTTTTATTTTTTATTTATTTGTTTATTTATTCAACCTTTTCGTTACATATGCTCACCGGCATATCAGGTTCGATAAAAGTGACACAGTTGTATTTATATATTTCAAACATAGCTTTAATTCCAGTTTGATCTTTAATTAATATAAAAATCGTAACACGTCTTTCTTTCAGTCCGAAGAAGCCATTTTTATTTGTTAATATTACTACAAAGGAAACATGAACCAAAAGAAAAATGAAAGAGTACGGATGAACTGTCACAATTCTTGACGACAGCACATCTTAATTCCAATTATCAACAATTACCGCTATCGTATTAATTCATGTATCGTTTTGCAGTTAAACGTGCAGAAGATCGTAGGAGTGAAGACGATACGAGAAGTTGGTTCGTAAAAATATGCGTTTCAAAAATATTAATCACGAAGTCCTCTCTAGTAGCCCTCGTTATAAATGCTCCCATCATTCTTACGATTGAATGAATGAATGAAAGAAAGAAAGAAAGAAAGAAAGAAAGAAAGAAAGAAAGAAAGAAAGAAAGGAAGGAACAGAGTACTCTCTTGATCGCAGATGATGCAAAAGCAATTTTAACCTTCACTGACACTCAATTAATTTATAATGCATAATACTGAAGGTATTCTAAATGAAACAAATGTTATAAAATTATTAAAAATATAATTTACGAATATATCTTATACTTCTTTCCTGATAGATTCTAGTATACCTCGTCATACATATCGACATTAGAAACAGCAAGTATCGCCTTTGTCTTCAGCTTCCAGCGATTTCCTTTCCCACGTTCTTCTAATGAATAATTATGCCGTAATTCCCGACTAGCTCTAGTCTCTGTGTACTGAAATGGCGTATGGCTTTCAGTGCCGGAAGTGTCCGAGGACAAGTTCGGCTCGCCAGATGCAGGTCTTCTTTTATTTGACACCTGTAGGCGACCTGCGCGTCGTGATGAGGATGAAATGATGATGAAGACGGCACATACACCCAGCCCCCGTGCCAGCGAAATTAACCAATTAAGGTTAAAATTCCCGACCCTGCCGGGAATTGAACCCGGGACCCCTGCGACCAAAGGCCAGCACGCTAACCATTTAGCCATGGAGCCGGACTCTGTGTACTGATTAGACAAGGGGGAAAAGTTCATGTTCACGTTCATTTTCAATTCTGAATATTTCTCATCCATATATTTCCCTTCGATTTTACTCCTCTTTTCACGCTGAGGTATCGCAATTTTGCCCCACAAAAGGTTTCTTACGTGCCAGTAAATCTACCGATCCGAGGCTGGCGTATTTGAGCACCTTCAAGTAACACCCGACTGAGCTGGAAACGAACCCAGAACTCAGAAGGCCAGCGCTCTACCATCAAAGTTATTTAGCCAGTCTGGCTCTTTGAGAACAATGGAAGTAATTAATGAACTTCGAAATTACTTGTCAAACGCAATCTTATTTAATCATCCTTACCTGTTTCACTAAACTGACTTTAATCACAAGCAACACAATGCCAAGTACATTAAATTACGGTTAGATACACAAAACTCCTCATTTGTTACCAAACGGTCAAGACGAAGACGCCAGGAGGCATCCTACTATGCCACCCACATCCCACAGCGCTAGTTATCGATAGAGCCCTGCACGGATGCGGATATTTTTGCTGATAATTTCTAAATAATGACGTTTATTGATTTTCACTCAGGTATACCCTACTCTTACTTTTGCTTGTAGTTAGGATAATAGTGATATAAAGAGCCTTGAGGCCATAAAGCCGTAAATCTGACCTAAGTCTAACTGGCTCCTGCCCGCCGTTAATAGAAGGAAGGAACAAAGGTCAATACGTCCGTAGTTGTCCGAAGAGAAAATCCCTCATACACCTGCGACTGTAGGGGTTCTGGTGCCAGGTGTCAGGCCTATTGTATTACGATAACAGATCTATCTGTTTCAATACATTGGGGGAAATATACTGTGGTTACATATTTAAATTATCCGCGGATAACCATTTTTCGGATACGGATAACCATTCGCGGATGCGGATGAAGGAAGCACGGATGCGGATATTATTTTGTATATCCGCGCAGAGCTCTAGTTATCCATAGCAGCTTTCACCAGTTTAAGCAGCTTTCAGTGCGTTATCAGCAACCAATATTTTGCATGCAGGCTTCTTTTAATAAATGCTGCGAATTAAAAAAAATATAAGATAACTCTTCAACATGACCTGCAAACGATTCTGAACACTATTATATTTCCCGCCAAGTGATATGATTCAATAATTTATCGTACGCCAGTCTACCATGTGATTATGTTAAGATGTCGTGCCAAGTGATCGGGTATAGCTAAACGCGAAATTAATGATTAAAACTACGACCCAGTGACGTGGAGAGCGAACTGGAGGAGTATCGCACTCTAAAAAATAAAATTAAAAAAATAGTATTCTTGTCTCACTCACGGCTGTGGCGTAGCGCATGTGGTCAAATGCTAATCTGCCGAATACTACATCGTGCAAACATCTTTACATAGATATGAAGCTTTAATACTTGAACACAGGTAAGTGTATGCCACACGCAAGCAGTAAACGATTCTTCTTCTTCTTCTTCTTTCTTGATTCGTGATGCCCAACTAAGGAGCGCGTTTGAACTTATTAGCACTTTTGTTTTTTGTTTTTCTTCTTCTCTTCCCAATATCTCTTCACCTTTCGCGATGTTCCCTTTTTTGTTCAGTCCATCCTGTATTTAGTCGGGTGGGCTTTACAGAAAATTTGTGTTTGTGAATTAAGATTCTAAATTTTATTCTATCTTGAATGGTTTCTTCATTCATGCCAATCTCATTTAGGTCTTCAGTGATTTCGTTTAGCCAATTACTGCGATTTTTCAATAATAAGGCTAAGTTTAACATTTTCTTCGTGAGCCTGTTATTATCCATTCTATATAAGTGACCATAAAATTGTAGTCGTCCTTTTCTGATTGTATCTGTGATTTTTTTTCTGTAACTTGATAGATTTCATATTTCTTTTTCATCCAAATTCCGTTATTGCACTTCGATGCTAAGATTTTCCTCAGGATTTTTCTTCCTTGTTATTCGATTATCTTTATTCGACATCTGCCACCAACTAAAGTAGTTTCAGATGCATAAAGTGCTTCTGTTTTAACTATTGTGTTATAATGACGTAGTTTTGCCTTTTTTGATATATTCTTTTATTGCATCTGTTCCAAGTAATTTTGTATGCTGTTTGAAGTTTTTCAATTCTTTCTTTCTTAGCTACTGATTTAACCCTGTTGGTTCAATAATTTCACCTAGCTACTTAACCTAGAACGGTCGGGTGGAAAATGTAACAAGAAAGGTCGGGCTGGGTCTGGTAGACCCAAAACCTAAACGCCCACAAAACTTTTTAAAATGATTTATTTTTACAATACATTGAATAATATAATGAATGTTCTCAATAACTAATTCAATTTTATATTTCTGCATTTTTATTAATAAAAAGAACCTAAGCTTAACATTTTAGCTGGAAAAAGTAATGTTTATAAAACATCACAACAAATAAAGTCCACTTGATATGTCAGTTTGATATTACTATTTTATGCAAATGAACTTATTTTTTTGTCCAAATGCCTAAGAAAAAGTGGCTTAGGTTCAATATTTTAATCAATTACACTCGAGTGAAGTTCCTCAATTGTTAACGCAGTTTACACACAGTATTTCCGCATGTGTCAGGCAAACCCAAACTTTACAGATCTTGCAGAAGTATTTTGTCTTCTTGTCCTTACACATATGACATCTACCTCTTTTCCCAGGCTCCGGCAATTCTCTATTTTCAATAGCTGCCCCCGAAAGTCTCGCAGCCAGAAGTCGAATTTCTCGAGGCAGACAACTTTGTTGGGCTCGCTCTGCCATGTACGGTTGCAAAAGTTATTTTACAAGCTCTTTGAGGAACACACACCTGTTCATAACCACAAGGTTGGATTTTAGTCTAACATATGCATTTAGGGCCGCAATTAGCGGGTTCAAACCCGGCAGAGGTAGTCGGATTTTTGAAGGGCAGAAAAAAGTCCATTCGACACTCCATGTCGTACGATGTCGGCATGTAAAAGATCTCTGGTGACACATTTGGTGTTTACCCGACAAAATTCATAAAATCTCAGTCATAGACCCCCAAGAGAGTTTCGGTTTACTCGGTCTGCCATCTAGTGGGCCTAGAGTAAAACGGAACGTCGAAATTGACGAGCAGACAGCCAGATGGCGTCATATTGAAATGTCTGCACACGGTGAGGCCATACGATGATTATTATTATTATTATTATTATTATTATTATTATTATTATTATTATTATTATTATTATTATTATTATTAGGGCTGCAATATTCAGTACAGCAAAGAATAAACATAATGGCCAGCGCCTTGTTCCCCTAGCAACTGTATATTCAGCACTCAAAGCGTCCACTACATCAACGCCACCCTTGGTGTCATTGTAGCAGGTGATGAGTTTTGGCTTCCTTTTGACACCGCTTTCTTTATCACTTTTTGCCGTGTGATGCATAGAGGAAAGTAGCATTACACATTTGTTACGTTTTGGCACGTACGACACCATAGTAACCTCCTCCTGAAATCCAAACATACTTGAATATTGTTCTTTTGATTTCTTTGCAAGGAATTCCACTGGTATTTCACACTTGTTTTTTCTCAAAGTACCAACAAGCGTAAGTTTGTTTTCTGTCGAAGTTTCTTAGTAAGGTTGTAAGAGGTGAACCAATTATCTACTGTTAAATTTCGACCACTGCCTTTTATTGGTTCCACTAGTCGTAAGACAACGTCGTCAGGTTTATTACTAAACAAGAAATGGGCTTTCTGGTTGAGTTCCAGCATAAACTTGTAAGTTTTTAACGTAATAGCTCTTAGCACAAGCCATCAAGAAGACTTTTATGCCATATTTTGATGGCTTAGAGGGGATATAATCCGAAATCGGCACCTCCCTCGAAATGGTACTAGCATTTCATCGATAGTAGCAAATTCTGAAAGTGAGTAATACGTCTTACAGTTCAGTACAAAGAGGCCCAAGAGCTCCCTGTGTGCTGCTAAATTATCTTAGACTTCCTTTCATTCCGTGAATGAATATCATCAAAGCGAATAACACGTGGAAGAAACCTGCCAGCTCTAAATAGTTCAATTCCTGTTCCCACTGTATCCCAAAAGTCTTCAGTATTCATTTTACTTCCATGCAATGTGCCAGCAAGATATAAGAGACCAAAATAAGCCATGGTCTCTTTGTTTGTAGTTTCTCTGCACATTGTTGGGTCACTCTTGTAATTAGATGTAACAGATCGTGTAAAAATATTAGTTGGACCAACTACCGAGTCTATAAGAGGTTCATTGAAAAATAATGACCACGATTCTAATGGAGTGTGCACATCCATAGCATTCCTTATAGGTCCTGGTAAATTAGTGGAAACTAAATCGTGGGTTCGTGTGCGGACATTTTGTGGGAATTTGTCTTTCTTCCATTTAGTCTTATTGTCTTCAGCAACAAAATAACGACCGGGATTACCCTCATCTGGAACGTACCTGCAGCTTGTGCCGGGAGCATTATAAGCACTGTTGTTGGAAACAGTGGCGTCGCTGATGTTTGGAATGTCGATATTACCTGTTTATTCCCCAATACCGTCACGTGATTCACTATTAGAATCATGTTCACTGTTCATCACAAAATCTGGGTCAGCATCAGAATCATCAAATTCACAGTCTTAGTCACATAATATCCTCTATATTTCCTGCCTAGACACAGTTGCTCGTGATGCCATTGTTAAAATTTATATAATGATTTCTATTGTCTGTTCAATAATTATACAACATACACTCTACAAAACTTAAAAGGAACTAATATATCACACGCAAAATCCACTAGTATGTTTGAACACAAACGTTACATAAACGGTCGGGCCGGGTTTGAGAGACCCATCCATGACTACTTTGCGATGGTTACAGACAAAGACTCGTTGATGAAGCTTCCGGTTTACTGCTGCAGCGCATTCTGAAGGGTACTCCATACCTGTAGGTGCTGCGACCTTGTAGCTATTACGAAAATGCGTACTACAGGGTCCCAGAGACCCAGCCCGACCGTTCTAGGGTTAAATTTGTCTACTTGGGCGATAATACTCACATATGAGGTAATAAATGGTTTATTGTTGAAACCTTATCTAGTCCCTTCGATATTTTGTCTTTTCATAACAAATATGGAGTCCTGTTTTGGCTGCTATTTCATGGATTTTTTTCTACAGACTGGACTGCTTCCTATCTATTGTTAGATGTCATCAGCAAATGCTAGGCAGGTAAGGTGAATATTGTTTTGGATACATCTACCGATATTTATACCTTTAGTTTCATTTTGCCATATCCCAATAACTTCTTCCAGAATTAAATTTATTATTCTTCTGTCTTCGTTATGCTCATTCAAAGAGCGCATTTGAACTTCTTCGTTGGCCTAATGGTTTTCGCCTTCTTATACTCCCAAAATCTCTTCATGAATGCACTGTGTTGCATCTTGCATTCTGTGGACCGCTTCCTACCAGTTTTCTTTTTAGGTTTCTCCATGAAATTTTGCTTGGCTACTAACATACTGAAGGCTCCACGATCTTCTATGATGTCAGTGATAATTCATTTCTTGGAGGTCCGCCTTCGTTTCTTCTAGCCAGTTTATTTTGACCTCCTTTGAGTTGATCACTTTAAATAATATTTAGGTGTGTTTGTCGCTGTCCATTCTATAGATATGACCATAGAATTTCAGGCGTCTATTGCGTAGAGCATCACTGAACCTGTCAGTTAATGAATGCAGGTCCGCTGTTTTCCTCTTAAGCCACATTCCATTTTCTCTCGTGGGACTATACATTTTCCGGAGAATTTTCCTTTCTTGCTTTTCAATTTCTATGTCATTGTGTCCTCAAGGTATATGGTTTCTGAGGCGTATACAGCTTCCGGTAAAACAACTGTCTTCTAATGTCGTAATTTTGTTTTATATGTTGGCCCTACTGTCTAGTTATGATTGTAGTATGATTTCTCCAAGGTATTTGAAGGCACCTGTGAAATTGTGCCGTTTTCCACCTCTAGCGGAGTTTCCTGCTATATTGATGTAGATTTTCTATGAACGGGATTTTTCGTACGATATTATGCCTTTGCTGGCGGGACCTAGTGTTTACAGCGCACTTCTGGTATGGGCTAGAGCAATCTTGTTACTTTCATTGATCTGTCTCAGCTTTATCCTTGGCTTTGACAAAATGAAAGTGACTGAGGTATGAGTGATGCTAGTAATGCCATTCCTTCTGCAGCCAGTCCCTGCTATGAATGGTGTGAAAATATTGCCCATTGGGTCGGTTGGTGCATGCATTTCAGTGGCCTTGGCAGACTGATATGTAACAGCAACTTCTGGCTCGGTGAGGAAAGCAACGGGAAACTACCTCACTCCTCATTTCAGTGATGCCTAGGCCATCTATGACAGTTTATGGGGGAGCTGTTGAGGATCCAACCAGCCTTCGGACTGAGGACTAAACATATATACACATTATTAATATTATTATTATTATTATTATTATTATTAGAATTATACAATTTCATTCAATGAATTCCTTCCCTACTAACCAACCGGAAAATGGGGCCGACGACCTTCGATGTTAGGCCCCTTAAAACAACAAGCATCATCATCAACCGGAAAATATGATGATAGGATTTAATTCTTATTCTGCTGTATTGTATTATACAACCCACTTCTTATGTTTCTTGCATCATCTTCTGACCCAAAACTCTATCCTAGGTTGCCAAGGGACCACTTCCTAAGAAATCAATACCGGTTCTAGAAGAGTTATGTAACCCGGCATGTCTCTTAAGAAGATATCTTTAAACACAGACTGACAACACGCTACAATCAGCCCTGGCTCTAAGGAGGGGTATGCTACAATACCCGAACAAACTGTCCTTGTTGTGCCGATAAATGTCTAAATTATTCATTTTCAAATTATCATTGTTTCTTCTTTCGGTTTTGTCTGGGACTGAATATATCGATTGGTTTTCTAATTCCATCTATTCCCTGTTCGGTTCTTCCTGATTAGGAAGGAAATATAATGGTCTAACTGTAGAGTAGACGTCGGCGCCGAATTAAACGAAAATCAGTCAATCTCCATTATTGTTAGGAACGGCCGAGTGCACGCGTTCTCTGGCTGCTTCTCCCAGCTATCTTGCTAGATGATGATACCAAATTCCGTTCGTGAACTTGTCGAGACAATCAGCCAGATGAAGCTAGGGATGGCACGATACTGGGACTACAGAAGGTCGTTCGGAATCTGGTGATGAGCCTGAAGGCCGTTGGCGGCGTTGTTATCAACTTGAGCACGTCAAAACGGGGAGTGATGATTCATGTCCGTACTGTGTGCAGAGTTTCGTGACATTAGTTGCAACGATGCCGAAGAGGATTGACCCTTAGTGGGAGTGCTACAAAACAACCCTTTCCGATGCTAATTCCAAGGAATGAGCAAGAAACGTGATCAGTGCAGTATTGAATAAAAAAGGCAAAGGCCAACTGGGCTTAAATCCAGAGGGGGGGAGGCAAATTCACGACCAGCCAGCAGCCGTACACCAGAAGTGGTGAGGAAAGTGAAGATCCTTGTCAGGTTCTAACCCTTCCCCGTAAGGACTATCGCACGTAAGTCGGGTATGTCTGTTTCAACAGTTAACACCATAATAAAAAAGGACCTGCAATTAGAAAAGCGACATAAGCGCCGAGTTCACAAGCTGTTGCCTCGTCACATTTCGGAATGTCGCACTAACGCAAGAAAGCTGTAGCAGGGGACAGATGGAAAAATGTGGTAACATTATACGAAGCATACGTACCTTCGTGACTATAACAAACCCCGCCCTAGAGACATTTTAAAAAAAAATCATACATTGTATACAGAATTCCAGGAAAGTTTTCCAAGGGGTTTCATGATTATAGCTGGATAGGCCTACTGCTACAATGGCAAGTTAAACATTCGCCGTGTCGCTAATAATGTGGTCAACTCTACATACTATCAGCAAGAGGTTTTAACACCCATTTACAACACAGATATCCCAGTACTGTATGGGAGGGGGGGAAATCAGGTATGGGAACATCAAGATAAAGCATCCAGCCACGCCTCTCGTTCGACTCGTCTGTTCTTAAAGAGAATGGAGATGGAAACTGGAATCCGTGCAATTCCTTTTATTGACATTCCTGTGAAGGCACCCGATGGGTCACATACAGACTAAAAAGGGCCTTAGGAAATAGACGTGAGCTTGCATCCGGGAGATAGTAGGTTCGAATCCCACTATCGGCAGCCCTGAAAATGGTTTTCCGTGGTTTCCCATTTTCACACCAGGCAAATGCTGGGGCTGTACCTTAATTAAGGCCACGGCCGCTTCCTTCCAACTCCTAGGCCTTTCCTATCCCATCGTCGCCATAAGACCTATCTGTGTCGGTGCGACGTAAAGCCCCTAGCAAAAAAAAAAAAAAAAAGGAAATAGACGTTCACGCACTATCAATAGCCTCTGGGAAACCTGTCAAGATAAGTGGGATAAGATAGACATGCTAGCTCTCCAAAGATCCCGAAAGACCTTCTGTACTCGTATGAGTAAGCTAATGACAGGATATTATGTACGAAGGTGGTCCAAACAGTGAGGTATACAGAAAGAGAATAAGGACAGAAGGTCACTGCAAGAGAATACGAGTGGAATTCTGCAATGTAAGTCAAATTATGGCGATAAGGACCGAAATGTTACCTAAGAAGCAAATTAAAAAGATAATTAGGTGGTTGATGGAAGTAGGCCTATATAATACAAGAAAATAAGGATAGATACCAATATTCTATAAAATACATGCAATGCATTCTAAGCAATCAAGATATAGACGTGATATACCTATCAAAAGACTACAAAGAAACAAGTAAATTCGAGAGAAGTATATAGATGAGAACAACATATGTAAAACTGAAAATGAACTTGTTATTAATTTATTGATCAGAAAATGGAAGAGACAAAGTGAAATAATGAAACTAGAAAATATTATCAGAGGAATGTGGGGAAACGAAATCTAAGGAAAATGAAAACAGAAAATATGCGCTGTAATAGTAAGAGTATGCATGAAAAGGTACCCTACACTCTACGACTTAATTAAAGTCAAGGTCACATTATGAGAGGCGAGAAGTACCAGCTATTACAACTCATCATTGAAGGTAAAATACAGGGGAAAAGGTCTGTTGGCAGGAGGAAGAATTCATGGCTGAAGGACATCCGAAGATGGCACAACTGCACTTCAGAAGATGCTTTCCATGCAACATCAGCCTCAAGAAGAAGAAGAAGAAGAAGAAGAAGAAGAAGAAGAAGAAGAAGAAGAAGAAGAAGAAGAAGAAGAAGAAGAAGAAGAAGAAGAAGAAGAAGAAGTGTTTCAAAAGTCCAAATTTGATTAATTAATAAAGATACGTCCAACAAGGAAATATTTTAATTATCTGTAACATTTTGTTATTTGGAATCTCCCGAATATTTTGCATTACAAGTAACTAACCAAAATAATATATTAATAATAATTCGAACAAATGAATACTCTCTTCATTGTTGCTGGCCATCTGTAATCGGGGGAACAGTAGTATTTTACTTAATCATTCAATACGAGTAGTAAGTGTTTGTATGATGCCGATGACTTCATTCTCGTATACTGAACTGAATCATATCCCTGATATGTTAAATATGTCTGCAGAAAACTGTTTATTATTGGAACCATTGTTATTCTTTCGTCCACTGCTTGCCATTTCCCTTTTTTTTATTTGCTTTACGTTGCACCGACACAGATAGGTCTTATGGCGACGATGGGAGAGGAAAGGCTTAAGAATGGAAAGGAAGCGGCCGTGGCCTTAATTAAGGTACAGCCCCAGCATTTGCCTGGTGTGAAAATGGGAAACCACAGAAAACCATCTTCAGGGCTGCCGACAGTGGGGTTCGAACCCACTATCTCCCGGATGCAAACTCACAGCTGCTTGTCCCTAACCGCACGGCCAACTCGCCCGGTTCCCCTTATATCACTTTCGACAAAGATAAAGCATTGAAAATATGTTTATTGCCATTGTAGACGGATATCCCCCATGCACGACAAATTTGTGATTAAAATTATCCGACATGTCGTCCATAAAAACTGTGACAGTCCACAGTAGCAGCATAAATTGCATTGCATTCTTTAAACAAAACAAAGAAACAACATTCAAGCTCTTCAGGCCTTTTCAATCATGAAATTACCAGCATTTCGCCCCAGTGTGGCAGTGGGCTCATCAGTTGGATTGCTACACCTTTCCAAGACGCTGGTGCGCCGTTGACACACCAGTGCAATCTTCTTATGTAGAGCAATGAAGTGACGGTGCACTAGGGAAAATATGTACCTACACTTATATAAATGCCTGCCTCTGGCTTTTATATCAATAATTCAGTTCTCAGAGTACATTCACGACCGAAAGGAAGGCGGATATTATAGCAGATATTTCTAGTTCATGTACAGTGGTTTGTGAACACTTTGCCACTTAAATGGCGCACCGCTATCCTTAAAGATAGAGTATAATTGATACTAAATTTACAACCAAATATCTGCTTTTAAAACTCTGCTTGTCAGCGGAACCCCAGTAATATGCGCCCGCTTATTGTTCTAGCCCACATAAGAGTTTTTCTCAGGCCCTTACACATCTCGTTTATAAAGCCTTCATTATTTACTCCTATACTGCGTACGAATCCCGTTTATAACGCTTCATTCGTGGAATATTTTCAATTCATTTTCAACAATGTTTGGGAGAAAAGAAATCGGTAATTGTTCTCGCTAGGGTTCTTAATCTGTCAAGTATTCAAGCCTTTACTTCCTGGTTTTGCAAAGTATTACCCCCGTTGCATGCGCTCTTTAAGCTTATATTTTTGAACAGAACAATATTGTGACCGCTGCACTGTGTTGTTACCCCTTCTCTCTCTCATGAACATTCCTTAGTTCTGGAAAATGTTGATTGTCAGTTTCATGCTGTCCTTGGTGTACTGAAGTATATGTGTGATTAAAATGAGTGTTAAATGAAAAGCACTTCCTTTGTTGGATAAATCAGAAATCATAAGGAAACACGACAAAATCACAGTTTGCAGAAACTCGCCTGTTCATTAGGCATGCCATCCAAGGGCACCCATGCCCATGGGCAGGGGGGACGGCCCCCCCCCCCCCAGCTCTCAAGGAAAGGAAAAAATCTGATATAGTCAGGCGTTTTTCTTCCAAGAAAATGATTTAAAAGTCGGTATTACGTAGAAGTGATAGGGGATACCGTGGATGGTATTCTACCGTGGAATACAAGTCGCCATTCATCTTCCAAAATATTAAAAATACTATATATCCCCAGGTCTACCCACCCCCATCCCTACAAACAATCTTACAGGCGGCCTTGATGCCATCGTCAACATTAAGAACAATAA
This sequence comes from Anabrus simplex, assembly GCF_040414725.1. Taxonomy (NCBI): domain Eukaryota; kingdom Metazoa; phylum Arthropoda; class Insecta; order Orthoptera; family Tettigoniidae; genus Anabrus; species Anabrus simplex. Next base: position 649,906,531 of record NC_090265.1, on the reverse strand, counting down.
CAAAGAATCGAATTCAATCATTAGAACTTCGTCGTTGGGAGAATGCAGCGGTGAAAGGTAAAATGCGGAGAAAACGAGAATTTGGAAAAGATCGCTTCATCAGTCCTGGAATTCGAAAATGCTTGGTATATCTGTTAAACTGTCATTGAATTAATATGCGGCCTCGGTTATAAACATACGGTTAACACGTGATCCCACGAAGAGCGTTTAACCGGGGTTTACCATGGTTCAAATTATTCCGCTTGAATTACGGATAAAACAGTTTCTACTCTGGTAGACCCAATTTTGAAGTCAGAATTCGACAGCGCTTTGAGAAACCAAAATAGATACATGGCACCTGCAATTGGACGGCATATTCTCAGAATTACTAACTGCCTTACGAGAAACTAGCATAGCGAAGTTATTCCATTTAGTGTATAAGATGTGTGATACAAGAATATTGTTATAACTATTCCTAAGGAAGCCGGTGCTGACAAGTGTGAAAAGTACCCCACCAATAGTCTAGTATCTCACACCTGCAACATTTTAACACGTATTATTTACAGAAGAATGGAAAGACAAGTTTAAACTGAGTTGGGAGAAGATCAGTTTGGCTTCAGAAGAAATGTAGGAACACGTGAAGCAATCCTGACTTTACATCTGATCTTAGAGGATCGAATTAAGGACAAGCCCACACACATGGCGTTCGTACATCTAGAAAAGACACTGGAAAATGTTGATTGGACCAAGCTATTTGAGATTCTGGTGACGATCAGGATCAGATACCGAGAAAGAAGAATTATCTACAATCTGTACAAAAATCAGTCTGCACTAATAAGAATCGAAGACTATGAAAAAGAGGCAGCAATCCAGAAAGAAGTGAGGCAAGGCTGCAGTTATCCCCTCTCCTTGTCAATGTTTGTATAGAACAGGCGGTAAAGGAAATATAAGAGGAATTTGGAAATGGAATCACAATACAAGGAGAGGAAATCAAAACACTGAGATTTCCCGATGATATTATTTTATCTGAGTCTGCAGAAGATATGGAGAAATTGCTGAATGGTACGGGGAGAGTCTTCGGGAAAGTGTACAAGATGAAAAAGTAAGTCCAAAACAAAAATAATGGAGTGCATTCGAACGAATTCAGGTGATGCAGGAAATATTATTTAGGAAATTAAGTCTTATAGTAAGTACTGTAGATGAATATTGTTATTTCAGCAGTAAAATAACTAACGACGGCGGAAGTAAGGATGACATAAAATGCAGACTTAGCACAAACAAGGAAGGCCTATCTTAACGAAAGAAATTTGTTCATTTCGAACATTGATAGAGGAATTAGAAAGATGTTTTTGAAGACTTTCGTTTGGACCGTGGCATTGTGTGGAAAGGAAATAAGGATGATAAGTAGCTCAGAAGAGTAGATCGAATCATGAATGAAGAGAGAGTGAATCACCGAGCGAGTTGGCCGTGCGGTTAGGAGCGCGCAGCTGTGAGCTCGCATCCGGGAGATAGTGGGTTCGAACCCCACTGTCGGCAGTCCTGAAACAGGTTTTCCGTGGCTTCCCATTTTCACACCAGACAAATGCTGGGGCTGTACCTTAAGGCCACGGTCGCTTCCTTCCCATTTCTAGGCCTTTCATGTCCTATCGTCGCCATAAGATCTGTGTCGGTGCGACGTAAAACAAATAGCAAAAAAAAAAAAAAAAAAAAAGAGTGAATCGAATTGATGAGAGGAGATCGATTTGGCTAAATTTGACGAGAAGATAGGACACACCTTAGGACACCCAAGACTTGTTCGGCTGATTTTAAGGGAAGTGTAGGCGGTAAGAACTGTAGGGGTAGACCAAGGTATGACAAGCAGATTAGAGTAGATGTAGGATGTAGTGTTTACGTAGAAATGTAAAGGTTAGCACAGGATAGTGTGTCATGGAGAGCTGCATCAAACGTGTCTATGGATTGATGGCTCAAACAACATGAAAGTGAGTCTACCTCATTGTCTAGGACTAGTGTGTGCCTCTTTAGCAGGCAGGCGACATGGCACGGGCTGAAAGTCTCACAAGGGTACTAGCGCTATTCTCTAACACGTCGTAACTGTGTGACGTCAAGACACAAAAGCCGAAATGAGGTACGATCAATATCATGCTGGATTACGGGAGCTGTACCACATGCAATTTAAACTTTCCAATCCGATACACAGGAATGACGTTACCGAGATCGATACACGATAATAGCGTTTAAGTTGATCTAGGTCAGGGGTTCGGAGCATCGCGGTTAGCAGTCCTGCATATTTCTGTAGATGAAAATAATATTTATTCTCACAGAACTCACATGAATGTACTGGGCTTGTGCGCCAATCAAACTCAGTTTAACTTTGCATCATCTTACTCAAGTGAAGCTTCGTTTCTTTTTAGTATGAGTATTATTCATGTACCATTGTTCTAACAGAAATATGGAAGATGTAATGGGAACGGACGAGCCCCACGACGGGTATCTATAAAATGTTTCCTAAATTAATGCTTAAAATTATCGTACACATTATTTGCATTTACATGGTTTATGCGAGACTCCACTTACTCACCCACTCACTCATGATATCTCAACAACCACTCCTAAAGAGTGAATTTAGGATTGAGGTTTCTCGTAAGTCGTAAGTAACAGCTAAGATTTTTTTAAAACTTCAACCCCTAACGGATAAAAAATAAAGGTGTAAAACACGAAAAATGGGCAATGTTTTGTAGCGATAAGTCGTGGGCTACTGTAACTCAGTAGCATTCCCATTTCTTCCCATGGTTTTCTCTCCGTTCTGCAAGTAAGACCATATTTTGGGATGGAACAGTTCATAGCTCTGCTTCTTGTTTTGTTCTGTGAAGGATTCTATGTCGCAAAAATGTGACATAATACATTTTTTAAATATGCCAGTGGAATGTGTATGTATGGGGTAGCGGTTCCTTAACTGTGTGGTGGCTATCAGGAGAGATGGTAGTTGTCTCTCGTCCTCGCTTTCTTGTATACAGAACAGAGATAAGTGTAACCAAGCGATTGAAGTGAATGTAGTAAATCACGTATATTCCAGCTTGATTCTATAACACCGAATATAGTTCTTGGCTGAGATGTCGAGGTCCAACGTGTTCAATATATACGTACTTGTAAATTGATGGCAAGCGGTGAATTGTTTTCTTATGAGTTTCGTTAAAAAAAATCCCGTGTGAAGAAATATTCTGCTAGTAAGTTTATATTTTTGCTAGTGGCTTTACGTCGCACTGACACAGATAGGTCTTATGGCGACGGTGGGTTAGGGAAGGCCTAGGAGTGGGAAGAAAGCGGCCGTGGACTTAATTAAGGTACAGCCCCAGCATTTTTCTGGTGTGAAAATGGGAACACACGGAAAACCATTTTCATGGCTGCCGAAAGAGGGATTCGAACCCACTATCTCCCGGATGCTAGTAAGTAAATGCATGTACCTATTATTATTATTATTATTATTATTATTATTATTATTATTATTATTATTATTATTGATTTGCAGTCGTATTACATCAGTTGTCATAAAACATTTGCAGAATATCCTTGTCATTTGCAGTTACATTAATGGAAACATAATACTCTGTATGTCAATTAGAATTTGTTTAAAGGTATTTCTAAGTCTTCCCGGTGGATGTTTCCCTTCAATGAAGTCTTCTATTGCAGTTCTCATTAAATTGTAGTGGCGTATTGTGTGACGCCATAATGCAACACAACGGTTACGGACTGTGCGAAGGATTTATCTCCGTTGGATCACAGTGTCTAGAGCTCTGGCGTTTGACATCTCCACGCCACATTTACCATCTTAAGGTAGCACCACAGCTCAAAGGCTTTAAGACGGTTCTTTTCATTGATATTCAGTGTCCACGTTTCACAGGCATGCAATGCAACTGTCAATACAAAAACATGTACTATTCTCATTCGGAGGGAAATACTACAACCTGTGAATATAAAGTTTGGTGAATAGTCCTGTACTATCAACATAGATGAACAATGCACGACAGTGACCTTACTGTCCTTCGAAATAGTCCCCTCCCATAACTATGCAATGCTGAGATCGGCGATACATGTCCTGGAAACTTTGCAAGAAGGCTTCATTTGGGATGGTGTTCAAAAGCCTCGTCAAGTTTCGTTGGATGTCAGGAATATAGTAAAATCTCTTTCCTTTCAAACCGAGTTTGAGTCGTAGGAATAGGAAGAAGTCTGGAGGATTGAGATCTGGCGAATATGGGAGATGTTCAAGTTGCAACACCCCCTGTTTTGCCATGAACTGTTTGACGATGTTAGCTGTGTGTGGGCGGGCGTTGTCATGGACAGAAAACCATGAACCTTGTTGTGCATACTGGGGTCGTACCCTGCGTAGACGTTTCATGAAACGGGTCAAAATTTCAATGTACCGTGCAGCATTCAACGTCGTTCCCTCAGGTAGAAATTCCTTGTGGATAATGCCTTGACTATCGAAAAAGGTGAGGAGCATCGTTTTGATGCATGACTTTTCGGTTCTGACCTTTTTCCGACGAGGGGATCCCGGAGAACGCCATTCCATGCTTTGCCGTTTCGTTTCAGGGTCGTACCTGAGACACCAGGTTTCATCCTCAGTGACGACACAGTTCAAGAAATTTGGTGTCGCATCCGCTGTTTCGACAAAATCCTGTGAAGCCTGTAAACGTGCCTGCTTCTGATCGTTAGTCAAGTGATGTGGCACAAGACGAGAACACGTTTTCCTCTTCCCTAACTTCTGGGTAACGATTTGTCGCACGGATTCACGGTTAATCTGCAGTTCATCCGCTATCATGCGCATAGTTAATCACCGATCGCTCGTGATAAATGTCCTCACCTCAATGATTTCGTCACTGACAGCGGTCGCCGGTCTTCCGCTACGGGGGTTGTCAGAAACACTTTCCCGGCCTCCTCGAAAACGGGCGAACCACTCGTACACACAGCTTAAAATAAAACTGTACATTGATCTTTTGGTCGTTCATATTCCTGTTCGCAGTTCAGAATCAACGCACTAAACACGCACTGTGTCAAACAGGTCTTATGCGGCGCACACACACGATGCTCGACTGAACGTTGGGAACAGGTGGTCAAAACCTGCTGCTACGCAGGTGCAGCGTTGTGTGTCGCCAGTGTTGCCGGATCGACCGTTCTGACTTCATTCACCGAACTTTATTGTCACGGGTTGCATGTAGACTGGTACACAGTAATTTCCTCTTCTGCATACAAGCTGTTTTCACCTGAGCAATAAGGAATTGTCTTCCGTCTTCTGTAATCTCTGGTAACACATTTGGTGTTCATTCGACAAAATTAAAACTCACCTATAGACACTCAAGAGATTCGGCTTACTGTGCCATTGAGTAGGCCTAAGGTAAAACGGAACGGCAAGCAGCCAGATGGAGTCAAATTAGAATGCTTGCACACGGTAGCTGAGGTCATATTATTATTATTATTATTATTATTATTATTATTATTATTATTATTATTATTATTATTATTATTATTATTATTACCTGGTGTGCCCGTGCTTCGCTAAGGAATGACCAGGCCGCACACAGCCGTGAACACTCCTCTGCCGTATTCCGTTAAGTTTGAACACTGCTCATTCGGCGCCCAGCTCCATGGCTAAATTGTTAGCGTGCTGACCTTTGGTCACAGGGGTCCCGAGTTCGATTTCCTGCAGGGTCGGGAATTTTAATCATCATTGGTTAATTTGTATGGCACTGGGGCTAGGTGTATGTGTCGTCTTCATCATCATTGCATCCTCACTACGACGCAGAGGTTGCCTACGGACGTCAAATCAAAACACCTGCACCAGGCGAGCCGAACATGTCCTCGAATACACCCGGCACTAAAAGCCATACGCCATTTCATTTTTTATTCCAATCGGCGCCTCAGAGTGGGGCTTAAATAGCTGGATGAACCCCAGTGTGTTACGTACCAACAGTTATCACGAATTCATGAACCCGAGGAATGGCATACCTTGTTAAAACAGTTATGTAACTCCCCAACTATTTCCCACCAATATTGGCGTAGGCTGTTTTACTCGGCACGCAGCAGTAATACATCTAACGGAGGTGAATTGCAGCAGAGGAGAGAATGCAAATCACAGCAAACAATGGTCAATGTAAAGTTTATGTCGATAAATTTTATGAGCTTTCGATATTGTAGGCCTTCACACTTAGTTCTCTTCCGACTCTGTGATATTAGGGTTGCTGTTTGAGTCATCAGTCCACAGACTGGTTTGATGCAGCTCTCCATGCCACCCTATCTGTACTAACCTTTTCATTTCTACGTAACTGCTGCATCCTCTAATCCGCTTGTCATATTCATACCTTGGTCTACCCCTAGCGTTCTCACCGACTACACTTCCCTCAAAAACCAACTGCACAAGACCTGGGTGTCTGAAGATGTGTCCTATCATTCTATCTCTTCTTCTCATCAAATTTAGCCAAAACGATCTCCTCTCACCAATTCGATTCAGTATCTCTTCATTCGTGATTCGATCTATCTCACCTTCAGCATTCTTCTGTAACACCACATTTCAACAGCTTCTATTCTTTCTGAGCTAGTTATCGTCCATGTTTTACTTCCATACAATGCCACGCTCCAGACGAAAGTATTCAAAAAGATCTTTCTAATTCCAAGTGAGCAAGTAGTTTCTTTTCTTAAGAAAGGTCTTCTTTGCTTGAGCTAGTCTGCATTTTATGTCGTCCTTACTTCTGCCATCATTAGTTATTCCACTATCCAAGTAACAATATTCAGTTACTTTTAAGATCTCATTTCCTAATCTAATATTTCCTGCATCACCTGACTTCGTTCGACTGCACTCAATTACTTTTGTTTTCGATTTATTTTCATCTTGTACTCCTTAACCAATACTCTGTCAATAACATTCAGCAATTTCTCCAGATCTTCTGCAGGCTCAGATAAAATAATATCATCAGCAAATCTCAGTGTTTTGATTTCCTCTCCTTAGATTATGATTCCCTTCTCAAATTCCTCTTTGATTTCCTTTACTGCATCTTCTATATAAACAGTGAAAAGGAGGGGGGAGACAAACTTCAGCCTTGCCTCACTCCTTTCTGGATTGCTGCCTCTTTTTCAAAGCCCTCGATTCTTATCACTGCAGACTGATATTTATACAACTTGTAGATTATTCTTCGTTCTCGTTACCTGATACCGATCACCTTCAGAATCTCAAATAGCTTGGTCCAATCACCATTATCAAATGCCTTTTCTACGAGTAGATCTACGAACGCCATGTATGTGGACTTGTCCTTAATTCGATCCTCTACGAACAGACGTAAAGTCAGGATTGCTTCACGTGTTCGAACATTCCTTCTGAAGCCAAACTGATCTTCTCCCAACTCAGTTTCAACTTGTTTTTCCATTCTTCTGTAAATAACACGTGTTAAGATTTTGCAGGCGTAAAATACTAAACTAATGGTACGGTAGTTTCCACACTTGTCAGCACCGACATTCTCGGGAATAATTAATAATCAGAAACATACATTTTAGCTGGCTAAATGGTCGTTAAGACCGAAAGCCAAAATATTTGATTAAAAAATTAAGTGCAAAACAGGAATACTTACCCCATGATGGTGAGAAGAAAACATCAGCAAAAGAAGAAAATAAATAAATAAATAAATAAATAAATAAATAAATACATAAATAAATAAATAAATAAATAAATAAATAAATAAGAACAAAAGTTTTAAAAAGTTGTTCTCCTGCCTCTTGGCTCTCAAGTCTTTCCACCATCATCTGTATTTAGTTCTGTCCCGTGCCAGTTGTCTTGCTTCGTTTCTGCCTTTTCGTCGGTACTTTGTAATTTCACAGACCATGTGATCCCACTCCATCCGTGGCCGTCCGTTTCTTCTCGTTCCCTCAAGTGTAGCTCAGCACTTTAGTTTTCCTTTTCAGCATACATATGGACTAGATGGCTGAACTATCTGAGTGACCACTTATATCAATGTTATTCACTGCAATGTCACCTCAAGCTATTCCCTAACCGCTTTGTTCCGTATTCTCTCTCCTAGTTGTGCTGACAACTCGAAGGAAAATCCAAAATCTCGTCCAAGCCGTAGGTGGAGCGCCGGCATGAGATGAGGGATTGCCTGTTGTGGTTAAAGTACAGTAAGAACTTCGTGTGCCCTGATATCGCTAGGCCCTAGAGGAACTCCGAAAAGTGACGGCTAACAGGGCTGTGGTGAAATTATATGAAGTCCACGGTTCGGAAGGCAGATGAAATTTTTAAAAAAGAAATAAATGGAGTACAACCTGGCTTAAACGGACCCTCTGTTAAGCGGAAATTTTTCTCTTAAAGGAAAAATTACGTCAGTCCCTTTATCTGGGCGTAAAATGTACTGCAAATCACTCTGGATTACGGAGAAATTGTCGAAAACGGAAATGGAAGCCAAAATATGCCCTTAGACGAAAAATTTCAAAACCTCCTAGTGGATCATTTAGCAAAATATTAACCACCCTGTACATTGTAGATGGTCTGTAATGCAAGGAGAGCTACTGCATATGGCACAATATAGTTCTTGCAATTTCCTCGTTAACGACCGGCACGCTATTGAAGCCTAGCTGGCCGGCTGTGTTTACATTCCTTGTCCACGGAGTGCAAGGATTTCCCCAACTGGAGACAACGTTATCAACTCTCCTTTTTAACTACTTAACCTCTAAGATTAGGCAGCGAGACTGGACAGAACTGTGTGCAGCTCTACAACACTGGAGATCTGAAAAGCGAGCCGGCTTCAGGACCGGGACGCTTCTGAAATAGTCCACGTGGACTGTCACTGACAAAGCAAGCATGCTATTGTTCAAGAACCATCTGCTATAGGTGACAGCAGAAGCGATTATAGACAGTCATAAATCTGGTTACTGTCGGCGCGTAGCACTGCTTAACGTTTGGGTCGCCGGCCGTTAACGAAGAAACTGAGAGAACCATGCATTACTTCTTACCTCCTGTGGATGGGGGACGCAGAGGCAGACGAAGAATACAACCACAGTATCCCTGCCTGCCGTAAGAAGCGACTAAAAGGGGCGACCAAGGGATGATTGAATTAGAACCATGAAACTACTTGTGATTAGAACTATCACGCGGGGAAAACCATGAGTCGCCTTTACTTGCAAGTAGTACCACTATGTTAGGTACACAATAGGTTTGTGATCTGTAGCAACAGTGGGTGGGTCATTATGGATTTACAGTACCCGTGATTAGTACCACTATATGCGGAACACCAAGGGCCTAGGCCCACGTTGCCTGTGCTTAGTACCGTTATGTGAGAAAAACCACGGATCTGGACGTTACGATTAATTAGTTCACCTAGGTGAGGAACAACGCGAGTTTGCGTTGCCTATGAGTGGCGCCACTATGTGAGAAACAACATAGGTCTGCGTTACCTGTGCGAGGTACAATACCTGCGAGTAGTACTATAATGTGTGGAACACCGTGAGTCTACGCTACTTTTGATTACTACCGCAACATGAGAAATACAATTATTCTACTTTACTAGCGATAAGAACCATTATGAGGGGCCGTTGACCTGGATTTTCGATCCCTTTATACAACAAGCATCATTAATTCAGGATCATGTTTTGGAAGCCGTCCCTTGGTCAGCGGTCAGCTGTGTAATAACAGCTGAGTCACTGTCCGTCCGTAATTGGCGTAAAAAGTCACACAAATTCCTCAATGGCCGTATGAACGGTTTGGTTTCATCTGGATTTTTGACTCCCATTTCGAGCAAATTCTGAAGTGGCACTATACTTCATTTCTTTTAATTTCAAGTCCGAATTTAGTTGGTGCACATTATTACACCTCCTACAGTGATATGCGTCATCACTAGACATCGAATTTATACAGCATATAAATCACCCAATCAATATAAGCATGCAAGTAAAAGTGGTGAAATGTGCATTTAAGTATGCACTTATTATCAAGCTATTGAACATGTGTGTCGAATGCAAACGTAAGATTCCTCTACTAGACTCACGCGATTCACAGACATCATGACCCTGAATAAACAACTGAATGAAAAACAAAAAATCACAATACTTACCGGTGCGGCTGTTCCACGAGTACAAACAACCCGTGCATAGTTTATGAGACGTATCAATCTATCAGTGTTTATTTTTACTTTCTGGGAAGGTGGGGCATTGCGGGTCGGATCCACTGATGGTTTTAAGTTCATAATCATTGTTCATTGTCGTCTTTTTGAATTCTAGCAGTGGATCGATTTTGGAATTATTTTTAAATTTCAGTATTGTGAATTGGATCCGCAGATTATTTTAAATTCATATTCATCCATTCATTCTTCATCATCACGTTTTGGATTCTGGTCAATGGATTAATTCTGGACTTTTAAATTGTCATTACATTTCGTCTCATTTCGTACCATTAGAGGCCGATGACCTAGCTGTTCGGCCCCTTCAAACAACAAGCATCATCGTCATTATCTCTTTCCCAGTTTTTTTTTGTTTTGGAGATTAACTGCTGGGCATTTTCTTCGACGGACTAGACCGCCTGGACAATCTATTTTTCGTACTAGATTAATCATCTCTGGAATTCAACAGCCGTTGTTCACCAAGTTCTTACCACGGGAGAAAGAAGACGAACAAAATAACGGAGTGCGGATTGAAGAAGAAAACTTATTTCACTGCCAGAGAATGTAAAGTACAATACCGGTAAGCGAACTTATTATTATGTACAGTATTACTCTACCGGTGAGAAAAGTGATTAAATTACTCAACAATTTAATGCATTTGGATCATGGCTAACGTCTTTTCAAGGTCTAGTGCAAATTAAATTAAGAATGTGCACACTATTTTTCCAGTACACCTTCAATAAAATGAAACCTGATTTTTCAGGAAAATGTCCCGGGTCCTCATGATTCCGCTTAAGATAGGTTTTGGACTAGTAAGTGATGACTAGACATCGGATATGTAAGCAAATGCATATTTTGTTTGCTGATATGCAGACCTCCAAAACCGACAAGGAAGTGTGTTTGAAGGTGAAACTGGACGAATGATTAGGTTTAATAGTGCATATATATGCATATTAATTTGGTTATATTTGGCACTGGTGCATATATTTCAAATTTCGGATTTATTGAGCCTGTTTTCACCTGTTATTATCCATATTTCAACTAGTTTTACAAGCAGCCTTCAAGAAAATGTGAAGTACTTAATTCCGTGAACTCTTTCGGCAATTCAAAGGGAACTGGCACTTATCAAGACAGCAAAATATCGTTATGTCCTTCAACGAAATCCGGGCTACGATATCATGATAGCTATAAACAAATATTTGGCTGTTGGTGATAATGTGGATCTACCAGAACGTTCAACACCTACACTCGCTCCCGAATTCAAGTACTGTCCTGTCGCATCCGTAGATGTAGATATATCATTCTCCGCAATGAAGCAGACAAACGCCACAGATTTATACCAGAAAACTTGGAGAATACTGCTGTAGTGTACTGCAAAGCAAATTATGGACAGGAAAAGTACGGTGTGCAGTGTAAAATGAAGGAGGAATTTGTATTTGTGTGTGTTTCTTCACGTTTGTGGGTTTTTACCCGGTTTTCTTACAACCATATTAAATGATTTATAATGTGTATTAATAATTAACACACTGTGTCTTATCTGTGTCAGCGTACCGGCCTTCGGTTCAGAGGGTCCCGAGTTCGATTCCCGGCCGGGTAGGGGATTTTAATCGCTTCTGATTAATTCTTCTGGCCCAGGGACTGGGTATTGGTGTCCATCCCAACACTCTCCTCTTCATATTCAGACAACAAATCACACTACCAACCAGCACAGAAACACGCAATAGTGATTACATCTCTCCATAGGGTTGGCGTCAGGAAGGGCATTCGGTCGTAAAACAGGGCCAAATCCACATGTATGCCGCAGTTCGCACCCGCGACCCCACATGTGTGGGAAAAGCAGTAGGAAAAGAAGAAGACAATGTGTCTTATCTAGGACACCGGTGCATATTGTTTTCACAATAAACACTGATAGATTGATACGTCTCAAACTATGCACGGGTTGTTTACTTACGAGCCTAAAAAAAAAATGAAGTATAGTTATGGTGATTTTTTGTTTTGTTTTTTCATTCGGTTGTTTATTTATGATCATGATTTTATGTATTGGTGTCTGTGAATCACGTGACTCTAGTAAAGGAATCTTACGTTTGCATTTGACACACATGTTCAATAGCTTGAAAATAAGTGCATACTTAAATGCTCATTTCACCACTTTTAGTTGCATGCTTATATTGATCGGGTGATTTATATGCTGTATAAATCCGATGTCTAGTGATGACCCATATCACTGTAGGAGGTGTAATAATATGCACCAACTAAATTCGGGCTTCAAATTATATAACTTACGAGCCTCAAAAAAAATGAAGTATAGTGCCACTTCCGCATTTGCTCGAAATGGGAGTCAAAAAGTTCCAGATGAAATCAAACGAGGGTGTCTGTAGAAAGTCCCGTAGATGCGAACCTCGGTTCGCTCAATGAGAGCAGTCGGTCATTGTTACTGTTTGAACTAATCGATGTGATGTAAAAACTGACACCAGTACAGGACAAGAAATGTCGCAAATTAAATCTTCAATTATATAATAACAGCTGAATCACTGTCCGCCCGTGATTGGCGTAAAAAGTCACAACTTCCTCAATGGCCGTAGGAGCGGTCAAGCCACAATATAAACGGTGTTTTATACTTAATAAACACGAAGGTGTAGCGATATTATATTTCCTTTTTCATGTTGTATTACTACGTTACATTAAACGTCTCGGACTACTGAATTTAATAAAAATTCAAACTGCCTGAGATGTTTTAGAGGATATAGGAGGGGAAATCCGAATCTGCTTATAATTTGCTTATAAACAGGACAGTCAAACTTTACGTTTTACAGAGGTTTAATGCTTACTCTCCTGGCAGGTAAACTGCACGGAAAAACATATGGGGATAGAACCCATCCTGACCCACTAACAATAAGAAAGGACACTTTGTGCTAAGAGTCTTCATTTATAAACATCTTCTTGATGTAGTAGTACTAGTAGTAGTAGCAGTAGTAGTACAATCTGTTTTACGTCACAGCGACACTGATAGGTCTTATGGCAACGATGGGATAGGAAAGAGCCAGGAGTAGGGAAGAAATGACCGTGGCCTTAATTAAGGTAGAGCCCCGGCATTTGTCTGGTGTGAAAATGGGAAACCACGGAAAACCATATTCAGGGCTGCCGATAGTGGGATTCGAACTCACTATCTCCCGAATGCAAGCTGACAGCTACGTGACCCAAACCGTGCGGCCAATTGTTCGACGCGTAGCCAGGATCGGCCGAGGGGAGGGGGGTTACAGTTTCATGATAGAGCACAATGAAGGTGCTTGTGCATGTGTGGTGCGCGCATGCAAGACTTGCCATTATGACACCGATACAAGTGAATTATGTAGATATTTAGACTGCAGTACACTACAAAATCTTACATTAAAATACAGAACAAGAACAATACGATCAAGGTTAACAGTTTTTCAGCGAATGGTATGTTCAGTTTACAATCAAAAATCCAACTTTCAACGCTACTTAGAAAATGTATTCAACAGATCTGTTGGTTTTCTGTGGTTTCCCATTTTCAAACCAGTCAAATGCTGGGGCTCTACCTTAATTAAGGACACGGTCATTTCTTTCCCATTCCTATCCCTTTCCTATCCCATCGTCGCCATAAGACCTATCTGTATCGGCGTGACGTAAAGCAAACTGTAATACTACTACATCATCGATAAGATTTTTATAAATGAAGACTCTTAGCACAAAGTGTCCTTTCTCATTGTTAGTGGGTCACCCCTGAGTGGGTTCTATCCCCGATATGTTTTTCCGTGCTGTTCACGTCTGGAGAGTAACTGTTCAGTATGCTTCTGATACTTGGTGTGTCTATCGACAACATATCAAGGTTATATAGTATCCACCTGAAATGTTTCAGATCAATCCTGCGCATCAAATGGAATTATTACGTCAGAAATACTGATGGACTTCGAGGGACAAACTTATTAGAAATGGAGACAGTCGTCACAAAAAAAAAAAAAAAAAAAAATCAATCACGGTGTACGGGACATGTTTTCCGGATGCAAAACCACCAGCTACCTAAAAATATTTTGTACGGTGGAAGAAGGGTCGTCGGACAGAAATTTCGATTCAAAAATGTCCTGAAGCGTAGTGTTGATCTCGAGTGTTTGGCTGGTGATCGTTTCAAATGGTATCGCATAATTAATTACGCTTTCGGAAAGGAGCGCCTGCAGATACTGGATAACAAACAGGATGAAATGAAGAACAGGCAGGGATCGATGATCTAGATGTTAGGTCCAATTAAACAATAATAATCACCATCATGAAGATTCTTCAGTGTACCACCTCTCACAGTCACTTCAAAACAAAACCGGATTCAGGAACCACAAATGGGCACCCATTCCCATGAATATTTCGCATTCCATTACTCTTTATCATATGGACCATCAAATTCAAAATGTTTCACTCTCAGGCTTTTAGCCTTCGTGTTAACAACTGCCATGAATTCAAAGCAGAATCTTAAACTAATTCATTGAAGATGTTTGAAATGGAGTATTTTTTCCAAATAGTATTGCGATCAAGATTTCAACTGTATCTTTGGTACAATTCAACAATATTGTGATTATTATTAGACGTAATAATATCTTTCAATAAAAACTGGACAGGCTTTGACTGCCTTAATAAATAAATAACCACTAAATAATCGACATAGGTTTAAATAATCAGGCATCGCACTCTGGTTTTCTGTCCCACGAATAGACACTGAAACAAACCACGGAGTTTGTCATGTCGACGCGTATAGCGTAGCGAATTCAGCATTTATCTACAATTGAAACTTCTCATCTGCGATCGAAACTAATATTTTTGGAAACTTGAGGATTATCCTCACCCTTAATATACGACACCGTTACGCTACTTTACAAGATGTACGTGAAATTATATGAATGATGCCGTCAGGTGGAAACTCGTTCCCTGTGCGGTCCGCATTCACTAGATACAAGATGCACATCCAATAAGGCGATAATGAGATTCATCAACAAGCCGAGAACTCAGGTGCAGAGCTTTCCTAAGCAACTTTTAAGGTGAGCTCTGGCCCGAAGACCGATCCGAGTTCTGACACGTGCCAGCAATGTTCTCTCGATTGACACGGGGTATCATGGCGAACAATATTGTACTACATGGATTCCCTCTTCATTCGTGATATAATTCATTGCCTCGTGCCAGAACTGCACGTCGCATGTCTCGACTAATTGGTGAATCTCTTTTTGTGGTTGATCGCCACGCTGAGTTGGGGGCGTGGTTGGGGCCCCCTGAAGTACACCAGCTAACCATCGTAGATGGAGCTCTGGGTGTTATGTGCATCATAAAATATGAAGGTAATGTACAATGTGAAGCATATAAAAACATGAATATATGTCCGGAAATGTGAATGTAATGTAGATTGTGCAGCAAATACAAAATTCATTAATATTATGTTGTTCTCTCATTGTGTAGATACACAATAGCCGTGATCACTATTAGAGGTAATAATATCCTTCAGTCAAAACTGCACAAGGTTAGACTGCCTAACCACAATATAATTATCCAAGAGGTCTTCCTTTCGACTGAATAAATAATTGTCATGTTCAACTAAGTGAAATGAAATAACTTGGAAATCCAAAGAATGACATGTTCAGACAAGATGGTTGAGGTATTTTATCTCTCTCAGCACATCTGCGCTTGTGTTAAACCATCTCACTCGGTTTATTCGAGCATGTATTGTCTCTCAGGAACATGCAAACCAAGCGAGGCAGTAGCGGCGATTGGGAATTAGAAGTGTGTGTGTGTGTGGGGGGGGGGATATACAGACAACAGAAAGTAGCCGGGTTGAGTGATATATCGGGCGAGGGGGGGGGAGGGTTATACACATCAAAACTGAACAAAAATGCTATAAAATGGTAAGTTTTTTGAGATTTTGATTCAATACTATACAATAAAACTTTCATCAAAGAAACAATACTACACACGTATTACAATTAAATAGAAGTATGGCATGATTATAAAATTAAAATATTCAGTATTTGACTACACTCTAAGAAATCAACAGACAATATTAAAGAGACTGCCAGACTGACGAATGCACGCGACAAGCAGGTGAATCATACCTCAGTGTTCACGACCTTGGCAAAAAATATACCCCGGTTACCCTTCCTCATAGGATTTGCGAAATCTCCACTACTTGTTGTGGCGCTATAAAAATCGGTTAGCCGCGACGAACATTTTGTGCGTATTTTCGATAATTTTGTTAATAATTAAAAATTTTCACAAATTGTTTTTATAATAATTCCTAGTTTTAGCCGGCTAAAATGGAATAAAAATGTAATGTTTTCTCTACAAAGTGGGGGGGGCTGTCCCCCCCCTCCCTCGCCCCCCTTAGTCGCCGCAACTGAAGCGTGGTAGTTTGTGCCAGGGAGATACCTGTAGATGATGCCATGCACTCAACGGCTTTTTCAGAGACTGTACATTTTACAGTGCGAATGAAGTGACGAGGAGAATTGAAAACAACGCTACTAAAAATAAAAAATACTGAACCATTTTGTCTAAACAGCGGTGTATGCTAGCATACCAGCGATAATTTGTTACCAACTTGACCACTGTCTGTTGCTTTAAGTACGCCGATCTTACATGTTGGCTTTAAATGAGGGCCAAGGAGCACAACAGCAATCTTCTCCGTCAATTTTTGCATCCATTTTTTCCAATGACCATGTTGATTTTATTCAGTAGCGTAGCCAGGATCGGGCGATGGGGGACTTAGAGTTACGAAATGATAGAACACAATGAAGACTTGTGTGATTATAAGGACACTGATAAAATTGAATTATGGTGATATTCAGCCGGGCTGAATGGCTCAGACGATTGAGGCGTTGGCCTTCTGACCCCAACTTGGCAGGTTCGATCCTGGCTCAGTCCGGTGGTAGGCCTATTTCAAGGTGCTCAAATTCGCTAGTCTCCTGTCGGTAGATTTACTTCCACGTAAAAAAAAACTCCAGTGCAGTGGCGGTTCGTGCATGAAGGGCTTTAGGGCGGCGCCCCGCCGCTTTTTCAAAAACATTAACGTTATTTCACTCTGTAAATGATTACATAAAGAGATGGACAAATGTAGCGAAATCGAACTTATGTGGTGCGATATTCAATTATACAATGTTACCTTTATTATTTCGGCTGTAACATTTTCCTTTTCTATTTTCAAGAAAATGGTATAGGCTTTCAGACCGTGGCTGCTGTCCAGCACGCATGACGTTTCCTCTTTAGTCGTGAGGCGCTCGGACTGTGGCAGCAGAGCCCTGAGTCGGTCCCTAGACATGGCTAGTGTGCGCGGAGTGTGGGAGTAGCCTGGAAGGACGATGAGGGCTTGTCAGGGGAAGGAAGAGTAACTGCGATTAAAAATACCGAGCTTTACATCAAGAACTGCAGGATAGAAAAGCAAATGTATGGATAGATTCTTACCAAACAGACGGCACGATGACACCAGAATGGATGAATTCTGACTACGAACTGAGGCATACCATAACGCGCTTCTTATTAAATGTTCATAAAACTATTGAAAAGGGCAGGCAAAGCAATGTGACTACGACAGGCATATCAAGACGAGTTATCTGACCTATTATAACGGATGCTGTGGAGCAGTACGGGTCCACTAATTATTATTATTATTATTATTATTATTATTATTATTATTATTATTATTATTATTATTATTATTATTATTATTGAAAATGAAAACCTACAACCTGTTTTCCAGTCATTGACCGGGTCAGGGATGTAATGAATGAAACATATATAGGCTATTATTACAATGGGGTCGCCACTCCCAAGGTGATTTATTAATGGGTGATAAATGCTATGAAATGATAATGGAGAGTGTTGCTGGAATGAAAGATGACAGGGAAAACCGGAGTACCCGGAGAAAAACCTGTCCCGCCTCCGCTTTGTCCAGCACAAATCTCACATGGAGGCACCGGGATTTGAACCACGGTATCCAGTGGTGAGAGGTCGACGCGCTGCCGTCTGAGCCACGGAGGCTTTGTTGTTGTTATTATTATTATTATTATTATTATTATTATTATTATTTGTACTTTACCAAGCAAGTTGGTTACGCAGTAAGAGTTGTGTAGCTGTGAGCATGCATTCGGAAGATGTGGGTCAACACCATCGTCGCCAGCCTTGTAGATACTTCACCCCCCCCCCCCCCAGTTTCCACTTTTTACACCAGGATTTGGGCTATCCTTCATTAAGGCCACGACTGTTTGTTAACTTTGTTACCTTCCCACGCCTAGCCTTTTCCCATCCCAATATCGTAAAAAACCTGTGGGTGTTATGAGTGATATCTAGAAGCATGATTTATTCGCTTTAAATTATGTTCGATTTCGCGGAAAAGAAAATTGTCATCGTTATTTCGCGAAATAGGGCTGACCCCATAGCTTTAATTTCGATTTAATCCTTTCCTAAAGTTATTCATAATAGTTTAATTCGTGAGATTTGTGAATTATTTATGTGAAAAATAAATAAAGAGAAGCAATATTGCTAACAGTTTTCCTTTCTAATCTTGATTAGAACTATACTATTTTTAAACAATTTTTGTTTTGCGTCACACCGACACAGATAGGTCTTACGGCGACGATGGGATAGGAAAGGCCTAGGAGTGGGAAGGAAGCGACCGTGGCCTTAATTAAGGTACAGCCCCAGCATTTGCCTGGTGTGAAAATGGGAAACCACGGAAAACCATCTTCAGGGCTGCCGACAGTGGGTTCGAAACCCACTATCTCCCGGATGCAAGTTCACAGCTGCGCGCCCCTAAACGCGCGGCCAAGTCGCTATAAGATAGCCTTAATCAAGATTACATAACAAGTTACCCTTTCATCCTACATGGCCATAGCTTTCACTCTATAGGGGCATACGATTAAGGGGTTTTATAGAATATTAATACGAAGAGATACTTCTGTCAAAATGAGAACTCGTTATTCTGTCTTCTGTTTCCCTTCATACACGTGATATTGGAATACAATTTCAAGATCGTTATTTTCCATGAATTTCGCTCCCTTTTCGCACTTACGGAAAACAAGTAAATTTCGTTTTAAACTGGCCTTGTCGCTTAAATTCCCTGTAATTCGCGAAAACAAAATCACTAGTTTCTTAACCAGAATCATATAATTTATTAAGATACTTCAAAATCGCTTCAAAATATTTTTTGCCGCGTTTATCGTTAATGCGAAAAAAAAAAAAAAGCATGTACTGTATCTAGTAATATCAAACTGCTAGCATTAACAAATTTAAAATGTAGTATATATTTTACTATACGATATGTTGTATCTGCATTGAGCGATTGCCTAGCAGACGCAGTAAAGATGTGCTCGATTCACCCGGGGATGGATTCGATTCGATTCCCCGAAAGGAAGTCGAGAAATTTAGAAACGAGAGTTCCACTTCTGAGTAAGAGATTCACTCAGCTACACCAAAACTGAGTATGAAGTTAATTCATGGCACCAAAGCCAGTCGAGCACAGAGCTAATCGCTCTTTTTTTAAATTTTTAATATAAGTTGATTTACGTCGCACCGACACAGATAGGTCTTATGGCGACGAAGGGACAGAAAATGGCTAGGCGGCCGTGGCCTTAACTAAGGTACAGCCCCAGCATTTGCCTGGTGTGAAAATGGGAAACCACGGAAAACCATCTTCAGGGCTGCCGACAGTGGGGTTCGAACCCACTATCTCCCGAATACTGAATACTGGCCGCACTTAAGCGACTGCAGCTATCGAGCTCGGTGCTAATCGCTCTATCTCACTCTGTGCCGAGGTTACGAGGCTATTCCGCCGAAGGCCTTCATGGACTGTACGGAGATGACTTTGCTCTTTTGTTTTTGTATTTGATGTAAATTGTGTGGTTAATGGTAAAGTAAATTAGTGTAAACTAAAATGCAGGTATTAGTTAACATTTCCCCTATCTCGACAAGCGAGCCGCTATGCTGTCCGTCAGGTTATGTAGTCCGCGCATCAATTAATTAGACACTCCTCCGCTAGACATTAGATCATTTTTATTTAGTACTTTTTCCGGGTTGAACCGTGTTGTTTTCTGTACATTCCACACAGTTTGCCGACGTTTCGAATAATCACTGCCTGGGAGACTGATTACATCGTATCGAGTAGGGGTATTTCAGTCGCCTTGACAAAGGATACTGCAATGTATTTGAAATGTCGGAATACTATACACAATGTATAAAAAAACCACGGTCCAACCCAGAAGAAGAACTAAGTAATTCTACACACGGTGGAAGCTTCACTTCTGAGATTACATCAGTTTGTTTCGTACCAGAACAATCATTTTCATTAAGGAATTAAATTCTTTGAACAGCTAACGAATCACAAAATGAATATAGATTTTATCACTCCTATGTTGATTAAATAATTAGTTTCTGAGACGAATTTCTCCACCACATTTTTTGTGAGAACATGACTCAGTGTGCAAGTATCAATCACTAGGATAGTACTACGCTTGACTACTGAAAGAGAACACCAGGACTGCATTTCTTACATTCAGCTTACCATTCTTTTATTTAATGGGCATGCATAACCTCTTTCGAGACTGGCATTGAGCCATTAGCACTACCGGTCTTCACGGGTGTTATCGAATCTTACAAAATATGAAAATGAAAAAAGAAAAAAAAAACATAAGGGAGAATGGTAATATCTCAGAGTAGAACGTAAGTTTTGCAGCCCTGAGATGAGAATGGGAAAAAAATACATTTATAAACAGAAACTTCGCAGTAGCCTTCGGCATCACATACTGTAACTAAATTCCATGTATACGTTCATGCTTAATAAAAAGTATTTGTCTATGTCACAGCAAAAAGAAATGAAAAGTATTTTCGTAACCGGAGTGCAAAAACCTTTTAAAAGTCACACTGTAATTCAGTGCTATCTGAATTTTTCACTCTTTATCAGATTCGTTGTTCTATTTTATATACTTACAAACTCATTTTCTTCCTTTTTTTTTTTTTTTTTGGGATTACGACATCATGGCCAACAGCCCCATGTACTAAAAACGTAGGAATTTTTTTGATGAACTGTACGGCTATGGAGCCTGGTGAATGTATGTGTAATAACTTAAGATTACGACTAAAATCCAGTAAGTTAGGTAGCCAACCATCCCGGCATTGCCTAGCAGCTGAAGTGGAAAGTTCGCAGAAATAAACACGACTATGAGACCTAGGGTGGATTTTTACAGAATTCCTATTATTTGTTCTACTCACAAGACTTCAGTTCAGTTGCAAATTCGTGGTTGAAATGGAAATTAAACCCGGATGAAATGTGTGGGAAATTACTGAGGGCACTTGCTGTGATCTTCGTGTTGTATTTTCCATTAAAACGATTTCATTATACATCTATCAATTAGTACGAATTGATAACTGTGGTGTAACATGGTCAAAGCAAATCGACTGTACACACTACAAAGGTTTGGTTTTCTCCACTCAAGCACGACTAATTGCTTTGAAGAGACGGACAATATAAACTGTTGAACATCCTCTTCCAAGGCACTTTACGCAAACATTTTACGTCTTTCACTATATGCTGAGCAATGTGGTTTTGTTATCCAGCACTGAAGATCTGCAATTACTGATTTTAAATATGTACTGTTTTTTTTTTTTTTGCTAGGGGCTTTACGTCGCACCGACACAGATAGGTCTTATGGCGACGATGGGATAGGAAAGGCCTAGGAGTTGGAAGGAGGTGGCCGTGGCCTTAATTAAGGTACAGCCCCAGCATTTGCCTGGTGTGAAAATGGGAAACCACGGAAAACCATCTTCAGGGCTGCCGATAGTGGGATTCGAACCTACTATCTCCCGGATGCAAGCTCACAGCCGCGCGCCTCTACGCACACAGCCAACTCGCCCGGTAAATATGTACTGTAATAGGGATAAATATTTATTGGAGTTTACCCTTCATATGGTCTTCTATTCAGACAACACACTACACTACCAACCACCACAGAAACACTCAATAGTGATTACATCCCTCCATATAGGGTTATACGGTTGGCGTCAGGAAGGGCATCCAGCCGTAAAACAGGACTAAATTCTCATATGCGTGACATAGTTCGCACCCGCGACCCCACAGGTGTGGGAAAAGCGGTAGACAAAGAAGAAGACCCTTCATACTCTCTTCTCATTAATGCTTAACAGTTTGAAATTACTTACAAAGTTACGAGAATTTCAATTATATGCACAGTAACTCCATTCCTGACGAGTTAATTTAATTTACATTCCCTAGGTATGAAGATGATTGGTTGAGAATCGAAATATGCAGCAATGCTTAATGTAAGTTTACTCTGCACATCTGAAGAGTGTTGCCAAAAATGTGGGAAGTAATCGGAGCAAGGACAGTACACCCCAAAACAACACAAAACGTCCATATGAACACATGTCCCATGATCAATCGTTTCCGCGTTACAGACATTCCAAAGTTATACTGGAATTACTGGCAATGACTCTACCTTATACATCGCACTTCGAGTAGCTGTAGCCATGTCTGTGCACAAGAAATACTCAAAAATGTGCCACACGTTTGATGGTTTTTAACTACTGAACAGAGTATGTTAAAGCGTTGTTGGGTAAATTGTGCGATATTATTGTTACGTGCCAGCCCTGCCGTGGCTCCTTTCGGTACTTTCTGCAAGGGACTAGTGAGTCAGCCGACCGGGCAGCTCCCAGCCAGCCTGGAGGACATAGCTGGCCTTTTCGCGTATCGTTCTCTTCGTCTGGATTCCCCGAGCCTTTCCGGGAGATGCAACGAGAATGTTCCGTCTCTAGCCACATCGCGAATATTCGGGCACTCATCATGCGAGCTATATAAAGAAGGCTAGCCCCGAACGGTCAGTCGAAGGACGAGCTGACTGTCGTAGTGGAAGGACGTACGTGCCTCTCGCTGCGCTTTCTCCTTGCCAGGCGCTCTGTACTTTTCAAGTATCAGCCCGGCACTTGTACTTATTAGTACATTTTCGAAGGAGCATTGTCTGAGCTGTAGCACTTCTCGGTGCTCGCTCTTTCTTTCCTTCTGTTACAGGAGGACCAGGATGGAGGAACTGATCGACAAAGAGCTACCGGACAACTTCGACTACAAGGGAGCTGTTGAGGCCTTACAAGCGGCGCTCAGATCAGAGACTGCCCCCGACGTCAGACTCCCGGCGCTGGTGGTGTTCAACCGGTGGGGGGAACCCGCCTACCAGGAGACGGTTTACCTGACCCTTACCATCGAGCGCATCGCTTCGTCCATCGGAGAGGTGTTCTACGAGACCATCAGCGATGTAATACCTGGCTGGGCGGTCATCCTCCGCCCCCGGGACGCAGCCTGCTTCCGGATCTACGAGGAGCAGGCGTCCCAGCAGTTCCAGGTTGCGCGGCTACCAGGACTAAGGGAGCACCTGGACATCCCGGGCTACCAGGAGGCAGCTCTCGAGCGCCGCGACGGCGCGACCCCAGTTGGAAAGCGGTACTTTACGAAGTACACGCAGACCAACAAGGCCGCCAACCAGGACCGTCGACCACCTACCAAGGCGAAGTGGTCGCAGACGCAGGCCTACCAGGAGGGGCCTGTAACCCGGGCGCAAACCAGGAGAGCGCCCGTGATGGTGGATGCCGCCGCCGCCAGCCAGGAGGAAGAAGCAGATGGCAACGCAGCGGAACCACCAGCCAGTCCGGGGTCACCAGGTCGGGAGGAGGGCCACCAGGACGAGGACTCCTCCCCAGCCGAGAAGCAGCCCCAGGGAAGAAGAAGACGACGACGACGCACCAGGAAGAAGAAGGCGACGCTGGCTCATCAGGAGACGACCGCCCAGCCGCAACCCAAGACTGCTCCCAGGACAGCAGCCGAACGAGGAACCAACCAGGAGAGGACCTCAGCGGGTAGCGGCAGTCAGGTGAGAGTAAAACGTCCCCCTCAGCAGCTCTTGCAGTGTTTCCGCTGTCTGAGGTGGGGCCACCGTCAGGTCAGCTGTGGGCTCGAGGTGAGGTGCAACCGCTGTGGTCGTGATCACCACTACACGGCCTGCGCAACACTTAGGGAGGCGCTGGTGTGCGCCAACTGCTCGGGGGGCCAGCCGGCCTCCCATCGCAGTTGCCCTATCTACCGGGCCATGGCGCGGGCAGAGAGGAAGGAGACCCGGCGCCATGACCCACCCCCTTCCAGGAGGCCCCCGTCTCGGCGGGCTTGGCCTCATTCTCCGGGATCGAAGACTGGGTACGAGGTACCCCAAGGAGGTGGAGCCGTGCGACAGGCCCTAGTGGTACTCGACGCATGGCTCCGCAGCCGGCAAGGACCGAGCTAGTCACAGCAGTGGCCAGACGGACTGATCCCCAGATGATGGAATGGCGAGGAATGGGTTTATGTTTTGTGCATGTTACCTGTTCCTAATTAACACAGCCTCTGGTCTTTTTCCAGCCCACATCCTTGCATGTGCTATCAAAAGATGTCAGGTTTTACATGTAGGCTCTTTCTTCTTTCTGCCTATGTGTTTTTTCCCTGA
Source organism: Anabrus simplex (assembly GCF_040414725.1). Classification (NCBI taxonomy): domain Eukaryota; kingdom Metazoa; phylum Arthropoda; class Insecta; order Orthoptera; family Tettigoniidae; genus Anabrus; species Anabrus simplex. Next base: position 649,881,903 of record NC_090265.1, on the reverse strand, counting down.
CCCTTCAATACCACACTTCAACACCATATACCTAACACAATCTCGCCTGGTAACGTGTCTGACATGGAAACAGGCAGATACTCCTTGTATCACTTCCCACTCTACCCAGCTATCCCTTTTCTACTTAGAAATTAATAGCATGTCGGAGGCCATGTAGATTGAGTCGATGGTCACGGCGGGGGAGCGGGCTACGGGGGCCCCCCGTAAGAAAGAAAAAAGAACGGTGAGTCGGAGTTGGACTCAATGTGTTGGAGTTCAGTGGCTAGACTGAGGGCAACAGCGATGGTGGATGTCGCTAGTGCTTCGCCGGAGTTTGAACGAGAAGTGATTGTTGCTGCGTCGGAGAGTCGCGTGAGTTGTTGGACCTGGGACAGCTGTTGGCTGCCGTCAGTGTCCCACGGGATTCAGCGTATCGTCGGGTACAGAAAGGAATTCTGTGTGTACTGCCTGAGAGCACTATATGTGTACTCTGTGGACTGAGGACCGTTGAAGAGTCAACGACTGGAGCAGCAATCGTGAGTATAATTGGAACAGTGTTAATAGTCATTGTTGTGATGAGTACTGTCCTGCTTTCTAAGACTGTTAAGCTGCTGCTGTTTAGTTGGTTACTGTGTTTAACTCTGTGAATTACTGGACTGTCTCAGGAGTCGAACTAAGGAACGGTCATCGTGTGTTATGTGGCCAGAAGCCCCGTGTTCAAACCTAGCTGTCTGCACGCAGCTGCTGTGTGGGGTAACTGGACTTGTGAGTGTAAGTGAAAGGCCTACCAATCAGGATTACCGTCTCCCAGGTAACACCAAAGAGCCGGGATACCCTGCTATGTAAAAAGAACGGAGACTTTCAAATAGCCAGCAATTAGTATGTGTGGCATTCATGGCTGAACAGAATTGCGCGTGGAGGTGGTAATTATAAGAGGAAGTACAACAAGGCAACCATCCTCTATATAACAATAATGAGAGAGATAAAATGGAAGGGATTTAAAAACAGTCTATAACCTTTTCCCGCGTTCGACTCGTTGGCTGAATTGTCAGCGTACTGGCCTTCGGTTCAGAGGGTCCAGGGTTCGATTCCCGGCCGGGTCGGGGATTTTAACCTTCATTGGTTTAATTCTAATGACCCGGAAGCTGGGTGTTTGTGCTGTCCCCAACATCCCTGCAACTCCCACACCACACGTAACACTATCCTCCACCACAATAACACGCAGTTACCTACACGTGGCAGATGCCGCCCACCCTCATCAGATGGTCTGCCTTACAAGGGCTGCACTTGGCTAGAAATAGCCACACGAAATTACACCTTTTCCCGCCTCGTGGCTGGCGGTTGGCCGTAAGTGCAGGCTTGTCGGGTGGCGCAACTGCCGCAGACGCTCGGTCATCAGATAAATGTATGTTCCGGTATTTTTACACAGGAAAAACCTCCTAAGTAACTAACAAACAAACAAACAAACTGCAGGAACTTTGTGGGTTCGGTCCCGGCTCAGTCCGCTGGTATTGTAGGCGCTCAAATACGCCAGCTTCGTGTCGGCAGATTCACCGGAACATGAAAGAACTACTGCGGGACAAAACTGTGGCACCTCTATTTTCTCCCGAGCTATAAACGTCACAGGTTAACGAGTTGGTTGAGCCTGTTACAAACACTGCACCTCACCAAAGATGAATCTCAATTTACAACGATGAAATACAAAGAGGGACATCATCATGATTGTTATCTTAAGGATCCAAACGTTGAGGCTATCTGCTCCCACTGGCAAGATAATTTGCATTTCAAATAAACGTTAACCTCGAAATCACGAAAAGCTATTTCGAGTAACAAGAAGAACTTCAAAATCTTAATCTGCAACACATGATTGTGAATATTTACAAAGTATAAACTTGGTAAGCGCACAGTAGTGACTGTAGGGGCTAAGTGATACGGGCGATAATTGCTCCAACACTTGTCTGTGACAAACCTCTTTAAACATTACCTTCGAGTGATTAGCATTGCAGTGCAAGGATATTTTCAGGGATACAGCATGTTCAAAAGAGTTTTAATTAGCGCCCATCAGGACACTACAATCCGCAGCTTTCTTACGCATTTCATTGTTTTCCCTTCCAGTATTCCTCCTCAGGAGTCATTCGCACTGGGCAATAATATTTATACATCCTGTGTGTAGCAAAATTCAACAGGTCGTTTTGTAATACCGTTAAATTGACAGTGTATTAAAGGTACTGTGCATGTTACTTCTGTCTGCTCTACTATAGAGTTTGTCCTCATGTGTGCATCTGGAATTAACAGAGGATATAATTCTGAAACCCATACTACCCTCGATAAATGCACATCTCAATAATCGCCATGAACTGAAATGGGAAAACCTTGAAAAATATTCCGACGTCAGCTATCGATCTCATCGGACTTTTGAGTCCGTTAGTAGACCCCACAATGAGAATCGCATTAACAGAATCAGATACTCAGAATCGTCTGCACTATCGAGATCACTACTAAGTCTTCCAGAGTTGAGAAGTAATTGAGTTGCTTATCACAGTTATTTTTAAGTAATTTTTACTCGTAATAGTTACTTTTCTCAAAGTATAATTGTTAATAGTAATTTACTTCTGTAAAAACATAAACTGCAATCGTTATGTTTTAGTAATCGAAGTACGTACATCGCATCAATGTCCGGCTCCATGGCTAAATTGTTAGCGTGTTGGCCTTTGGTCACAGGGGTCCCGGGTTCGATTCCCGTCAGGGAATTTTAACTATAATTGGTTAATTTCGCTGGCACTGGGGTTGGGTGTATGTGTCGTCTTCATCATCATTTCATCTTCCTCACGAGACGCAGGTCGCCTACGGGAGTCAAGTCAAAAGACCTGCATCTGGCGAGCCGAACTTGTCCTCGGACATTCCCGGCACTAAAAGTCATACGCCATTTCATTTCATGATCGCATCAATAGCCTGGTAAATTTGGACCCCCAGCACTCAAGGCGTCAAGGCCAAGTGATTAATTCCAGGTGGTGTCCGGATATTTCGTACCACGAACATTCCGTACCACTTGATTTTTTAGGACATTTCGTACCATCTAGGTCGTTATCTACCTGCGAACGGTGTTTCCGTAATTCCCAGATATTTACGCCAGGACAATCCATACCACTTGATGTCACGTTCGAACTCCATTTCCACGCCAGTGGGCGTAATGAGTCTGACAGGCACACTTTAGAAATCACAAACAAAAATAATTTACAACATTTGCTGAAGGAAACTTCTATATTAATTTAATAATTGCCGGCTAAACTCTACTTATCTTTTATGTTTACGTAGATATCATAAGAAAGTCAATTTTTTGATTTATAAAGCCTGAAACAAAACAAAACAATACAATACAATACAATAGAAATATACACCGTGTTCGGGCGCAATGAGTCTGACGAGCCCAAGGATGGATAATATTACTATTATTTGTGAATATTTATAAACTACTCCATTATTTCACTATCAAGTAAGAAAAAAAAAAGATTCTGATGAAGTGGCCGATATGGGCTTGAAGGTCACGTGGAAACAGGAAACTGAAAGGCCCCCGGGAATGGCAAATACGAGATAATAATTTACACGTGCACCAGTCACGTCAGTTGCGCCCTACGGAGGAGTAACATCAGCAATTGTCACACCATGCGGAGGCTTCTGCGCCAGCAGTGGACAATGGATATACAAATGAATACATGCAGTAGGATATCGTTTTTACTTCGCAATACTTCCATTCTATTTCAAGTGGTACGGAATGTCCTCTCCTAAATATTTAACTGACATTTCGCAGGTAATCGGCCGGTCAAATGGTACGAAATGTCCATGGTACGAAATGTCCTATAACCTTCCAGGGATACGACGTGCACCCGTTCATTTACTCGCAGATTGTTGTGGTTACTGGTTGAGATTTAGATCATCGTTGTCGAGAGGGTGGTGGTGGTGAATATTTTTTAAAGAGGAAGTACACCTGGGCAACCATCCTCTATTAACACTAATCAGAAGGAAAATGTAGGTACGTTATGCGAATGTGGTTCAGTTTTACAGTCGGATGTTCTTCCTGACGTCTACCCTATGTGGAAGGATGTATTCACTACTGCGCACTTTTGTGGAGATTGTTAAGTGCGATGTGTTGAAATGAAGATGTATAGCCAATCTCCGAGCTAGAGTAATGAGCCATACCCAGTCACAATTTCCTGGGCCGGTCAGAAATCGAAATCGGGGCTCTCTGAACCGAAAAGCAGAACACTGTGCTAAGGAGCTAGACAATATCATAATTTCTAAATGCACTATAAAAACACCAAGTTACCTTTCGGCCCAGCAGTATTACCTACGTCAGCAACTGTACTACCAGTAGTTGCAAATTTCCTTAAGTTTCAAAAATGCAGTTAAGTTATAGTCTTTTCCTAATTTTAATACCTGTTCTGTTAAGTAGTTCGATAAAACCTTGGGTTATAAACAAGCTAACAATTCCAAATATTACCGTAATACCAGTTAAACTGCATTATTCATAAGCTAGTGATGCGCTAGCCTTCTATTTGCCCAGCTTCAACCACTTGCATTCCTTTTCAAAGTTAAATTTAAGAAAAAACTAAAATCTTGGTCGGGGATAAGAGAGGGTATGTTTCGAAGAACACCGAAGTTAAAAGAAAATTAATACTTCACCAGTCCCAAAATAACAGTGCCATTCTTTATCAAGTAATTTAGTAACAATACACAATACAGAAAGTAATATACTTGGAGCATAAATAAAATACCACAAACCGATGTTTTTGACTACTCACAACCGCACCTAGTTACTCAACACTGTCTAAGGCAACACCGACCTGAAACGACAATGTCGGAGTTACGCTCTAGAACTGGAGGTAAACACCCCTGTCGTTTCCTTCTCTGTTTACCTATGTGAGGCAGTTTGTAGCAATTCTTTCCACGAACCTTCATGCATTCAATCGTGACTTGTTGCAGGGCCAGGAAAAAATTGTTCAGTGTCTCAGCAGGAAGGTCCTCGAAGGCTTTTGAAACAGCAGTAAACAAGTTCATCTACTGTGAATGGATCCTCTTGATGCTGGCGAGACTGTATGACATTGAAGAAGCCGAGATCGAGGACATTCAGATCTGGGCTATTTGGAGGATGACGATACAAACATATGATGAGACCAATATTAGAAGCGGCAGCTATAAACTAAAGACCAGAAAGATCAATGTACGGTTTTGCATTAGCCTGTTGTATGTAGAAAGTTTTTGATGATGCGCATGAAGGCTATTTTGACTTGATAGCAGGAAGAACTTTCTGGATGAGCATTTTCCTGTATTCGTGTTGTGTAACAGATTGGATAGGTTTTGTAACCATTCTTCCCCTAGGCCTATTTTTGCTACTCCGTAATGCAGGCGCCTAGAAGATGAATGGAAATAGCCCAATTTTACCATCAAAGTACTGGTTACGTACTGAATCAAGACGAGGACGTGGTACTACTTCTGAAACATCACTTTCCTAATGAAGCGTTTATTCTAACAAGTTCCATGTGGATCAGGTTCTAACGCTGCAAAGTAATACTTGCCTGTTTCTTCAGTCATGTAAAACCATTTTGCATCAATATGGATCCAATCGAACATGTCCTGAAATCTTACTTTGCGTATCGTACCTACTGAATCCAGCATTGACAAGCAGACTTGCAAAACGTTTCTGTTCTCCTGTTAAGTACAGTGTTGGTTTCATTCTTGATGAATGTCGTCGTACGTATTTTTCTTGGATTCTGCGAGGCACTATTGATTCTGCCATATCCAAACGACAGCCAGAGATCTGACAGTCTTTCTTTGACGCAATGGAATCTCTTGAAGTCTATCCTGATCTATGGATTTTTTTCTTCCTGCCGACGCTCCCTTTCATTCTAGAGGAGACGTCAGCAACAATGTTGTCATTCATTGGGAATTTCTCACCTTGTTTTCATATGCGCTCTATTGACCACCTATGAACGGCAAATTTCACAGCACTTTCCTATATTGCGCCTCTTTGCAAGACGGCATTAATTCTTATACGAAGTAAATTCTCGTAAATGGCCCGCCGCTGATCATCTCAAATATTTTTTACTCCTACCATTGTTTCAATGTCACCTAGCCGCAACAACACCACCATGTAAACATTGATTATTTGTTGACATAGTAGAAGTAATTAGACTCAAGTAATGACCACTTCATTCACCGATAGCTTGCTTTGAACTGAACGCCCCAGTTTATGAGAGAACCTACCAAGGTCATGCATATTGCCCAGAAGGCTAAACTGGTTTCATATGCTTTGTGACAGACCAAATATCAATGCTCTTTGCTTAAATGGTTATTAAGGTTGGTTTCTAAATAATAACATCTCGTTACAGGAATACGACTATTAATTTGGGGCAGAAGAAGCATACCAACCGTCAGTCGTAACAGGCAAAAGTAATAAGATTTGCAAGACTAAGAAACACGGAAATATCAGCATTTCACGACAGACTCATTTTCGAACAAGAAAACTATTTATCGCGCTTACAGCTTATATTACTCGTCCCGAGCCGAGTGAAGGTCCTTGAATTACGGCCTCCTAGTGGCAATGTGTCAGAGCGCATGTTCCAGTAAGTGCATTCTAGTGTCGAAATATATATTTCACACTGATGGTACACTAAAGTGCAGTTTCATCAACCACTGTAAAAAAAATCGCTAACGGAACGTTAGTTAACACCTTGTCAAGATTTTAACGTGGCGTTATGGAAATACCGTTTTACCAACACCATAACAAACTCATTAACTAACTTGGCGTTAACGATCAAGTTAGCAGTGTGTAGCATTAACATAATTTATCCCTTCTGAACGGTGCCTATCATAATGTTATTCATTTTTCACCTTTCTCCAGTATGCGTTTTGAGCAGAATAAGAAGTTCCTTTTGAAATTGAACTTACTTGCTGATAGGAAGAGAGAGTACATTAGACTACACACAGAAGAAAAATAACCACAATGTAAGGTGACGGGAAAAATATTCGGGGCATTAATTTTACTTCACTGGAGAAAAATACTGTCAATTTACTTTCCAAAATATGTGGGAGCGTTATAGTAAGTGAAAAGACGGATGCTACATCACTAAAGGGAAAAGAAAAGGCGTGCAATGTGTTGGTACATGAATTCAATAGTCATTTGAATGTGACCACGCGGTCAGCAAAGCAAAATAAAATAGCCGGGCTGAGTGGCCTTCTGACCCCAACTTGGCAGGTTCGATCCTGGCTCAGTCCGGTGGTATCTGAAGGTGCTCAAATACGCCAGCCTCGTGTCGGTAGACACTAACTAAATTCCGGCAGCTCGGCGTCTCCGAAAACCAAAAAACTAGTTAGTGGGACGTAAAGCCAACAACATTATTATTAAACTAATAAAATACATGTACGACAACCTAAAAAGCGCAAAATAAATACTTCGAAGGACAAGTTGAAACGGTCCAAGACGTGAGGTGGTACATATATTTCAGCATTTAAGTAGATGACTTCGAAGATTACTGCATTCATCGGCGACAAGGAGATGCAGAACATCACGGCAAGCCAATATTATTTCTTTATCATGAGACATTAGCAATGTCGTTATAAGAAATAATGCTTTCGTTTTAAGGCATTCTTCTTCTTGTGCGAGATACCTCACCCGTATTACCACTGGGAGGTTTTAAAGATGCAGTTTTTAAACTGGACAGATCATTAATAACAACCGTAGCAACATCATATTAGAAATAAAGCCTACCACGTTATACCTGGTGTAGGCTACGTGTGATTATGATCACCCTTTCAGTTTATATTTCAAGATACAAAATGTAATGTTTGTTACATGTTTGTACAATTGACAACATTTAATTTTATTTTAGACTAGCTGATGTACCCGTGCTTCGCTACGGAATTTTACACTGTATACAGAATTCTAGGTTAGGTAGTGTATGCGTTGTGAGCAAGATTGTATTAAATTCCATAGCTCTTAACCTTACCCTAGAAACACGACGGGGAAGTCACCAAACGTCTTTTCTCATATGAAGACTGAGTTAGGGAATTTTCATTGTAATGGTAGGCCTGCTTGCCTACCATCCGTCGCGATCAGGTTGGGGAGTTTTCATAATACTGGTAGACACTCACTCTCCACCTGCATTTTTACATCCTCAGAAAGACTGTGTTAGTGGTTTTCCCAACTGAAATGAACATACGTCATTACAATGACGTCAGTAGGAATGGCGCGATTAAATGCAATGTCTCCATATGAAATACTCGATCAGATGAAAAACCACACATTTTGTCACTTTTAAAGAACACGACTACGCTGCCAATCTAACAGTCCGAAGTTCCAGAGCTGGTATGATCAAAGCCGCAGACAGTAGCGATCCGTGAACACTCTTCGTCTTTTTTCGGCGGGGAGGGAGTCGAATAGTGGAGACTCCCAGGGCAAAAACTATGCCCCTTTACTAATCTGTTTCCTAGGAGTACCCGATGAGTCGGAAAATCTTAATTCACTACACTGGCGGCGGAACAATCAATCTGACTTGGTGGCAAATTTTTCCTCCAAGCCAGAGAAGAAACCCCCTCTCCACTGCTAAATTGGAATAAAAGTGAATGTAGAATTCAATAAAAGTGAAGAGGAAGAAGCTTTTCTTAAGAAACGGCTCTTTTCAGGGTTGAATTTTGAGTTATTTAGTGAATTGTGGTGTTGTGGAATTGTGGAATAGGCCTAAATTGTTATTCCAGTCCAGGCCATTCTACTACTACTACTACTAAGTGAGCCTCTGGCTTAAGTATGCACACTGCTCATCAAAACAGCGCGTCAGAGAAGGTATCGAATAGCTGGAATACTATGATGAACCAGTGTGTTACGTACCACCTGTATCAGAAAATGTATGAACCAGAGGAATGGCATGCTAAAGAGGAAAGTTTTCTAACTCCCCAGCTATTTCCCGCCAGTATTCAGTCAGACTGTTATACTCGGTACGCAACAGTAATCTCATCTATCGGAGTTGAGAGGCAGCATAAGAGACAAAGAACATCACAACAATGGTCAGTGTAATGTTATTGTTGATCAATGTTATGCGCTTTCGATATTGTAGGTCTTCACATTTAGTTTTCTTCCGACTCTGAAATACCACTCTTACCATAGTCGGTAAGGTAAAACTTAATAAAACAAACATAAATGATCGGAAAATATATTCTCTGTAACTTTTGTTTTGTAATACTTTTCGATAGGACCAATAACGTAGGTACGGGTATTTAAAAATTAAATTTTAGGCGCCTTCCCCTAAACTATCATCCGGGGTGAAAACATCTGTTTATAGCTTAGACTGTTGTTTTTTATTCCCAGACTCTATATACCGATTTTCATTAAATTCTATTAACCCATTTTCTCGTGGCTCGACGTTGATATGGACTTGGCAACAAAATTACAAATTCATGAATATCTGTGTTATCATATCCGGTACAGTAAAAATATATATATATATAACTTTGGTTATGTAGTATTTATCGATAAGACCACTAATAATATAAATATTTGAGAATTAAATTTTGGGCCTTCACCTAAACTACCATTTTACTCAGCGTGAATAGAATTATCCATAGCCTAAATTATAGTGGCTAATTCTCCGACTATGCATATCAATTTTCGTTGAGATAGGACCACTCGTAACGTTAATATTTAAGAATTCAATGTTCGGCCTTCCCCTAAACTACCATTTCACTCAGCGTGAATAAAATTATTTATAGCCTAGATTATAGCAACTTATTCCCCGACTTTGCATACCAATTTTCATTACGATAGGACCACTAATAACAAATATTTGACAATTAAATTGTAGGCCTTTCCCTAAACTATCAGTTCTATCACCGTAAATAAAATTATTTATAGCCTGGATTGTAGCGACTTATTCCCCGACTTTGTATACCAATTTTCATTAAATTCTCTTCAGCCGTTTTCTAGTGATGCGTGTACATACATACATACATACATACATACATACATACAGACAGACAGACAGACAGACAGACAGACAGAAATCACGGAAAAGTAAAAAATGCATTTCCTTGTTACTGTGGACATTACCGATACAGAAATACCATTCTTTTCAAATTCTGAGCAACGTACAGACAAAACTCTTATTTTATATACATAGATTTTAATCAAAATGTGGTTAAGTGTAAGAGAGGGCCTAGAGCCGTAACTTCGCCACTCAACAAGGCACTAAGAATAAATAAATAAATAAATAAATAAATAAATAAATAAATAAATAAATAAATAAATAAATAAATAAATAAATAAATAAATAAATAAATAAATAAATAAATAAATAAATATCTCCCGTAATGATCCGAATGACCTCGTAGCATAATATCTCAGTGCAATCAGCAATTGCTGCAATGGAGATAGAAGCGAATTTCTTCCTTTAGGGTACTCTAACCTCTCTTTTATCCCTTCCAAGTAGTTTTCTCACGGCAGACTTCGGAAACCTATAAGCCTATCACTCCTGTAAGGTAAAGCATATTATTACTTCTGCGTAAAACTTGTCTCTTAGCATTGTGAAAATAGCCCAATAATAAAACTGAGCACAAAACGCAAAATCTCTTCTTCCAGCCAATTTTATTTTAACACGACATTAAGCAGCTTAACGGGACGAGAGTGTTGCGTTAAATTAACGCAGAGTAAACCGGCGCGTTAGCGTTAACGAAGGTTGATGAAACAACCAATCTGCTAACAATTCCATTAAAGCAGTTTAACCTCACGTTAAATCCTTAAGTCGAATAAAGTAGTAGAAATATAGCCAAACAGTATCAAATCCTTAAAAAGTGCATCTATGGCCACCAGATATTAACGATGAACATAACACCAATGTGTTCCATTATAACATATTGCACGAAATATACACAATTACATACAGCCAAATACTGAAAGGCTAACCAAAATTACAACCATCTACATTATTACATGAAGTACATAGTAAGCGACACGCACCATGAGGACAGAAGGCTCCGGGTACATGCATGGCTCGCGCTTCTGCTTCTGGGTGGTGACGGTGATCTGCGTGTAGTTACTGAAGCCTGAGCCGAAGAGGCGCAGCACGGCTTTGCTGCCTGCGAGCAGCTGCACCACACCGTCATCGCCATGAATCGCCTCTCGATCCGACTGCTCAACACGCACACCCGTCACTCGCAGCGGATCTACCACTGTCTTGACCGTCTCCGCTGCTTCAGGAGGCTCCGCGGGCATGGCAGGTGGAGCGGAGCGCGGGAATATGTTGTCTCGTCGTGACCTGCGGCACAATACACACACTGCAGCGTAACGCATCGGGAACAGAGTAGGAAACTGGGGACATCCGAGGAAAAACATATGGGCACAGAACAAAGATTTTTCGAATTAATGATAAACCAACAAGGCATGAAATAAAGTTATTTGTAAAAAGTGTATCTAATAATATCTAAGCTATCAGTATTATAGAGGCCTGTCTGAGATATATGTGAACAATTTGGATCTTTTGCTGATACGTAAATGAGCGAGCTCCAGCAACATGCTGCATCTAGTGCGTTAGACTATGTTTATCTTACAATCCAGAGTAACTTATAGTTCGGGTAGCTGTGAAACGGCACTCAAACTCAAGCAATATTGAGAACGGTATATAATGGGGCTTTTCATACACAACTCTGCTATAAAAGAAGTATACAACCAGGGGCGGCCGTGCCTTATGTGCTGAAGTGCTGCAGCACACTGGTTATTGAAAAAAGAAATTAGTTTTAAAATATTATCCACAATCAAATACAGTGCATTGAAAAAGACGTCAACCAAAGAACAGGAAATTATTCAACACCCCTCACAATCAGGTAACTACTGGTGAGCTCCACGCCGGGTACTGTGCGTTCACAGCTCAGCGAGCTTTTAACCAGAAACCAGGAACTCTGCCTTTTGCGCATGCGTGCCCAACTTTTCCGATACAAAGAGAATGTGTTCAGATAGGCTGTGGAAACAACAGCCAAGACATCACTTCACAGCGATTCTTCGTTCGACCACAGAGAGGCAGCACTAGCACTAGTCACACTTGCATTACGACCGATATGAGAACGTGGTCACCTGGCACCCTCTTAACTCAGCGATAGAATCTGAGAGGGGATCGTTCAAAGCGAACGGGAAAACAAAATACTGTAGAGCTGTTTCCCCCAGGTCTTTTAATACCAAAGAGGATAGAATACTACCAACCTGCCTACTCCATAGCCACATTTGTAAATCGATGAAATGTCCCATCGTCGCCATAAGACCTATCTGTGTTGGTGCGACGTAAAAAAAAAAAAAAAAAAAAAAACCGATGAACTATAAAAGTTGTATTTTTCATCTTGTCAGAATAAGGACATGATATTGTGATTTTCTTTAATTAAAATATCTAGTTTATAAATGTCAGTATAAAAACATGACATGTAATTTTGCATTCCGACGTTGCTGGTTTTATTTCAATGATGTTGGTAACGTTGGGAAGTTCTGTTTTTGTGCGCTCACACCAAATTCGTGAATATCTTGCCATTGCAGGTGTTACTGAGTGTTTAATTATATAGTTTTATAGTTTTTTTATGAGGAATACGTATATGTGTTGGGGTCGTTTGCGTGTTTGTTCAGTGTGGAAATCGAAGTGGAGAGCTTCTTGAAAACCACATACCAGTATGTTTCTAAATATTTTTATTTTTTGGACTGGGGATGGGTTACAGCACACAACTGATTTTCTGTACCAGCCGCCACTGTATACAACAGTGTCAGAACAACGGACGTGCTGCGGAAAGAACGTGTCACATTTATTTTCCGACGTAGGATCCTTACCGTGAATACTTTTGAAAAGAGGTAAGGTCGGTAAATATAGGCAGGATCGTGAAATGAAGACATCGCACACTTGAAGGGACCGATGTGCAGACGCGTTGTCATGAAGACTGTACCATTTTCCACTTCGAACATTTCATGCTAATTGCTAGGGCCCGCATTCTTATATAAGTACATATTCCTTTTCCCGTGAATAATTGAAAATGTCTGCGAATTGTGGTTCTGATATGGTTATATCTGTTTTTCATTTTACATATTCTTGGTAATCTATACCAATAGTATAAAATATTTGTGTGTAACGGATAAACTCAAAACTACTGAACCGATTTTTAAAAAAAATCACCTATAGAAAGCTGCTTTCAAAACATTTAGATATCCTACGAAAATTGAAATAACGTAGGCCTAAACCAAGGTAAGTCATTATAGGCCAATATAGACGAAATATCGAATTTGTCGCAAAAGGACGAGACAAAGCTCATTTTAAGCCTCACAACGCGGAAAAGAGCAAGAGTTGAAGGTCGCACAGAAAGGATTACAGGACAAGCCTGGCACAAGTAAGTGGTACAAATGGCGGATTCAGATCGGGGCACGTAGTCGTCACACCACGTCTCACAATAAAATATTAGAAAATATTTTACTATAAATAAAAACGGGGCACTGTAACTAATACCATATTGGCTTCAAGTGACCCCTACTTCGCGCGCAATGAGTATCCCATTGGCGACCACGGCCAAAAACACAAGGAAAGTGAATTTTCTCGGAAAACCTACAGTTACGAAGAAAATCCATTTGCTTTCAAATATATTCAACAGAGGGCAGACCGTTTCTAATAACTTACATGCTGCTAAGAGAAATAAAATCTACGTACAGACCCCATAATGGCATACGCCTTAAACATTATCTGGGGAAACCTATCGACGGATAAAGTAGATACACTAGAAAGAATGAAGGCTATGCATTTTTAAAAAGTTTCCTTCCTGGCAATAAACGTTCCTTAGAGACTGACCTATAAGCTCACAAGACACCCGTTCTATGTAGAACTGCAATAAAAAATACATTGCCTTCTAGGACACAATACCAAGCTTTACATCAAGAACTGACAGGATGAAAAAGCGAATATATGGATACATTTTCACCGAACAGATGGCATGATGACGTCAGAATGGATGAATTCTGACTACGAACTGAGGCGTACCATAGCGCGCTTCTTATTAAATGTTCAAAAAACCATTGAAAAGGGCAGACAAAACAATATGACAACAGGCATATCAAGAAGAGTTATCTGACCTATTTATAACGAATGCTGAGGAGCAGCATGAGTCTTCTAGTGAATGCTCAACTAAACTGTAATTTCAAGGTCACGTGGTGCACTTCATTTCTCGATAGTGCCAACCGTTTACCCGTTATTTCAGTTGATGTAGGGCAAAAATTGCCCGCATTTGGAACATAGCACTGTAAAATCCCCCACTAGTTCGAAACTGTGAAATATATCAAAATCAAAAGTACCCCTTGAGTGACTCGGGATTTCAAGCTGTATCCTCTGTAGTACCCGTCGTCGACGGGGCAATCACCCAGCATGTACCCCAGCTGCTTTCTGCCAGTATTCGGGCATGCTGTATGACTCGCGACGCAGTATCTATCGGAGATGAGTGGCAGCAGAAAAAACGAATCACATCACAACAAACAATATCCGGCTCCATGGCTAAATGGTTAGCGTGCTGGCCTCAGGTCACAGGGGCCCCGGTTTCGATTCCCGGCAGGGTCGGGAATTTTAACCATCATTGGTTAATTTCGCTGGCACGGGGGCTGGGTGCTGGGTGTGTTGTCTTCATCATCATTTCATCCTCATCACGACGGGCAGGTCGCCTACGAGCGTCAAATCAAAAGACCTGCACTTGATGAGCCGAACATGTCCTCGGACACTCCCGGCACTAAAAGCCATTCGCCATTTCATTTTTCATTTTTACAACAAATAAATGCCCAAATTCAGTATTCTCCCCATGAATTTTCGTCAGCCGGGTGTCAAGAATGACTAGCCGAGCGGGAAATAGGGGGTAAAAATGGATATGATAAAATGTCAGTGTATTCTCCTCAGGGCAATAATATTGGACAGATAAACATTAACTGCACAATTGAACTATTTTAGTGTTATCACAAACAATCACATAACAGAGTATTTTGAACGTGTAGTGTTCTACTGTTCGTTCATAATCATGTAACACGGAGGCTTACCATTTCGTTGCTGTGGAGTGCCATACGGGTTTGTGACGTCATGCGGAATCGCATGCGATTCCGCACTAATCCAGGCACCGCTCGCGCACGGCACTATGTGGTAGTCAAGTTTAACATTTAAACTCCCATGTAAAAATGAAAATCCACAGCCTGTTTCAAGTCATTTGACCGGGTCAGGAATGGAATAAACGAAGCCCCCATTTTGCGGCGAGGATAGGAATTGTGCCGGCTGCCGAAGCCTGTCGCACTCCCTTGGGCAATGATAAATGACTGATAGATGAAATGAAATGTTAATGGAGAGTGTTGCTGGAATGAAATATGACAGGGAAAACCAGAGTACCCGGAGAAAAGCCTGTCCTGCCTCTACTTTGTCCAGCACAAATCTCACATGCAGTGACCGGGATTTGAACCACGCTATCCAGCAGTGAGAGGCCGGCGCGCTGCCGCTTGAGCCACGGAGGCTTCCAACTCCGACGTAACTGATGGAATTATTCTGACAATAATGAAGATTTGTCATATAAATAAACAGTTTCACACCATTTAAATTTAAAACTCCCAACGACTCAAATACATATTAATATTATGAAACTAACACATATTATCTAGATTATGTTAGCCGGGCGGTCCGCCCATTAAAAAGGTTCTGGGGAGAACAATGGGTCAATGCAATGCAATGATCTGTTTAATCAGCTTTCGATATTCTAGGCATTCACATTTAGTTTTCTTCCGACTCTGTAATATCAGGTCATTTAATGTAAAGCGAGACCTTACCTCTTTCATAACTCCCGCTTGTCTTATTCTTCTAGCAATCGTTCCTTAACGAATTTGTCTTTCTTCATAATCATCTTCACAATCTTCCTTGTCGATAAGGACCAATGACCTCGCGGTTTTACACCTTAAGACAACCATGACAAAAACCATCGCTAGTTAACACAATTGAACAATATTTTCTATGTTATCAATGGTCGGCGCTGATATAGGACTAAGCTACGAAGGTCTAAATTCATGAATTCTGTTATAGTCGGTACGGTAATACTGTATGACTTACATGATAAAAAAAATGGTATTATCTATAACTTTTGTTATGTAGTACTTTTCGATAGTACCAATAAGATAGGTATTGAAAAATTAAATTTTAGGCGCCTTTCCCTAAACTACTATTTTATTCAGCGTGAATAAAGTTATTTATAACTAGACCTGGGATTTTAGGCTCTAAAAAAATTAGTTTTAGGCGCCTAAAATAGGCTTTTAAAACAAGTAAGTAGGCTTTTAAAAGGTAAAATAGGCACTTGAAATATGTTTTTAAGATGTGTGGATAGGCAGGAAATAGACTTTAAAATATTACAAATTTGTTTTGCTAGGGGCTTTACGTCGCACCGACACAGATAGGTCTTATGGCGACGATGGGATAGGAAAGGCCTAGGAGTTGGAAGGAAGCGGCCGTGGCCTTAATTAAGGTACAGCCCCAGCATTTGCCTGGTGTGAAAATGGGAAACGACGGAAAACCATCTTCAGGGCTGCCGATAGTGGGATTCGAACCTACGATCTCCCGGATGCAAGCTTACAGCCGCGCGCCTCTATTACAATATACACTTAAACTGTAACGTCATACTTTTTTACTTTAACAAACGTGGTATCCCTATTCGCAATAAATTGAAATAACTGCAAAAATAAGATAGAATAAAAAAGACATTTATCAAAAACAATATAAAAAAGTCATGTGTCAAGAGTTATGGATTATATGATATATCATTATCAGTACTGATCTAAAACCTTAATACTAAAATCACTGTACACAATTTTACAGCACTGTAGGCATCCAATAACGGTGTACACGCGAATGGAGTATGTGTTAATTATTTGTGAGGAACATTCCTACAGTACTTTCATTCGTAGTTTGCTTTTGCTTTACAGTACATAACAATAATCTTCTCCAAATTTTTCACAGTCAGGCTGTGTCTTTTGTCTGTTAAGATCATTTAAGCAGAAGAAGAGAGCTCCACACTCACAGATGTTAGAGGGGCATAGGAAAATTTACCTACATTTTTCAATGCAATTTCACTTGGTAAGTCTACCTTCTCCCCATCCATTACCTGATGTACCCTTTACAGCACTGAATAACCTGGGTTTTTCTGCAGTACACTAGACCACTTGTCTCTTATTTTATCCCCTACCTTAACCCTAGCACTTTGTCTGTTATTCTCAGCTTCCTCGATTACAGAAAATTGCTGTTTGAGACTGTTTCTGTTTTTTCCTCCGTCTTTGTAATGGTGACTGGAAGAAATGAAAAAAATGCCTGAATATACGCAATGTCTCTCTGAACACTGGAACAATCATTTAACAGCTCTTTGACAGACGACAAGCATGCAGAGTTGTCCGTTAAAGGCAAATTGTCTATCACAGTCATGATTTTCTCAAGATGTTCTGCATAACACAGGGCAGCTTCCATCTAGGAAGGGTATAGAGGGGAGTTTCTCTCGAAAGATGGCTGTTCTTGATGGAGCCTTACAGAACACTTTCTTAATTGTTGAAATGAAAGTATTTACTGCAGGAAACTCGGCCCGAACTGTTTCTGCGAGTCTATGCAAGGCATGCACCATGCAAGTAACATGAATTAAAGAAGGACAGAAAGTTTTGCGGAGAGGTGCAGTGGCAATCATGTAGGAAGCAGCATCGGAGACAAGGAGAAGGACTTTAGAATCATCGACACTCCCAGGATTCAACAGTTGCAACCCCTTGTTGATGAAGTATGCAATGCTTTGACTATTGACTTTCTCAAGCTGTTTAGAGCAAAGAAGGTGAACGGTAGATGCCTGATTGGGTTCCAGTTTTCCTACTATAAGGTTAGCAATGTACCTGCCCACAGAGTAGGTAGTTTCGTCCACACACAACAATATGCAAGACTCCCCAATATCCTCCCGGATTGACAAAATGACCTAATTGTAACAAATCTCTAAGTAGTTTTTCTTTAATGTAGATGCTGATGGGATGTGCTGCTTGGTGTATTTCTGTAAAAAAATCTCCGAAAACCAGATTATGCACAGTATTCCAGGGGATATTTGCTGCAACTAGGGCTCTACACATATCAGCATAGAACCCATTATGGGTTGTAGGAGATGTAGTTTGTGTGAACAGAGTCTGTCTAATGTTACTTTTCATGGCTGCTTTCACTTTGTGACTGGCAGTATCTGCATGCTGCTGAAGGTGGCATTTTTTCTCATGTGAAATCTAAAACACAATAAAGTGATGTCAGAGACTAAGATGAGGAATAGAAAAGGTGAGGTATTGAATAAAATTTGTAATTTTGAACTATTTAAATTAAGCCATTATTACTCTAAAGTTAATTAAGAACAAGAACACTACAGTCCCCGAAGGGCCTTGGCTTTCAATAACGGTTGCTGCCCAGCTCATGGCCTGCAGATATTGGGTGGCATGTGGTCAGCACGATACATCCCTCAGCCGTATTGCCTTGCCTCCGTAACCCCTGCCCACTGTAGCTTCTCAATTGTCCTCACGATGCTGGGTCAACACCGTTCCAGACCTCATAGATTTCTAAATTACTGCCGGTACTGGAAATCGAACCCAGGTCGCCTGGACTAGGTCTCTACAATTAATTAGAGGAGCCAATATCAAAACCTTAGTTTTACATTAATACGAAATTTCAGATATATGCACATACCTGTTTATTGCAGTACTGGCAGAAAATAATCTTGCCATCAAAAGTCATCCGTGTAAATTGTATAAGCGCACTCTTAGATGATTTCGTGTTAGGCATGATGAACTATATTTACTTAAAAAGATGTTCTTTCACTGGCGACTTGACACAGTATGCCCCTTCTTTCTACCTGCTCATTGTTCTTCCTAAATAATCCGCCCCCTCACCCCGTCACTCGACACAGTACGTCCTTTACTACCTGCTCGTTGTTCTTCTGAGCTAATCCTCCACCTCCAACCTTCACTCAGTATTCCTTTGGTGACAGTTGTCTGGGAAGAGCACATTTCTGTGAAAAACCCACCCTCTGCTGTTCTGCTTGTTCCAGGGATGTCCATTGTGTGATTGTAAAGATTACAGAAGTTGAATTTTAAATGTAGAAAATAGGCAGTTTTAGGCACTAAAATAGTAAAATAGGCTCTAAAGGTCCAAATAGGCATTTTAGGGCACTATAAAACTCTATTAATGTAAGGGATTTGTCATAAAACGTCAACATATTTTTTAAAAATCATGATATTTCGTAAGGAACGAAATAGGCATTTGCCTTAAAATCCCAGGTCTATTTATAACCTAGATCAGGACCTCTCAGAGTGCATGCACCAGTGCATTGTACACTCCTCGATTTGGAGCAATAGCGCTGTCTCTCTCTTTCCCCCCGCCTGTCTCCCTCTTCCTCACTTGCTCCGTAGCGCTCCAAATCCGAGCCGAGTTGAGCCGAGCAGCCCAGAGACGAAGCGTTGGTCTGAACCGAACCGAGCTGAACCGATGCACTGTGCATAGGAAACGGGAAATCTGCGCATCAGTTTGCATGCGTGAGATTTTGGGCGTTTGAGAGACCCTGGCCTAGATTGTAGTGCCTCACTTCCCGACTTTACATACCGATTTTCATTAAATTCTCTTCACCCATTTTCTCGTGATGCACATGCATACATATATACAATATACATGCATAATACATACAGAGATGACGGAAAATTAAAATGTGCATTTCGTTGTTATTGTGGACACGACCGATACAGCAATACCATTGTATTTTTAATTCTGTAATGTTAGGTTAGAGGAAGTAAGTTGTCAATGAGACAGTGAAAGATGAGCCGAGTTATGGATTCCGTCTCGGCAGTGAAATACAGGTGTGACAGCCTACATGTAGAGCTAGGTAATCCGCACACATGTGGGCTGTTACATGAAGGAGTGGTGAGGAAATAACACTGACAGCTTAAGGGGTCTATGAGGTATCGGTTTCTGAGCCTCATAAGACATGTCTGGTCGTGACATCCCAGGGAAGGGTGGTAGAGTTCTTCACCAGGGGTGATGTCGCGGCCAACAGATTTAGGATAGAGTTAGTATATATTTAATGTAGTAAAATAGTTAGTTTAGTTCTAAGTAGAGGTGGTGTGTTGCAGGTGGAGCTGGCGATCCGCCCATGTGCAAGATGATACATGGTAGATTTAGAGGTAGTTAAGTAGTTAGTGCTTAGCTATAAATAGTCTGTGTTTATTTTGAATTGCATATTGGAACATTGTAACTTGGCGAAAGCCTGTTATGTTCAGTTCAATAAAACATACCAATAATATATATTTTTAATTCTGAGCAATGTACAGACAAAAATCTTATTTTATATATGGTATATAGATTAAAGGTCGAACATATGATGTCTGTATTTAATTCTCATTAGCGAGAGATCTCGGAATCATGCTTCATCGCATGTATCTCCAGGCTGTCTTTTTTTCTTTCTATCCGTGACTTCTTTTGCTAACAAACATCAATTCCAATGAGCGTCTGTACTCAACCCGATAATGATATCACAAGGGGATTTTGATCCGCCAGACATGCTGGCAACCCGTCACACTCAATTCCTTGTTGATATAAACAAGAGCTGACGCATGAACGACTCGGGTCACTGCTACACTGATATGGGGAGATTCTTCTCTCCCTTCGTTTTTTTTTCTTTTAACATGATGCCAGTATCAGCTCTGAGTCACACTATCGGCAAAGAACAGTTTATATAGGAATATTCCATACGGCTTTTTTATGCATACGAGAACGTTTCCATCTAAAACAATCTTCACAACATAAACAAGTCTAAGGATTACTTTTGTTAAGCCCCACATTCATCGCTTCGGTTCAGAATAGCTCAGTAAACCAGCAGACTAACACAAATGAAGGCCACTTTGTACACAAGCATCAATGTCGAACTGTATTGTAGAGTTCTTTTTTCAACGTCAGACCAACACATTGAAGGTATTCGGCAACGGAAGGAGGGGAAAGTGATAGGATTGGGATGGAAGCGTCCATGACCTTAATTAAGGTACATCGCTGGTGTGAACATGCGAAACCACGGAAATCCATCTACAGGGCTTACCGAAGATGGGATTCGACCCCACCATCACCCGAATGCAAACTGATAGCTACGTGACCCGAGCCGCGCGGTCACTTGCTCCGTGAAGATCGATCACGAACAGACATAAAATTCCTTTGGCAACCCCTGAAGGATCTCCAGTGCAAGGCTTAGAACTAAGCTTCGATTAGCCGATTTAGCACACGTATATAACTGTACGACAGTATTTGCAAATGCTTGTGTTGAGCCGCCAAGCACGCTAGTAAGTCATCCCTCATAATTAAGAGCCCTGCACGGATGCGGATATCCGCGAAGTTAAGGCGACTACACACGTTACTGTATAACTGTGCGATTTAACTGCACCAACCGAACTGCGGAGATTTATCTCACGTGTGGATGGTAAATCGTTGCAGTTATTTCTGCTTGCACAGGTCCTCGGAGCAAGTTCATTTTTCTAACCAATAAAACTGTGTCGATTGCGTTTACACAGTTTTATCGCAACGTGTGGACCGTGGCGGCTGCCGATTGCTCAGTTCAAGTGAGTCACTCGTTAAGATATCACAACATGTCTCAGGAAGACCAAAGCGGATATCGTGAGCATTTAGAAGCTTTCAGTGAATGCTATAGAAATGAATCTTGTCTCTGGCAGACGAAGTCTAAAGATGATCACAATCGGAACAGAAAAGACGCCGCCTACAGTAAGTTGATTTAAAAATATAAATTAATTGACTGCAAAGCCGACAGAGACGTATTTGTAAAAAAGATTAATAATCTTAAGAGTTCTTACAAAAAGGAGTTAAACAATCTAAAATAACGGGGTTAGGCACTGACGAGATATACACTCCGCGTTTGTGGTACTTTCATCAATTGGACTTCTTATATGAACAACATACTACATGTAACGCTAAGAATAATTTTCTCATAAAATCAACGTTAAGGCGGCTACACACGTTACTGTATAACTGTGCGAAACCGATAACTGGAATATATTATCTGCAGCTGTCTTGGAGTCTTTTCCCCGAAATATAAGATGCTTAAAGGAAATTCTGCAATATACTGTAAATTTCCATGTGACAGTTGTACTTCCAATGTTACGTCCTGCCAGGAATTGAACCCGGTACCCCTCTGACCAAAGGCCAGCACGCTAACCATTTAGCCACGGAACCTGACCGAACAGGACTAACGTGATGTTATTCTGTGGTACGAAGCGTAACTCATTTAATAAATTTACGTGTGAATATTCCTTTCTCTGCAGTAGCCAATCTTTAGACCACACGCTGCGTGTCTTCTTTTGTTTTTTCATTATATACACACACATAGGCCCAACACCGCTAGTACGTCATCATCGTCCGTTGCTTTGATAAATGTCTGATGAGTTCTGTCGATCGACGCAGTTATCTGTACCGTGTGGAGGCTATAGGGCTTTCAGTTTTACTGCAAAGTTCATCGTTGCAGTTAAATCGCACAGTTATACCGTAACGTGTGTAGCCGCGATTTAACTGCAACGATGAACTGCGCAGTAAAACTGAAAGCCCTGTAGCCTCCACACGATACAGATAACTGCGTCGATCGACAGAACTCATCAGACATTTATCAAAGCAACGGACGATGATGGCGTACTAGCGGTGTTGGGCCTATGTGTGTGTATAATGAAAAAGCAAAAGTAGACACGCAGCGTGTGGTCTAAAGATTGGCTACTGAAGAGAAAGGAATATTCACACGTCAATTTATTAAATGAGTTACGCTTTGTACCGAAGTTGGGGTCTCTTGTTCATATAAGAAGTCCAATAGATGAAAGTACCACAAACGCGGAGTGTATATCTTATCAGTGCCTGACCCCGTTATTTTAGATTGTTTAACTTTGTTTAACTCCTAAGATTATTAATCTTTTTTACGACTACGTCTCTGTTGGCTTTGCAGTCATTTAATTTATATTTTGCAATCAATTTATTGTAGGCGGCGTCTTTTCTGTTCCGATTGTGATAATCTTTAGACTTTGTCTGCCAGAGACAAGATTCATTTCTATAGCATCCAATGAAAGTTTCTAAATGCTCACGATATCCGCTTTAGTCTTCCTGAGACACTGTTATGATAACTAACTTAACGAGTGACTCACTTGAACTGAGCAATCGGCAGTCGTCACGGTCCACACGTTGCGATAAAACTGTGCAAACGCAATCGACACAGTATTATTGGTTAGAAAAAATGAACTTGCTCCGACGAACTGTGCAAGCAGAAGTACCTGCAACGATTTACCATCCACACGTGAGATAAATCTTCGCAGTTTGATTGGTGCAGTTAAATCGCACAGTTATACAGTAACGTGTGTAGCCGCCAGTGTCCTGGCGGATGCAAACTGAATGGCAGCGGGGATAATTTTGCTGATCATTTCTAAATAAGGAAGTTTATTGATTTTCACTCAGGTATACTCCTATTTTTGCTTGTGGTTAGGACCCCTGACATTGGTATGGGAGAGTAGTGATATATATAAAGAGCCTTGAGTTCATATATATATATATATATATATATATATATATAGCTGTAATCTGACCAAAGCCTAACTGAATCCTGCTCGCAGTTAGTGGAAGGAACAAAGATCCCTAAAGGGAATCTCAATACATCTGTAGTTGTCCCAAGAAGAAATCCTTCATAAACCTGTGACTGTAGGGGGGCGGGCCTGTTGTATTTAACAGATCTATCCGTTTCAATACCTTTGATGTAATATAGTTCAATATTTAAAACTTTACAATATTCGCGGATAACCATTCGCGGATGCGTATGCGGATGCGGATGAAAGAAGTGCGGATGCGGATAGTATTTGATACATCCGTGCAGGGCTCTACTCATAACTTGGGTCGGATTCCCATTCCTACCGGAAACTATCAAACAACATCGAACACCGCCAACCCAAGAAACTACAAATCACTATTTCTGGGCACTTACTGGCTGCAGCCTGCAGTTAGGATATACTTTTTTTTTTCTAGTTGCTTTACGTCGCCACAGCATTCGCCTGGTGTGAAAATGGTAAACCACGGAAAACCATCTTCAGGGCTGCCGACAGTGGAGTTCGAGCCCACTATCTCCCGGATGCGAGCTCACAGTTGCGCGCTCCTAACTGCACGGCCAACTCGCCCGGTTTAAGATATACTATGCATACAAGAAAACACACTATTGGCTTAAACCAAGCTCTTGAATTCCTGAGTACCAATGAGAGCATTCGTAACAATCACAGCTTATTACTGTTCTCAGTTTTGTAATCGGGGAAGTACCTTTGTTTCCGTGTCGAGGGCAGTGCTAAATACTAAAGGTGAATCCAATAAAAATAATGTTGATCTTTCAGGTGGATAAAACATTTGATAAAATTGTTTCCATACATACATAATCATTATTACCGTTACGCCTTTCAGCGTTCAGTCTCCAAGCCTCTGTGAATTTATTAAACGTCGCCACAATCCTCTAATTGCAACTAGTGCTGTGGCCTCATTTAGTTCTATACCTCTTATCTTTAAATCGTTAGAAACTGAGTCTAAACATCGTTGTCTTGGCCTCCCTCTACTTCTCTTACCCTCCATAGCAGAGTCCATTCTCCTAGGTAATCTATCCTCCTCCATTCGTCCCACATGACCCCACCATCGAAGCCGGTTTATGCGTACAGCTTCATCATTCGAGTGCATTCCTAACTTAGCCTTTATCTCCTCATTCCGAGTACCCTCTTACCATTGTTCCCATTTGTTTGTACCAGCAATCATTCACGCTACTTTCATGTCTGTTACTTCTAATTTATTAATACGATATCCTGAGTCCACACAGATTTCGTTCCCGTAAAGCAAAGTAGGTCTGAAGCTTACCGATGTAAAGATAGTTTAATCCGGGACCTGACTTCCTTCTTGTAAAATACTGATGATCGCAACTGCGAGCTCACTCCATTAGCTTTACTGCACCTCGATTCAATCTCACTATATTGCCACCCTGGGAGAGCATACATCCTAAATACTTGAAATTATCTACCTGATCCAGATTTGTATCTCCAATCTGACAACCAGTTCTCTTGGATTTCTTACTACTAACATAAATTTAGTCTTCGAAAGGCTAATTTTCATACCATACTCATTGCACCTATTTTCAAGGTCCAAGATACCCTTTGTATTAGACTACAGGCTTTCGGCACGATCTGCCAATAAGATTAAGTCGTCAGCGTAGGCCAGACTGCTTACTACATTTTCACCTAAATGAATCCCTCCTTGCCACTTTATACCTTTCAGCAGATGATCCATGTAAACTACGAACAACAAAGGTGCAAGATTACAGCCTTGTCTAAGCCCTGTAAGTACCCTCAACCAAGAACTCATTCTACCATTAATTCTCACTGCAGCCCAATTGTTAACACAAATGTCTTTGATTGATTTTAATAATCTACCCTTAATCCCATAGTCCCCCAGTATGGTGAAAATCTTTTCCCTCGGTACCCTGTCAGATGCTTTCTCTAGATCTACGAAACATAAACACAACTGTCTACTTCTCTCGTAGCATTTTTCAATTACCTGCCGCATACTGAAAATCTGATCCTGACAGCCCCCCTGTGGTCTAAAACCACACTGGTTTTCATCCAACTTACCCTCAACCACTGAGCACACCCTCCTTTTCAAGATGCCAGTGAATACTTTGCTTTGTATACTAATCAATGAGATACCTCGACAGTTGTAGCAAACCTTCCTGTTCCCTTACTTATAGATAGGTGCAATTACTGCTTTTGTCCAATCTGAAGGTACCTTACCAACACTCCATGCTAACCTTACTACTCTATGAAGCCATTTCATGCCTGACTTCCCACTATACTTCACTATTTCAGATCTAATTTGATGTATTCCTGCGGCTTTATGACAATGGAGTTTATTTACCACCTTTTCCACTTCCTCAAGCGTAATTTCACCAACGTAATTTTCCTACTCCCCATGAGCTCGGTTAACACTGTTCATTTCCTTTTCCCCCCTTTCCCGAAAGGTTTCCCTGTTGCTTGACCTAACCTTGCCAGGTTATTACCAAAATCTTCCCACGACTTCTTTCTGGATTTGACAACTATTTGTTTCTCTCTGTTTCGTTCATCTACGTACAATTTTCTGTCTGCATCGTCCTTTGTTTGGAGCTATTTCTGATAAGCCTTCTTTTTACGTTTACAAGCTGCTCTCACTTCATCATTCCACCAAAATGTTCGCTTTTTCCCATCTTTACACACAGTTGTTCCTACGCATTCCCTTGCTGCTTCTACTACAGCATCCCTGTATGCCAACCAAACTCTTTCTATATCCCGAACCTGCTTACTGTTCGTTGTTCGGAACTTTTCACTAATCATATCCATGTACTTCTAATTTCCTCGTCCTGGAGATTTTCTACCCTTATTCGCTTGCAGACAGATTTCACTTTCTCTGTCCTAGGTCTAGAGATACTTAGTTCACTACAGATCAGATAGTGGTCTGTATCATCGAAAAATCCACGAAAAATCCGTGCATTCCTAACAGATTTCCTGAATTCGAAGTCGGTCAAGATATAGGCTATTATGGATCGGGTATTCCTAGCTTCCCATGTGTAGCGGTGAATAGCCTTGTGCTTGAAGAATGTAGTCCTAACTGCTAAACCCATATTAGCGCAGAAGTCCAGCAAACGCTTCCCATTCCTATTAGCTTCCATATCTTCCCCACATTTACCAATCACCCTTTCGCATCCTTCAGTTCTATTTCCAACTCTCGCATTGAAATCTCCCATTAGCTCTACTATCCTTGCGGTTGACAGTGACTACGATGTCACTCAATGATTCATAAAACTTGTCAATTTCATCCCCATCTGCACCCTCACATGGCGAATACACCGAAACAATTCTCGTCCTAATTCCTCCAATTGACAAATCTACCCACATCATTCGCTCATTTACGTGCCTAACAGAAACTATGTTGCGTGCAATGGTATTCCTGATAAAGAGCCCTACCCCAGACTCTGCCCTTCCCTTTCTAACACCCGTCAAATACACTTTATATTATCCTATCTCTTCCTCGTTATCTCCCCTTACCCGAATATCACTCACTGGTAGCACATCCAGATTCATCTTATTTGCTGATTCAGCCATTCCTACTTTCTTTCTTCCATAAGCCCCATTAATACTGATAACTCCCCATCGCATTCCATTTCGTTCGCCAAGTTGTTTCCAAGGAGTCCCTCGCCTGTCAAATGGGAGTGGGACTCCGTTACTCCAGTACGTCCGAGGCTTGCTTAAAATGTTCTGAGCTCAGTAAATTCGTGAAGCAGGATGCTATCCTATTTATACATAGTCCAAGTGAGGATCTCTCCTCTCGGGTTAGGGACCACCAGTGGACTATATAGTCCTAGCCGCCTGAGCACAAGGAGGGCCATGACTCAGAATATGTCCGAGATGCGCACTACCATTCCATAGCAACTGGTATCCCGACTCTCAGGACCACTTACTAGGCCGCTCAGCCGTTGCTCATGGTTCACGAACTAGGACGTGACTACAGTAACCTACACCATGAACCATGAATTGTTTCCAGAAGCTCAAAATTTCAAGATTACATAGTAAGGAATGGATAGAAGTTGCCAGTTTTGTCTCGAGTCGCTACAGCTTAAATTTAGTCTTTTCAACGATCAGAAGTCGGTATATTTAGGGATACAAAAGTCGCCAACTTGGCAACAATATGTGTGCTATAAATACACGATCGCCATTGTTGGTATAATATAACAGCAGAGCAATCCACCTCTCAGGCTTATTATATAAGTGTATAAATCACAGCAACAATGCAAGAAAACATGATCCAATGGACTTGCGCAGTGGCAGTATCTCTTGAATAGCAGTTAACTATCCAGCACCGATTGGTGGAAGTTTAGGAAGGTGCAACGACCAAGAAACATTCATACCGTCATCGGGGAAATCACTTGTACGGTGGAGGGTTCGGATGATTGCTAACATTAAGTTAACACACATACTACAATTTCTTCAGACTTCGACCTTACTAGGTGAGCGAACTATTAACCACACCTTGTTACAAATGTACAAGAACTAATGGCCAAATCTCCTCCTATGGGTCCAGAAACACGAGAACCGTATATCAAAGGAAGTTGCTCTGTGAAATAAATGTAAGTTTGAGCTGCGTCATTCGACGGGAAGGCAAGAATTCCACCACATTCTATACTCCGCACGGCCTTACTTCTAAATTGAAGTTTCGCAAAAGAAATAAGCATCGCCTTCCCTCTGTTGCCAGCGCGCTGCACCCGCGAGAACAGCTGATGCAATATGCCCGAGGTAAACAGCCCTTTTAAATTGTAATACAGTACTCAGAAAAACGAATGAATATGGATTGAAAACAAATTCACAAGAACTACACTTTCTAACAATATCTGGCACTAAAATAGAATATATTATTAACAAAAAAAAAAAAAAGAGAATGAGGAAATAACACTTGGCTGGCACAGAAAGAAGGTTATGGCCTACAAAGGGAACACACTACTGATCTCAGAGTCACTGGAACCCTCCAACTATGAAAAACACACTAATTACTGAAGGAAAATGCAAAAGATCGCGAACCGTACCGAATACCATACACGCTGAGCGTTAACCACGTGGCGAATGTAAATATTAGAGTTGGCAACTAGGTTTCGAGATCGTGCTCTGCCGATATAAATCGATATGAATGGCAGCTTGGGATTGGTTGGATGTCTATGCTTCAGCACATAATCACCAGTCAGAGCCAAAATCTGCTGAAACGTCAATTTAGAAGTAGAGCCGTACGGAGTATATGCACCCTAACATAAGGCAACAAAAGCGTAAACTAGTCAGGATGAACCGAAAGGTCAGGGATATCTTGGCGCCCATATGGATGCGTGGAACTATTTGGATCTTCATCCATCGAAGTCGCTTCTAACTTAGCTTACTCCCCTGCCATTGTTTTTACCTGTTTATATGAGAAAACGTTCCTCCTATTCTCATATCTGTTACTTCCAACGTTCCAACTTATGAACAAGATATCCTTAGTCCATCCAGCTTTTATACTCGGTGTGGAAAATGCATCTACATCCCGATAGCCATGCAATGATTTCAGGAACAAGTAAATGACTTTTCGTTGCTGCAAGTGATCCACCCCGTCTCCCGATCTCAATTCTGCTTACGGAGGATTAACTGGGAAGTAATGCTCGTTGAGAATGTACACCCTCATCTAATCTCATGAAAGACCACTGCATAAAGTCTGCATAACACGCCGTTACTCCAAAACATTTCCAGCATCTTCTTGAAATAGTGCCTAACAGAACACAAGATGTTTTGAAGGCTATAAGGGGGTCTCCACGATACTAGGCAAGTATACGCATGGGACAACTAAGCCTAATTGTTTTTTGTGTTAAAATTTGAAGTTGCTTGATTTGTACCGTACTTGAGTAGTGCTCTTATATTCAATCCTTGAAAATTTACATTTCTGGAGTACCTTCTTTCTTCGGGATGGGAACAGATACCGAATATAGCATCAAAATACAAAGTCCCAACGTTAGGTAGTGAGTTTCAAATTCAGAGTTATCTACAATCACCTCAAGGTATGGCATTTAATTAACTATGATGCTTGGGTTCACACGACTCAAACTGAATGACTTTTCAACGATGGTTGTGTTAGTCATCAGAACGCTGACTAGATTACCATAACCATGCAGGGTTCTGATCGTTTCATCTTTATCCAACGGATACTTCAAGGAACGTTAACACTTCTCCGTTTGTAACGTGAGCTACTCATTTAATCTCCAGCACTCTTTTCTAAGCATCCGCTTCTATTTCCTACGTTTCTTCTGATCAACAGCCCCAGGTCACACTTATACTGTGTAGTGTTGAATTTCAGATGAAGATTACCTTAAATGATTTTATGATACTTCAGTATATATTTACTTCCGGTAGAAAATATTTCTTTGTTTGAGTTAACCTACTGTTTATATTTCCTCATCAATGGTTATTTTTCTTTGTATGCGCCGTCACCTTTCCCATATACAAATAGTCTACGTTCCCTTCCCACCATTTTACTTCTAGAGGTGGTTTCCAACTCGGCCTCTAATACTCGAGCATTAAGACATTCGAAAATATTATAAAGCAACGTAAATACTTAAGTTACATAAACAGAACATTCCCTATTAGCAATTCGTTCACTTCGTTGAAATCGCTGCTCACTAAGTATCGTTAGAGGTCCTGAGGCAATCCTGTGGTAGAGGGTTGGCATGTCTGTCTCTGACCCAGAAACTCAGGATTAGATTCCTGGTTCTTTCAAGAACTGTAATCCTGGACTGAGGTCTGGATTGGGATTCATTCAGCTTTGCCAGGCAAGAGGAGCTATCTGATATGAGTGGGAGTTGCCAACTAATGATACCTTTGGCTGTCATGTCTAGGCAGACCCAGCTGTGAGACACAGATGTACAACAATTCACAGCATCCATCCAAAGCCATGTTCTATAGTTCACTTTGGTAAACTTACGAAACCTTACTAACAGGACAGCCCCACAATGACCTAAACTGGGATCACGTTTGTGAGGTTTCATTTCATTGTGCTTAGACGTGACATAGATTTCAAAGCTGTAAGCTGTGCGCCAGGGGAATGATTTTGGAGTGTGTAACTACTGTATTTTAACAGTTCTTACTCGATACTTTCAATAATTTTATCCTCAACTTTTTTTTTTTTTTTTTGCTATTTGTTTTACGTCGCACCAACACAGATAGGTCTTACGGCGACGATAGGATAGGAAAGGGTTAGGACTGGGAAGAAAACGTCCGTGACCTTAATTAAGGTTATAATGAACAAGATGAAGTGACGATTAAAGCAACTGTGAATCGAATTAAAACACACACAGAGAGGAGTTTGAACTCAATTACTGTACAAATATCAAAGAATTCGCCTTATTTTGAACTTATTTCAATAATAATACCGTAAAATGGGGTGAATGGGAACGGTTTTATAGTATTTTCTGTCGCTGTTTTCTTGATTTAGATAATTTAATAAATTTCTTCGTGTAGCAGTATTGATAAGGTCAGATAGCTAGTTATGGTACATGAAATGAACAGATTGGTACAAAAAGTTACGTGATATTGACTGAAAAATTAGTGTTCCCATTCACCCCAAATATGGGGTCAATAGGAACAGATACTTAAGTGTCCCGTCTAAACCTATTCTCCTCATACTGGGGTGAAAAGGAACACTGAAAACCTTTAAAAATGTTATTTAAGATCTGAAAATGCATAAACAGTAAGAACTAATACAATAAGGTAATTG
The DNA here is from genome assembly GCF_040414725.1 of Anabrus simplex. Taxonomy (NCBI): domain Eukaryota; kingdom Metazoa; phylum Arthropoda; class Insecta; order Orthoptera; family Tettigoniidae; genus Anabrus; species Anabrus simplex. The sequence goes on along the minus strand of NC_090265.1, from coordinate 649,850,500 downwards.
TCAACCTAAAACATGCTCCAAAATGTTACCATACGTGGAAATTTACATCGAATTTCAGGAGTCCCTTTCTAAAACGATTAGGGTGGTGTACCACACCAACAACGCTTGCCTTATCAATTTCACAGACATTTTCATGTTCGGACCACTTAAAAATTTGTCTGCTCTCAACTTTAGTTGGCACATACAGTACGCCTACTTCAGAAACGTTACTGTGAAGCATTCATAGTCCAACACTGGTGACTGTTTCAATGAAATAGTATTACTCTGAAGAATTTGGGTGATTTGATTAATGATCTGGATGGAGAAGTAAAATCTACCATATCCCAGACACCTTCTTCAATTCGTGCTTTCTTGTACACACCTCTCATTATTTTTTCAACCGCATGTAGTTCTCAGTTGCAGTCCTGCCTTAGGTGTGATTTGGGGTTCTGATTCTGGCGTCCTTTGGTTGGGAATGGCAACTTTCTTTTACTAGCATGTTTATCAGTAGGAACTTCATTTTATTTTGAGATCTCCTTCTGCTGTTGCTAATCATCTGACAGATGTCCTTCTTGGCTATCATTTTCCAAGTCGTCAGCTTTCACACTCTGACAAGGAGGAATGTTTAGCTTTCTCTTTCTAATTTTTACTGTCCCAGGACTGAACCTCATATCATTGAGTACAGAAACAATGCAGTCATCAGTGATACCATTGTTTTCTTCAACATCATCCACCGTTTCTTCTGCTGATGAACGGGGCAAGCGACTTAGAATACGGTCTCTGTTCTGTTTAGACACATTCGTTGAGATAAAACATTTCCATGACGATTAAGGAAACTGAGTGCAAAGTCATAACCTGGCATATTGTTTCTGAACCTCTTCACAGTGACTCACATTCTATCAAGGTAAGCCTTAACAATACAGCGGAGGTCGTTATGCATCAAATAGGTAATCAGAGGAGAACACATCACCAGCTGATCAACCAAATGATTTTCAGTATCTAAACAATGTCTGTCCAACTTTTGGCTATATTTCTATTCCTCCTTCACTTTTATTATATTTCATACGTCTGGTTAACACTGTTGTAGGAATGGCATACTTCTCTGAACATTTTCTGTACGATAATCTTCTTTTAATATCCTCTAATGCAGCAGAAAGTGTTTCCGGTGGGTCTTTCCTGTGGATTTTGCCCCTCTGATCTGGTTTATATTGCCTTGGCATCTTTCTTCATCAACTGGAATACAGATAAAATAAGGGATAGAATTACCGAATAGTATTTATATGAAGACTGTATTCACAATTAAGCTCATTTTACACATCATCTCTGTGTTCCCATTCACCCCATTTTCCAATGATTTTGTTCATTAATTGTGCATAGTGTTAACGTAGAAAAGTGTGCTTGTATGTCATGGTAAAATTATGTTTAATTGTATCAAAACATGGCATAGTTACTTATTCTAGACATTAAAAGCACTTACCTCCACGTGATTTTCTAATCCAGAAGAAGATTTTATGGTCTTTAATAGCTATAAAAAATTCAAGGTTTCCTTATTGGGCACTATTGTTGCTAAAAGTTATTGTTATCCTTTCAGAGCACATAGAAATGGCAGGAAATAAGGATAGGGAATATTTTGGGTGAAAAAAATCCCACTGAACTGCTTTACATACGATGCAACCCTTCCATAAAATAAATTCCCTACTGTGTGTTCCCTTTCACCCCCATGTTCCTATTCACCCCATTTTACGGTAATAATAATAATAATAATAATAATAATAATAATAATAATAGTTATTTGCTTTACGTCCCACTAACTACTTTTACGGTCTTCGGAGACGCCGAGGTGCCGGAATTTAGTCCCGCAGGAGTTCTTTTACGTGCCAGTAAATCTACCGACACGGGGCTGTCGTATTTGAGCACCTTCAAATACCACCGGACTGAGCCAGGATCGAACCTGCCAATTTGGGGTTAGAAGGCCAGCGCCTTAACCGTCTGAGCCACTCAGCCCGGCTAAACTTAATTCAAGTGGCCGAGAGCCACGTTGTTTCTCTTGAAAGTAACCACCACTGTTACCGTTTTGATTACCTGTAACTCAGACAGGGAAAACCGTGGATGTAATCTATCGCCTCCACCCACAAGGGTCAGTACATAGTACGTCTCCGAATGTTGGCATACACTATACAATGTAAGTTCACCATGAACACCTTCCGAAGTTTTCACAACTTGTTTTTAAATGTTAGATAAGGCGGCGGAGAAGTACTTGGCAAAGTGGTTTCGCAGCTGGCTTTTTATTCCTGGATGATCTTAATTTGAATTCCAGTGAATTACAGGTTGGAAATTTAATGCGAAAATTCACATGGCGTCTGGAAAGACATCTGACATTAAAACTCCCGACCAGAACCCAAAATGATACAGAGTCAGTGGCTCCAGGCTCGCCATAAATACCCTCGGGGAGCTGAATAACGATAAAATGAAAGATGAGGTATTGTGCAGTGCGTTAGAAAGGTAGTTGTTTCATTTTCCAGACCTGGGTTATCACAAACAATTGTCCCGCATGCTTGTATACGTCTGCTCGGCAGTAGTATCTATAGTGCCGTAGTGAGGAGTATCTTTTAGTATAAGTTGCTTTACGTCGCACTGACAGACAGGTCTCCTGGCGACGATGGTATAGGAAAGGGCTAAGAGTGGGAAGGAAGCGGCCGTGGCCTTAATTAAAGTAGAGCCCCAGCATTTGCCTGGTGTGAAAATGGGAAACCACGGAAAACCATCTTCAGGGCTGCCGAGAGTGGGGTTCGAACCCACTATCTCCCGAATACTGGATACTGCATTTCAGGATTTACCAAGAGCTTAGGTGAGAAACAAATGCTGATAGATATTAGCCAATTACTATTTTAAGTTGTCCTCGCGAGTAAGATTTCACGCTGTACGGTAGAATCGACCATGGGTCAATCGAGCGAGAATCTGTTATGCGAATCCCTAGAAGATCGAGGCGGTCGGGGAACGAAATACAAGTACTCAAATTGTAACTGTAATGCTCAGAGATGTAAGTAGGGTCTTCTATTGTTCTTTATTCTCGTCTTTGTTTATCGCTTCTACCACCGCCTAAATACATTGTTGATTTACAGGCTAACATTTTAGGGATGACAAGTCTCATGAAGTATTACGCAGATGATTGGTGTTTAAATCAACGAGTCAGCGAACAAAAAGAGGACAGTGCGAGAAGAAAATGTGAAGCTCCCTTCGTAACGTCGGATTCGAAACAGGACGACGAAAGATGAAGCAGAAAATCGGGGTGCATTGGAATGCAACGACAAATTCAGCTCGGACGATGTGACCAACATACACGCTTCAGAAGTCACGAGTCCTTATGAGACCCTCCTAATACTGTTGCGTTGCTTATCCACGAGTCATAGCTCATTCAAGTGCTAGACGTAAAAATGAGATTGATTTTTATTTATTTCCAGAAACTCCCGTTTAATTTAACTATATAAACGACTTAAAATATTGCCTTAAACACAAATTACCGAGAAAATGAGCAACGGCTGACGAACCTCTTGTTAAGAAACAGTGCCAGTATAAACAGCCTCTTCTACAAAATATAGGCTACATGCAATAATTACGGATTGTTGTTTCTAGCGGACAGTGGCTCAGATGATAAAGTATCTAGCGGACAGTGGCTCAGATGATAAAGAGTGCTGTTTTTCTGGGCCTAAGTTGGGAAGTTCGATGCCGGCTCAGTATGGTTATAACTGAAGGTGCTAAAATAAGTCAGCCTCGTGTAAGCAGATTTACTAATACAGTCGACACCGTTTACTGCGACATCGCTTTTAACGACCTATTGGATATAACGGTGAAATCTAACGGTCCCGTCTAAATGCTATATAAACACTGTATTTAAAATCCCGCTTAGTACGACATCGCTTATTAGGACATATCGTAAAAAAAACGGCGTATTTTTATACATTTTTGGAGAAATGTATCGACTATAACGTCCAATGTTGAATTTTGTTTGTTACGCGTTTCGAGATTGCGAACAGCAATGTAAAGCTTATTTTCAAACTCTTGTTTTCAGTATATTGTAGACTACAAATCAGTCGGTTCGCTACATAGACAAGGCAAGCATCACTATGAAGATACAGCAAAAGAAAGATAAAGTGTTTTTATTGAAGAAAAGTCACATAAAATATGGCGATTATATAATAGGAAACAAACGTCAGTGTCACGAAGGAATGGGTGTTATCACACTACGATTTCCACAATTTGAAAGGAGAGAGAGAACATGTCATTAAATTAGGCAAGTGTGTGCGACATTACTGTTACGTGCAAGCCCCGTAGTAGCTCCTTTCGGTACTTCCAGGAAGGGGCTAGTGACTCAGACGACCTGGAATCTCCCAGCCGACCTGTGGGGTGGGGCCGACCTTTTCGTGTATTGTTCTCGGCGGCCGGCTTACCTATGAGTTCCTTGGAGATTCAGCGGGAATGTTCTGCCTGTAGCGACATCGTGAAATTTCTGGATCAAATCACGCGAGCTATAAAAAGGGAGGCTAGCCGCGGACAGGCAGTCAGTGTTGGACTCGGAGTAAGTGTGGGACTCCGAGTCAGAGTTGGACTCTGTGGGGGAGTTAGTGTGACACTCAGTGAGCTGGGGTTCGGTGGCTGGGCTGAGGGCGTCAGAGGTGTTGGCTGTCGCCAGTGTCCCACCAAGGTCTGAACGAGGAGCTGTTGATGTGGTGTCGGAGAGACCAGTGAGTGTGTAATTGGAGGCGACAGAACGTAGGCTGTACTGTGTGTTCGTGTAATTCTGTGGACTGAGAATCCCCGTGAACCAGCGAGGAAACGCGCTATCTTGAGTGGGAGGATAATTGGACCTGTGTTAATGTTCGCCGTTGGGAGTATCGTCCTGCTGATGAATACTGTTGAGCTGTTTAGTCGTTCACTGCATGGGACTGTGTGGAGTACATCTGTGGAGCCGAATCAACGAGCAGTCGTCGTGTGTTGTATAGCCAGTGGCACTGTGTTTAAATCCAGCTGTCTACGCACAGCGGCTGCAGGAGGTGACTGGACTTTGAGAAAGTGAAAGTAAGGATTAGCGTCCCCGGTAAAGGAACGGGCTGGACCCTTGCTGCGCCATAAGGTAGAGAGATTTGTAAATAGGTGTGGCAATTCATAACTGATTAGAATTGCTTGTGTTTAAATATATGTGTGTGTGCATTTATTAGGCCATCCTGAAATAAATTAGAGTAATGAAAAAGATGGAGTTTTATTCGTAACATTACTGATCAATTTACACTGTTGCTACTTCTTTCCTCACTTACTATTTTATATTTTGCAGATATATATTTTTATACTGTACGTACCGTGTAAACGTGAGTAGAAACATCCTTTCAGTCCACTCTACAAATACTGTATTTTCACTTATAATTTCTCAAGTTCTAACTTTATTCTGTTCATTAACCATGCAAGTTCGCAGCCTGAAACTAATAGATATGACATTTTTTGCAACAGAAAAAAGAACCTGGTTTGTGCGACTATCACCTATAACGAACATTCATGAACAGTCCCTTCGGAGCCGTTATAACCTGTTTCGACTGTATGTAAAGTAACTCTTGTAAGGCGGCACCTCGGTATCTCCGAAAACCGTAAAAGTGAGTAGCAACCAATGTTGTTATTATTTTTTTTCTTTTCAGAGCTGCAGATTCCTTTTTGTTTTCAATTTGCTTTACGTCGCACCGACACAGATAGCAGGTCTTAAGGCGACGATGGGATAGGAAAGGAGTGGGAAGGAAGCGACCGTGGCCTTAATTGAGTTACAGTCCCAGCAAGTGCATGGTGTGAAAATGGAGAAAAAAGGAAAACCATTTGCAGGGCTGCCGACAATGGGGTTCGATAGCTACGTGAAGCAAACCGCGCAGTCACTGTAAAGATGTGTTTGGGCCACCTGAAAAGACGTGAATTCGATTTCGGAGCCCAGAATTTCGAAACGAGTGCATCAGATCTGGAGAGGCATATGGCCATGAAATTCACTTAGCCCAGAAATCAGTACCGTACGTGGAGAAACAGACGGCCAGGTATTGAACTAACTACTCTATCCTATATAGTGTTGAGGTTACGGATAATGGAAACTGCCATGTGTCTCCGTGACTCGTTGAGAGATCAGATGGCACTCCTTTTGCCAGCCAAGTGACCTTGCACTTCGACGACGCTGGGGTAAGAAAGAGTTAGGAAGAGATGGTAACAGCCGAGGCCATAATTAATTTGTAGTACCGAGCTCGATAGCTGCAGTCGCTTAAGTGCGGCCAGTATCCAGTATTCGGGAGATAGTGGGTTCGAACCCTACTCTCGGCAGCCCTGAATATGGTTTTCCGTGGTTTCCCATTTTCACACCAGGCAAATGCTGGGGCTGTACCTTAATTCAGACCAAGGCCGCTTTCTTCCCACTCCTAGCCCTTCCGGTCCCATCGTCGCCGTAAGACCTATCTGTGCGGGTGCGACGTAAAGCAACTGGTAAAAATAACCTAAATAACCCGCGCCGCGAAGCCAACTTGCTCGGTGGGAAACACTAACACATTCTGCCACGAAATTAAACCTTTTCTCAGCTTCTCATTTTAGGTTTCAACATCCAGTAATTACGTAACTGCTGATATCTGGATCACAGCCAACAGATCTCCAGTCCTACATGAAATACAAACCACAGGGAAGTGACTTATTTCGATAATCCCAAATGTATTCACTGCCCGGATTTGGAACCGTAGCCATCTTGATAAGAAGCCAATGGCAATGTCACTTGCCTACCACGTCACCTCACCTCTCCCTTCTATTTTTGGTTTTGACTGGGGGTTTAAGGTCACGGCGGTCTTCCGACATACGATTTTTCAGGGGAAAATTCCGTCCCCGGGACTACTTCGAACTTCACTTGCCTGTGTGGAAAGGCAGTGGCTAAGCCCCAGCATTAATCACACCGACCATTATGTTACGAAACTATAACAATGAAAAAAACAAGTACGCCTATACAACTGATGAATTCGCAACTACTTAAGTGCAAGGCATCAGATTTTTGAAGGTGGGTTCAAATTTCATTACCCTAGAGCATAAGTGCCTCTTGTTCGCGGACTTTTTTTGTTTTCTAGTACTTTTAACGTTGCATTTCAGATGTCCGGCTCCGTGGCCAAATGATTAGCGTGCTGGCCTTTGATCACAGGTTCGATTCCCGGTAGGATCGGGAATTGTGACCATCACTGGTTAATTTCTGTGACACGGGGGCTGGGTGTATGTGTCGTCTTCATCAAAATTTCATTCTCATCGCGACGCGCAGGACGCCTACGGGTGTCAAATCAAAAGACCTGCACCTGGCGAGCCGAACATGTCCTTGGACACTCCCAGCACTAGAAACAATACGCCACTTCATTTCATATTGGCAACGATGGATAGAAAAGAGTAAGGGGTGGGAAGGAATCGACCGTGGCTTTTCGACAGTCAAGTGTGAAAATGGGAAACCATGGAAAACAATCTTCAGGGCTGCCAATAGTGGAGTTCAAACCCACTTTTCTCCTCAATGCAAGCTCACAGCAAAGTTAATTCATGACAAAATATCATGGTTTCACGGCCCGTAATTGTAAACATGATATAGGCTTTTACGTGATTTCCATCTGAAAACGCTGAGCTAACTCATAAGGTATATTTTTATTCGTTAAAGGCTACATCATTATATTGAACCATGAATCAATTTGATAATGAGTAAGTATTACTCCCTTCGCCGAACATCTTTAGATATATTACAAAGAACAACAATCTTCACAGCCACGCATGTTCTTAACAATGCAGAAATCTCAAGAATTCAAAACATAATGAAATGGCGTATGGCTTTCAGTGCCGGGAGTGTGCGAGGACATGCTCGGCTCGCTAGGTCTTTTTTTCATTTGACTCCCTAGGCGACCTGCGCATCGTGATGAGGATGAAATGACGACGACGACACATACACCCAACCCCCGTTTCACAGAAATTAACCAATGATGGTTAAAATTCCCGAATCTACCGGGAATCGAACCCGAAACCTCTGTGACTAAGTGCCAGCACGCTAACTATCTAGCCATGGAGCCGGACTTCAAAACGTAAATGCCGATCTATCATCATCCATCATCTATTTCACTTAACCAAGTCATTTAGGCCCACGGTAGAAGAAAAACATACAAAAGCTAGCAAAATTAAAGTTCATTTATGACAAAATATCTACGGAAGTGTTAACACTGATGCTTTCACGGCCCGTAATTGTAGACATGATATAGGCTTTTACGAGATTTTCTTCTGAAAACGCGGAGCAAGTTCTTCTGCGAAACGTAAAGAATGTCACCTTTTTTTCTTGACACGGCATAAGCCCAAACAGCCTGTATCATGTCTACATATCTGCGGTAGTTTACTGATCTGTCATCTATATAATTAAATGTTCGGCTCTATGGCTAAATGGTTAGCATGTTGGCCTTTGGTCCGGGTTCGATTCCCGGCCGGGTAGGGGATTTTAACCTTCATTGGTTAATTACAATGGATGGATGTGTGTGCCGTCTTCAACATAGAATTCATCATAGGTAGGACCACATTCTCACAGACGTACAGGTCGCCTATCAGGCGTCAACTCGAAAGACCTGCACCAGGTCTCTCCGGAGGCCACATATTATTACATAAATAAATGTAAATGCTGTCTGTTCACTTCAAATTTTTGCCTCACACTTCGTTTTTATCTCGGATTTGGTGTACAAAAGTCGAATGAGTTAAATTCAATTGTTGTTTGTCTTGTTAGTTTATGTGAACGTTACGGGAAAACGACTTGACAGAACTTCTTGCAATTCGGTATTGCAGTGAAAGTCGGAGAGTGCACTAGGATGTACATTATTTGATTAGCGGCAATGTTAAAGGGGATCAAAACAGGAAATATAAAATTTCTTCAGTAATATTAACTGTATCGAAAACCTGTACGTTATAGAAGCTGTGTAAAATATAATTTCCTATCTTTTATGTGTTTTGGAATAATAACAACGGTAATAATCACGATTATTACATTTTCAAAAATGCCCAGATATCTCAGGAAGTATTTATTCCATCTCAAACACGTGCATAACGAAAGTTATAGAAACTAAGTTACAATTTCCGATCATTTTGTCTCAAACATTTACCGCATGGGCTTTGACAACTAGGACCCGGATTCTAATGCAATTACATATTCAATTCCTTTACTTGTAGACAACTGAAAGCAAGAAATATCAACAAACTGTTTCTGGTATGGTTCTATTTGGGTTTCGTTTTTATATTTTCTTCGTAATATTACATATTTTTATTTTTTTCAATTTCAGTGCGTAAGGGCAACGGGAAATTAGCTACAACAATAAATTGTGTAATATACTCCGCGATTTACAGCGCACAGAATTATTTTTAAATGCCTGAAGTAATTTGACTATGCCTTTAATCTAAGTTTTTGAAATAAGTAACTATACTTCACGTCGCGGGTTCGATTCCCGGCAGGGTCGAAGATTTTAACTTTCGTTAGTCAATTCTTCCGGCTTGGGGGCTGGCAGTCTGTGCCGTCTTCATCATTAGAATTCATCCTAGGTAGGGCCCATCCTCTCAGACCCGCAAGTCGCCTATACGGCGTCAACTCGGAAGACCTGCACAACGCCTCTCCGGAGACTACACGCCATTGTTATTATTATTATTATTATTATTATTATTATTATTATTATTATTATTATTATTTTATGACTGCATAGGATTACTTTAGTCAGTCCATCATTCAGGTCTCTTAGAAGGGATTGTTCGGGCTCTGCGGTCCTCCCAGTACTTCTTCAGACGCTCCGAACTTCGTGCCCTTTCCTCAGTTGAAAATATGCGTGTTCTTGGTTTGTTTCGTGTAAGGGTAAAGCGGAGGTTTGTATTCTTGAGTTTTGTATTATTATTATTATTATTATTATTATTATTATTATTATCATCATCATCATCTAAAGCAACAAGGATAATTTTATCGTAAAATATGGAGGTATTTAAAACAATTTTGGCTCATATCATAGATAAAGGCCTTTACTGTCTGTGGCGAAGTTAGGACTCCTGGCCTAACAGGAACCTAACAGCTAGGTCATCGACACCTAATGGTACGAGGTGTAACGAAATGAAAATTAAAACTTCGAAATCCATCCATTGACTAGAATCTAAAAAAATAAAAAGAATGGCGATGAGAAAATGATCGTGAAACAAAATCAGTGGATCCAATTCACAATGTCTGGGTTATGTTTATTATCCAATGGGGTCCCTCACAATGGTACTAATCACATAAGCGTAAGACATAAGAGGAATACACGAACAGTTCTGTAAATTTAGTGCTTTAATACTACTGCGTATTTTAATAATACATATTTCACTGGTATTTACTACATTTTTATTTACATACGAATTTAGATTTCTAATGCTAAGGCCATCAAAGCCGAACATCCCCGACATGGAAAAGATGTTCAATAGTCATGGTAACAACTTTACTGCCGACGATGTTTGTGGCTGTCGTCATTGTTTGATGTTACAAAATCGCGTGATCATCAACCCACGCTGATCAGGAAGATAATTATAATAACCATCGAAATGAGAAGGAAAACGCCAAGAAAATCAGTACGAGAAAAGTGAGTCATGCAGGGAGGTGCAAATCAAAGATTATCTTAACATCGTTGAGCCGGAAGAAAATTAAATGCGATGGCCTACATAACTGATCAGCATTATACTGACTGTTTTAACTGAGATGTGCTTTGTCTGATCGGCTGTCATTATCGCTGCAACTGTATAAAAACTCACCCGTCAAGGGCGAGTTCAACTGCCTATGGGGTTTTCTCCTGCCCAACCTCCAGTACCACACACCTTAATGCCATATCTGCCTGGTAGCCGGCTTTACATTTACGAGTAACACGTATACGAGCGCTCGTATCCGAGTAGGAAACGCGTTTACATTTATGGTGCTTACTCGTATAAGAGTACAGTTTCCAATATGGCTCCAAGCAGACGAAAACGTCTTGCTCTGGCTGGTATCTTGCCGTTGTGTTTTAAAACAAGACAACAGAATGAAGCGAAAAGAGTCAGAAGCGTTTGGGTTAAATAATCCTTAAAGAAAAGATCTGTTTTTGGAATACAGGAACATTTACTAATTGATTTATTAAACGAGGAGGAGATGCTTATAGAAACTTCTTAAGGATGGATTTTAGTACATTTGAAATGTTGCACCATTTGGTAAATGGAGGAAATGACTTTTATAATACCGATATGCTAAAGACTGGCATATTATTAGTAATTCATGTTTTGCAGGTTGCTCCTCATATCTCCAAAGAAAATACTCAGTTAACAAGTTGTATTAGTTCTCAGCTGCCAGCTGCAACTGCCAGTGACTCTGAGATTTTTAGCTACCGGAGATAGCTACAAATCATTAGAATTCTTGACGCGTATATAAGCCTCAACTATTTCCTTGTTTATTCCAAAAGTTGTTGATTTTTTAAAACTAGATCCGTAGTTATGTTTAACATTTCCGCTATTCCTTCATAGGCCTTATTTCTCGCATTGATGTCCCGATATTGTGAACACTTAACGTTCCACAGGCACTCCACACTGTAGTATCAATCAATGAACTACTCCAGATTTTCACCAGACATCATGCAATATTTGGTCTCCGCCATTTTTAAAACAGTCGAACTCGGATGCAAGTCGGAAGCCACTCTACTTTGATTGCTATTCGCATACGGATTACGAGTTCGTACGAGTCATCGTTTACATTTACGATTTCTTATCCGAGTCAGTCCGAATAGCACTCGTATAAGAGTTACTCGTAAATGTAAAGCCGGCTACGGCAGACGCGATACTTCCTTTTATTGTCACTAGAGGGCGGATACTTATGCACTAAAACGGCGCTACCTCCACGCATATATGCACTATTGCATACTCTGCAAAATTCTATTTTTCTTTCTATGTGTAATGTTGGGTCTCCAATCCACTGCTGAAGCAGAATTCATTTAGCTGTTGTTTTTCTTCTGGTATGATTCCTAGCATTTACAGGTCTTCATACAAGCAAAAAAAGAAGCTATAGGTTATAAACCCAAACATGGCGGCAGCTCCTACGAACTCACAATGCAGTGAACAGGTTTGCCAACGTCGGTGCAATATATACAGCTATGCCCAAGATTGGTAGGTCCGGCTAATGACAAGACCATAAGAACGAATAAAATGGTGAAATTCTTTAGTTTCAGGCTGCCACGGTTTCCATTCTTCTATATAAGTAAGAATGCATTTTGGGGCGGGTGGATTGGTACCTGGCAAGCATCGAGGAAGGATGTCTCCTCTCTGCTACTTACGGTACTGTAAAACATTTGTATATGATTCGATGATGATGATTATGATTATTGTTGTTTAAAGGGGTCTTACAGCTAGGTCATCGACCCCTAATGGTAAGAGGTGTAACGAAATGAAAATTAAAACTTCGAAATCGATCCACTGACTAGAATCTTAAAAAAAAAAAGAATGGCGATGAGAAAATGTTCGTGAAACAAAAACAATCAGTGGATCCAACTGACAATGTGTTAATTACTGAGATGATCCTTATTATCCAAAGGGGTCCCTTATAATGGTACTAATCACTAGTAAAACAGAACCGTGGTGGTGTTCCTCCTACAGTGGTACTAATCACAGGTTATGTAAACCCATGATATATCACACACAATGGCACCAGTCGCAGGTAGCACAAACCCATGGCGTTTCGCAGATAAGGGCGCCGCTTACAAGCAACGCAGACCCATGGTGTTCCTTCCTAGGTGAACTAATCACGGGCGCCGGTATTCCCGTGGTGTTCCTCACTTGGTGGAACTAATCACAGGCCACGTATACTCATGGTATCGCTCACACAGTGGTACTAATCATAGGCAACGCAGACCCATGGTGAATTACACATTATGGTAACGCCCACAGACAACACAACTCCATGGTGTTCGTCACATAATAATAATCTCTGGCAAAGCACACCAATGGTTTTCGTCAAATAGTGGTACTAACCACGAGCGCCGCTCTTCCCGTGGTGTTTCTGACATATTAGTACTAACCACAGGTAACGCAGATCATACTGAACACAGTGGAACGGACCAGTGGAATACACACGACGACCTCTTTCACAAGCAACACTAAGACCCATAATATTCATGTTCCGCACAGAATGGTACTGCTTCTATATGTATAACGTAGACCCTCGCAACGTGGTCCTAGTCGCAAGTAACGTCGACCCATGGTGTACCACACGTAATGTACTAAACACAAGTAATCTCATGGTTCTAATGCCATCATCCCTTGGTCGCCCATTTCAGTCGTCTCTTACGACAGACAGGGATACCGTGGGTGTAGTCTACGTCTGTGTCCCCACCCACAGGGGGTAGAGAGAGAAGGAAAAAAGGAAAAAGAAGGGATACGACACTTCGAAAAATGAAGTACCAGACAAAGAAAGATAAGGGCCACGAAGGGCGTGAAAATCAAAGACTCCCTAGGCCTCGAATGCTCTAAATACCGTCGGGGTCGGAAAAGAACACGAGTTGACCAAGCGAGGTCGGACAGGATAGATGAAAGTGAGGAGCCTGGCACAAGTGGAAGCAATGCCAGGATTCAGCTAAAGGTACCGTGGTCGCCAACCCACGCTCCCAAGTTGAGAGCCCCTGGGGCCCCTTTCAGTCGCCTCTTAAGACACACAGGGGATACCATGGGTGTATTCTTCATCGGCATTCCCCACCCACAGGGGGTGTGTGTAAGATTCCAACATCCGAACCAGATACCCCGAATAAACTTGCACATTGTCAAGCTCTTGTTAATATTGTTGACTGTCAACAACAATGTGTTGTAAAGGCTTCCAGCGGCGATTGGTATTCATTTATTTTCACTGTTGTACCGATTTGAATATGAATATACATTATATCCAGGGGGGCTCATTCCCGACTCCCGCGCTTTGCTTCCAGCGTAGCATCGCCTCATGCTGACGTCACGTGGAGGTCTCCTGTCGGCAGCTGTTGCGGTGAACGATAAGGAACTCGCTTTCAGTATAGATCTATTTTGCGATATGCAGTCTTGTAACATTTTTCGTGTTGTGTTAAAGATGAGTAAGGTTTCTAAATATATAGTTAATTGTGCTATGGCACAATGTACTAATTGGGGATCGGAAACATCTGGTGTCTTGTACCACAGATTTCTAAAACGTGAGGAGATTAGGCGAGTGTGGATGTTGCGCTGTAAGCGAAGTGACAAATTTAATCCTGATAATGCCACAGTATGTTCCATACATTTTCGTCAGGAGGATTATGAACGAGATTTGAGAAATGAACTACTGGGATTACCGCAGAGAAAAATCTTGCAGGCAGATGCTGTTCCGTCTCTGTCCATTGCAAATTGGCATGGATTTAGACCTTCGTGTTCAACAACTAGCACCGTTCCCAGCGAAACAGCAGAGCCGGCAGGCCTATCTGTCTACTACTTTTCATACAATATTTAATAAATCGTAATAAATTTGACCAGCTACGTGGAAGTATGAATAAACTAATTCTGCCGTGCTACGGTATTGTATACTGGCTAGGGTAGCTGACTTTAGTTTAGAAGGCTTGGGTTCGATTCCTGGTACTGGAATTTTTTTAGATCTTTTTACTTTGTTCTGTTGTTTGCCAGCAGAATGTTTTATGTGAGAACACCGAGTTACGACAGTATATTAAACAACTATCCATATACTTCGAACGTTAAGTAATTAGGCTTATTTTACTTAACGATCGTAGTTTCGATTTTATATATGTTTAAAACGTGATCACTCATAAAGTTTTATCTTCATTTTACTGATTTCCAGTGATAGAGATTTGCGTCATGAAGTTAGGAGCGTGAAGAAGCGGGCGCTGTTAACATTAGAGAGGCGACTGGCACGGAATCGCTTCAAAATGAGATCTTAAAACTCCGTAAGGGGGTGGAGATTTTGGAAAAGGAAAACGCGATTTTAAGACGAAGCGAGGCTGCTCTAAAGAAGCTCAAGGAGCCTAGGTATCTAGTCTCAAAAAGATGACAACCGTCTCCGCCGAACGTGAAGGAGAGTGCACACAGAGAGGAAGTAGTTGAGATTCTGTCAAAATGTTTTACCCAAGGCAGATTCGATGTCTCTTGAGAGGCAATAAACGAGTGAAATGCTCCTCGGAGGACGTAGCAAATGCTTTGTCTTTGAGATCGCTTTCCAGAAAAGCATATGATTATTTGAGGAACCGGAACATTCCTTTACCATGTCGGTCAACCTTATAAAAATGGATTCGATGCTTTAAATGTAGGCCCGGAATTTTAACAGAGGTGCTATATCTGTTGGAAGCCAGCGCAGTAAATTACAAGGAGTCTAAAAAGATCGCGGCTTTTACATTTGATGAAATGAATATAGGCGTACGAATTTCATACGATTCATCTGATGACCGCATACTAGGGCCTTACAGCAATGTCCAGGTAGCGATGGTTCGAGGGCCCTTTGCTGCATGGAAGCAACACATTTTTTATTATTACGACGTAACAATGATGTCAGAGTTGTTAAGAAACATAATTAGTAAACTTGAGGCTTGTGACATTCATATTGTCGCAGTAACTTGTGACATGGGGGGCAAAAATGCCAAAGTGTGGAAGGAACTAAACGTACTGTACACAAGAACAAGAGCTTTTTTACCAATCCAGTGGATGATAAAAGGAAGGTGTGGATATTCTGTGATGTACCCCACCTCTTGAAATTATTGAGATACCATTTTTATATGAAGGTTTGATGTTAGCTGATGGTTCAGAATTTCAGAAGAAGACAAGAGAACACCTATTACAAACTCAAACAGGGGACCTATCAACTACACATCATATTAATGAGGTTCATCTGAGTGTAAAGGCAGATCCCGTCAGAATGTGAAAATGGCTGCGCAGTTATTTTCAGGTGCACAGCTCTTTAAACAAGGACGCTGAAAGCAACTTCATCGAGCTAGTCAATGACACCTTCGACGTGTTGAACTCCAGGGCACCTAAAGATGAAAAGACTCCTCTTAGGAGTGGATACGGCTTAAACTTAAGAAGCCAGGAAAATATTCTGAAGCGCTTTCTGGCGGTGATTATACAAGTGAGATTTGGTAAACGGAAAACTTTACTTCCGTTTCAGAGGGGGTTCATAATATCTATAAACTCTCTCTTAGGACTTTTTGAAGACATAAAACATGAAAATACGTCTTATTTTTTTAACTGCCAGATTAAACCAAGACTGCTTGGAGAATTTTTCTCACGTGACCGTGGCCTAGGAGTTTTTTTTATAGCAATCCGTCCCCTTTTGAAGTTCGTAACAGAATTCGACTTCTATTACTCACAGGGAGTAATGAAATTCCTCTCTCCTGTAGTGTGTCAGTGGAAGCTGAAAATAATTCATCGCTGAGTGATACGGATATTTTTCATCCTGATGCTGATAATGAGGAAGATTTCTTGAGCTTCGTAAGCAATGAACTATGTATAGATGTTTTCGAGGGGCCGTTAACACCTGTACCCGTAGATGAACAGGAAGAAACGTTGGAGTTGTTAAGGATGGAAGACTTGAGCCAGGACTTCGAAACTGAAGACGTAAACCAGGATGCAATTAAATACCTTGCAGGCTACTTGGCATTTAAATGTCGCTCTGTTGATGACAGCTTGGGTGATAAAAGTGAAATATTTGCCTTGCCACAGGAAGTGCCCCACGACTGGTTATCAATCATTTCAAACCGAAGAATGGTATCAAAAAGTTATGCAGTTTGAGGTACTGTTTGGAAGTTTTCACGGGATTTATATTTCTAAGTGTGAAAGAGTAATGCAGACTTTGATATCTATAATTAAATCAAAATTTCCAGAACTTGACGATAATATTACGTATATCACTGTACGTCAGAACTAGGACTTTTATTAGAATAAGTCACATCAACAAAAAATATCATATAGATGCTATGAAGAAGTATTCAGCGAAAAAGAGTCGACTGTGGGCAGCTTCAGCTTCTTCAACAACTTCCTAAGTCATCAAAACGTTAAATATGATTAAACCTATAACTATTCCAGTGTGTCTATGTATGTATTGTTCTTAAGCCGGCTTTTTAGATGATGATGCTGCTGATGATGATGCTTGTTGTTTTAAGGGGCCTAACATCGAAGGTCATCGGCCCCGCTTTTTTGATGTAATTGCTCAGAGTTTCTTCTATTTTTCTGTCAACAGTATTATATCACTGATCGCAGGTGGTATGTTAAGTGCCACTTTATTATAATAAAGCCAACCTTTTAATTATTTATAAGAAATTGAACTTATTTTACCTAATTATCGAGGTATATGCTGCATGCAGGCAATGCAGGCGCGCGCTTCTAGCCCTCCCGGCTACGTCACGCGCGATCAACCAATGAGAGCGCTGTGAGCGGGAATGGCCTACCTAATATATTCTACCTACCTTGCATTATATCAGTTGTTTTATACAAAACACTAACAACTTGAATTATGCATTTATACGCTCGCATGTTAATAATGTTACTGATTGACTTTACGTCCCACTAACTACTTTTATGGTTTTCGGAGACTCTCGAGGTGCCAGAATTCAGTCACGCAGGAGTTTTTACGTGCCTCTAAATCTACCAACACGAGGCTGACTTATTTGAGCACCTTCAAATATCACCGGACTGAGCCAGGATCAAACCTGCCAATTTGAGATCAGAAGGCCAGCGCCTCTATCGTCTGAGCCACTAAGCCCGGCTATGTTAAGAATATGCACGTATTAACGTATACAGTATATGCATTTATATGTGTTAGAGAACTCAGCAGTTCTATTTCAAATGCTGTGAATTGCCTTTTCTCATGGGCATATCTTGAAACCAACAAAACATGCAAATACAGTATGCCAAAATCCAAAATTATCCCTACTTCCCAACCCTCTCAGCTGTCTCTTTCTCTTCTTAGAGCCCCCTGTGGGTGAGAACTGTAGAATAACACCCACGGTATCCCCTGCCTGTCGGAGGAGGTGACTAAAATGGGCCCTAGGGGCTCTAATCTTGGGAGCGTGGGTTAGCGACCACGGGGCCCTTAGTGGAGTTCTGGCATTGCTTCCACTTGCTTGTGCCATGCTCCTCACTTTCACCGATCTTATCTGACCTCCCTTGGTCAACTCTTGTTCTTTTCCGACCCCGACGGTATTATGAAGGCCTAGGGAGTCTCATTTTCACGCCCTTCGTGGCCATTGTCTTTCTTTGACAGACAATTTCATTTTTCTAAGTGTCGGATTCCTTTCATGTTTTCTCTCTGATTAGTGTTAACAGAGGATGATTGCCTAGTTGTACTTCCTCTTAAAACAATAATCACCACCACCACTTATCTTCTTTGAAATTGCAGCATGTCAGAGGCGATATAGCTTTGGTTGCCACGCCTCAGAGCTACTACCGACGATTCGCAAACGCACACTCCTAACGCAGACTGGTTTCTGAGCACCAAAGAACGCGGTCGAGGTAAACAGGTGGGCACATTTTTAAACAGAGAGAGTGTTGTCATGAGGAAGGTTTAGGGCCAATGTTCGTAGGCATGAAGAGTCTACACGGTGAGGCTGTTTCATTCTAACAGCACATGCTTTAAGTACAACACTCTTTTTCTACAATAAATTAAGCTTCTGAATACAAATACTGTAGTACATTAAATTGCACAATATGTTCGGCTCCTTGGCTGAATTGTCAGCATAGCGATCTTCAGTTCAGAGGGCCCAGGGTTCGATTCCCAACCAAGCCACGCCTGGTTAATCCCTCTAACTCGGGGACTGGTATTTTGGGTTCGTCTTTAATGTGTAGAGGTAAGAGTTGGTAATATTGCCTTGGCAGAACAATGTCTTTGTTTCAGTGCACGATATAGTCTCCTCCTAGAAAAACGAAGAAAATAAAGAAGAGTTGTTGAGTCTTGAATAAAGTGAGATCTTTACCTTGTGTAAATAGTTGTGTAAATATATTTATTTTACAAGTTGCTTTACGTCGCACCGACACAGATAGGTCTTATGGCGATAATGGGACAGGAAAGGGCTAGGAGTGAACATGGGAAACCACTGAAAACAATCTTCATGGCTGCCGACAGTGGGGTTCGAGAACCCACTATCTCCCGAATACTGGATACTGGTCGCACTTAAACGACTGCAGCTATCGAACTCGGGGGAAATAAATTACAGGAATGAAAATGAGGACGCGATAAATGTACACCTCTTTATACATACAACGAAACACTATCAACCACAGCAGAAAAACACAATACTGAATAAATCCTTCCACACTGTAAAAAAAAAAGGGGGCGGAGGCTGAATCCATACACTGTGTCGACCCCAAGTGATGGGAAAAGGCAAGACGAAGAAGAAGATTAAATTGCACAATATATCTAGGAGCAAAGAAGCTTGTAGTTTTACACGAGTGTTGTTACTATGATCTAGCCATGGGACCTCCAGTTTTACGAGGAATTCGAATCACAGAGACGTGACATATCATTTCAGAAAATCCAACATTCATTGGTCAAAATTCGAACTGCGGCCCCTTGGTGAGAAGTACTATATATCTTATTAGTACACAAACGCTATAAACATTTGGAATCTGAAGCACTTAAAATTACATACAACAGTTGCTCTCTATCCAGAAACGTACGTACTAGTCAACATGTCAGAGATCCATCAAAAAATAAAGCAGATGTTCAATGCCAGCATTAGTCGTCACATAATTCACGACAGTACCTGTACAGTCGCCACACAGCAACCAGTCCTAAATTTGTGGCAGTGGCCGTAACCAAACCCAGGCCAGCCATTGGGAAGCAGTGTTTGTAACTCCTAGACTAGGGGTCACCAATCAGATTTCGTGGACATCTATTTCAAAGTACAGTACTAAAAGGGTTGAGGGTCGGAACTACAAAACAAACGAGATTGTAACCGGAATTTGATTTATAGAGTTTATTATTGTCAAATGCAATGGTGACATAGGCATACAACTTAGCTGGCTCCGCTCACTCGGAGGCCCCGGATTCGATTCCCGGCCAAGCCAAGGATTTTTACCTGGACTGAGGGCTAATTGGAGGCCCACTTAGCCTACGTGAAAGTTACCGCTCTCTGTGGCAGAAGTACATACACGTCAGTGTCAAGAGGAACTAAGAGAAGCCAGGAGCGTTGACTGAAAGATCTTTTGAGACCTTCAAACACAGACGTGTAGCAACTGCTGAACTGTTACGGTGTGAATGTCCCGCAAAGTGACACGAAAGGTGCTTAACTGAAGTCAGGCCAGAGCTTGGAGTTGGACTGTACAGGATTTATTCACACACACTGCTCCGAACATTATAACAAGCTTTGCAAATGCGCAAGATGACAGTTCATTTTGTTCAATGATTTCTATTTTCCTTATTTTTCGACTGCCCGTTGCCTTTAGCTCCTGTAACCGGACCCAATTTGGCGCTAGCATTCAGTACATCCAAGTGCCCTTCAAACGCATACAGTGGATTTATACTGCTACTGCTCTACCGCGAAGATATAACACAGTTGCCATTACTTATGAAACGATCCTGATGTTTTACGCTATACTAATGTTCTTGATAAATATCAAGCCTCCACTTCGTATACAAAGGTTTATTCTGAGCGCAATAGGATAATGCGTAATGAGTATTAGTAACTTCATTAAAACAGACAATCTTGTGACATAATTACGATTTTCAACAGACAGTACGGAAAGAGGGGGGCAAAATATTACCAGAACCTATATTAATTTTTAAGTAATTAATCTATACTAATATTATGAAGAGGAAAAATTTGTTTGTTTGTAACGAATAGGCTCAAAAACTACTGAACCGATTTTAAAAATTACTTCACCTATAGAAAGCTACATTGCCAGTGAGTAACATGGGCTGTATTTTATTTTCGAAACAATTCGAGGTGGGGGGCACGGGGGGGGGATATAAAAATGGGCTAATAAAGGCAAAATATCGAATTTGTCGTAGAAGGACGAGACAAAGCTCAATTTAATCCTCTTGACGTAAAGAATAAAACTCGGTAAGCCCTATGGGCCCGAAAACCAACCGTTACGGAGATATTGGCGCCACACTACCCCTGCTCTAGGAATCGGATAAAGTAATGAACTTCCGTAACCATGGCAACGTCAGCTCCAGGATTCTATAGCAGCGAGATTATGCATGTAAGTTTGGGCATAGCTGCCAACCAAAATTGATACATATATGACTTACTATCTGGAAAAAATAAACTGTTGTGTAAGACGCTCATAGCACTCCTTCGGGCGGGGATGGAAATGGGGTGAAGTATAAAAACAATAGCCCCGGAGATCTCCGTAGTACAGCGTCCAGCGGT
This sequence comes from Anabrus simplex, assembly GCF_040414725.1. NCBI lineage: Eukaryota > Metazoa > Arthropoda > Insecta > Orthoptera > Tettigoniidae > Anabrus > Anabrus simplex. The sequence continues at coordinate 649,829,132 of NC_090265.1, read as the reverse complement.
TGCTGACGGGCCTCCTCCGTTTTTACGTACTGGCTTAGGTTTCAGCATTTTGCGGAGTCTGTTACCTATAGCTCAAAGTATTTTCTATCAAATCATGGAGTAGTAGGATTACTGATGTTATTAGTGCCGATATTTTGATCCACTTTTACGATCATTGTAACCATGAAATCAACCTATATACTGTACACAATTGTTAAGATGGTGCGCCCATGACTTGAAAAAATTTCTCAACATTTACATATACTCAGATTTATTATATGATGTGCGACATGAGTGACAAGCCCTGACAATTATAATTCTCAACAATTATAGTAGTTTCTTTTATGCATCGCGTATTTCCTTGATCATCTGTAATAGTTACGAAATGTCGGATCACACAAATACATTCCAAAATACCGGTATTTATATTTGTGGTCCTATCTAGCGGAAGTATACTTATACTAAACCTGCAGCTTTGTGAAGAGAGCAGGTATATCTAGGTGGGAATGAAGGAAAAATATGGTAGCATAAGATCTTAGAGGTCGACGCTAATTACGAACTAATATTTAGAGGCCCCCATGAAGAAAAGAAGAAGAAGATACACTATAATTCCTAACATGACAAATAATTTCTACGTACTTAAGTAAATACACCAGTCATATAAATATCTAATAAAGTCGCTCACACCGATAGTATGAGTAACTAAAGCCAGTTTCTGATAACCCGTACGAAGAACGGGTACTTCTGCTAGTTCACTCATAAAATAGAAAACAAAACATGGCGCTAAATCTCTAAAGCAGAAATGGCAAACCTTTTCCAATTAGCGTGTCAATTAGGGTCTTGTTTATTATTTATTCTCTAGTGTGCCTAGTGTGCCACTGGTTATTTTCCTTTAAAATCATCATGAAACCCCCTCGTTTGACTTCATTTAAGTATTAGATTGCAATACATAAAAATCCATTCGACTGAATTTTTCATTATTTTTATTTTGCAAACATCACTGAAAATTGCATTTCGATAACAGGTCAATTTTACGAATAAGTTTTTTTTTGTTTTAACTTCAATAGAATTAATTTTGACATACAGTGGTGGAAATATTTATTTCATCAAATGCTTTTCAATATCGTGAGCAGCCTCGCGATTACTGGCAAACGCCGATTACCTGGTAACCTTCAGACTCCAAAACGCAGTGAACACCGCGTGGAGGGCACAATACTCCGGGCCACACCGGGCGGTGGTCGCTGCGTGGAGGGTCTACTTTACTTACAATAGCATGTTTGTGTATTTTAACTGTATATTTGTTTGGTTCATTACTAACAACACAGGGTCCAAGTTGGAGGCAACCTTTGTACCTATAAATAAATAGGTAAATAAATAAATAAATAAATAAAATAAATAAATAAATAAATAAATAAATAAATAAATAAATAAATAAATAAATAAATAAATAAATAAATAAATAAATAAATAAATAAATAAATAAATATTTATTGCATCACCTTTTATAATTAACATTTTTTGTTACAATCATTGAATAATTGAGATAAACTGGCCTGCTTTCTATTTCTATCAGAAATGAATATACGCAATAATTTTTTGTTTATATAAAAAAGATCGTTTTTTAATCATTTTAACACTTTCTTGAAAAATGGGTGTAAGTGGATATGCCAGCTATTCGTTTGCTCTTCTGAAATGTGAATACTAATGTTGAAAGAAACACTTCATATTAATGTTGTAACATAACACGGATCGATTTTAGTGTTTGTAAATACACTATTGCCTCATACGAGTGCACTGTAGCCATTTAATTGTTGTTCCACCACGCGGCTTAATCACCGCTTGGCATCGTGAAGGCATTGAAAGAATTAACTTTTTAATGTACTACTCATTCACTTCATGAAACCACACACGCACAAGTGTCTCCAACAGTTCCCGTTTATTCCGTGGCTTCTTTTTGGTGATAGTATTTCCCATAAACTTCCAACAGTTCTCAATAGGATTGAGATCAGAGCTATTTCTTGGGCACTCTTAACACTCGAACCCCATTTTGTGTAAGGAAGGATTTTACCTGAAATGTAGAAATACGTGATAATTAACCATGAACGTTATCTGCTTCGTTCTTGGTACATATATTAATCATAGGACTCACGATCAAAGCTCTGAAAAATACAACTGGAAACGTCTCCAAATGGTCTCTTATTTACACTTCCTTTCATGGATGTTTATGTGGGCATCCGCGTTGACAGTGCTATTTATAAGTCCAGACGATCTACTCCGTGACTGGAAATGCATCCCCAGACCATCTGTCCTTGTGGGTGTTGGACTGTATGTGTTATACATGATGGCAAAAATTCTTCACCTTTCCTTCGACGAACGAACACTTTTTCATCTGAGCCATGCAGATTAAATTTGGACTCGTCTGAAGAGAGTACTCTACTCCACATCTCTGGTGTCCATGTCGCATGTGCTTGTGCCCATTTTAGCCGCTGTTGTCGCACTGTCTTTGTCAATAAAAGCTTTAACTACTGGAAGCTTTCTTACAGCTCTACTGGTTACTGAGATGTCGCACATTTCTTCCCAGTCTCGCTTTAGTTCAGCCGAAGAGCCAATGACAGGCGACGATCGTTGAGCGAAAGCCTTTTCAAATACCCTGTCCTGTTTGGCAGTACACGCCCCTTTTCGACCTCTTCCTTTCTCGCGATCAACATTTCCTTTCTCCCTGTATTTTTTCAGTAATCTCGAAATCGTAGACCGATTAAAACCTGTCAAAGACTATATCTCTGGTGCTGAGACCAACAGACGAATAAGCAAGTAGTGCAGCTTTCTTTTCTGGCGTTAATCCTACTGACCTACCCATCTCCTCACTGCAAAGTCTCAACTCAAAATGACTGTATAAACACTGGCTTCATTGTAAAAAACAAACAACAACAACAAAGAGTTGTGTGTTGTTGGGGAAAATGTGAGAAGTAGTCTATGTCAACAATGTATAGCAAAAATGGGACTGGTATAACCTGAAGCAAACAGCTGTAAGAGACAAAAAGACAGACATGGTGTGCAATAAATATTTCCACCACTGCACTTCTTTATTAAAGCGTAATCTTAAAATAAACCATGTTCGTAGATTTTCGACCTATTTATTTAATGTTAAAAACATTAAAATAAGTTTGCATGTTGTGCGGCGTGCCATAGAAGTCGTATTCGCGTGTCACCTAGACGCACGCGTGCCATAGGTTCGCCATCCCTGCCCTAAAGGGTCATGGCCTACAAAGCCAGATTACGAAGTGGCGTGTGGTCAGTGCGACGAATCCTCTCGGTCTTTATTCTTGGCTTTCAAGACCGGGACCGCTATCTCACCGTCAGATAGTTCCTCAATTGTTCTCATGTAGGCTGAATGAACCTCGAACCCGCGTCTTCCAGATAAGAGGCAGTGTTACGAAATATTTTCGCCCGCTAACGATACTAGGGGATGAGGAGGACTTCATTTTTAACGCTTTCGCTATTGCTCTACGAGTTCTCAGGTTTCTCTGAGCCTTCATCTTCCCTTCTATCATGAAGAAATTGGAAAATGCTTATTTCCCGCGATGATAAAACATCTCACTTACTACCTGCTGCTGCTATTATTACTTTTATTTCCAAAAATCGTGATATAATTTCTAGATGGAAATTTAAAAAAACCGGATTTCAACAAACACAATGGGCAACTTTATAAAAGCAATGTAGGCCTTGTACTTCGGAGAAATTGCAATAATAATAATAATAATAATAATAATAATAATAATAATAATAATAATAATAATAATAATAAATCCATAGATCGTCACATTCTTCCGACCACCAAGCATGTTTTTTGACTTTTGTTATAGGGGCAAATTTTTCGGCTTTTGATAATAAGTTCTGTTTTATTTGATCCCAATTTTGTTTGTGTATATCCTTTGTCGCAAGATGGTATTCTTTTGAATTTAAAATTTTCTCTGGGTCATATCGTTCGTTTGTGTGTTTAAGAACCTTGTCTCTCCTTCTGGGGATGATTTTGATCTTTATCTTCGACATGTAATGGTCCGAGTCTAAATTAGCTCCCCTGAGGACTTTGACATTTTGTACTTCCCTACTGAACTTCCGTCTAATAGCCACATGGTCCAGTTGAAATTCAGCCAAGTTAGAATTTGGTGAGATCCACGTTTTTTGTTTTCTAGGACGCTTTTTAAAAGCTGTGGATTTCAGTATCATACCGTGGGCCTGGCACAACTCTATAAGTCTGACACCATTTTGATTGGTCCTGTTATGCGCTGGGTATTTCCCGACTACATGTCGATACTTTCTCTCCTTCCCTATCTGGGCGTTGAAGTCTCCCATTAGTATGATGTTGTGTTTTTCAGGTACCCTTTGGATGGCATCGTCCAAGTGATCCCAAAAGAATTCCACTTTCTCCTTGTTCTTTCTGTTGTCCTCATTTATGGGGGCATGGGCATTCACAATAGTGTATATTCTATTGGTAGATTTGAAAACCAAAGTTGATAGTCTTTCAGATTGGGGCTCAAACTGGACTATGGAATCCAGGACATTCTTGTTTATTATGAAGCCAGTTCCTAGGTGTGGCATGTTTTTCATGACTCTTTGACCAACTTTTCCCTTGTATATCCTGAACCCTTCAGAGTCGAAATTGTTTTCATCGATATACCTGGTCTCCTGAAGTGCCGTTATGATAATTCGATGATTTCTGAGAGTGTCCGTAAGGTGTTTTAACTTTCCAGTTTTAAGAAGAGAATTACATTGAAGGTGGCTATGAAATTCGGGTATTTGCATTTGATTTTGTTTGAGGTTTCAAGACGCTCCGACTCGTCTTTGTGTAACGCTGCAGACTCCCCAGAATCTACTGAAACAAAGGAAGGAAGCATGGCACAAATGGCAGTCGCAACGAACGGAAAGCAATTGACAAAATTTCTTGAATATCAGAAAGATGGTCAATAAAAAATTCAAAACAATTAAAAAGGCTTATGAAAACCAGATTCTTGTTCAAATAGATGACGACTTCACCAAAAACGAGACAAGAAGTTTCTACAAAATCTTTAAACAGAGAACAACGAAGTACAAGCCACCGACTATACAGTTACGGGACAAGAATGGAAATATAGCACATAACACTGATAACTGCAGGATACTAACTGACTACTTTGAAGATCTCCTCAACTGTGAAAAGCCAGTAGAAAAAATGACATTTAATGTCCCAACAAATGCCAATCCTGACTCACAGCCGCCAACCTTCGAGGAACTAGAAAAGATCATTTCGAGCCTTAAAAACAACAAAGCATCGGGAGAAAACCAGATCACAGCCGAACTTTGGAAGAATGTCAACAAGGAAGCAATAGAATCCCTACAAAAAGTTTGTGAAGAAATCTGGGTCAAAGAAAGAATTCCAGAAGAATGGAAGATGGCCCTCATCCACCCGATCCACAAGAAGGGGGATAAAATGAACCCCAACAACTATAGAGGCATATCACTTTTGGATATTACATATAAGATATTCTCAAAGGCCTTACTTAATAGGACAGAACCACAGTTAGATCATCAGTTGGGTGAATATCAAGCGGGATTTAGAAAGGGGAGATCCTGTCCGGAACAAATCCTGAACCTTAAAAATCTCATGGCATACCAGAAATCTAGGGCAAAAACATACGTCATCACCTTTATTGACTTCCAAAAGGCGTATGACTCACTAGACCGGGAAAGTCTCCTTTCTGTACTCAAAGAATTCGGTCTAGACAACAAAACAACAAACCTCATCAGGGAAACTCTCACCAATACATTTTCCAAAGTCAAATTCATGGGAGAATTGTCGGCTCCTTTTGAGATCAAAACTGGTGTCCGACAGGGTGACGGACTGTCCCCCATACTGTTCAATTGTGCCTTGGAGAAGGTAGTCAGAGAATAGGATAAGACAACTAGTGGTGGAATTCGATTGGGATCGGTAAACAAGGGTATCAAGATCAAATGTTTAGCTTTCGCAGACGACATGGCCTTACTAGCTGAGACGTGGGAGGAAGCCAAGGAGCAGTCCTTCGAACTGCTGAAGCAAGCAGAGAAGATAGGTCTCAAAATCGCCTTTGGAAAGACCAAAATAATAACCAACATTAACAATCCTCCAAAATATTTGAAAGTGGGGGAACAAAAAATAGAGATCGTCACAGATTTCAAATACCTTGGTGAATGGATCAGTCGGAATGGTCTTGTGAAGAAAGCAATGGAATCTCGGCGAACCAAAATAGAAACAGCCTTCCAGCTTACGAAAGACACCTATAACAAAAAATCCCTCTCCTGGAATTCCAAGATCAGACATTATAATACAGTAGTCAAGCCTGAAGCCCTGTATGCTGCAGAAACTCTATCTATAACTATGCATGGTCCAATGGAAAAGTTAGAGATAAAGGAAAGGAAAATTCTACGAAAAATTCTAGGCCCCAAAGTTTATAATAACGAACTTTCACACATCCGCAATGAAACTTTGTATAGGAAATCAGAAAGGATTTCTGACACAATAAGGAAAAGGAGAATTGACTTCTATGGCCACATCCTAAGAATGGATCCGAAAAGGATAACTAAAAGAATCTTCGACTATTTCCGTAATAAGAAAACCAAGCCGAATTGGTTTAAGGAAACTGAGAAGGACCTACAAGAATTCCAAATTACAGAAGAGATGCTTGTAGATAGATCTGCAAAGAAAATAACCAAAGATAAAATGAGGTTTCAGGACAGGGTGAAGCCCAAGCGACTATACAGAATTTCTGAAGAAGAGAGGAAGGCAAGATCTGAAAAAATGAAAAAGTACTGGGAGGACAGGAAAACACGACTCACTAACCATGATTGATCTACCGTACCCCAAAGAGGGTGAAACGGACAAGAAGAAGAATAAATCCATAAATACAACAGGGTTACATGCGAGAGTAAAATTAATGTACAAAATCACAATAGAAATGTAACACATGGCAACGATCATATGCGTCATTGTAAGGAAAGGAGTTCTGAAATTTAGAACTCCGCGCTAAGACTTAACCATTGCCATTTTAAACGAAATCGAATTAATGTATTTGTTTATTCATTTATAGCTATACGTAGTTCAGTAAAGATAATTTATATCATTTTATATGGTGGTCTTCAATTTCTGACCCGTACTATTAAAAAGGCATACTTTATAACGGAGAGCTGTATTTTAGTAGGTCTACTAATTATTTTCCTCATTACAATTTTCAGTAAATGGATGGGCACAGTTTTCCTAGCTACTGATCTGAATTTCATCCACAATATACGCCGTGAAAACAAATCCAACTCGTTTTGCTCAGCGCGCAATACACTGTGCAGTCCACAAAATAATCGTATATCTTGACTGCAGCTCTACTGTATATAGCTCAGTGCTCGTAGTCTAGGCCATATTTCAAACAACGACGAGAGGGCAGAGTAACAAAGTGTTCAGATCGGGGAATGATGTCTGAAAATAATGACGTTTCAACAGCACGAAAACTTTTTATGGATGTGCATACTACTAACAAAATAATATATAGCCCTTTTTTTTAACGACATCATTCCTCACTGCAGTGGTCGTATCTTCAGCCTCTTTCTCTCTTCCGTCAACACTGAGAGCTCATGCTATACAAACCAACCACACTGCATGTCCGCTGGAATGAAACATGCGATGGGTGCATTAGATACGGGAACACACTGGGTGTTAGACAACTTTCAAATAAAACGGCACGTATACAACTTACGCAGCTGTCAGCGCTCCTTAAATGTGGTTCATACTGACACTGCCACCACAGCGAGTCATATCTGTCTGTAACAAATACAGTGCGTTAAGAAAACTGAAATGAGAAAATAACAATTAACAAGTGTGAATATACTCCGGTCCCCACTGGTCATCGAACGTCAATTTTAGGAGTGGTAGAATGAATCTGGAACAGCAATAGTAACCATTTCAAGATTACTGTCTCCGAGTGAAGAGATGACAAATATGAGCGGGGTAGATACGACCGTCGACGGAACGGGAATACGATGAAGCGATGGAATCAAACACTGATGCTTTCACGGCCCGTACTTGTAGACATGATATAGGCTTTTGACCTTATGCCGTGTCAAGAAAATAAGGTGAAATTCTTTTTCTCAGATAACTCGTGCTTCACAAACCAACACCACCGCATGTCCGCTGGAGTGAAACATGCGATGGGTGCATTAGAATGTCTTCTACTACATTCGTCCCTGAGTCATCTGATGACCTTCCTGTTACTTCGCACACACGCACACACACACACACACGGTGGAAAAGGAACATCTTAATTGGACCTTACATGGTATCGTCAGCTCCCGCTTGGAATGCTAGCGCTGTGCCAGCGTACAGCGAGCCATCTGGTGACGAATGCGCGTACCGCTTACTATGACCAACGATAAAGCATTCTTAAATTCAAACCGTCGCGTCATTATTGGAGAAGTCTTCCTCGTGAACAGTCGAGATTTTCTACTGAAGACGCGGAGCATGTTCTCTGCGGAACGTAAACAATTTCACATTGTTTTCTTGACACGGAATCAAACATATCGCTCACGACGACTGGCATGTTAGTCTGGTAGCGAATTGGAGAGGCAGCAGACGTAGTGCTTTCTTCAATATGTAGCAAAAATGAATTCTGATGAACCCTAGTCCACAACGAAGCACCACACCTCGTTTCAACTTAGCAAAGCCGTTACCGTCGACCTCAGCACCCTAGCCCTTTGCATCAATGTGACCACAATGAAGGATACGCTTAAGCCGACTTGTGTTGTCCTTAATGAGTATCGGAAGCCAAGATGTGCACCGCATCAATGTCTAACGAAGATTGTATATTAATTCTAAAAACATTCAAACTATTTTGCTCGTAAAACAGAATAGATATGGAGTTAATCCACTGAACCAAAAAACGACTGTAATGTGTAGAATGTTGTCATTTGCATAATGATATGTCATTCAGACTGATATTTGTTGACGTGAAAATAGTACATTATGCAACAAGCCTACCACGAGTTTTATAAACATACTCGTGTCTTAATTATTGCCATTATAGGAGAGTTGCATAAGACTGTTTATGCTCGACGATAATTATAACTTTATTTTTTAAATATTCATAAATTTCTGTCGAGATGTCGCTTGACAGTCGAGTTTACTAAACAGAGCGCATGCGCTGGGTTACTGATTTTCCGTGAGTGGATCAGAGACCTGCAAAATGTCATATGTTTTCAAAGCTTTGAAAGAAGGTTATCATAACCTAGCTTTATTTCAAATACAAATTGTTTATCGTACAGTTGGTGAAGAAATTTGCGGGAATGTGCCGTGGTTGTGAAATATTGGAAGTAGAAGGTGCATTGATGTTAATGTGTGTGTCCGACATGTTTGATTTTGGAAACAAGTGCGAAGCTAGTGCGTTGAGCGCAGGTGCGATGCTATCCTTACCTAATTGGTCAAACAGTTGTATCATAATGAAAATCTGAACTCTGATTGGTGGAGAACCTGTATCATAATGAAACTTGAACTATAATGAGCTTCATTAGGATTCAGTTTTCTGGCATATAATATTTATATTTCGGCATCGTCGAGCATAAAGGCAATTATAACATTCGATTATATCCGAGGCTTTGGATGATTAGGTTGCATTCAAGATCCTGAAAGTAGGACGTGAAGTGATCGTCACGTAGCGTGCACAGTACCTGTCTCACGACCACCTTGAAACTATGACGAAGTGACCATCACCTAGCGCGCCTAGTTCCAGCGTCACGACCTTGAAACTATGATGTGAAGTGACCATCATTTAGCGCGCACAGTATATGTCTGTATTTTGTTGTGTGTTCTAATGTCAACAAACACACAACCTTCGTCAAATATCGCCCAAATCCTACTCATGTCTTATTATGAAAGAACAGTGCCAGAGTTTGTCTGTGCCATGAATCTCAAAGGTCGTGAATCCAACCTGGTCATCATGCCCACGTCGAAATTCATTTATCTTCATCCAATGTTATTCAAGGCCTGAACAAGCTTTCAAAAGAATCCTGTGGTACGTGCTAGGCTAAGCAAGTGGAAGATCAATATGCGGATGAGTAGTTTGGTACGAAGATCAATGTAAAGGGTGGTACTTTAAAATGACCGCTATTTGAAACAGGTCTCATTCTGGAGTTCACTGCGGTACTATAAAACAAATACACTTCGTAAGGATGGTGCAAGGTGCAGTGTTCGTTGTGGACGATGTAATGCCGCATGGAAACAACGAGAACGGAACAGCTGTATTTAATTCATGAATTATATTACTTCTTTGCAGGAAACGTACTGAAATTAAGGTTGAAAATCTTATAATTTCGTGTGTTGGTTTGTTTGATTAATTACATGGCTGTGATGACCAGACTTATGTATCTGTAATTAAATGGAGTCTTAGATAGAACCAGCCGTGGTCAGCCGACCGGCGTCATCCCAGTATTCGCCTGGATATGAAGTGGCAAATCGGGGAAAACCACTTACGAAGATTACCAAGAGTAAGATTTAACCCAGTTGTTGCTTTTGTTATTATTAACTGCTACATAAATCTTCATCATTAGTTGTTATTAGTTAAGTTTCCGGAATCCTAAATCTGAGATTAAGACTGATAATCTTAACGTTAATTTTATGTGCTGGTCTGTGTGACAACTGAAATTACTGTACGATTGACGATTTTAACGTCAATTTTGTGTTTTGGTATGTTGCTTGTTGTTAAAAGGGTCCTAACATCTAAGGTCATCGGCCTGTTTTGTTTTGGTAGACTGGTCTTAACGTATGCATAAAGAAGTTTTTGAACGGAACATAATTAAATGTCAAAGAACCTGATGCAAATATACAATCAATATTTTTTTTTTTTTGCTAGGGGCTTTACGTCGCACCGACACAGATAGGTCTTATGGCGACGATGGGATAGGAAAGGCCTAGGAGTTGGAAGGAAGCGGCCGTGGCCTTAATTAAGGTACAGCCCCAGCATTTGCCTGGTGTGAAAATGGGAAACCACGGAAAACCATCTTCAGGGCTGCCGATAGTGGGATTCGAACCTACTATCTCCCGGATGCAAGCTCACAGCCGCGCGCCTCTACGCGCACGACCAACTCGCCCGGTAATCAATATTTTAACCGATCAACTAATAATTTTGGTAGACTTCTGACCTTGCGTTTAAACATTTCAGTCTCGTTCTGCAAGTTCGTGTGTGAATGTTCACGGTGTCCCTATATTCTATATATTCTCTTTACTCGGAGACAGCAGTATAGGAACCCATACTTCGTTCACACATCTCTGGAAGTTTGCAGCCTTATTTCAGTCCTTTCATATAGTACTGTACATGCAAGTGGTGCAAGGCCCACTATAAATCATCTTAACAGGAATCCGGACCAGAGGAACTGTGGAACATGTAGGTTTCTGCACAAGATAATGAGACCACAGATAATTCACAGATAGAAAGACTAACAATTTTTTTATTATATTTCACAGGGCGAGTTGGCCGTGCGGTTAGGACTGCGCAGCTGTGAGCTTGCATCCCATCCGGGAGATAGTGGGTTCGAACCCCACTGTCGGCAGCCCTGAAAATGATTTTCTGTGGTTTCTCATTTTCACATCAAGCAAATGCTGGGGCTGTACCTTAATTAAGGCCACAGCCGCTTCCATCCAACTCCTAGGTCTTTCCTATACCATCGTCGCCATAAAGACCTATCTGCGTTGGTGCGACGTAAAGCAAGTTGTAAAAAAAGAAAAAATGATTATATTTCAACAGCTCCAATGAGCAGAAACTGTTGCCTTCACGGAGGAATAATTTTGGGCATAAGTAGTCACATGTGCCTGTTGTTGTGTTTTTTTTATTTTTTTATTATTTTTTTTAGTGGTTTAGCCTCGCACTAACACCTCGAAGGTCTTAGGCGACGCAAGGTAGGGAAAAGGTTAGAACTGGGAAGGTAGTGATCTCAATTAAGGCACAGCCCCAGCATTTTTCTGCTGTAAAAATGTGCAACCACGGGAAACAATTCTCAGGGTGCCGATGGTGAGGTTCGAACCATCATCTCCCTAATGCAAGCTCACATGTACGTGACCGGAATCGCGCAGCCAACTCGTTCGGTCCCACAGGTACTAAAACTTCAGCCTAATCCAGAGAACAGCTGATAAACGAAATTACCGGTCACCGAAAAAAATAACTTAAACTCTCCATTCACTCTGCTTTCCTCCTTCCTGGCTCGCAAAAGACGACGAACATTTTACGATATGAATAAAGTGGCATATATACCGTACCAATAACAGTACCGCGAGACAAGAACAAGAGTTTATTAAGTCATTTTAATCTCGATGTACCGTATGCGCCAAAACAAACGACATTGAAATATTGCTTTGGAACAGTTATGTTCAAAATGTGTACCATCACGTGCCACACCTTGTTCATAACGTGACTGAATATTATATGAATATGTCGATGAACAAATTTTGGTGTAAGGACACGAAAAATGACGTTACCTTCTCGCGTATTTCGGAAATATTTGTAGGCGTGTCGTCTGCCTTGAAAACTGAACATTTCAACACATCGCATATGTAGGCATTTGGTGCCGTGAGATCCAGGAAGCAGGAAGAGTACGTGAATGGGGTTTCACGAGAAATTTAGGCTATCCCCAAAGTGTCGCTGCAGAAAGGCAAGTGACTCCCTCGCGGTGAGGATTGTAGCTCCATCTTGCTGCATCCATTGTCGTTGGAGGAATAAGTTTATGGCGGGATAAAACAACAAAGAAAAAAGAAGCACACATCTCGCACGAATGGGGCAATAATGAGGTCTCTGTAGCCCTACCGGGACCACAACTTTTGGATTCTGTGCTGCATCCTCCACGAAGCAACGCCCAATATTCCATGATGGGACATGGGGCACCAGATTGTAATTTGCGCATTGTGTAGCGGTTTCAGTATGACATTAGGCCGTTCAAACCCTATAACACCGTTCAAACCCTATAACACGAGTTGTTTGTAGGTTAATGTAGCCACCAAGGTGAATATGTTCCAGAGGAAATCTGGATCCTCACATATCATGGACAACAATGGGCTACAACACTGTAATCGGGCTCACTCATTCCTTTCTGTCAGGTGAACTTGAATGCTGTATGCAAACCCACCCAGCTCTTTAAACATTCGCCGAACAAACCTATCGCTTAAACAAAGTTTCAGCGATGTTCTTCGTAGACTACGCTTAGGAAACCGAAACATCTGATGGAAGAGTCATCCACGATTCTCGTTTGTGGTAACAAGTCTTGGGAACTCTGTTGTCCCCTTTCGTTGACGTAAGACTGATCTCGTAACACTGTTCTGCTATTTAGTGCCTTCTTTATTAAATCCCTCTTCGTACTGTTCTTTAACCTGAAGCAAACTCTGCGTATTCTGACGTCCCACTCCGTATAATCGGGAAATAATGTTCCACGACAAAAGCCTTATTGTGAAAACCATAATTGCAGAAATCAACCCAACACAACATGTCGAATTATTACTATCTACAATTCCTAAAATGTTCGTTGCGAGAGATCAATCAGCAATAATGTAAGTGTCGTTTTGTTTTGCCGCATACAGTTCTTCAATTCAATTTGAAGATTGACAAATCAGTACGAAACAGATGAAATAATGAAAATATTTTCATATTTACTATCAAGAAATAACCACGCACAGTCAATATCAAGTGGTGTGGACAATTGGAAAAATATTCAGTGATATCTGGCATACGAGGGTCACTTTCTTTATCGTCCTGGTTCGCCAGCTGGAGGTGGGTCGGAATGTGCTCTGCTGCTGGGAGTACCGTTGGTTTTTGGACGTCTTCAACCACGCTTCTCCAGATCTTACAGTCTGCAGGGGTGACTCGGGCATGGATTATACTACGCCTTAGCTTTCCCAAGTCGCGCTCAATCGTTTAGCTCAGGTCTTCTCAGACGCTCTCCTTTGAATCTTCTACTATGCTGGTCAATCTGTGCGGCATCATGTTCTTGTCCTCAACGGTAAACATGGCCAAAACTAGTCTCATTTTCATCGCTTCTTCAGTTGGCTGGTTATCACATTGTTTCCGGATGGTTTCATAGCAGATGGCTTAGCCGAGAAAAACACCGCAAATCTGACGAAGGCTGGAAAATATCCAGTTTCTGAAGGGTCCGTAACTCGGAGCCATACAACACGACTGGTGAGAATTAGTGTAAGAGAAAGGTGGGTGTCAACTCATTTAAACAGTTCCTAATAACTGGTGAACAAAATACAGTAACGAATCTATTGTTTTATCAACCGCTACAGTTACACTGCTCACAGGTATTTCGGTTAGTTGGCAAGGACAAAATTTAATACAAAGTGCTACCTTTTTGCGAAGTAGATGGCTTATAAAATACCCTGTACAATATCCAACATTAAAACTGTTATATTATTTCATCTCACAAAATAAAGAGGACGTCTACAGAAAAGAGGGTATTAAATAATTTAATGAGAAAAGGTCCAAGTAACGTCATTGGCAGGAAAAGCTGCATTAAATTCAGGTGACTTAAATACCATATTTGAATTCGGTCTTAAGCGATTAATATAAAATTCTAGTGAGCAAAGTATGCAAGACGGTTGAGAGGAAGTACTACAGCAATGCACAACTTGAGCCAATAAATCACGAACAACGTAATAATTCCCGTAAAGTTTTAAGAGGTTTAAAAATGCTTATCCTTCCAACCACCCCCGAACACCCTGCCCCAAGAACCAGCATGTTTCGTCGTGTGATTTTCCGGTCGCAGGAATTAGAGATTTCTTTTTGCAATTTGTTTTACGTCGCACCGACACAGATAGGTCTCATGGCGACGATGGGATAGGAAAAGTTTAAGAATGCGAAGGAAGCGGCCGTGTCCTTAATTAAGGTACAGCCCCAGCATTTGCCTGATGTGAAAATGGGAAACCACAGAAAACCATCTTCAGGGCTGCCGACAGTGGGGCTCGAACCCACTATCTCCCGGATTCAAGCTCACAGCTGCGCGCTCCTAACCAAACGGGCAACTCGCCAGGTGAATTAGAGATTACGCCACAGAATGGAATCGAAGAAATGATGAGAACTGTTTGACTAACTATAAAGCAGAAACAAGTCCCTCGATGTAGCTAGCGTCTCTGCTTAATACTAGAAGGATCCAGGTTCGACACCCGACTCGTTCAAGGATTTTAATCACGGGGTTCACTCAAGTTCACGAGGTCAACTTAAAATGTATGTGATATCAGTAGCAGCGACCCTGACCAATAAACACGAAACAACAGCTAACCACTGAGAAGACGACACGCTGAGCACATAACATACCGACAACCGCAGGCCATCTGACTGGGCAGTAGTTCTCGTAGCACGACAGGGCCCATACAGACTACAGTAGAGTCTCGTTAATCCGAACTAATTAGGCCGGAGTCTATTCGGATGACGAAATTTTCGGATTAACCGGAGAATATCTTCTAATAATAATGTTATTGTTTTACGTCCCGCTAGCTACTTTTGCGGTTTCCGGAGACGCCTACGTGACAGGATTTTCTCCCTCAGGATTTCTTTTAAGTGCCAGTAAATCTATTACACGAGGCTGACGTATTTGAGCACCTTCACATACCACCGGACTGAGCCAGGATCGAACCTGCCAAGTTGGGGTCAGAAGGCCAGCGCCTCAACCCCGTGAGGAAAATAGTTTCTACAATATAGTACATACTGTAATTTTAAATGCCCATTCTTTAGCAGTTACATTAATAAAACACTGTAAAAAATTACAGTAGGGTAGTTAAGAACCCGTAGAGGAGAAAACGACTAAAACTAGGTTACAACTTGTCTCCTTACATAACATTAACTTATTCTAGTAAAATATGACTAATAAAATGCAAGTAAATCTTCATTCTAGGCCTATAATAAGTTCTTTCATTTCAATAAGGAGAATTTTTTTAAAAATTGAATATTTTAGTTCGGATTAACCGGACTTTCGGATTAACGGGGTTCGGATTAACGAGACTCTAGTGTATTAGTTACTTTGGGAAGGGGCTATAAACACGTTATAAAATCGCTGACAAACGATCATAAAAGACGAGACATCCATTCTTTGAAATTAATCTGTGACTGGTTGCGATCGTTTATGGTGCACCATCACCTAAAGCGAAAACTTTTATCGAAGAAGGGAATCGCCAACAACATATAAAAGGTACAGTGTGTACAAATGATTCAGGAGTTTCACTGTTTGCTCACTCTCACTGTACAAAACCGTAGGCTGTAAGTGGCGAATCCACCAGGTACGTGAGTTGACAGCTATAAACTGAATTCATGTGAGATGAAGAGTGAGGAGAGCAAATAGCCCAACCTACTAGCTCATAACTTCGTGGCACATGTGATACTAACAAAACGGCCAACTTCATTCACTAGGAATGGAAGGTTCAGCAGAATAAAATGCATATTCCTCCCCGGATTTTAATTTTGGGCTGAAACGTTGTCCACTGAACCTGAAGAGGCTAACTGCGGAGCTGTTTGAAATCAGAACAACGAACTCAGTCCAGCAAGCCAAGCAATATGGGTGAGAATGTTAGGTCAAGGTTGCATATGGAGCAAGTTTCCTTTTTAAAAACAATGCACAACTCATCTTCTAGGCCAGGGCCATCCAGCTATTGCGCTCCGAGAGCGCGCCCGCGCTCGGGGAGCACTGGGCAGTCAGACTAGCGCTCCTTCCCCTACCACCACTACAGTGTGGCAGCGAGGAGACCTGAGACAGACGATGTTCGGACCGCGCTAACTAGATACGTACGTACAGTCGTTCGTCCGACGGCTTTTGTGGGTTTGTTGACATCATATTGATAGGGCTGTTTTGCCATAACAAATATACCGCATATACAAATCGAAAGGTACTCCGATGTATGGACTATGCAGGAAACGAAATCAAGTGTTAAGTAAAGAATACAATAATGTGATTTATTCAAAACTGAAATTTGAACATACCTGAGAGGAAAATTCAACAAAATTTTACCAATATTATACCAATATTCTTAAACAATTACGCGAGTTTCTATCGCTCATCGTTGCACGGTGTTTACTTTTGGTAAGCTTAAGAACCGAAAATAAACGCTCACAAATGTACGTTGAGCCGAACATTGACAGAACTTTATATGCATGTTGATATAAAAGGGGGTATTCTTCTTGCGGAAAGCCACTATAAAATTCTTCCAAACTTCGTGACATTAGAAAGCGGTCTTTAAGACGAACATTGCACTGCAGTTCAAGCTACTCTAATTGAAATAGCTGTGGAGCACTGTCTGCACTAAGAGAAAATGTTCGAACAATTACATCTAACACCGCTTGGGGTTCTGATAATTCAGAAAATCTCTTTTCAAACTCTTCTTGTAATTGGCGAATTGCCTGCAAGTACTCATCAATGTCGACACCTTATTTCACTGCTTCAACCAATGGAAAATGTCCTGTGTTCCTTGCACGCAGCTGGTTTTCCCACAAAATCAACTTTCATTTGAACTCTTGAATTTCTTCCACCAAATAGCAGATATTGTGCTTTACGCCCTGAAGCGATTTTTTTCTTTTTGCTATTGGCTTTACGTCGCACCGACACAGATATGTCTTTATGGCAACGATGGGGCAGGAAAGGGCTAGGACTGGGAAGGAAGCGGCCGTGGCCTTAATTAAGGTACAGCCCCAACATTTGTGTGAAAATGGGAAACCACGGAAAACAATCTTCAGGGCTGCCGACAGAGGGGTTTGAACCTACTATCTCCCGAATACTGGATACTGGTCGCACTTAAACGACTGCAGCTATCGAGCTAGGTAAGCGAAGTGTTCAAGGTATTCAGATGGACAGTAATGTCACTTAAATAGGCCCAGTCCGCCACCCACTTAGGATTACGCAAAATAATTTCGGGCCGCCCTTTCATGTCATAAAAGGTATCTGTTGCATTCCGCAAGCAAAAAACTCGATGAAGCACCTTCGCCTTGCTCAGCCATCTTACTTCTGCATGGTACGGGATATCCGGATACTCCACTTCGATGTCATCCAAGAACTCTTTGACTTTTTTTTTGTTGGTATTTGCTTTACGTCAAACCGACACAGGTAGGTCTTATGGTGACGATGGGACAAGAAAGGCCCAGGAATGGGAAGGAAGCGGCCGTGGCCTTTAAGGTACTAATTAAGGTTCAGCCCCAGCATTTGCCCGGTGTGAAAATGGGAAACCACGGAAAACCACCTTCAGGGCTGCCAACAGTGGGCTTCGAACCCACTATCTCCCGAATGCCAGCTCACAGCTGTGCGCCCCTAAGTGCACGGCCAACTGGCCCGGTACTCTTTGAATTAATGGCGCGTGAGTCCATGGGATCGAATAAAATTTACCACTCGCACAACTGTTCCGATTTCGTCTTTAAGTTTGGCGACTTTTGCACAGATAGCCTCCTGGTGTATCAAGCACTGGATCGCCGCCATTAGGGTAGTACCGCTCTCAGTCATTTTTAATTTTACATAGCTGAGGAACCCCGTGCGTAGACTACGTAATGCAGGAGCTCCATCCGTCGTTACACTCGTGAACCGCTCCCATTTTAATCCCATTGACTCAAAAACACACTCCACTGCTTTGAAAATATCGAAACCGGTAGTGGTGTCTTTGAGAGCTACCAAGTCTAGGAAATCCTCGGTGAGCCGAATATCGTCATCCACCCTCGAATGAAAATAACGATCTGAGCTGTGTCCGCAATGTAGGTTGATTCATCGAGGGCGATGGAAAAGGATACAAAATTTGCTGCCTTCTCTATTAATTGTTGTTCCATATCAACGGCCATATTGTCTATTCTGCGAGGTACAGTGTGAGGAGAAAGAGAGATTTTGTGAAATTTCTCAACTAGCTCCATAGGACAAATACATGCCGCCGCGTCCATTAGGCACTCCTTGATTACATTCCCTTCCGCGAAGGGTTTCCCAGCTTTGACAATTTGCGACGAACATTTGTAGCTTGTTCGTAAAGTGGGTCCACCAACCTCACTCTCCTCAATCTCCTGTCAGACAAAAATACGGCAAGTCACAACTTTAGTGTTCTTCAGATAATTCAATCATTTATACATTCCCGTTTGTAAATAAGCATTTAAAAATTAAAACAATAATATCTACAGAACAGTGCTGCTTGAAATTTTCTTTCAATTCTTTCAACTTCGATTAGCGACTGGCGTCTGTCAAATCACCGTAATAATCCCTGTGGTTGGCACTGTAATGCCGTTACAAATTGTGTTTTTTTAAACATAAAATCTCTGTGGCACACTATAAAATCGGATGCTCTCTTCGGCCCGGCGGGCAGACCGCTCGCTCAGCTAGCCAAGCTCCTCCCACCACTACCGAAACTACCTTCCCTCAAAGCGCTCGGAGCACTGGCTTGGAGCGCGGCCAGAGCGCTAGCGCTCGGGGAGCGCTGTTTGGATGGCCCTGTTCTAGGCAATGTAACTTATTGTAATAAGGCTCTGACATTTCTATGATCTCAGATCCGGGATAGAAATGCGCTGTTTTCACCCGCCTTAAGTTCTACAGAAATCTTTTTATCGAAGTTCGTCCTGGAATGCACATTTTCACTCCAACAACGACTAGTCTAATTAAAAATTTAAAACTGCACGCAGAGATTACGTGTTTTGTACCGCTGATTGTTTCCTGTGATTGGTAACGTGTGAGAAGTTATGTGATTATGGTAGAAAGGCTAGTAACATTGGCATTTTATATTGTACACCTGAAGGACACTGTTTTTCTTATAATTAATATTAGATAATTTTTTATTATAAGGTAAATGTACATAACACTTAGCTTTTAACTCATGTACATAGACAACTATTTATTGCCGGTCTGGTAGCCGTGATCGTTAAGGCGCTGAAGTCTACACTGTCTGACACCGTGGTTCGCAGGTTCGAGTCCCGTTGATAGAAAAAATGTCACCATCAGAATATTGGCCGGCAGGGTAGGTGAGGTGGAGGTATACAATTTCTCATCACTAGATTAAATTACACATCTCTCCGCAGTGCTCATACGGAGAGAGGGTATATGCCGCTGTTAATGGTGATTCGTCAGTCGGATGGAGACGTTAAGCCTTGAGCAGATCCCTTGGTGCTATGTGCTGGCGCCGGGTTTCACCCACTCCCTACTATCATATATCACGTCATTCATCCGTCTCATTAACTCATCTGATGTGGTTGACGGCAGGAAGGGCATCCCGTAATAAAAACCCGCCACGACAGATTAATCTCACCTCATACGGGACAAGGGTTGGGCAAAACACACAGATCATTGTTTACGGCCATGCTTGTATTTCGTTACTTTATTATGTATTGTGTTTTGTTTATCCATTGCTTATATTTTTCAGTTAGCATGCACTTTTTCATTATGACTTTTCCTCGGCTTTTTTTTTTTACTTTCATGGACCGGATTTCTTTTTTCTTTTTTTTAATTGTTGAACTTTGCTGTCTTTCTTCTTATGTTCTCCATTGTGTTATTTAGCTTAGTTACCCTTGATTTTATAACAGAACTAGCTGATGTACCCGTGCTTCGCTACGGGATTCTCAGCAAGACTGCCTTTGAGGTTTTCCTAGCTGAAGTCAAAATAGACCATTACAAAAACGTCAGTAGGAATGTAGCGATTAAAAACAATGTTATCATATAAAATATTCCATCAAATGAAAAACCGAACATTTTCTCACTTTTAACGATCTAACAGTCCAAAATTCCAGAGCTGGAATGACCAGACCGCAGACAGCTGTGAACACTCCTCTGCCATTATTTCGTTAAATATGCACACTGCTCATTCCAATTAGTGCCTCAGAGTAGGGATTGAATAGCTCGAATGCTATGATGGACCAGTGTGTTACTTACCAGTAGTATACGAAAATTAATGAACCAGAGGAATGGCATGCTAAAGAAGAAAGTTATCTAACTCCCCAGCTACTTCCCGCCAATATTCAGGCAGGCTGTTACACTCTGTACGACCGGGCGAGTTGGCCGTGTGGTTAGGGGCGCGCAGCTGTGAGCTTGCATCCGGAAGATAGTGGATTCGAGCCCCACTGTCAGCAGTCCTAAAGATGGTATTCCATGGTTAACCATTTTTCACACCAGAAAAATGCTGGGGCTGTACCTTAATTAAGGCCAAGGCCGCTTCCTTCACACTCTTAGCCCTTTCCTATCCATCGTCGCCATAAGACCAATCTGTGGTGGTGTGACGTGAAGCAAATTTAAAATAAAAATACTCGATACGCAGCAGTAATCCTATCTATCGGAGATGAGTCGCAATAGAATACACAAAGCACATCACAACAAACAATGGTAAATGTAATATTATTGCTGAACAGCTTTATGAGCTTTCTATATTGTAGGCCTTCGCATTTATAGATTTCTTTCGACTCTGTGATATTAGGGCGTCTTATACAAATATTTATAGCGTAGACAGTAGTTCCATATTCTCCGACTTTACACACCGATTTTCATTAAGTTCTGTTTACCCATTTTCTCGTGACTGATATGAACTTAGTAACAAAAATCCAAATTCATGAATATCTCTGCCATCATAGTCGGTACGGTAAAAATGTATAAGACAAATGATCGGTAATTTTATCGACAGGGCCACTAATAACAAAAATATCTGAGAATTACATTTTAGGCCTTCGCCTAAAGTACCATTTCACTCAGCGTGAATATAATTATTTATGGCCTAGATTGTAGCGACTTATTCCGCGACTTTTTCATTAAGATAGGACCACTAATAACAAATATGTGAGAATTAAATTTTAGGCTTTCCTCTAAACTAACATTTTTCTCAGCGAGAATCAAATTACTTATAGCCTAGATTGTAGCGACTTATTACCCGACTTTGCAAACCGATTTTCATTAAGTTCCCTTCAGCCGTTTTCACTGATGCGTGTACATACAGACATGGACAAAAGTATTCATACCCCTACCCATCCAATACAAAATGCTTTATTGCTGGACCAATGCGGACTACAGGTCAAAATTACAAAACCAAACGTATACCTTGTACAGCAGTGTACATTAAAAAGCACAAAATAAACTGGAAGTAAATAACAGTACATAACAAAGCAACAAATTCGCACTACATGACACTACTTGTCTGGACATAAGTATTCATACCGTATCCCAGCAGAGGTCACAACTCAGTGAAGAAACAGAAATTACCAACTCGATCAGTAGCGCGTTTGTTTGCCTTTCCTCTATATTATTTCTTTTAACCTGCTGGGCATTGAGAACGCCAGGTTGCGTGTTGGTGCAGATGAAATGTTCCCCCATTCTTGTTGTAGTAACTGTTTCAAGTGTGCTTTACTTGTTATGTGGTGTTTTCTTATTCTGGACTCCAATTCTCTCCATAGATGTTCGATGGGATTGGTATCCGGCGATTGGGGAGATGTTTTTAGTGTGTGCGGCATGTTGCAGAGTACCCACAAACGAACAATTTCCGCCGTATGTTTGAGGCTATTGTCGTGTTGGAAGTAAAACTCACTGGAAATCTCAAGCTTTTCGGTGCTTTTGCGAAATTTTCCTTTCAGGATATTCAGATATTGAAACCTGTCCATGGTCTCCTCGATAAATACCAAATCTCCAACACCTCAAACGGCCATTGAGCCCCATACCATAACCCCACCTCCGCCGTGCTTCACAATGGTAACAAGGTTCTGCTCATCGAGCTCTGTATCGGGCTGTCTCCACACTAAAATGCGTCCATCACTTCGGAAAATATTAAATTTTTTCTCATCTATAAACATCACTGTCGACCAAAACGCATTATCTTTCACCACATGTTCTTTTGCAAATTGTAGTCTCTTCCGTCGATTCACTTTCGTTATGTGCGGTTTATTTCTTGGGACCCTAGATCGATACCCAGGGAGTGAAGGACCCTCCTTACTGTTTTGTGCTACACTGCATGATGGAAATATTCTGCCAGCTGCGATACTATTGCCGAAGATGTAGTGTGTGGTTAATTTTTTAATTGTGGTTACTATGAACCTTTCTTCTCGTGCGGTCAGTTTCTTCGGACGTCCATATCTTTTCTTGCTTATAAGAACATGCTGTCCTTTTAACCTTTGTATGATGCTTTGCACAGTTGGTTTACTTCTTCCAATGATGTTTCCGATCTCAGAATACGATTTTTCTTGGTGGTGAAGGCGTAGAAAAAGTCGTCTCTCTTCAACAGACGTTTCCTTAGTTTTCTTCGCCATTGGACTAATACCGTCTCTGACCAGCTGATCAGTCCGTCTCTGTCTGCATCTACTACACAACTAACGCCACGGAACAACACAGGTATCTGTTTATTCGTTCAAATCCCTTTTTTACACGTAAGGTATGAATACTTATGTCCAGACAAGTAGTGTTATGGAGTACGCATTTGTTACTTTGTTATGTACTGTTATTTATATCCGGTTTATTTTGTGCTTCATAATGACCACTGCTGTACACGGTATACGTCTGGGTTTGCAATTTTGACCTGTACTCCGTATTGGTCCAGCAATAAAGCATTTTTTATTGGATGGGTAGGGGTATGAATACTTTTGTTCATGTCTGTACATACAGACAGAAATTACGGAAAATTAAAAAGGGCGTTTCCTTGTTACTGTGGACACGACCGATACAGAAATACTATCCTTTTAAAATTATGTGCAATGTACAGACAAAACTCTTATTTTATATATACAGATAGTAACTTACATCTCTTTTATATACCTATGTATTATCTTGTAATTTAACGCGGTTACGTGTAAGAGAGGGGCACGAGTCCTAACTTCGCCACTGCTTAAGTTAAATAAATAAATAAATAAATAAATAAATAAATAAATAAATAGATAAATCAGTCTTCAAACCATATGTATTATCAGTTTCAACAACAGTCCCCTAATTGCTATTTACAAGTCTCTAGTGCTCACACAGTACGTAGACGGTAGCAGCGTTTCAAAAATGTTGCAAAGTTTGGGCTGGGAAAACTTGGAAGAAAGGAGACGAGCTGCTCGACTAGGTGGTATGTTCCGAGCCGTCAGTGGAAAGATGGCGTGGAATTACATCAGTAGACGAATAAACTTGAGTGGTGTCTTTAAAAGTAGGACAGATCACAACATGAAGATAAAGTTGGAACTGAAGAGGACAAACTGGGGCAAATGTTCGTTTATAGGAAGGGAAGTTAGGGATTAGAATAACTTACCAAGGGAGATGTTCAATAAATTTCCAATTTCTTTAAAATCATTTAAGAAAAGGCTCGGAAAACAAAAGATAGAGAATCTGCCACCTGGGCGACTGCCCTAAATGCAGATTAGTAGCAACTGAGTGACAATAACCAAGTTCTTCGGTGTTTTCATGGTGTAAATAATTCAGCTCCCTTCTTGAAATTTGCTATTATTTGTCGGACTGAAGAGAAACTACGCTGTAAAAATACACACAAGCAAATATATTACATGTACATATGCCATAAGTCAAGAAGAATACACCGTACTGAAATTGTGACAAGACAAGGTTAGGGTAAGTTAGGTTGATAACAAAATTTCCTTCCATTTCAACTGAACTGATCTTTATAGAGGAGGTAATGTTGCTTTCCTTTTCGGAGGAGTTTTTGCTGATTTTTCTTTCTTCTTGAAATTCTATAGGTAAATATTGGACGAAATAAGACCGCAATTAACAAAATGCTGCGTTCGTCATTTCACACCAACTACGTTATTAAATGCAATATTCGAACATGCCACAATTCTACCTACCTGGTATAAACAGATTTACAAGCTCACAGTAAAAAAAGCTTTAATTATACCCGCAAATGTAACAAAGCAACCACTGCCAGAACTCAACACGCGAAGGTTGAACACATGCGCAACAATAAATTTGTCTTATACTCTCTTTTTTATTTTATTTTTATATATAATTGCTTTACGTCGCACCGAAAAAAAAAAAAAGGCTGTATAGTGCCAACGTGCCAGATTAACAGTAACTGTAAGACGTCGTATCGGCAAGTAGGGTCCCTAAACTGTATGGTTAGCGACACTGAATCCAACCCAACAGTTAGACAATAACTATAAATCACTACCTTCAGTATTAACAGGGGAGAAAGAGTAAGGTTGTGCCCTTAGTGTATAAGCTTACCTGCCAGTGAGTATACATTCATAGTAATGCGCACTTTCTGGGGGGGGGGGGGGGGGAAGAGAGAGAGAGAGAGAGAGAGAGAGAGAAGTAAGGAGGACCATTCCAAAAGATCGATAACGAACACACGCAACTTTAGAGCAAGAAATACTTCTCTGCGTTCCTGACAGGCATGGCCCAATCATTTTTATCAATGAAGTAAGTCTCGAGTACGAGTCAACAACTACCTATCCTCCCACAGATCTCATACAGCGACAGTTCTGCTCATCATTACCATGTGAATAGATGGTTCTGTTCCACAAAAGCTATGACCTCCAACAGTGTATGTACATAGTATGTCATCCAGAAATAGCACGGTCATTTCCGTTGGCGTATGGAATCTTACAGAGGCATTTTCCTTAAAAAACAGACTCATCAACTTCGTAGTCGCTCCATTGTACACAAAATCGATATGCCCCTATCTTGCACTGCCTCAAGTCAAATGTCAATCGAAAGGTCGACAGAGTAGCAAGATTATACAGGGTGGGCAATATAAAACTGGTCCGGAAAGTATTTATAATAAGATTGACGCGGGATTGACCCTTGTTAACGAGCATCACAAGAGATGCTGGAAATGGCCACCGCTGACGTCGATGCAGGGCTGCACTCGATTTATCAAACTGTGAGACAGGCGTAGCAGCTCTGGCTGACGGATAACAGCAATAGCGTTTCAATGTTCTGCTGTAGTTCTTACAGTGTGTGAAAATTATTGGAGTACACCTGACCCTTCAGTTTGCGCCACAGGGAGAGAGTTCAGGCGATCGAGGTGGCCAATGGATTGCACTGCCTTTGCTGATTGACCTCTCCTCACTGAACACCTCATGCATTCCTGACAATGTTGTCATGGCGCTGTGTGCTGTTGCTCCGTCTTGCTGAAAATATCTATACAGCCGTTCATCTTCTGTGAGTTGATCCACATATGAATTAAACAGTGTGTAGAGATACCGGTGTGCATGAACAGTTTGGTGAAAGAATCTTGTTACGATACGGACAGTAGACGCTGCGCACCACATACCAATCTTGAGATTATGCAACGGCTTTTCGACGTACTGATGGAGATTTTCTGAACAAAATGGCGAGTGTTCTGAGAGTTCACATACCCTGACAGGCTAAACCAGGCCTCATCTGATAAAATGAAAATCTGAGGATCCAAAAGTCCTAACTCCACTTCACTCAGCAACCACTGCCAGAACTCAACACGCGATGGTTGAACGCATGCGCAACAATAAATTTGTAAGGATACAGATGCAGGTCCTTTTTGATCATATTTCGACACGACGATCTCTTAATTCCCACTTGCACAGATAAACGGCATTGCGATTTCGTCAGACTTTGTTCCAGGCTTTCCATCACTGTTTTCTGGTTTTCGAACTCTTTTCGGATAGTTAAGACTTTTATTCGCTACAGAACCCGTTTCACGCCATTTTGTTATTAAGTTTTGCATTGCAGACTTTGCTGGAGGTTTTTGCAAAACACTTCCAGTCACAAACTCTCTTTTTTATTTTACTTTTATATATAATTGCTTTACGTACCACCGAAATGGATAGGTCTTATGGCGACGATGGGATAGGAAAGGGTCAGGAGTGGGAAGCGTCGGTGGCCTTAATTAATGTACAGCATTTGCCAGGTGTGAAAATAGGGAACCACGGAAAAACCATCTTCAGGGCTGCCTATAGTGGAGTTCGAACCCACTTACTCTTGAATGCAAGTCGACAGCTACGTGACGCAAACTGTTTTATTGTGAACATCATTTTGTGTTGTATTCAACTGGTCACTAAACACGTCTGTTCCTCTCATTCATTCATTCACTCACTCACACGTAATGACACAGCGACGTACTCGGAAGACGCGTAGGCGTCGACATGTGACGGTAACCGATTGGTGCATCGAAATCACGGTTTCCAACATTTCCTGTGATGGGCAGTTTTCTCGTTCATTTACAAAGGTCAATTCCACATCAGTCTTATAAATATTTTCCGGGAGTTTCATTTTGCCCATTCTGTATATGTATAAATGATTAAGTGCTTGTATCATATGAGTTTAGTATTGTTTTTATGCAAAACTCTGCATAGATAACGTGATTATGTTAAATATTCCAAGTCAAGATACATATTCTTCCCCTCCCGTCCTGAAACTATTCGCCATTAGCTGCTGAAAATTTGCAAACAACTTAATCATTTAATGTACTTCTTGTCCACCAATGTCTGGGGGTCGATGGGGTAGGGTCCCCTGTTTAGACAGTGAACAGAATCCAGTTTTAGTCGTTTATTCGGAAGTTCAGATCTTCGCACTGTTGTCGTATGCAACGCGTAGCACTCTACGTCAGAACACGAGACGTTGACGGGGTGGAGGTCGGTACTACAAGCTCAGCGAATCACAACTCTTTCTTTGGTGGAAGCGAAGGCATACCATGTTTACATCAGGATTAAACTCTCGTAAAAGTAATTATTATTATGAGATGTTCTCACTCTACTTCCATGTTGTAGAAATCGTTGAGTGTGGTACACCCAATTCCTCCGCGATGCTGACGTTTGTTTCCCCATTTCATAATCGCCATATTATTTGTGACTTTTCTTCAATACTAAACACCTTGCCTTTCTTTTGCGACATCTTCACAGAGATGCTTGGCTTGACTATTTAACACACCGACTGATCTGTAATCTACAATCTACTGAAAATAAGTTGTACACTGTTGTCAGCAACCCCCAACGTGTAACAAACAAAACTCAGCATTGGACATTATAGTCGTACATATCTCCCAAAATGTGATAAAAACATACGCCTTTTTATACCATATTTCGTAATAAGCTATTTTTGTAAATACAGTGCTGTCGCAATTCACGGTTTCGACTGCATATTGTAACTTGAGACTACACTGACTTAGCAAATGCCATGGGTTTGTCACCTAATAGCGTGTGGAGATTCCTCTGGCCCTGCGAACTGCAGTGAGACGGCGTGGAAGTGAGTCGACAAGTCCCTGGTAGTCCTCTGGACGCAGCTGACACCAAATCGTTTGCAGAGCGGTCGCCAATGCTGGTCTCTTCGTGGGTGCAGGATCCATGGCACGGAGCCTGCGTTCCAAGACATCCCAGATATGCTCGATAGGGTTCATATTGGGGCTCCTGGGTGGCCATGGCAGTCGTTGGACCTCCGCTGCATGTTCCTGGAACCATTCCCGGGCGACGTGGGAGCGATGTGGCGGCGCGTTATCATCTTGAAACACCGCAGAACCGTCTGGGCGCTGGAAGGCCAAAAATGGGTGGAGATGGTCTCCGAGCAGCTCAACATACCGCGTACCATTCAAAGTGTCTTCCAGAACAACTAGGGGTCCCATTCCATACCAAGAAAATGCACCCCAGACCATAACAGAGACACCAGCGCCCTGGAACACACCTTCGAGGCAGGCGGGATCCATCGCTTCATGTGGTCTGCGCCATAAACGGTGCCTCCCATCGGCATGGTGCAGTTGAAATCGTGATTCGTCCGACCATATCACGTTACGCCATTGTTGCAGTGTCCATCCCTGGTGACTGGCGACAAATGCGCGTCGTTGTGCCCGATGACGCTGGGTTAACAGTGGCACCCGTGTGTGGCGCCGGCTTCCATACTCCATAGAACCCATGTTCCTACGGAGTGTCCACTGGGAGACGTGTCTAGCACGGCCTGTGTTGAATTGTGCCGTGATTTGTTGCACGGTTGCCCGTCTGTCACTATTGATAATCCGTCTCAGATGTCACCGGTCACGGTCATCGAGGGTGGCTGGACAGCCGGTCGTTCGTCTGTTGTGGACGGTGACACCCGCATACAGCCATTCACGATACACCCTGGACACGGTTGATCGTGTGAAGTCGAATTCCCACACCACTTCCGAAATCGCACTTCCCATCCGTCGGGCACCGACCACCATACCCCGTTCGAACGATGTCAGCTCACGACGACGTTCCATATTACACCTGTCACACGCACAGCCACTTCACACAAGGTCTCCTATACAACTGCCGCTGGCACAGGGAACGTGTGGTGCGCAGACAACACATCTGCGCATCAGTGCTCCCCTATCCCATGACACTTGCTCAGTCAGTGTACTTACCTTGAGTCATTTTATACGAGGATACTGTGCTATCGGGCCTTTGTATTTAGTGATGGGATACAGTGATCCGATTCACGGCACATTAGACTCATCGTTCCTATTACTTCTGTGTAGTGTCTATAAGACAGCAGCAACAACATTTAAAGCTTGCTGCTGCCATCTGATCTTCATTCTATGAACTGCTTTCCTACGCGTCATCTAGCTTTCAGATTTAGATTTCTCCTGGCAGCCACCTATTCGCATCAAACTTTGATGTTACAAAGCCTTTCCCCCACAGTGACAACTCCATTAAATACGTACGGTATATAGAATTAAATGAAAAAATTTATGTACGCACAATCATCAATGATCTGTATTTAGAGCTGTCGCCCAGGTGGGAGATTCACTATCAATTGTTTGTCTATCCTTTTCTTAAATGATTTCAAAGAACATGGAAATGTCATTGTATTCACGGTAAGTACAGCATACAAAACAAATAAGTTAAAAATGAAATGCAGGAAAAAATAGGCACTTGTGCGGTACTATACATGCTCCTTATTTTACAGTACAAATCTTATGTAGTTAAAAAGAAGAAGACCTGACATAACTCAACTTTTATACACTAATGGTTTTCCCTCAGTTCTCTGAAAGTCACAACTCTATTAAATATACTGAATTAGATGTAAAAAAATACCTGTGTTCGCAATAAAATAAGTAGCCTACATATTAAATATAAATCAAATAAGTTAATTTACCTCGCACCGACACAGACAGGCCTCATGGCAACGATGGGCTTGGAGTGGAAAGGAAGCGGCCGTGGCCTTAATTAAGGTACAACAACAGCATTTGCCTGGTGTGAAAATAGGCAACCATGGAAAACCATCTTAACGGCTGCCGATAGTAGAATTAGAACCCACCATCCCTCGAATGCAAGCTCAGAGCTACGCGACCCTAACCCCATGGCCAGCTCACTCGATCATCTTTGAAAATACGTCTCTTTCTATCAATAGAGGATTTTTTAAATCGTCATATTTTGTATAGGCTACCCGAGATGCAGAGTAGCCCTGTGGTTTTCTGATTTAACATCTTTTTGTTCAAGTTATTGCGCCAGTCGGCTCACTGTCCACGTACACCGGTGATCTCGTGTCAAATGATGTGACATACGAACTGAGAAAATATTGAGCGGTTCTTCAAAATATAAAATAGACAATTTCGAGTGGTCACCAGCATGACTTATAGTCATAAGGTAGGCTAGAGAGTTGAGTTGAATTAATTGTCGAATGTCAACTAAGTTATAATGCTGATGCAATAAACTAATAAACAGAAGAACCTAATAGCCTACCCATTTACTAGCTAGTTACTTTGGAATTATGTTTTGACTACCTTTTTAACACTGCAAATAAATCCATATATTATTTAAACCTCCCTCTAAGAAGAGGACAGTGAATGCAAATGGGTATTATTTTCAAATGAGCTCAGAGCGTGAGCCCGTTCAGTGTGCCATGGCTCTGTATGTCTCGCTCCAACGGAAGTTCAGCTCCCCGCCAATGTCCACTGTGCCGATATGAACCGTGTGTGTGTTGTGTCTCACTGAGCTGTGATTGCGAACGATTCTTTCATGGCCGGTTGCTAGTACACCACAGTTGCCTGTGAGTTACCTAAAAACGGTTGTAACTTTAAATGTGCTGTTAACTTTAATGAGTTTCCGGCAACTTAAATCCAGATTTATAAGCCCTGATAATAAACAGCACAGTTATCGTCATGTTTAGTATCTCTCGTCCTCCAATAGATGTGTCTACGCAAATGTTTTTAGGGTTATTTTGATAATATCTAGTTACTTTTACTAGCAGAAGTTTTCTACAATGAAAATTGGTTGGCAAATATGTACACATGCATCTCAATCAAGCTGATTCAGCATATAATAATCTCTCATAATATGAAAATATGCACGATATCATGATGCAAAAATTAGGTATATATTATTTCCCCTTCTTTCTTATTCACAGTATGCAGACATCGCCTTAAATTTCACCTTGATCGTTGTCGTCAGTAAAATTATAGAAATACCCTGCAATTACCAAGTAGATCACTTTTCGCTGATCCTGAACACAACAAGCGTAAACGAAAATAATCACATAAATGAAAACTGCCGCACACTTTGGAACCTATCATTCCGGCACTGAAGTTCTGCACTAATGGTGCGATATCCATCTGTTCTCGCTCCAGCTGTTGCAGATTTTTTAATTTTTTTTTAATTTTTTAATTTTTTTTACACTGACCACGCAACATGCATTGACAAAAATACTCTCGTAAGAATTTCAATCGAACGTAGCGAGTTAACCCTGACTCAGGGTGTGAAGCCTGTTGAAAAAGATAAGAAGGTATCAAACTACAGCTCCCTGCAAGATTTTTAATTAAAGAAGTCCAGATGTTTTATGTTTATTGGAAGTCTATGATACCTCACGTCACCGGTTAAAGGATATAATAGCATTAAAAAAAGCAATGGAAAATCGATACTTATTATTCAGCAGGTTTATATTAAATGCATACCGGTACCTAATACATTCATTATTTAGTACAAATGTAAATATTAACGGTAAATACTCCATAATTTCATATTGTGCTCACTAAGGCACCGTTCACACTAAGGCGATATAAGATAAGTGATATGTAGTAAGGAATATATTGCGGCGATATATTGCTAGGAAGGTTCATGACATTGGGCGATAAATCGGGGCGATCTGGGCGATAAAAATTTGGTGGAAACAATTCTCACTACATCAGTTACAAATATGAGTTCAAACGTTCTAGTGGCTTATTGGTTCAGGCGTAGAATGAGAAGAAAACGGAAATACTGGGTACATCCCTACAATCTTACCAACCTGCACCATAGCTCGGCTGTTGTTTCTCGAAAGCTGTCTCAACATGAATCAAAATGCAGGGAGTTTTATAGAATATAGTGTCACGAACCCTTAAAAAAAAAAAAAGATACACCCTTCAGGAAGGCCATTTCTTCAGATAAAAAAAAATTACCATAAGGTAAGTAGATATGAATATAAAAATCAGTATTAACGAAATTTAGCAGTTTTAATTTAATAATTTTTACATTTTTTTTTTTTTTTTTTACAAATTGTGCCAATCAGTTCCACTAAATTAATGAAGGTACCGTATTACAGAATTGTCTTCTCTTCTTCCCGTCATGTTCACAGCTCGAAATATCGTACGATACTAATCGCTGAAGAGACTAGCAAGCTGCACTTCGAGAGGTATGTCACTTGCGATATGTTGTGCAATCGCGCAGCTTTGAACCTTTTTTATCGCCTCCCTTTAGATTTCAAATATCCGTCTGTGTGTCGCGTATCGTGTATCGCTTATCTTATATCGCCGAGCGTGATGAAAATCCGTTTGACTCGATTTCTATTTTATTTGACGATTCATTTCCCCTATTGGAAGATATATCTACAAGACGTCATGCTCCGAGGAGATTATAACCTAAACAGCTGGGACAGATGACACCATACAAGTGGAATCAGAGATTAAAGCCAGTGATAACATGGAAGTAAACGTACTAACCGAAATATTGTCGAGTCCAGCACACCCAAGCACGTTAAATCTACAATGAGTGACTGTAAATATATTATAACCAGTTCATTATCACTTTCTAATGTTTACGAAACTAATATAAGAGCTAGTACGAAACGGTATGGAGTGGCGCCTCATAGCAGTATTTGTTGGAATCAGTTCTAACATAGGGGTAACTACAGCACTATCTGCAGTTACCAGTCGTTGCGGAGAAAACAGCGAAGAAGCCGATAACAGTTGTTTCGGAAACTCATTTTAAACGTATCACCATGTTACGTCACGGATAACTACGCATCTACAGACAACTGTCATTCCAGAAACCGGCCATCAGTGTGCCATGGCTCTGTATGTCTCGCCCACAGCGAAGGTTCGGCTCCCCGCCAATGTCCAGTGTGCCGATAATGTAGCGTGTGTGTGTTGTGTCTCACTGATCCATGAGTGAGCTACTCAGCACTGTCTGCTGCGAGTCAACTGAATCGTGTGTCGTGAGCTCGCCGTTCCTGAGAATCAATTCACTTGGACACTTGAATGAATCGATGCACTGCTTCGAATCAAACACTCACTAGCCAACACTACTTTGTATAATTCCAATTTCGCTCGCAGTTGGCGGGCGGGTAGCAATTGAATTTTGAAGAGCAAGGTCGTCCTTGGGCTATAGCGATGGGTCGAACCAGTTCATTCGTATGAACTAGGCCTACACTCATTCACATACTTTACCGTGAATCGTTCAAATGAAGTAGTTCATTCATGACGTAATGAAGCCTGACTTCACTCATTCACACTCTTTACTGCAAATCGTTCAAATGAAGTAGTTCGTTCTTGAAGTAATGAAGCCTGACGAAGCTGTTCACTATGCCATTCAGCAGCGGCTTCGTTCACCGTGTCTCACTCACTCAATAAAGTTTCATAATACTTAATAATATTACCAAGAGATGGCAGAGCTGTGTAATTATGGACACCCAGTAGCTTGCCCGCTTACAGAATCTAGATCAGGGATTTCCACTTTGTAAGGGCTCGAGGGCCACATGGGCAGCCTTAGTCAGGTTCGCGGGCCGCACTTCAATAATAGGCCAATTTTCGTAGAATTCCGTAAACAGAACAGAGGTACCAGTATGAAATAATATGCATAGTCCAAATGAAACAAAGGTTTAATGATTTCAATTGCTTACAACACTATTTTCAATGGAACAAAAGAGTGAAATTAAAAATAAACACTATTGTACGCAGGACAATTGAATTTTGAAGAGCATCCATCAATGTAAGTCCATTTTAAGTAATATTTGACAAATGACAAGAAAGAAAAATATACCTAAAGAAAAACTGAAATTAATAATCTAGTCAAAACAAAACGTAACGAAGGACAATTTAGTCGGATAAAGTGAAGGGAACAGTGATATACAGTTGTAAGAGCCTAAAATCTCAGCAGAGTACTTGCAGGAGTACTTCCCTGAAAATTCCTTCGAGTGTGCAACACTGTGTACCAAAGAGAGAAGAACGAAGAATTGAAACCGCTTCTTACACCAGTAGCAAATAAAGTATTTCTTGGTATTAATATGTCCACAGTGAAGTTGGCATGGATCCCATAGCCATTTTTATAATGATTAATATTTATCATTGGCATTAGTGAGGGCTCATTTTCCGTCGAAGTTTAGATTTTAATTTTTAAATAAAAAAATAATCTATTCAAATCAAGTGAATACTTAAAACCAGGATTTTTTTTTGATAGGGGTTTTACGTCGCATCGACACAGATAGGTCTTATGGCGACGATGGGATGGGAAAGGCCTAGGAGTTGGAAGGAAGCGGTATATATACCCGTTATAGAACCAAGTCGGAACTAATTCATTCTTTAATATTTTTTCCACCGGGCGAGTTGGCCGTGCGCGTAGAGGCGCGCGGCTGTGAGCTTGCATCCGGGAGATAGTAGGTTCGAATCCCACTATCGGCAGCCCTGAAGATGGTTTCCGTGGTTTCCCATTTTCACACCAGGCAAATGCTGGGGCTGTACCTTAATTAAGGCCAGCCGATTCCTTCCAACTCCTAGGCCTTCCTATCCCATCGTCGCCATAAGACCTATCTGTGTCGGTGCGACGTAAAGCCAATAGCAAAAAAATAATAAAGGGTATAAAAAGTAGTACATTTTTGAACGAGCTATGAAACTTTTTTTTGGTCAATTTTCTTCACATTTCTTAAAATAATTTTTAACAGCCCTCGCACGCCGCCATTTGGAAACCCCTGATTTAATGACAGTTGATAGGGACAAGGAAAAGATAAAGAGAGAAGTCTGTCTCATATGAAGAAGAAAATAGGTGTAAGAACACAGTTGACAGGTAGGATGGGCCTGGGGATGAAGGGGTAATGAATGACAGCGGGAGCGGGAAGAGAGCGAATGTGCGAGCGAGAGACGAATAGGATGTTATGAATGTTATGGTTATGTCTAAAAGAGTGAAAACTGTGAGGTATTTGAACTACCAGTTCATTGAAATTGAGTAGTTAGTTCACACTTCATTGAAGTTAATCGTTTATTTTGAACGACTCATTCACGAGCTACCCATCAGCACGTGTAGTTCTATACTAGTCTTGCGTGAGTTACTGGATCAAAGAGCTAAAAACATGAACAAAAATAGTCATGTACGTATAAAAGGGTGTCAGAAGTACTTCTATACGGAATATACGTGTAAAATGGCGGAAAAGGTGCAATTTACGAGAGGGAAAAACATTTCAAGTTTTTTTAACGAAAACCGAAAAGTATTACAATATAAAAATATTCGAAAGGATATCCTATTTCACTAAAACCAACAACAAGCATGACGTTCTACGAGGGTGTAGCTACTGTGTTCATTAACCAAGGAAACAACAGTATTTTCTTAAATCTACATGCAATGGTCGACATTCGAACCACGGATGTCTCTCTGGAAAACTCATGATGATGGCATTGAAATATCACATCCCATCGCTTTACTGAAGGTGAAGAGAAACATTTTACATGTATTTAACACTGATTTTTTTCTCACTGGTTTCAGTTTTGGTATCTGCTTATAAACGGACTGAGGTGCACGGAAAACCAAAACAACCGCGATGATATCAAGAAAAAATTAAGTAACATCTTTTTTGATACTACAGTATTCGTTTTTCTTATTTCATGAGTAACTTTCTTTTTTTCACCTCAGTTCCTTTAACGTCTCCACCTCTCAACTGCGAACAAAACAGCCGTGAACTTGAGTAAGAAATTTCTTGGGGCTGAATAAGAAAACACTAGTTTCGAGAACAGTCGACAGTGAATTTTGATTTCGGGTACAACTAACACCCAAACAAACTGTGCTGAACTGCGCAGTATTTGCTATGAAATCAAAGCATTGATCAATTACACTTTTTTTTTTCACAATTTACTTTACGTGGCACCGATACAGATAGTCCTTATGGCGACGATGGGCTAAGAAAGGCCCAGGAGTGTGAAGGAAACGGCCGTGGCCTTATGTTTTCTTTTTTCTTTAAACATCCACTTTATTACTTCTTTTACTACTTTTTAATTACGGATGCTTTTCTTATTTTTTAGCATTCTTTCCTTGTATTTTCTATTTAAGGACGACATACATACCCAGTCCCCGAGCCAGTGGAAATAACCAATTAAAATTAAAACCCCCGACCCGGCCGGAAATCGAACCCGAGACCCCTTGAACCAAAGGCCAGCATGCTAACTACTTAGCCATGGAGTCGGGCGCATTTCCTTGGTGTGAAAATGGCAAAACACGGAAACCATCTTCAAGGCTGCCAACAGTCGGGTTCATACCCACCATCTCCCGAATGCAAGCTCACAGCTGCGCGCCCCTAACGCATTAATTACTGTCAAGGTAAAAGGGATGTTGCGGTGAAAAGTTTGTAATGAAGTTTGACGCCACAAATGTGCTACAGAACGTGATATAGCCTGACAAGATTGAGTAGATAAAGAAGAGAAAACAAAATATTGCAGACCATAAAACAACGGCACAGACCAGCAGAGTTAATTTGGAATGACCGAACCAAACAGATAATCTTCCACCAACTGCTAAATCTGTATTTTTTCATCGAACAAGATAATACGCCATATATGATCAACTATAGAACATATTGGGATAAGCAACTGCGAGAATGTTTAGCTTCTAGACCAGGGGTTTCCAATTTGTAAGGGCTCGAGGGCCATATTGAAAACCTTAGTCATGTTCGCGGGCCGCACTTGATAATAGGCCAATTTTCGCAAAATTCTGCATATAGTATGCCTACAGAAGTACCATTATGAAAAAAGAATATGCATAATT
The DNA here is from genome assembly GCF_040414725.1 of Anabrus simplex. Lineage (NCBI taxonomy): Eukaryota > Metazoa > Arthropoda > Insecta > Orthoptera > Tettigoniidae > Anabrus > Anabrus simplex. The sequence continues at coordinate 649,792,023 of NC_090265.1, read as the reverse complement.
CAACCGAAATAAAGGTATGATAATTTGAATTACTTAGGTAAAACATTATTTTACAACTGCATAAAAGAGTGAAATTTGGAGCCGGGCTGAGCGGTTCAGATGGTTGAAGCGCTGGCCTTCTGAAGCCAGCTTGGCAGGCTCGATGTAAGATTATTCCGAAGGTGTTCAAATACGTCAGCCTCGTGTCGACTGATTTATTGGCACGTAAAATAACTCCTGCGCGACAAAATTCCGGCACCTCGGCGTCTCCGAAAAACATGAAAAGTAGTCAGTGGGACGTAAAAACCAATCATTATTATCTGAAATTTGGATTTTAAAATTTTTAAGAATGAAAAATAATCCATTCAGATCAAGTGATTTTTTTAATGAATGAAGTAGTTCGGACTTGGGTCTATAACGAATATAAAAATTAATACATTTTTGAACGACCTATAACATATTATTTTGTAACTATTCTTCACATTATTTATTAAAATGCTCTCGCGGGCCGCATTATATGGCTTCGCGGGCCACATGCGGCCCGCTGGCCGCCATTTGGAAACCCCTGTTCTAGACGGTAGCAGTAGAGCTTGTTAACGTAAAGTAGGACGGATAGGGTTTTAGAAACAATATCAAGTTTACGAGTCATTTTGTAAGGGAAAATGACTTTGGTGCATTAAGAAAACATGAATAAATTATTTTGTGGATAAGGAATAACTTAGAAGTAGCTTCCGTGGCTCAGACGTCAGCGCGTCGGCCTCTCACAGCTGGGTTCCGTGGTTCTAATCCCGATCACTCCATGTGAGATTTGTGCTGGACAAAGCGGAGGCGGGACAGGTTTTTCTCCGGGTACTCCGGTTTTCTCTGTCATCTTTCATTCCAGCAACACTCTCCAATATCATTTCATTCAATCTGTCAGTCATGCATCATTGCCCCAGAGGAGTGCGACAGGCTTCGGCAGCCGGCACAATTCCTAACCTCGCCCTGACTCGGTCACTGACTGGAAAACACGTTGTAGGTTTTCATTTTCAAGGAATTAATTAGAAGAACGGGCGGAGAATACGCTTCAGTTCATTAAAATATTATGTAAACATGTATCGTAGAGTGGAATAATAGAACCTTCCACAGGAGTCTAATTCACTGGCTACGAAGTATATATATATATACACACAGTATTACAATTGGCTTTACGTCGCATCGACACAGATAGGTATTCTGGCGACGATGAGACAGAAAAGGGCTAGGAGTGGGAAAGAAACTACCGTGGCCTTCATTTAGGCTACAACCCAAGCATCTGCCTGGTGTGAAAAAGGGAAAACCACGGAAAACCATCTTCAGGGTTACCGAAAGTGGGATTCGAACCCACTAGCTCCCGAATACAAGATCGCGCCCCTAACCGCACGGCCAACTCACTCCGTAGATCCAAATCAGTTATTGATCAGAAGGGTTTGGATCAAGCGAGTTGGCTACGTCGTACGGGCCGCGTAGCTGTAATTTTACTTTCGGGAGATTATAGGTTCGAATCCCCACCATCAACAGCCCTGAAGATTGCTTCTAATTTCCACACCAGGCGAAGGCCACGGCTACTTCCTTCGAAGTCATAGCTCTATCTGAATTAGTGTGACGTTAAACTGCAAACAAAAACTATACAAACAGTGGTGTTTCATACCAGAAGATACCAACTGCATCTGTGGCGAAGAGCAGACGGTGAAACAGACATGCCAGTGCCCTTTCTATCTTCCTGTTCTAAGCAGAACTTGACACCTGCTTAGCTAAGTAAAAACACTGTGACATCGCAGTTACATTAACATTTGGCGTGGTCACCACTCAGATGGACAGCCCAAGTGATGTTGGCTAGACGAGAAGCAGAAAAGAACTGGCCATACTACTGCAAATAAACTCCGACTCAGAATGTATAGTCATTGGCCCCTTGTCCAGCTGAGAGCACTGGTTACGTCGCCAACGTCCAGGTTTGGATAAAGCACGTGGTCTGATGGTTGCCAATGATAATGGCTACATGCGGGGCGGTTCTGGATGAAAACCATCTGACTGTTGAATTTGGTTAAATAACTTCATTTCTCTAACTCCTACGAGCCGGTCTGTTACGTCATCAGGCCAGAGGCTGGTTGGATTCTCAAATAGCACCAGCAAAGTTTATGCGGTTACTGGGAAACCGCAACAACCAATGGAGTCGCCAAAATGAGACGTACCGGTATTAGGCAAGATGAGGAGTGAGGTAGTTCGCCATTGCTTTGCTCACTGGACTAGAAAGTATATTGCAGCACGACTGACCTTATGATCAACACTTTCATAACAAGCAGATGCACTAGTAGCTCTGAATGTCATTACTCAGCACCACCCATAACCCAGCAGCTTCCATATTGTCACAGCCATGGACAAGACTGCGACTTCAGTGGAAGCTACAATTTGCTCTGGCTAAAGTACAGTACAGTACATACATTATATATATATATATGTGTGTGCTATATCTAGTTCTTTTAGACATTTATATATCTCCAATGCATTAGTAGGTTTCTGATACATTATATATATATATGTGTGCTATATCTAGTTCTTTTAGACATTTATATATCTCCAATGCATTAGTAGGTTTCTGATACGAATAAATGAAAATCATCATTCGTTGCGCAGAAGTTAGGCCGAAAAATTAAAATATAGCTTCAATGAATTTATGTCGACGCTGATTAAGACTTTCCCCATTGCTTAACCGTCCATTTTTTGGACTCGCCAGTGTACACCGGATAAAAGGAAGGGATGCACAAATCTGTTGTGTTACCCTGACCAAAATTAACTACCCATAACAGAAAACTGGGTGTAATATCGCACCCCACCTGAATATTATGTCGCAGCAAATGGCCGTTCAATAGAAACTGAAAAAATACACCATTATGTACTAGGGATTTATCACTTCGCCTGCCGTAACTTGTACAACGGTGTGAATTCTTGCAACGAGGGCTGCAAATGACAAATGTAATAGTGGTTACAATGTCGAGGAAAATACGTTTATTTCAAATTACTCTATATTTGTGCTATAAAACGACACATTTAAACTCTTTAATACAGGCAATAAAACAGGATAGCTAAAATAAACCATAAATCAATATCGCAATAACTGAAACACAGGGCTCAAAACATAACTAGTGATTAATGAGTGTGAGCGATGATATGAAGCTCAAAATGAAAGGCTAAACATTTATAAAACATATCAAAGAAAAAGAGCGGAGGACAGTCAAAAAGCATTAACGACGGGATTTTGAATTGTGGAAGAAATGGTTCTCTCGTATGCATCACAAGTAAACATGTGGAGGACACGATTGTTTTCCTTCGGCATCCTGAAGAAGCATTTCGAAAGAACCACCTCTTCGATTCGAACGAATGGGGGCATGGAGTCGAAGAAGATTTCTGGTGAATCAGAACAAGCATTTCTGGAGATTACTTCCTTCTTATATTCTCCGCGAGTAAGAACATGCGAGGATATTTTTGAATGATCCCGCAAAAGCCTTTAGGGAGAATGATTTCCCAAACTTCACAAAGAGTCAACACTTGAAGATGTTATAGCAATCTTGAAAAAGCATTCCCAGCGAAAATTTCCCGCTTTCACCGCGAATAAAGAGAAATGAGATGATTAAGATGTTTAGTAATCCTGGAAAAGCATTTCAGAAGAAAAATAATTCCTGCATTCACAAGGATCAGCAAGAAGGATAAGGAAGATTTCTGGTTACATTTCAAAATCACTTTGGAATAATAAATTCGCGCATTTACCACGAATAAGTCTCCCATAAGTCCAACCCCTCGTCCACGTCGTGGGAGGTGGGCAACGGCATGAAGTAAGGGATTGCCTGCAGGGGTGATGTACAGTGGGGACTGTGTGTGCCCCAGTGCCCCATGACCGCTACGGTAGCTGTGAAGGCTCTACAGGAACCCTGAAAAGTGACGGCTAACGGGACTCTGGTGAAGTCCTCAATGGCATATGCGGCGGAAAAGATACGTTTGGAACGGCAAATCTGGCAGACGAGGCAACCCTCTTCCCGTGGGGTTTAAAGAAACAAGGGGAACCACTGCCTTGTGGTGAAGCGGGATCTTAAAAGGCTAAGGGAGACAACCCCTACAGAAAACAGCAGGATTGAAGGCTTAGGTGGCAGTCCCACCACCAAGCTCGGGTTGCTGTGGGCTAATAACTCGCACAGCCTTAAATATAAATTATTAAAGAAACCGAAGTGAAACACTACCGGATGGATAATAAGTTGACGACTTTTGGCATGAAACGGAAAACGAGAATAGGTTTTTGGAATGTCAGAACCCTGAGAGAGAGCAATAAATTGAAGCAAGTGGCTAAAGTGATGGAGGAATACAGGCTGGATATCCTTGGATTAAGTGAAGTACGGTGGCCAGACTTAGGAGAAATACAGGCTCTTAATAGTGCACATTCCAGTATTCTGGACAAATGGGGGAGGATGCAGAACATAGAGAAGTTGTAGGATTGCTACTGAATGAAACTGCAAAGAGGAGCCTCCTTGATTGGAAACCCATCTCAGAAAGACTGATGACAGCTCGATTCAAGACCCGGGTTCGCAATGTGACTGTGATCCAGTGTTATGCTCCCACAGAAATGCCAGATATTGAAAAAAGGAAGGATTCTACTGCCAGCTAAACGAGACTATTAAGAAAGTGGGAAAGAGCGAAATTATTGTGATGGGGGATTTAAATGCAAAGGTTGGTTCTAACAATAAGGGACTGGAACAAATTATGAGAGTGCATGGAGTTGGTGACTAACGAAAATGGGGAGCTTTTCATTGATTTCTGTGCTAGCCACGATTTGGCAGTGGGTGGCACTTTATTCCCTCATAAACGATGCTATAAGATTACATGGGTGTCGCCAGATCAGGTTACAGAAAACCAGATAGACCACACCGCCATAAGTAGAAAGTTTAGAAGATCATTGACTGATGTTAGAAATAAAAGAGGGGCAGATATTGGAAGTGATCATCACCTGGTAGTTGCAGAGTTTAGAATGAAAATTGTGGCAAGTGGAAGGAAATTTGAAAGGCGAAACATGAAATTTGATTAAGGTAAATTGCAAGATGAGCGTAAAAGAAAAGAATTCCAGATAGAATTAAGAAACCGCTTTGAAGCTCTTGCTGTTGAACCAGAACTTATTATGGATGTTGAATTATCATGGAAGAAAGTGAAGGACACATTTAGACGTTAGTGAGAAGGTGCTTGGATTTCACAGTTATCTCAAGAAGGAATGGACGTCTGATGATACTTGGAAAAAAAATAGAGGCTAGAAAGCTAGTTAAGGCAAAGATTAATATGTGTAAAACAAGACAACAGAAAGCCGCTGCACAAAAGGAATATGTGGAAGCTGATGAGAGTGTGAAGAAAAGCGTAAGAAAAGATCATATACAGTGGGTAGATGAACAAGCACGAATGGCAGAAGAGGCCTCAGTAAGGGTAAGATGCTAAGAAATTGTATAGTATCACAAAGAAACTGTCAAGGAGAGGATTTATCAGGAAAAAAACGCTAAAAACAAGAGAGGTGAACTACTGACCACCCGGGAAGGACAGCTACAGAGATGAAAGGAACATTTCTCAGAGTTACTCAATAGAGATACAGAACAGAATGGTAACCAACAAATGGAACCAGTAGATAGTGACCCAAGAATAAATTTAAATCCTCCAACCTGTTCAGAAATAGAGAAGGCCTTGAAACAGATAAGAACTGGAAAATCACCCGGTATGGATAATATCGCACCAGAAATACTTAAAGCTGATATTGAGACCTCGGCAAAATTATTGCACCCCCTGTTGGAAAGGATCTGGAATGGAGAAAAGCTACGAGCTGAATAGAAGAAAGGCCTGATTGTTAAGATACGAAAGAAAGGGGAAAGTGTGATAATTGGAGGGGAATTACATTGTTGTCGGTACCAAGTAAGGTGCTTTCAAGGATCATTTCAGAGGGGGTGAAGGATGTTGTGGAATTGCGCCTTAGAAGGGAACAGGCTGGTTTTCGTGAACATCCTAGCTGTGTCGATCTCATAAACACTCTGAGAATCATCTTGGAACAACGTGCAGAATGGCAGAACACCCTCTACTTGACTTTCATTGATTTTGAGAAAGCCTTCGACTCTGTAAATAGAAGAGTTATGTGGCAAACACTTGAAGAATATGGTATACCACAAAAGATTCTGAATATTATAAAGGATATGTACGAGGGTTATAAATGTCAGGCTCTGCATATGGGAGATCTTACTGAACCAATAGATGTGACCTCGGGAGTTCGACAGGGCTGTATTCTTTATCCGACGCTTTTCCTACTTGTGTTGAATAGTGTGCTCAGGAGAGTATATCGAGGTCGGAAAAGGGGGATCCAGTGGGGCTTACAAAATAGGTTAGAAGACTTTGTTTTTTCAGATGACATCTGCCTACTGGCTCAACGGTTCAGAGATATGGAAGAGAAGATTAAGCGGTTGAAGGAGGAGGCAGAGGATGCTGGACTTAAAATAAATATTAATAAGACCAAGGAGATGAGGGTCAATTCCAAGATTGATGATAAATTGTCTATAGATGATAATGATGATGATGATGCTTGTTGTTTAAAGGGGCCTAACATCGAGGTCATCGGCCCCTAATGGTACGAAATGAAATAACAAAAAGTTCCAAATTCATCCACTGACCAAAATAAAAAAATTTAAAATGTCATGAAGAATGAGTGGATGGACATGAACCCAACAAACAACAAAAATACAAAACAAACAAACAAAAACAGTGGATCAGACTCAAAAAAAGATCGTAAATAATAGTAATACTGACCAAGGGACCACTTATAAAGCACAATGATGCTTGATGTCTGAAGGGGTGCAAAATCCTCGTCTAAGGCCCCACAGAATGGTACATGTCGCGAGTAAAGTAGAACCGTGGTATTTGTCATGTTGGGGTACTGATCAAAAGTAGCGAAGTCTCACGGTGTTCCACACAAAATGGTATTACTCACAAGTAGTGCACTTCGTACAGGGAACGCAGACCTATGGTGTTTCTCACACAATGGCGCCACTGATAGCCAACGCAAACCGATAAGGTTCCTCACCTAGGTGTATTAACCACACATCCCGTGGTGTTCCTCACATAGTGGGTACCAATCACGGGCAACGCAGACCCACGGTGTCGCTCATATAGCGGTACAACTCTCAGGCTACGCCCAGACCCGCGGTCTTGCTCACATGGGTACGACGAGCTCGGTTTATAACTACTACTTTTGCACCGTACGACACTTCAGTAATCTGCTATCCATGGTTATTTAACTGTTGTTGTTCTCAAGCATATCATGACCTAAAGAAAGCTACTGATGTCCTACAATCAACCAGATGAAAGATGAATGGCAACAAAGTCTTAATGAAAAACTGCAATAGTCACACTAACTTCCTTAAAGGCTCTATTTACTAACATCCAGGGATAACACACCAGTAATTATGTAATTTCAGCAGAGACATATTTTTCAAAAGTTTAAGAAGAGCACTGACATGGGAGAGTGGAAGAGTCATGGAAGAGAATCTCTACAAAACCTACAACATAGAACGGTGACTAGTCCAAAGCAAAATGTGCAAAAATATTACGTTTCGTAACAGCCCCTAGCCCACACCCGGAGAGCGCGCATCTACAAATTGCGCGGATCACGGCAGAGCTATAGTTGGGACGGGCAACCCATCCTCAGCCGGCAGCAAAGAAAAATCGGCGTAAGTTTGATCTCCTGGCCCCTTGCTTGCCCAGCAGGGGCTGATTTATGATGGTAGTGGGCTTTAAAACGGAAGTTCTCATTCCCCAACAGAAATCCTCACAGTTCTGTTGCCAATTCATCTCTTAATACAATAGATAAGCCATTAAGTTAAATAATTGTGGCGTGTGGCCTCCGAAGAGGCCTGGTGCAGATCTCTCGAGTTGACACCGTGGCAATCTGCGCGTCTATGAGAATGGGGCCCTATCTATTATGAATTCTAATGATGAAGACGTCACACACACATCCAGACCCCGAGCCACTGCAATTAATCAATGAAGGTTAAAATCTCCAACCCAGCCGGAAATCGAACGCGGGATCCCCACGACCAAAGGCCAGCACGCTAACCATTTAGCTATGGTCACAAATATAGAAGTACATGAAACACGACACGGATAGCAACCAAGATAGATTTGTGATTCACCTAGCAGACAACGACAAGGACAACGAATAGAATTACTGTCAACACTGATTTTTTTTTTTTAAGTGGTTAAATTAAGGTAGCCCGCAAGTAAGCTCACCGGACAAAAAATTAGTCACCCTAGCGCGCACGCAGAGATGGATCGTCAAGCTTGTACAGAGGCACTCGCACTGCCTCTACATGAGCATAAGGCAGTAGCGATCAGTGTGATATTGATGTTTCATGGAGAATGTGTACGTCAACACGGGTAGATGTAAGGATGTGACAGAATGGCAAAAAAGGGCAATCGTGCTTGGCCATGCCCATGGCCATATGACGCGTGAAGTTGCTGGATTTGTTGGTGTTTCTCAGCGGACTCTTCATTGTGTCTACAAGCAATTGTGTACTACGCGTAACCATGGAACACGACGTCGGAATTGCGGTCGGAAAAAAGATCCCGACTGAGAGGGACCAGAGACGCGTTTCACGGCTTGTGAATCAAAATCGCTTCCAAACCTGACAGCAATTGCTGCAGTCAGTTCATGAAGCTCCATCCCAACCTGTTAGCGAGAGAACACTGCGACTTGAACTGCATGCAATTAACATTTCGAGTCGGTCACCTCGCAAGAGGCCATTTCACACACAGTCACATAAAGCTGCATGTCTTCAATGGGCTAGAAATCATCGAACGTGAACAGTAACTGAATGGCTGAACGCAGTGTGATCTGACGAATCATGTTTTTGCTTGTATTCCAATGAAGCATGTCGTCGAGTGCACCGAAGGCCAAATGAAGCATTTCATCCCGGATGTGTGCAAGGTCAGGTTCAAGCCGGAGGTGCCTATGATGTGTTAGGGGTGATTTTCGCATCATGAATTTGGCCCGCTCAATGAACTGACCACTAGCATGAACCAACATGTTTATTTAAACATTCTGAATTATCAGGTGGTGCCTTTCAGTCAACATCCGCATGATGAGTGTGCTATTGATACCCAGATTTTTCAAGATGACAACATTAAAGTTCATCGGGCTTGTCGCATGTGTAACTGGTGTTATGAACAGTCCCCAGACCTATTACAACCCGATTGGCCTACACAATCACCTGACTTGAATCGCACTGAAAATCTGTGGGACGTATTAGAACTGCGGGTAAATCGCCGACATCAGCATCCCTGTACTTTGGTGGAGCTGCGCGATCAAATCCTCAGCGAGTGTCTTAACCTGGATGCGACGTACCTGCACAACCTTGTGGACTCACTTCCTAACCGAATCCAGGCGGTTATCACGCCCAGAGGCGAAGTAACACGGTACTAAATGACGCTTCTGATGATTTCTCCAAGGGTGACTAATTTTTTGGCCGGTGAGCTTATGTGTGTGTGTCTTATAACACGCTCTTCTAGACAATACTTATGACCTCATCGGGTACATAAATATATACAGGTTGTGCTTACTCAATGAAAATAGCTGAATTAAATACACTACAGCTCACAGCAGTTCTCAAATATGGATAAGCACGCTCAGCATTCTCAAAAATGCAGCTGTAACCTCAGAATGGCGCACTCATTCAGCTGGCCTATTTACATACTAATAATGAATTTAAGCGAATGATGACGAACATATCCAATATGCGCGAAATGAGTAGTCTATTCGTTAGTGAAGGCGACCACACCCAAGAACTCATTACATTGCGTTTCACGAAAGCAGTTAGAGTTACAACGTATATTGTAGACTGGTATGTCGACGTTTTACCTGCAGTTCTAACACGTCCCACAGATTTTCAATGGGATTCAAGTCAGGTGATTGTGTAGTCCAATCGAGATGTAATAGGGTGGGGGAGTGTTCATAATACCAGTCACAGGGCCACAATGTGCACTTCATTTTTCGATAGGACCAACCATTTACTCGTTATTATAGTTGAAGTAGGGCAAATATCGCCCAAATTTGGGGCATATCCTGTAAAATTTCCCACTAGCTCGAAATGGTGAAATATATCAAAATCAAAAATACCCCTTGCGTGACTCGGGATTTTAAGCTATATCTTTACCAAATTTCTGCTCAATCGGTCCAGTAGTTTCCAAGCCTACCCGGAACAAACAAACAAGCAAGCAGACACCTCCTTTTATGTTTTATTTTACACTTTGTTTTACGTCGCACCGACAAAGATAGGTCTTATGGCGACGATGGGATAGAAAAGGGTTAGGATTGGGAAGGAAGCAGCCGTGGTCTTAATTACGGTACAGAACTAGCACCTGCCTGGTGTGAAAATTGGAAACCATCTTCAGGGCTGCCGACAGTGGGGTTCGAAATCCCTATCTCCCGAATCCAAGCTGATCGTATAGATACAAGCGTTTGTTACACAGACGTACATTAATTGGCAAGTCTGTAAAGAACTGACGTGACTGCACTTCATTTTGAAAGTTTCTAGTGTTTATTTCCGTTTCGTCTGTTCTTCGTGTTTTGTTCGAGTGAATTTCCATTCTGTATTACCTTCGATATACCGGTACGTTACTAGTTAATACTGAAAGGGCAAAAAAGGGGGGATCGGAAAGATCAACGTTTTACAATGAAACTGATTCATATTATCTATGTTACCACATTATGCGTTCTCCGCCACATGAGATTGAAACTATTTCAGAGTGACACAAACCAATAGCAATGTTTCATTTGTACAAATGTCACTTTCGAGTTCCCAAATATATATCAGTACTGTAAAATCCATTCGATAGTTGTCTGTATACATCACAAGGCGTCCTACACTCCAGCTTCCAATCGCTACATCAGGAGCAACAGGCAGCTGCGAAACTTGATACCTTACATATCCTGTCCTGGAACCATTATCGTTCTAAGCTGAAAGTTTCGCTGAGATTCACGTAGAGAACTCCGCAACTTTCCCTTGTGAGAGAAAAATGGCCAGTTGTACTACCATGTCCAAATGGGACGAGGGAGGCAGAACGACAGTTGTTAACAGTGCTGGTGATAAGCCATACTGCCATTAACTACCGACACGTCTCATGAAAGTCTACTCATTGTACACAAACGGTTCTCACACTCCGACCTGGGCCGGTTACTGGTGATTAGATTAGAAAAACATCTTGGTTGGTCAATTATTGATCCACAAGCAACAAATCTTCAGATCTTCGATCTCAATTTGTATGGCTTAACGATCGTTCAATTCGACATACTGCATTTGCTGAAGACAACTTCGCAATTCGACATTCGTCGTACGTACGACATGCATACAAACGAGCCTAAGGAACTTCTTGTCCACCTGTAGCTACAGAATGACGAATAGAAATTCTTGTACCGAGCGAGTTGGCTATGCGGTTAGGGGCGCATTTGGGAGGTAGTGGGTTCGAACCCTCGGTCGCTTCCTTCCCACTCGTAGCTTTTTCCTATCCCATCGTCACCAAAAGAGCTATCTGTGCCGGTGCGACGTAAAGCCAATTGTAAAAACAAAACAAAAAAACCTTCCTGCTATATCCGATGATATTCTGATTATTATATCTGTTACATTCGGGAGTAACAGGCTACTTTCCTGATTTTCAATTTGATTGTGGTGACAACTGTACGGCTCCTGAACGAGCAAGTGACTGCGGTTCCGGTCACGTGGCTATCAACTTTCATTCGGAAGATAGTGGGTACGAATCCCACTGTCGACAGCACTGAAGATATTTTTCCGTTGTTTCCCATATTCACACCACTCAAATGCTGGGGTTGTAACTTAATTAAGGCCACGGCCGCTTCCTTCCCACACCTAGCCTTCTCCTATTCCATCGTCGCCATTAAGATCTATGTCAGTACGACATAGAGCAGATTGTCTGCTTACCCTCAAGGGTTGGTTTTCCCTCGGACTCAGCGAGAGATCCCACCTCTACTACCTCAAGGGCAGTGTCCCGGTGAGTGAGACATTGGGTCGGGGGATACAACTGGGGAGAATGGCCAGACCCACCCCCAGGAGCAGATTGTAATAATAATAATAATAATAATAATAATAATAATAATAATAATAATAATAATAATAATAATAAAATAATTGTACGGCTGCTTGGCTGAATACTCAGCGTAGGAAACATTTTATATCTACACTAGCTGATGTACCAGTGCTTCGCTACGGGATTCTCAGAAAGACTAACTTGGTGGTTTTCCTAACTGAATTCAACACAGGTCATTACAAACACGTCAGTAGGAATGTAGCGATTGAAAGCAATGTTATCATATAAAATACTCGATCAAATGTAAAACCGCACACTTTCTCACTTTCAACGAACAGTACTACGGTGCCGATCTAAGAGACCAAAGTTCTAGAGCTGGAATAACCAGGTTGCAGACTGCCGTGAACACTCCTCTGTCATTATTCCGTTAAATATGCACACTACTCATTCCAATCAGTGCCTCAGAGTAGGGATTGAATAGCTCGAATACTATGATGAACCAGTGTGTTACGTACCAGATATATCAGAAAAATGTATGAAGCAGAGGAATGGCATGCTAAAGAAGAAAGTTATCTTACTCCCCAGCTACTTCCCGCCAATATACACGCAGGCTGTTACAGTCGGTACGACCAGGCGAGTTGCCCGTGTGGTTAGGGGCGCGCAGCTGTGAGCTTGCATCCGGGAGATAGTGGATTCAAACCGCACTGCCGGTAACGCTGAAGATGGTATTCCGTGGTTTCCCATTTTCACACCAGTCACACCAGGCTGTACCTTAAAGCCAAGGCCGCTTCCTTCACACCACTATTCATTTCCTATCCCATCGTCGCCATAAGACCTAACTGTGTCGGTGAGACGTCAAGCAAATTTAAAAAAGAAACTCGGTACGCTACAGTAATCCTATCTATCGGGGAAGAGAGGAAACAGAAGACAAAAAGCACATCACAACAAACAATGGTCAATGTAATGTTATTGTTGATAAAGTTTATGAGCTTTCTATATTGCAGGCCTTCACATTCGTTTTCTTTCGACTCTGTGATATTAGGGTGTCCTACAAAATTATTTATATCGTAGACTGTAGTTCCTTATTCTCAGACTTTACATACCGATTTTCACTAAATTCTGTTTACCCATTTTCTCGTGACTCGGCGCTGATATGGACTTAGTAACAAAAATCCAAATTCATGAATATCTCTGATATATGAGGTAGGTAAAAATGTATGACATAAGTGATCGGAAACTTAATAACTTCTTACATAACTACTACTAACTTACGACATAAATAAAGTTATGTTAGTTATGCAGTATTTATCGATACGACCACTAATAACATACATAACTTATTTGAGAATTACATTTTAGGCCTTCCCCTAAACAACCATTTCACTCAACGTGAATAAAATAATTTGTAGCCTAGATTGCAGTGGTTCATCACCCGACATTACATACCGATTTTCATTAAATTCTCTTCAGCCGTTTTCTATTGATGCGTGTACATACAGACAGGCAGACAGACATAAATTACGGAAAAGTAAAAAATGCATTTCCTTGTTACTGTGGACATGACAGATACAGAAATATCATTCATTTCAAATTCTGAGCAATGCACAGGCAAAACACTTATTTTATACATAGATTACATTTCAGGCCTTCCCCTAAACTACCATTTCACTCAGTGCTAATAACATTATTGATAGCCTAGATTATAGCGACGTATTCCCCGACTTTGCATACAAATTTTCGTGAAGATACGACCACTAATAAAATAAATATTTGACAATTAAATTTTAGGCCTTCCCCTAAACTACCATTTTTCTCATCGTTTATAGCCTATATTGTAGCGAATTATTTCCCATCTTTGTCTAGCGATGTTCATTAAGACACGACCACTAATAACATAAATATTTGAGAATTAAATTTCAGGCCTTCCCCTAAACTACAATTTCACTCAGCGTGATTAAAATAATTTATAGCCTAGATTGTAGCGGTTCATCACCCGACTTTACATTCCGATTTTCAATAAATTCTCTTCAGCCATTTTCTCGTGATGCGTGTAGATACATACATACATACATACATACATACATTACGGAAAAGTAAAAAAATGCATTTTCTTGTTACTGTGGACATGGCCGATACAGAAATACCATTCTTTACAAATTCTGAGCAATGTACAGACAACACTCTTATTTTATATATATATATATATATATAAACAGATGAGGCACGTTCTTTTTTTCACTAGACCTCCCGTATTTCTGTTCAGAATTATGATGAATGAATAACACTGGTCTTTGGTTCAGAGGGTTGCGAATTTGATTCCCGGTCGACTGTGAATTTTAACTGCTTGCGGTAATTCCTCTAGCAAGGGGACTGGGGACGTGTGTTCGTCTTAATACACTGCTCTTTATCTACACACAATACACCACACTACCACAACCACCACAGAAACACGGAATAATAATAATAATAATAATAATAATAATAATAAAGCGTAATGTTCCACTAACTACTTCGGTTTTCAACCACCCTGAAGTGCCTGAATCATGTACCGGACGAATTTCTGTGCCGGTAAATCTACGAACATAGCTCATTTTGGTTCTGTCACTGGTGTTTGTGGTTTTCCTATAACTGCATCGCCTGTGGTGGTGCTATTTGAGAATCCAACCAGCCTCTGGGCTGATGACCTAACAGACATACATTAATGGCAGATCACCTATGAACAGATCGAAAAGCACTGGGACCAGAACTCAACATGAGAGTTTTTACTTTATTTATTTTATTTGCTCGTTTGGTTTGCCGAATGGTAAAAACAGTCTCACCGAGCTCGTTAGCTGCAGTCGCTTAAGTGCGGCCAGTATCCAGTATTCGGGAGATAGTGGGTTCGAACCCCACTGTCGGCAGCCCTGAAGATGGTTTTCCGTGGTTTCCCATTTTCACACCAGGCAAATGCTGGGGCTGTACCTTAATTAAGGCCACGGCCGCTACCTTCCCACTCCTAGCCCTTTCCTTCCCATCGTCGCCGTAAAACCTATCTGTGTCGGTGCGACGTAAAACAACTAGAAAAAAAAAAGTTTCAGAACTGATATACAGTACATTTCCAGTTACAAGTTCAAAATGTTATTGGCTTTCCACTTTTTTTTCTGCTAGTGGTTTAACGTCGCACTAACACACTGATGTTTTTGGTAAAGCAAGGATGCGAAAGGGCTATGATAGGGAAGGGAGCGGCCGTGGCCTTAATTAAGATACAGCCCCAGCATTTGCCTGGTGTGAAAAGGGGGAAAACACGATAAAACATCTTCAGGGCTGCAGAAGGTGGGATTCGAACCCACCATCTCCCTAATCCAGTTCAAAGGTAGGAGACCCTAATCGCACGGCTAACTCGCTCGATGCTTTCCATTCTAAATATGAGATCTAATCCTCAAGGAGCTCAAATGGGCTGAAGTAAAACGATTAATTTTGCAAGTTGCTTTACGTCGCACCGACACAGATAGGTCTTACTGCGACGACGGGAGAGGAAAGGGCTAGGAGTAGGAAGGAAGCGGCCGTTGCCTTAATTAAGGTACAGCCCCAGCATTTGCCTGGTGTGAAAATGGGAAACCACGGAAAACCATCTTCTGGGCTGCTGACAGTGGGGTTCGAACCCACTATCTCCCGAATACTGGATACTGGCCGCACTTAAGCGACTGCAGCTATCGAGCTCGGTAAAAAACGATTAAGACACGAGATTTATCGCCATGATGATGCGGTCACAATCAAAGGGATCGCCAAGATTACAAGAACGTGCTGGGAGGGATATTGAAGAGATATAGGAAACTGAAATGGCAGAAGGATGGATTTACAGGGGAGTCATTTCCTTGGAACATAAGAGGAATCTCATCTGAAACCGATAAGATAATATGTTAAGAATCTCGGTTTGAATTACTTCAGATAAAAGTATCAATGATTTTAACAGAGCACTGCTGTGGTAGCTGTGGTATAATTATCATCTCCTATCATAACAGTAAACCAGACGTCGATTACTTGCATATCTCAGAGATATCAGATAGCTTTGCCTCATTCGTCGTCCTTATGAAGCAAGTCAGATTACAGTCCATAAATCTGAAGTAAACCCGTACAAATATCCATCAATTTAATTTAAAATGACGCCAACCGGAGTTTCTCAATAGATGCTTCCACCTTTAGTTACCATCATCGAATTGAGAATAAACTAATCTCAAATTCAGAGTTATGCATATCTGTCCATTAACACGAGCCATAAAATTGACAGGATTCTCGTCTGTCAATAAGAGATGACTCACAGATATTGAAATGATTTTTCGTCAAAAAGTACTGCATATGCTCGACAAAGGAAAATACAAAGAAAAAAATATGGCACCATAGGTTATTCAAGCAGTTATCACATTTCAAAACTTCGGGGCCATTAACTTTGGACCACATGGAAAGGTTGTGACAGTCTTTATTGTTCCCTGATTTAAAGATGATTTATGCAACGATATCTTGATTGCATTTTAACGAACTTCTCGATTAACAACTCATCTTCCGAGAAAAATCTCAATGTAGTACACCTACTGCACACTCGAATGGTGAAGATGCCCGTGTATTCTATGAAGTTCTGCTTGTCCGGATATGTAGATTACTGTCCCTAAACATCTTCACTTCTTCATATGAATTAAGATACAACAGTTTGAACAAATAAACTATTTAATGTCTCGCAACGAAGTATTTTCAGCTGATAGTCTATGACTAATAAATGACTAAGATTGTTTTTCTAATTCTTTTCTTCTGTCTACTTAACGTCACACTAACGTAGAAAAGCCTCCGCGAAGCTGAGACGGGAAAGGGTAAGGGCAGGGATGGTAAAGGCGATACATTTTAATAAGATACAGCCCAAATTTGCTTGGTATGAAAATGAGATAGGCGGAAAAACCATCATCAAGGTGGTTCGAATCCACTATCTTCCAAATGCTGCACGACTCGTATCGCGAATTTAACTCGCTCGGTTTGCATTTTCCTTAAGATCTAAAGCCGATTTGCGCCTCATGTGTACAAAAGTGGGGGGGTTTGACTCAGGTGTGAGCGAAATGGAACGGAAGGAAGAAAATTCAGAATGTCTAATATTAAGCTATACAAATAATGAAACAAAAATGCATTGGTATTTGTGTATCGGTCAAGTCTAGGAAAAGGAAAGAAACACATTTTAAATTTCCGTCACGTATGTATGTACAGTAATTACCGAGGAATCTTATTACTCAGTGTGGCCTACAAGATCATTTCGAAGGTGCTGGCTAGGAGTCTCGAGCTCTTAGCAGAAAGGAAGCTGGGAGACTATCAGTGTGGATTCCGGCGTAACAGACCACATACTAACCCAACGGCTCATCCTCGAAAACGTGTTATGAGTACGTCAACAGCTCTACGTTGACTAGAAGGCGGCTTACGACAGCGTGGACAAGTCAAAGTTGCGGCAGGCATTGGAAGAGATGCAGGTGCCGACGAAGATTACAAACCTTATTCTGATGACTGTGAGGAGTATGAGGCGCACCAGAGCCAACGTGAAGATCCAGGGGCAGTTCTCCAGGCAGTTTGAAGTGCAGAGACGGTTGAGGCAAGGCGATGCGCTGCCAACCACCCTGTTTTAATCTCTGTCTGCAGCACGTTATGCGTCGAATACCACTGAACCCGGGGGGGGGGGGGGGGGGGTTCATATACAACAGAACCCTCCAGTACCTGGCCTTGCGGATAATGCAGTCCTACTCGGGAGAATAGCAAACTACCTGACGGAAGCTCAACAGCACACGAGCGCGAGGGATCACAATATCTGGTTTTGCAAATCAACAAGGACAAGACGAAGTACACGGTGAATATCCGACACAAAGCAAGATTTCACGGAGTGAGAGGCCTGGAATAAGCAGGTGACACCTAAGAGAGAACGGCGCAGTTTAAGTACTTAGTAGCCCTCATAACTGAGGACAGCAAGGTCAACGGGGAGATAAAGGAGAGTGTGGCAGCTGGGAACAGGTGTTACTTCACCTTCCTGAAGTTACTGAAGATTGCAACGCTCTCTAGAAGATTGAAACTCACCGTGTATCGGGTTATAATCCATCCAGTAATGCTGTACCCCTGTGGACCCTATACGAGCCCGACAAGAACTTTCTACGGGTGTGGGAGAGAATTTATTTTTACACAGCAGGCGGTTCGGCCCATTGGTAATACCTGGGACGGCTATAAACCTTACTTTAACTTCTCCAAGTCCAGTCACCCCATACAGCAGCTGTGTGCAGACTGCTAGGTTTGAACACAGTGCTAATGGCTACACAACACACGATGACTATTCCTTGGATCGAATCCAGAGACAGTCCAATAATTCACAGGCTCACACGCAGTGAGCAACTAAACAGCAACAGCTCAACAGCAGGACGATACTCACAACGGCGAACATTAACACAGGCCCAACACTCACAAGGCTTCAATCGCTGACTCACGGCAGTCCTCAATCCACAGTACACACACACACACACACACACACACACACACACACGCGCGCGCGCGCGCGCGCGCAGTACTCTAAGGCAGTACATAGTCTTCTGTCCCACACGTCGTCCGCAGTCCACTTCTCGCTTGACACTCCGACACAACCACCAAAACTCCTCGTTCAGTCCTCGGCGGAACACTAGCGACAGCCAACGCCTCTGACGCCCTCAGCCCAGCTACCGAATCCCACCACGGAGTCCAACTCTGAGTGTCCGCTACTACTACTAAAATGTATTCATTCCTCCCCTGAGGGGGAAGGGGCTCTTGGACGGTGACGCCGTCTCTCAGGCCGAGAGATTTGTTACGGTGAAGAGAGATGCTCGGAGAAGGTGAGGAAATTGGCGGCCGTTGCCTATACTAGGAACTGTCCCGGCCTTCACCTTGTTCAGGAGAATGGAAAACCACGGAAAACCATTCTCAGGACAGCCGACGGTTGGAGCCAGCCCTGAGGTTCAGCCTTGTGCCGTCTCCCGAATGCAGAGGCGTAGAGCCACGTAGAGCCGTGGCCACTTATGGGCCGAGACCCACTCTGCATCTACCGACCTAATTGTCCGCGGCTAGCCTCCCATTTTATAACTCGGGCGACGTCACCACAATATTCGCGATGTGGCCAGAGACGGAATATTCTTATTGCATCTCCAAGAAACTCACAGGTTAAGCCAGCCGACGAGAACAATAGACGGAAATGTTAGCCATGCCCTCCGCGCCGACTGAGAGCTTCCCGGTCGGCTGACCTACAAGTCCCTTCGAAGAAGTACCGAAAGGGGCTACCACAGGACTGGCACGTACCGTTATTTACGTTATCGAAAAATTTCACATAATAATCATAACTTTGATCTCTTATGTCTCATATTCCTATTGTTTTTTATTTATTTATTTTTGTACGGAAAATAATAACGGGGTTAACGACGATTCTTTTGGTTATTTTTCCTCAAGTACTTTGTCATACTCGACATTTCACCGATGATGTGCCCTCAACGATCGAGTCCTCATACGGAAGGATGGTTGAGTTCCCGAAAGTTCTACCATCCGTCAATGGAAGCTTGAGCATAACTAAAGAGGTGTATTAGGGAAATGAGTGACGAAGTTTCACGTAGTTTTTATTATTATTGGATTGGCCAGGAGGAAGTCTAAACAGTCTGTCACTGTGGATGGCCGGTTCGAGTCCCATTCTCCGAAAAAATATTCACCATCAGAATGCTGACCTGCAGGGTAGCGGAGATGGTGGTATACAAAGTATAATCACTAGATTGCGTGCCAAAAACCTTACAGCAGTGCTCATATGGAGTGAGGGCATATGACGCAGTTGATGGTGATTCGGGTCCGTCGGATGGAGACGTTAAACAATGAGTACACCCCTCGGTGCTATTCGAAAGGAGCAGGCTACGTGCCGGCAGAGGGTTTCACCCTCTCCCTTCCTACTATCAAAAATCACGTAATTCATTTCATCTCATTAACTCCTCTGATGAGGTTGGCGTCAGGAAGGTAATCCGGTCATAAAACCCGCCACGACAGATTCATCTCACCTCATACCCGATCCCGTAGAGAAACGGGACAAGGGTTGGACAAACAGATAATATTAAAACGAATCAAATAGCAATGATTACGATCTTGGCCCGCTTCATAACAAGTATTTGCTATATACACGTGCAAACAAAGAAAATAAAATACAACGCCGTGATCACTCATATATAATATATAATATATAATATATAATATATAATATATAATATATAATATATAATATATAATATATAATCAGCCACAGTGAGTTCAGCAGCTGTTAACAAGACGAAGTAGCCTATTATTTATCTCAACTAACAAGCCACTTGACCTACAGTTTTACGTAATATCCAAGGCGCTCAAATGCGACTTTCCATTTCGAAAATCTTACTTCTAACGCCCCGGATTCCAATCAAAGCCGCCTTGGGGGAAGCTAGAAACTAAACCGTTAAGCTAGTGTTTCCCAGACTTTACTGTTTCGGGGAACCCTAGAAATATCCAACTACACCTTGCTGAACCTTGGGTGTCGGACACATATTGTAACATACGGCAAAATACAGAGTATTGTACAGTAGGTGACCCAAAATGCAATCCATGTATTTTTCATTAAAATGTTTAAACCGTATTTATTTAATAATCTTCATAGCAAGGCTTTAATTTTACAACTTACAAAAACTATTCTTAACATAAGGAATATTTTTAATCATATGCACTGAAACGCATTGAGGAGTACATTTAATAAAAGTTGTGACTGGAACGTTAATTATTCATAGAGGCTTGATATTTTCTCATGAACGATAAATGCGACAAAAAATATTTTGATGAGAATTCTAGATATAACAAATCACACGATTCTGGTTAAAAAGACAGTGATTTTTTTTCGCGAATTAAAGCGATAGATACAGTTTAGAGTGAATTTTTCTTATTTTGCGGTAAGTGCGACACTGCAGCGTCATTTATGGGAACGGAAGACAGAATAAGGATTTCTCATTTCGACGGAAGAGCCTGCTCGTTTTAATGTTCTAGGAAATCCCTCAACAGTACGACCATATAGGGTGAAATCTATGGCTTTGTAGGGTGAAAGGGTAGGCCTAATTGTTATGTACGAAATCTTGATTAAGGCTATATTAGAGTCCTACTCAAGATTACAGTACCTAAGGAATAACAAATTATTATTAATATTGTTTCTGCAGTATTTATATATCTTTCACATAAATAATTCACAAATCACACAAATGAGAGGATTTATGAATAATTTTAGAAAATGACTGCAGCGAAATTCAAGCGATGGGTTAAGTCCTATATCGCGAAATAACGCGAAAAATGTTTTCCCTTCGGTGAAATCGTACATAAATTAATAGGAAAATTCATACTTCGAATTATTCATAAAGAAGAAACATTTGTTGTTTACATTTACAGGAAAGTGTTTATTTTGTTATTTTTTTAGATCCACTCTTAGTTACAAAGGTAGGACTCCTTTCACACTACATGGTTTTCGGCGTACGGCAAAAAACCGTACGGCCATATTCTTTTAACGGAGTGAAGAAGAGCATTACACCGTCGCGTCGCGTCACGTCACGTCACGGTGCCGTTGCCGTGCCGTGCAGCAACCGTGCATTGCCGCAGGAATGGACGGTTGCCGTTGACTCAGTGGCGAACGTAACTAAATACTTGCTTTCACAATGTACGGTTTTTAATCGTATGCCGGCTATAGAGATAACTTGTATTTTGTTTAGTTTAGTTTTTAGGCATAATATATACGTAAATATTGTAGTGCTTTGGTTTAGTGGTAAAATGTTTACTTAATTGCTTTGTTGGATTTATGTTTGGTTTTTGTGAAATTGCAGAGGTTAATTCTTACGTTTTGATTACTCAGATACAAGCCACGCCTGTGTTGTGGCAATTGACGTACGGAAGTAATTAAGAACTTACGTTCATCGTTCCTGAGTTCTTCAAACAATGTGTAAAATAATCCCACTTCCTCTCTCCTCTGATTGATAGGATGCACCCAAAGACGGCGAGCGATGTCGTCTTTTCCTCTTTCGGTGAAATAACCATAACGCAATAATGTGTGCACGATTCACTGCAAGGCTCTCCTGTACAACTAGCATCAAGACATGCACTGAGCTTACAACGGCAAGAAACAGTTGCAGTGTGAAAACATCTCCACGGCAAAGATCAGTATTGTTTTTTTGCCGTACGGTCGAAACCGAGTAGTGTGAAAGGAGCGTAACGGTCATAATGTTGACACTGCTTTTAATGTGTACTCTTGGAGCACAATATTTTTATTCTTGGTCGCAACTTTGATATGCAAACACGAAGTTCTTCTTCGATGTTTGGTTTTAAAATTTTGTCAAACAAGAAAGAGATTATTCACACAAATAAGATTTGAAAGACTGAAACACTTTGTTGAAAGCTTTGTGGGAGATAGCAGGAAAATGTAATCACCGACAGCAGCAATTCGAATCATCAGCACACGTCGCGTGCACCGTCCTTTACAGAAAGACAACCGTTGAGTTTAATGACTCTTCATGGAATACTTTATCAGTTTCTAGGAACTCCAAACATGGTGTTGGGGAACGCGAAGGGTCCTCAGAACCCCGATGGCAAATCGCTGCGTTCAGCTATCGCGTCCGCTTAGCCCCTGTGAACTATGCATGCTTCAGATGGATGCAAATTCAGAAACATATGCATTAAGAAAGACAGCGGAAATAAGCGGAAGTGGGGTAGTTGATATTAACGGTGTTAAATAGGCCTATATATTGTTTATCAGCATTAAATATTGACGAAAACATAGTCAAACTTCATAAATAATACAGTACAATAAGAGGTGGAACTGTAGCCTACTACACCTGAGCTTTCGGACCAAATAGGAACACAAAATGTTATGTCTTGTTTGATTTCAGACAGGTAAAAACTTTTCAAGATCAGATTTCTACGTGATTAGCATTTTCATTTAATTCCTTGGTGGCGGAGCTGCTTAGACGTTCGTCTTCTAAGCTCTAGGTTGTTGAATTGAATTTCAACAGATCGAAAAAAAAATATCCATCTCGAGATCTTCCGATTGTTGGGGTTGAAAATAGTGCTCATATTTTTACGTATTAGCAAAAGGATTTCCTGGTATTTCACATTATCAACTCACTGGAATACATATACATTCCCCATACTACGTATCACACGAGTATTCGGTACGTAACGTGGCCTGCCCTTAGGTAGGTCTTCAAACAGCCGCTCTCCAAGCAGTCCTGTCTGCAGCCACCATCTTAATTTCCTGCTATTTTGTCACTGTCTACCATCTGGTACCTTCTCCGTCTTCTTCTTCTTCCACTTACCGATTCTTCTAGAGCTTTCATCAGCAAACACACTCTTCGTAGCCAGTGCCCATCCCTGTACGGATGGTTTGTAGTAACTTCCTCTTTTCTCCAACTCTCTCAATACCTGGTCGTTCCGTACCCTTTCCACCCACGATATCCTTTCCATTCTTATCCATAACCACATTTCAAATGCTTCTAGTCTCTTTTCGTCTATCTTTTCTTAGCGCCCAGGTAGAATAACACCCATGCTACCTCCTGCCTAACGTAAGAGGCGACTAAAAGGAGCCGCAGAGACTTTGAACTTTGGAGTGCGGGTTGGCGACCGCGGGGCCCTTAGCTGAGTCCTGGTATCGCTCCAATTTACTTGTGCCAGGCTCCCCACTTTTGTATATCCTATCCGACCTCCCGTGGTCAACTCTTGTTCTTTTTCGACCCGGATGGTATTAGGTTTAGAAGGCCTAGAGAATCTTTCGTTTTCACGGCCTTCAAGGTCCTTGTTTTTCTTTGGCCGATACCTTCATTTATCGAAGTGTAGGACTCCTTCCATTCTCTCTCTCTCTGATCAGTGTTATATAGAGGATGGTTGCCCGGGTATACTTCCTCTTAAAACAACAATCACTATCACCCCAACCTCTCTGCTTCATACAGCGCCACACTCCAAACAAAGCACTCGCCAGCCTCTTCCTTAACCTGAAGTCCAAGAGTACACACAGGAATCTCTTTTTTCTGCTGAAGGCTTCTTTAGCGATGACAATGCGATTTCTTACCTCCCTAATGCTTTTCATATCATTCGTTTTTATGCTTCCTAGATATTTGAAAGCTGGCACATGTTGCAACATCCTTCTGGTTTATCTTGACGTTTGTCTTGTTCCCTCGTGCACTTATACTCCGCACGGCTCTACTTCTAAATTGACGTTTTGGCAGATTTTGGCTCCGTCTGGTGATTATGCACTGAAGCATAGGCATCCAACCAATCCCAATCTGCCATTCATATCGATTTATATCGACAGAGCACGATCTCGAAACCCAGTTGCCAACTCTAATATTTACATTCGCCACGTGGT
Organism: Anabrus simplex; assembly: GCF_040414725.1. Lineage (NCBI taxonomy): Eukaryota > Metazoa > Arthropoda > Insecta > Orthoptera > Tettigoniidae > Anabrus > Anabrus simplex. The sequence continues at coordinate 649,767,512 of NC_090265.1, read as the reverse complement.
TAACCTATCTCACGCAAAGCCCATCAAATGATCAAGACAAGGCAACCTATCTCGCTCAGCGTGTATGGTATTTGGATGCTTCGCGATCTTTTGCATTTTCCTTCAGTAATTAGTGTATTTTTCATATTGTTGGAGGGTTCTAGTGACTGAGATCAGTGGAGTGTTCCCTTTGTAGGCTATAACCTCCTTTCTGTCCCAGCCATTAGCGGTGAGTGATGTTTTATTTCCTCATTCTCATTTATTCTTATTAATATATTCTCTTATTAGTGTCAGATGTTGTTAGTAAGTGTAGTTTTTGTGAATTTGTTTTCAATCCATATTCATTAGTTTTTCTGAGTACGGTATTACATTTTACAAGGGCTGTTTACCGCGGTCATATTGCATCAGCTGTTCTCGCGGGCGTAGCGCGCTGGCAACAGAGGAAAGGCGATGCTCATTTGTTTTGCGAAACTTCAGTTTAGAAGTAAGGCCGTGCGGAGTATATAACCATACACTTTGTCTTGTTCACTTTCATTCCATATTGCTCATCATATAACCTCCGTGGCTACGGCTGCAGCGCGGCGGCCTCTCACTGCTGGGTTCCGTGGTTCAAATCTCAGTCATTCCATGTGAGATTTGTGCTGGACAAAGCTGAGCCGGGACAAGTTTTTCTCCGGGTACTCCGGTTTTCTCCGTCATATTTCATTCCAACAACACTCTCCAATATCATTTCATTTCATTTGTCATTCATTAATCACTGCCCCCAGAGGGGTGCGACAGACTCCGGCAGCCGGCACATTTTCTATCCTCGCCACTAGATGGGAGCTTCATTCATTCCATTCCCGACCCGGTCGAATGACTGGAAACAGGCTGTGGATTTTCATTGCTCATCATCACCATCATCGGAATACCCTACTCACTGGGAGCTATCCCGGAGGCAATGATATCTTATGTCTTCTGGATGAAAAATATTGTTTAGAACGATAACGAACAGTTAACAAAAATATATCTTGAAATATTCATAACGAATTAAATACGAATAACATCTGGGCAATCAGTCAGCTGTGGGAATGGGATTCAGGAAGTGGATTTATGTTCGGTGCTTTGGAACCCAGTAGAAGTATTTAATGCTGAGCCCTCCACAAGCAGCTGCGAACGGCTACTCTACCGGTGCAATAACAGATTGTAACTGTTTATAGAACAAAATAGACATTCCAGCGTTCCATGACGTGATCACACGGCATGTTTTGAAGCGAATAACGAAATACAGGTTTACTTTCAACGTACCAATTCCGAACAAAGACCCTTAAAAGTTCACGCGAAAGCGCAGCACAGGGGTTGAGTCCTTTCCGCTGAGGTTCCGAAGACATTAATAATTTCATTGTACCGACGAGACAATACGATATATAGTACGAGTCCCTGTATTTTGAGATCATATATCGTAAATATACCTCTATTTATTCAGTAATGAATCAGTATAAATGTTAATAAGTGGAATAGTGAGAACTGCGTAATATCGGCTCATGATAAATCTCTCTCCCTATCTTATCTACCACTTAAAGAGTCCTTAAATGCGAGAGGTACTTAGCAGTAGATTAACTGAAGAGTGTAACCCAAAAATCTGCTATGTGCCATTTAATTACAACTCATATGTACCATCGCTAATTCACACAAGAAATGGCTATGTGCCACAGTGGTTAGTTTAGTTCATACATTCATCGCAATATGGAAGCTATGCTATGTTGCTCACTAGTTAACCCAGAAGTCTGCTAAGTACCAATAGCGCTTTGCATGCAAATAAGGTTGAAATGGGGGGGGGGGGGGGGGAAAGAAGAAAGAAAGGTACTGGATATAAGTTAGACGTGCAGAAGAACCTGAGCATTAATGGAAAAGCATAAAACACATATGAGATTGAGAAGAGGAAGAGGCTGTGCAAGGCATTTGTACCTGAAGACCTACATGACAATGTAAGATCTGCTACATATGCTAACAAACTTGAAGTCGTTGACTGAAGTGAACAACAATATGTTCATCAATATTCAGTCTGCTGCTGATTCCTTTATAACAACGAAACACTTGCATATCTGAAAGGTAATGATGTTACTTACACTTCTCAGCAAGGAATCTCGGTGTCATAGGAGTGAAATACAAGGTACGTAGAGAATACTCTAGCTACCTTGAGTGAAATATAGCTTTAGCGAACCGGAAACTTGGAAAAATGTTAATATTCTAAAAAAATGGAGTGAAGGTTTCCGACACCAGAAATGTAATATTAAACGGAACAGAAGGGCAAAGAGTAAACGGCAAAGAAAAAAATATTTGTTATCAATGATACCATATTTGGATTTAAAAATACAGACCATTTTATGAGAACTTGTGTCATACTAATGTGGACCGATTTGCTAAGACTGGAACTACATTTGGCACTTAGCTGATTGTTTAATAAAAGAATATAGATACTTAGCTATGTTTAGTATTTCTGACTTTGACAATTTGTACTAATGTGACATGCAATATCATTAATTAAACATTACAATCTAGCTGTAATGGTCCTTCTATTTAGTGTACACTATATTAAAAAAATTGAAATGAAAACTCCTGGAATACATGTTTTTAATATAACTCCTAAACAACATTTTGGCACTTAGCAGGTTTTTGGGTTACACTCTTCAATTTGTACGGTAAAGAACGTCTTTTCGGTGCAAGATTCCGGCACTCCAGTATTCCATCGAATAGTAGTAGCTGAACAAAACAAACCCAATGCCACTACAGCTCTGATGGGCCATGGCCGCTGCTCAGCCCAAAGGCCTGCAGATTACGAGATGACGCGTCGTCACCGCGACGAATCCTCTAGACCGGGACCGATATCTCAACATCAATAGCAACTCAAATGGTCTCACGAAGGTTGAGTAGACCTTAAACGAGCCCTTAGGTCCTGATAAAAATATCTGAACTGCACGAGAATCAAAACGAAGCCCGCGAATAAGAGACAGAATCACTATACCCAGACACCACGGGGCACCTAACAGTAGTTGGAGGAAGGTTAAATACATTGTATTATTATTATTATTATTATTATTATTATTATCCCCACTGTCCGGCTCCTCGGTTGAATGGTCAAGATAGCAGCCTTCGGTTCTGAAGGCCCCGGGTTTGACTACCGGCCAGGCCGGGGATTGTAAATGCGTACAGCTAATTCATGTGACTCCGGGGATGGGTGTTTGTGTTTGTCTTAACACACTTCTCTTCATCTACACTACCAACCACCATAGAAACACGCAATAGAGAATACATCCCTCCACATTAAGGTTGGCGTCAGGAAGAGCATCTGACCGTGCAACAGGACCAAGTCTACATGAAGTCGCGACCCCAATAAAATTGAGAAAAAGGCCGGGACGGAGATGATTATTATTTTTTCTTTTTCGTTTCGGCCGTCTATGGACCATGTTTGACAATTTCTGTGGTATTTCTTTCAGCTTTCTCTGCCTTCACTCACTGTCAGTATCAATTCATCCTTTCTCCTACTTCTCCCGTATAGGACTTCCATTTTCTCACTAGCGTTTCCCCGGTCTCCCGGAAACCACGGAACTTTTTGACCAGTTGTCTAAATCGATTTCTGACGTCCAACCTCACTTCTCGAAACCATTTCAACTCTGTCTTCTCTTCCTGAAGAATTCAAAGAGATTATCTTCGGTAGTCTGTTACTGTCCATCCTTAACAAGTGTCCATAGAACTGTAACCTTCTCTTTCTCATCAATTCAACCACTCCTTCTGTTCTTAGATACAATTCTTTGTTCTTAGCATTTCCCTTTCTCATCAATTCAACCACTCCTTCCGTTCTTTGATACCACTCTTTGTTCTTAGCATTTCTCTTTCTCATCAATTCAACCACTCCTGTTCTTAGATACAATTTTTTGTTCTCTGCATTTTTCTTTATCTTTTTCGGATATCTTCAAACCCCCAATCATATCCAATGTTTCTGCTGTGTACAAGCACTCAGGTTTAACAACAGTGTCTACATGCCGTTAGTCCCATAAAATAGAACCTTTATGTCGTAAGTGTTTCTCGTCACTTGAAATGCTATCTCCATTTTTCTCGCCCTCTCCTTAATGGCAATCTTTTCCGGTCCCATTCTCTTGTATTGTTTCTCCCAAATACTTAATGCCCTTAACTCTCCTTATTAACTCTTCAACAGCTGTGGGGCCTCTTTAATGATGGTTATGAAAGCAGGCTTATCAAAAGAAATTTGAAGCCCAGTCTTCTTTGCTATATGAGTTTTTCACTCCTTTTCTTAAGTGTTGCTATATTGCTGGAGATTATTATTATTATTATTATTATTATTATTATTATTATTATTATTATTATTATTATTATTATTATTATTATTATTATTATACCTCAGTTTCAATTATAATGGCCAGGAAATTGCAAAGTTTTGTTTTCGCAAAATTTTGTAATTACCCAATGTATTAAAAAACAATCACGAGAGACGTCAAACCATTCCGCCTTAATGCAAATGATTCTGTTTGTAATGGTATATCGTGGTTGCTCCTGACCCCAACAGGATTATCAGCCAGCTGTGAGGTCTGTAGTTGTCTGTAGTTATCAAGAAACGTCATAGAGAGAGAGCTACGATGGAATGCAGACCCTACGAATGATTAAGCACAACCCTATGCATAGGACAGTATCACTCAACTTCATGGCCGAGTTGAAAATACACCATTACCAAAACAAATCAATAAAGAGTCTATACACTTGCTAGTGAAAGAGTGATGATTGTGATAATTATTGTTTGAGAGGAAGTACAAGTACCATAACCATCCTTCACAAGTAATATAGATATTAAAATCAAAGAGTCAATACCAGTTTACAGACCCTAAGATCCACTATCAGTGATGAAACACCCATGTGAATAAGCATGTTTTCAATAATGTTTTAATCACCGATGAAGGACCTTTGTGTCTGAAAACCGGTTATGGACTGAACACTTAAGCGCTGATACGACTGTTTGTAATAATAATAATAATAATAATAATAATAATAATAATAATTACAACACAGTCATAAAACCAACAGTCCTTTACGCAAGTGAAACATTGTCACTTAACAGTAAACAAGAATTAGAAGAAATAAAAAAGCAAGAGAGGAAGATCATCAGGAAAATCCTAGGAGCAAGATATACCCAAGATGGTTACAGGCTACAATCAATCAAAACAACAGAAAAAGTTTCAAACATTGAAATTGACATTCATAAAAGACGAATGAAATTCTTTGGACACCTCACAAGATTACCAGAAAATCGACTGTCAAAAAGAATATTAAATGTTAGCTCACTTAAGAATTCAACACCTTGGCTGGACGAACTTCAAAAGGACCTCATAAACGCAAACATATGTGCAACAGACATTTTAGAGAGAGACACCTTCAGACACAAAGTCAACAAGTGGGAAGTTACATCAGAGCAACCAAAGCAAAAACAGTGCAGACCGAAATGGTCGGAAGAACGTAAACAAGCCTTCTCAGAGAGAATGAAAGCCTATTGGAAGAACAAGAAGAACCCAAAGAAAGCTTGATTGAGTTGTTTGCTTAACGTCTTCCATTATTGGGAGAATACGCTAATAATAATAATAATAATAATAATAATAATAATAATAATAATAATAATAATAATAATATGTTCAGTCTTCAGCCCTAAGGCTGGCTGGTTCCTCAACAGCTCTGCCATCAACTGTCACAGATGGCTTAGGCATTACTGAAGAGGCGTACTGGGGAAATGAGGAGTGAGGTAGTTTGCCGTTGCTTTCCTCACAGGACCAGAGGTTGCTATTACATATCAGTCTGCCAAGCCCACTGAAATGCATGCACCAACAGACCCTATGAGCAACATTTTCACACCATTCATAGCAGGGACTGGCTGCAGAAGGAATGGCATTACTAGCATCGCTCATACCTCAGTCACTTTCGTACTGTCTAAGCCAAGGATTAGACAGACAGAGACAGATCAATGAAAGTAACAAAATTGCTTTAGCCCATACCAGAAGACATAGTGCACTGAAAACACTAGGTCCTGGCAGCAAAGGCATAAATAATAATAATAATAATAATAATAATAATAATAATAATAATAATAATAATAATAATAATAATAATAATAATATCATCGGCACTGTTTTAACATAATGGCTTTGATATTTAGTACTGATTATAGTGATGTAGAAGCAAATGAAAACCATAGAGTTAGTATATAATACACTAGAGGTAGCATTGGCGCTGCAGTCGCGTGCGAAGTTGAACGAGCGCGCTGTTTGGCAAAAGCTGGATTGTTTGGCACTATCACTACTGGAGCTTCCCGATAAATTGAAGTATATACTTCTCTGAAGGAAAATGCCAGTCTCCTGTGCAGCTTATGACTGCATAGAGAGGTTTATAAAGGGCAGTGGCGTGTCATTTCATAGGTATGTTTCCTTGAAATTCATTTCCGTGCGTATAAAATAATACGTTGCGTGACACTTGTCATATGAATTGGCCTACTTGGGCTGACTTCGCGACTGATTCCGCTGTCGGCGTGAATGCGATTCTTTGGATCCTACCTTGAAGACTGAAATTAAAGTTTTAGGAAATATATGGGATGACATTTTACTTTCACTGAATGGCCATGCCTTTGAAAGCGAATATCCAGAAAAATCGTGTGCATGATACCGAGCGAGTGGCTGTAGGCTTTAAGTCACGTAGCTGTCAGCTTGAACCCCACTGTCGGCAGTCTTGAAGATGGTTTCCAATTTTACACCTTAATTAAGGCCACTGTCGTTTCCTTCCCACTCCTAACCCTTTCATGTCCCATAGTCGCCGTAAGACCTCTGGGTGTCGGTGCGACGTAAAGCAAATTGGTACAAAAAAGAAAATAAGAAAAGTTGTGCATGATAGCCTGGAACTGTGCTCTGTTTTTCGTAACTTTTTGTGTGTATTTATAGTATTAAAAGCTATTGAATATATTTTCTGTATATACAGTTTGTTGCTTTCCCTTCGTACAATACGTGTAGCAGTCCCCATTCATACCTTACCAGTTTTTCAGAGCCTAAATGTGCAACTCCGTGTGAACATCTGAGTCCTTTACTTTCGTCAATATTATTCCCTTAAATGGCATATAGGACTATATACAAGCATAATATGTAAATAATTGACCGAGCGAGTTGGCAGTGCGGTTAGGGCCGCGCAGCTGTAAGCTTGCTTCCGGGAAATAGTGGGTTAAAACCCCACTGTCGGCAGCACTGAACATGGTTTTCCGTGGTTTCCCATTTCTTTTTTTTTTTTTGCAAGTTGCTTTACGTCGCACTGACACAGATAGGTCTTATGGCGACGATGGGACAGGAAATGGCTAGGAATGGGAAGGAAGCGTCCATGGCCTTAATTAAGGTACAACCCCAGCATTTGCTTGGTGTGAAAATGGGAAACCACATAACCATCTTCAGGGCTGCCGACAGTGGGGTTCGAACCCAGTATCTCACGAATACTGGATACTGGCCGCTCTTAAGCGACTGCAGCTGTCGAGCTCGGTGGTTTCCCATTTCCACACCAGGCAAATGCTGGGGATGTACCTCATTGAAGCCCATGTGCGCTTCCTTCCCACTCCTAGCCATTTCCTCTCCCATCGTCGCCATAAGACCCATCTGTGTCGGTGCGATGTAAAGCAAATTGTAAAAATTATTTTAAGTATTTTTTCAGTTCTCTTCAATCATATAATTTACCACTTTCCCTTTCCATTACACAAATCATTTTACAAGTTAAAATCTAAAAGCAAATGATACATTTCAGGAAAAGCTAAATAAAAACTCCATAATAGGCTGAAACCACAAGCGAATGTCATATTTCCACTTGTAATCGCATTTAGCAAACATGGACAATAATAATAATAATAATAATAATAATAATAATAATAATAGCTTGCATCCGGGAGATAGTGGGTTCGAATCCAACTGTCGGCAGCCCTGAAAATGGTTTTCCGTTGTTTCCCATCGTCACACCTTAAATAAGGCCACGGCCGTTTCCTTCCAACTCCTAGGCCTTTCCTATCCCATCGTCACCATAAGGCCTATCTGTGTCGGTGCAACGTAAAGCCACCAGCAAGAAAAGTAATAATATTGGCTTTGCGTCCCACTAACTACTTACACGGTTTTCACAGAAGCTGAGGTGTCGGAATTTTTTCTACGGGAGTTTTTTCATGTGCCGGTAAATTTATCTACAAGAGGCTGACATATTTGAGCATAACCGTACTGAGCCAGGCTCGAACCTGCCAACTTGGGCTCAGAAGGCCAGCGTCTAAACCGGCGATGATAATATTTTGTCTACTTTACCCCAAAATTTCGCCAACGCTTTTAGGCCTAAAAACTCTCTCATCCGCTTCGTACGAGAGAGGACATTTTCGGTCATTGGGCACAATTATAGCAAAGTCCTGGTCACTTACACTAAAGATAGCGAAATACACGTTCCCTCCTTCTAAACGTATGTTGTTAGAAGACTTAATATGAACAGTTAATCGATTTTGTGTTACATAACTGCAGCTGAATACCGTCCCCTTTTATCACGCATTTCTCCTGTATTTATGCTTTTAGGGCTTTCTTTCTTACTGGAGAGAAGGATCGCAAGTATACTGTAGTATCTGAGAATGTTTACATGTAAGAAATTTAAACCGTATCTATATCCATACAGTTTTAAAAGTCCCCAATTTACATTGATGAATACAGCGGAGTGAGCTTTTTGCCAAACAGCTGCGATTTCAACATGCTCCGCTCGCTACAGTGATTCTCTCGTAGACGGTGGCGCCAATGCTACCTCTAGTAGAGTTGGGCATTACGATTCATTTTCAAGAATCGATTCGAACGATTCATTCATACATTACGAATCGAATCTCACGATTCGTTCAAGATTCTTTTCCAGTTCTTTCGCGACTCGTTCAAGCCGGACGGAGAACGATTCCAAAGATCCATAGATGCGTGAAAGGTTTCTTCACTAGTCACTACTCTGTGTAAATACAAAATATCACGAGCAACATTAAAGTATACTGAATCTCTAATTGAAATTCAATTATTTTGTTTTGTCAAACAAAGTAATTCGTAATACTAGATTTCACCAAAAATTATAAATGAGTTGTTCACGTATTTTGAAGTTTCGTGAGCATACGGATAGTAAATAGGCCTAAAACTGAGATGGAATGAAATCATCGACACATGCCATAATGTTACATCATCAAAGTATATTCCAGTATTTCTACCATCATCGAGGGAACAGACAATGGCGGAAACATACAACATCATGTATCCGCCCGCGGTCTCCACGTTGATGGGAGAATGAGTGGGTTACTTCAGAACGCATGGCAAGGGCCTCCACGCGTTGATGTGTGGTTGTCTACCGTAGGAACTGTCATTACCTCGCCTGATTGCAGCCAGACTGTTTCCGGATGCCACTGATATCAACATGTAGATGAAATGCCATGCTGATATGGATTACGAAGCAAATTATATTCGCTGTCTGCGAGGAATAAACAACAAGCGAATGACTTATCACATCTGGATTATTTGACATCTCATAAATTTAAATAAATTACGGCAGGTTAATTGATTTGAGGTTATGCCCAAAAGTTAAATACGTAATAAATAGGGAGCGGATTTTTATGTAATTACATTTTTTTTTTGCGTAAGTTTTAACGCAAGTTACGAAGTTCATTATTCCTATTGTACATCCCCAAGTGTAAAAACTGAATCTTATTTCACATAAAAACACATATTTTCACATTTTTAAAATGTAAATACATATTTTAAGAAAATCTATAATAAGCACATAAATCGGCAATATTTGTTGATCAATAAAATTTAAAATGCTTCTGTGTTATAAAACAATGCTCATATTTTCATTTTACGATTACGGTATTGTTCTTAACAGTGTATTTAACATAATGTATCTGAACGTTTCGGTTATTTATGGACTTCCCTCCATAAGTTCTCAAACTTTCTGGTCACTGGCTACGTCGTTACATTTAGACAGCGATTTGATTTGCTGCACAAGATGTTTCCTTGCATGAGGTCATTCCAACTCTTAATGAGTCAGCCCTCTCGGGTTTTGTTTATAGAATATCAGCGTAAGGCAATCACCGAGAGATAAGGTGACGTAATTCCGTTACGACATGGGAAACTCGGACGAATATTGCCCCACCATTAGGTAGTGGAATTCCATCACTCCTAAGAGTAAGGTTAGCTGTTCGGGTCCATATATCATTCCCGTGGTCGTGTGATTTTGTATGGATTTATAAGAAATATTTCCTTCAGTGTACGCTGCTATTCTTTTTTTTTTTTTTTTTGAAGAAGTGATTCACCGTAAATGCGTGTGTCGTAACCTGCAAAATAATGCCAAAAGAGAAGTCGAGTACAAGGTCGCGTCTTCAACAATATGTAGTGGAATTAAACAGCATTTTCACTACCGATGGAAAAGCATTATTTTGCCAACCGTGTGGTAAAACAGTACGTGCAGATCAACGTTCTCAAGTAATCCAGCATTTGTCTGGAAATAAGCATACTTCGGCTGCTTCGCGTGTGCATTCGCGAGAATTACTAATAGCTGAACCAGCTACTTCAAATGCAGGCCCATCTAAATATTCCCAGTATTATTTAGATGTGTGCAGAGCATTTGTTTGCGCCGACATTCCTCTTGGTAAAATAAATAATCCAGGACTGAGAAATTTCCTAACAAAGTACATTAATTTTAAGCCTCCAGACGAATCCACATTAAGGAAAAACTATCTCCCAAAATGTTACGAAGAAACTTTACAGAGAATTCGGGCAGTATGTGATAGCCAAAAACTATGGGTGAGCATTGACGAAACCACTGATTCAAGTGGCAGAAAAGTAGGAAATATTGTAGTTGGTGTGCTGAAGAATGACAAAACTGCTTGCGAACATTCTTATTTGCTAGCGTGTAAAGAAATGCTTGCTGCAAACCATGTCACTGTAGCTAGGTTATTCAATGAAGCCATGCACTTACTTTGGCCAAAAGGTATAAAATACGACCATGTATTGCTTTTCCTTACTGACAGTGCAGCTTACATGAAAAAGGCAGCCGAAGGCCTTTCTGTGAGTTTTCCGAAAATGATACACGTAACTTGCGTTGTTCATGCTCTACACAGGTTATGTGAAACTGTGCGGGCTCAGTATCCACAAGTGGATAAGTTAGTGTCTAATGGCAAAAAAAGTCTTTGTAAAAGCACCCTCAAGAATCGATCTCTTTAAAGAGAAAAACCCGGATGTTGCGCTTCCTCCTCTGCCTATTGTTACGCGGTGGGGCACCTGGCTTAGCGCTGTGGTATACTACGCAGACAATTTCGAAAGTTTTGCATCCGTTGTGAACGTGCTAGATAAAAACGACGTGTCGTCAATTGAGATTCTTCAAGAGATACTAAAAGACAGCTCTTTGAAAAATGATTTGGCGTTTATATCTGCCAATCTAAGCTTCTTGTGTAAAACTATAGACATGCTTGAAAAATCCACAAACCTGTTGTCCGAAACAGTGAAAGAAGTGCGCGCTGTTGAAAATAAATTAGATTCACTCCCGGCTTCGCAGGTACAGGGACTGTTAAAGGTCAAATATCAAAATTTGTTCAGGAAAACCAGAGGATTTCAAACAATGTGCCAAATTTCTAGTGTATTAGAGGGTGCTCATGTTGGCGAAATTGATGGCGTTATTGTTGGTGACATTCCTCTCTTTAACTATGCTCGTCTGACTTCCTGTGATGTGGAGCGATCGTTTTCGCAGTATAAGGCGTTCTTTAGAGATAATCGGCATGCATTTGTGATGGACAATTTGGAGATGACCTTTGTTGTTCACTGCAATTCTGAGACTACTTCTAGCAAATAATAGTCCAGCGTATGATGGGTGAGTACGAACTGGTACTATTTTTTCAAAGATGATAGGTTGCTTTTGCCATATTTAAACAAAACATTACCTTTAAAAAAATAACCATTCATAATATTTACTCTGGCATATCAAAAATGAATATACCATACAGCACGTTTCCATACACAGACACCATTTTGCCTTAAGGAGCACGTTTGGTAGCACCATATTCTAATACAAAACATTATACTTATTTACTTCTTGAGCGCGAGTAGTTATGTGATATTTAAAGGAAAATAATTTCATTTTATTTCACATATTTTAAAGTTTTTCAGCACATAAAAAATAAATATTTTTCACATTTTTAGCACATAAAAATCCGCTCCCTAGTAATAAATCATTCACAGCAGCACTTAAAAGGAAAATTCACGCTTTCAATATTTCAGTGAAAATTAAATTCTAGATGGGAAACATCGTTTTGAAAAGCCAATATTTAAGAAAATAAAAAAACTGATAAAGGAGAACTTCCAAGTAGGATTCCCCTCTCTCCTCTTTTTTTTTGATCTTGTCTCCTTCCCCATGTGGTTGGGGGCGGTAGAATAACACCCACGGTATCCCCGGCCTGTCGTAAGAGGCGACTAAAAGGGGGCCAAGGGCTCTGAACTTTGGAGCGTGGGTTGGCAACCACGGGGCCCTTAGCGAAGTCCTGGCATTGCTTCCACTTACTTATGCCAGGCTCCTCACTTTCATCTATCCTATCCGACCTCTCTTGGTCAGCACTTGTTCTTTTCCGACCCCGACGCTATTAGGTTTGCGAGGGCTAGGGAGTCCTTCATTTTCACGCCCTTCGTGGCCCCTGTTTTCCTTTGGCCGATACCTTCATTCTTCGAAGGGTCGGACCCCTTCCATTTTTTCTCTCTCATTAGTGTTATATAGAGGATGGTTGCCTAGTTGTACTTCCTCTTAAAACAATAATCACCACCACCACCATCTCTCCTCTTTTTCACTGCTGCTCGTATCATTCTGATTAATGGCGAGACTGTTGACAGTGATACCGCACATACCGACCGATCCGCCACCACGTGATGAACAAAGGCATGCTACATTTCAGCTATTACACTCATCAGAGCTTTATTCATGTCCTGACGTCTAGGAGTTTTATTATTACGTCCAACACACCAGGCTCCACACAATCTCTATTGATGTGGAGCTTCCATTGAACCTTCGCGAACGAATGGTGTCTTAGAGGTTACAGATACAAAATGGTGGGTTAAGCATGAGGGCATGTGTCCCTGGTATTCTTCAATTTTAATTACTTATATTAATTACAATGGATACAAATAGGTTCTTGCATATTGTTGACGTTTTGCATGTAAGATTGCTTATGCTATGAATTGGATAACGAACTACTTTGATGCCTCCGCGTAGGTGTTCTGCGACAGCATCAACCAACAAACGTTAACATGAGCACGTTGCTCATGATTACAACACGACTGGGTTTCTCGAGGTTTTATTGACCTGGATCGACATACTATCTTCTCAGTTTTATAAAGCCTATAATCTCTCTAAGTGGGATTGTTTTTTTCTTGCCGCTAAACACAGGATTAAAATAAGCTACATTTAGCGAGAAAAAGCTATGTTGGCAACACTGGTCACGTGATATCTTGAGCAACTCAGTCCTCGGTGGTTTGCCTAGCTTTTGTGCGTGTTGTGTATGTGAGCAAAATGGATCGGAGTAATAGGAAAACAAGTTTTATCTGGAAATACTTTCTAGAGATAAGTCCCGGTCGTGCTAAGTGTGAAATATGTTCCGGTGTTTATTCTTTTAAGGCTGGAACCACCTCAAATTTAACTAGACACTTAAAAACAAAGCATCCTACTGCTGCTATTAGGCCGGAAATGCCGCAGCCCAATACCGAAGAAGAAGGAGTTGTTGAATATAGGTCATCTGTGCCTTCAACATCTGCTGTGGTGCCTCAACATTGCCATTGGACGTATACCCTCAACATCTACCGAAGAATCATCGCAGCCACCAGCCAAAAGGCAAAAAACTGGACAGAGCAAAATGAGCGACTTTGTTTCCAGACCTCTTCCAGTGTCGAAAAGCAAAATGTTGGACAATATTGTGTTAAAACTTATTGTGAAACAATATCATTCGTTCAGAATAGTTGAACAGCCAGAGTTTAGGGAATAGGGAACATGCATGATCCGGGGTTTTAATTAAAAATATGCTAATCTGATTCAAAATTTCATGCAGAATTCAAAAATGTGATCAGAATGTACAAATAATAACTCCAAACGTGATAAAAATCTACGAAAATGTCACGTCACGCAAGCACGCGATCTCATTGGTCTGACGTCATCGTACAGGTTGACTGAATTAGCAGACGAAGTAACACATAGTGTGCTGTGAGAAGCAGGATACACCTCGCGTATTTCTACTTTACGTTAGTGTCTAGTATGGTTAAATTCGAGGTCTATACATTGGATAATAATCTGAGTGGTATATTTTAGAATTAAAATGAATCCTGCGCAGACAGTGAGGCAGAAAACTTATAAATGGTGTAGAGTTCCGATGTGCACCATCGCATACCATACCAAACAAATTGTTTATAAATGTTCCAAAAACGCTAAAACTAGGGAGAAATGGATTTTAGCGAGCCGGAGAAATGCTGGTGATATATCGGAAAAGTCTACAGTTTATTTTTTTTTTGAAGATTTTAACGTAAGATGAATTTGTTTGAATTTTCAAATCACTTTTCCATGTCAGCTGTTCTAGTGGTAAAACTTTAAATTTTAATGTATGATGCTTTATTTAAATGCTTCAATTACATCTTGGAATATGAAAGTAAAAAACAGTGCATTAAATAATGCTGATTATTAAAGTATTCTCCAAACCTAACCTATGTTTTGGGTGATCCATGTCAAGATAATAAATCAAAGGGGTTATGAACCATTTTGACAGCTCTATTTCTACCAAAATATCTTGGCATGGGACAGTTATGTATGTCTTTATTAAGGAACTTAATTGGTAAAGAAATTTAGGCTATATCTAAATACTCTATAATGTAACAAAGAATAGGCGTGTACATCATGAAAGGAAACAACGTGAATTTAACAAATGTATAACTCTACACAAAACCAATGCTTGTCTGTTGGGGTCTTATAAGTTAACAATGCTCAATTATAATAATTATCATAATATTAATGAAATAAATAATATAATTGCACACAGGTGAAAATAGTGATGTAGGGGTTTAAAATATTATCCAACTTAGCCTAAGTTTTAGGTTATACAAGCCAAGTCAATAAACCGAAGGGTAAAAATACCGCGCGAGTTGGCCGTGCGGTTAGGAGCGCGCAGCTGTGAGCTCGCAACCGGGAGATAGTGGGTTTTGAACCCCACTGCCGGCAGCCCTGAAGATGGTTTTCCGTGGTTTCCCATTTTCACACCAGGCAAGTGCTGAGGCTGTACCTAAGGCCACGGCCGCTTTGTTCCCATTCCTAGGCCTTTCCTGTCCCATCGTCGCCATAAGACCTATATGTGACTGTGTGACGTGAAGCAAAAAAAAAGTCGCAGCACCCAAAGACATTCCTGTATTGAGCGACTAAAATGTCACCGGGACACTTTTCTTTCCTGATATGCTCAGCTTGTTAAAAGCCAAATGTAATTAATGTTATTGGCTTCACGCCCCGCTAACTACTTCTACGATTTTCGGAGACGCCGATGTGCAGGAATTTAGTCCTGCAGGAGTTCTTTTACGTGCCAGTAAATCTACCGACACGAGGTTGACGTATTTGAGCACCTTCAACTACCACCGGACTGAACCAGGATCGAACCTGCCAAGTTGGGGTCAGAAGGCCAGCACCTCAACAGTCTGAACCACTCAGCCCGACTTGTGAAAACTAGATGAAGTCGTATTTATCTTTATCATGTTTAACTTTTCCCTCCACAAAGATATTTAATTCTCTTTCATGGGCCCCGGAAGTGGGTAGGCCAGTTGTCCCAACCATAAATATATATTTTTTTGGGAATGATATATTATAGCCCTATAGTACTATGATCTTTCTTTCTTTCTTTCTTTCTTTCTTTATTTCTTTCTTTCTTTCTTAAACAGTGTATCCTTCAGGGTTGGTTTTCTCTCGGACTCAGCGAGGGATTTCACGTCTACCACTTCAAGGGCAGTGTCCTGGAACGTGAGACTTAGAGTATGGGATGAAACTGGTGAGGAGGGCCATTACCTCGCCCAGGCGGCCTCACTTGTTATGCTCAACAGGGGCCTTGTTGGAGGATGGGAGGATCGGAAGGGATAGACAAGGAAGAGGGAAGGAAACGGCCGTGGCCTTAGGTGCCTGGAGGAGAAGTAGGAAAATACGAAAAACCACTTCGAGGATGGCTGAGGTGGGATTCGAAACCGGGCCTCCGGGAGTGGCACACATTAACCACTACACCACAGAAGCGGACTAGTACTATAATGCTACCTATATGTTTATGTTAGTGCTGAAATCCGATTTCTTACTTTACTAATGCTGAAAGCCCGAAAATGTAATGTTCTTCTTTAATAGGGGAATCAGTCTAGAAGGAAATGTTGAAAGTGATGTGATATCTATCCAGGTTCGTTGTTATCCTAATACTATGGGTTACAGTACATTGCACGTATATAAAAGACGCCACTTACAAACTTGCTTGTTATCCGCGAATTTCTGCGGCCACAAAAGTCACTATTTTTCAAGAATGATGACATCTACACATGGTAGATTGTTTGACTGTGCTGTTTCGAACCTTTCTTCTGTCATTTCGAAGTTATTCGCGATCGTGAATAATAAACAATCGGCTTTTAGCAACGGCTGATGCACAACGGCTGATAGAGCTCCATGCGGTACTGGATCGTGACGTCACAGCGCGCCGCTTACGTCAGAGGCCGTTTCACTCGCCTTGCGGAAAGGCACTATTAAATATTTTTTTAATGGTAGAAAACAAGGCAACATACCACAATGTAATACGTTTACGTACTATTTCATTGGTGTACTTTTCAAAAAAAATATTTTTGAAAATGATGCATGTTCCCAATTGCTGCATCATTTAAATCCAAATTATGTATTGCCTTCTCGAAAAACGTTATCGAATGTACTTCTCGATTCGACATATAATAATGTTAAAGACAAAACAAAGGCCAGCTTATCCCAGACTACAGCATGCTGCGTGACCACGGACAGTTGGACCTCAGGAGCGTCTGAAAGTTATGTTGCCTTAACTGTTCATGATTTGGATGGAAACTCCAAATTGTGCAGTGCCTTACTGGACTGTTTCGCGTACAACGAAAGCCACAGTGCAGAAAATATGCCAATGAAATAAAGCGGGTATGCCAGGAATGGGAAATTGACAGTAAAATTGTTGCTGTTGTGTCTGACAGTGCACCAAATATGATTGCAGCAGCAAGAAACCTAGGATATCAACACATTCCATGTTTTGCGCACACTTTAAATCTTACAGTGCAGAACGCTATAGGGGAAATTAAAGAGCTCAAAACCAAAGTGAAAGATGTGGTAGAATATTTTAAGCGGAGTCCACGTGCTCTTTCTAAATTAAAAGGGATCCAGAAACAAATGGGACTTCCAGAGCAAACTCTTAAGCAAGAGGTGCCTACCAGATGGAATTCCACCTATGCTATGTTTCAAAGTGTGGTGAAAAATAGAGAAGCTGTTGTGTCAACTTTGGCGCTAGTGAATCCCGGGATCATTCTCTCCAGTGAAGATTTTTATGTTTTGGATGAAATGTGCAAAATTCTCAAACCGTTTTTACAGATCACCGAGGATGTAAGCTCTGAGAAACAAGTGACTGTTTCCAAACTGATTTTATTTGCTCGGTGCTTATATAATTATTTTGAGAAAATTGAAAATGTAAATAAGCCAAAAGAAATATCATCAGTGGTTGCAAAAATTAAAACCGAACTTGATAAACGGTTCAAAGACATTCAAGACCGAACCATTTTAGCTGAAGCCACGTTGCTCGATCCCAGATTCAAGAAGCAAGCTTTTCTGTCTACTGCAGCGTACAATAAGGCGAAACAATCGCTTATCCAAAAAGCCGCATCTGTGAGAATTTCCTGCGATGAGGTAGTAAGGGAATCAGAGGAGCAACAACATGCAGAGGACTCAGATGAAGATTTATTGTGGGGAGAGTTCGACTCCAGTGTTAAACATTTCACAAACCCCGTTACGCCGCTGGCTGCCACGATAATAGAATATGATAAGTATATTGATGAACCATTGCTGGCAAGGAAGGCGGATCCCTTTAGGTGGCAAGAGAAAAGAATTTATTACCCGAGGCAGTACCAGCTGATGTTAAGACGACTGTGTGTTGTTGGTAGTTCTGTTCCGTGTGAGCGTGTTTTTTCCAGAGCTGGAAATACTTTAACTGAGTCGAGACGACGCCTTACGTCCACAAAATTATCTAAGATAGTGTTCCTCAATTATAATTTATAAACTCAAGTGAAATTCCAAGTATATGTTTTGCATCATGTGTCTACTAAATCTTCCAACATAAGATATGTACTCATTGTTTTCATACATCATTGTTTCGATCTACTGTTATCCCCTTCTACCTGTTCTTTGCTGTACCCTCTAACAGGCGATTCGTTCATCTCAGTCAAACATTCTGTAGTTACATCAATATTTTATTTCTTTTACGGCGCAGTACGTTGTAGCCGTACAAAATGTTAGGAAATCGTACTTATTACCAGCTGTATTTATTAATGCTCATGTGGAACGATGACGAATAGTCGGCTATGAAACTGATGTTTCATCTCTGTGTTATACATACTGTAGGTGACTTGTACTGTAGGCCGGAAATGCCTTTCTTACAACAGCGTGAAGGCCAGGTCATAGGTGTTATAAACATACGTCCTCACCATTACCCTCATCTCACGCATCGCGAACTTCGGGACGGATCCGTAATAGTCGCTGCCAGCTTCGTGCGGATTTGGCTACAACGAGAGACAGTCACCAAATTCAACGATTCACAACAAATCATTTGAACGACGATTCATTCTTACTCGGGCGACTCCAGATTCAACGATCATTTGAACGACTACTCATTCATACCGCGAATCGATTCACACGATTCTTTATTTTGAGTCGTTCAAATGAACGATTCGTTCACGAATCGACTCAACTCTAACCTCTAGTGTATTATTTACTAACTCTATGATGAAAACGGACCGTAATTCAAAATGAAAGCATCACGTCATCAAAATAAACAAAGAAACCATCTGAAATATACAGATGTGTTTGTAACAATAACAACAACAACAACAATAATAATAATAATAATAATAATAATAATAATAATAATAATAATAATAATAATAATAAGGGGTGGATTTCAACCTAAAAAATTTAAAATATATGCAAGCAAACATACCCTAAAAAGGCACTAAAATATGGCCCAAATAGACAAAAATTTGGACTAACAGATTAATTTGTGTATAAAAGTGTGATCTTGCAGTTTAATTAATTCACTTATACTGTAACTCATATCTCATAAGCCTATCATTTTTATCATTTATCAGAAAGTTCTTTATTCCACTTCGCCTTCAGCCATAGTAAGTTATGTACCCTGAAAAAATATTTCTACATACATACATATAGTTATAGACTGTTATGCCTTTCAGCGTTCAGTCTGCAAGCCTTTGTGAATTTACTAAACGTCGCCACAATCCTCGATTTGCAACTAGTGTTGTGGCCTCATTTAGTTCTATACCTCTTATCTTTAAATCGTTAGAAACCGAGTCTAACCATCGTCGTCTTGGTCTACCTCTACTTCTCTTACCCTCCATAGCAGAGTTCATTATTCTCCTACGTAACCTATCCTCCTCCATACGCCTCACATGACCCCACCACCGAAGCCGGTTTATGCGTACAGCTTCATCCATCGAGTTCATTCCTAAATTAGCCTTTATCTCCTCATTCCGAGAACCCTCCTGCATTGTTCCCACCTGTTTGTACC
The DNA here is from genome assembly GCF_040414725.1 of Anabrus simplex. Taxonomy (NCBI): domain Eukaryota; kingdom Metazoa; phylum Arthropoda; class Insecta; order Orthoptera; family Tettigoniidae; genus Anabrus; species Anabrus simplex. Next base: position 649,747,645 of record NC_090265.1, on the reverse strand, counting down.
AGCAATCATTCTTGCTACTTTCATGCTGTTACTTCTAACTTATGAATAAGATATCCTGAGTCCACCCAGCTTTCGCTCCCGTAAAGCAAATTTGGTCTGAAAACAGACCGATGTAAAGATAGCTTCGTCTGGGAGCTCACTTCTTTCTTACAGAATACTGTAGATCGCAACTGCGAGCTCACTGCATTCGCTTTACGACACCTTGATTCAATCTCACTTACTATATTGCCATCCTGAAAGAACACACAACCTAAATACTTGAAGTTATCGACCTGTTCTAGCTTTGTATCACCAATCTGACATTCAATTCTGTTGAATTTCTTACCTACTGACATCAATTTAGTCCTCGAGAGGCTAATTTTCATACCATAGGCTACTCATTGCACCTATTTTCAAGTTTCAAGATATTACACTGCAGGCTTTCGGCACAATCTGCCATTAAGACCAAATCGTCAGCAAATACCAGACTGCTTACTACATTTCCACCTAACTGAATCCCTCCCTGCCATTTTATACCTTTCAGCAGATGATCCATGTAAACTACGAACAGCAAAGGTGAAAGATTACAGCCTTGTCTAACCCCTGTAAGTACCCTGAACCAAGAACTCATTCTAACATAAATTCTCACTGAAGCCCAATTGTCAACATAAATGCCTTTGATTGATTTTAATAATCTACCTTTAATTCCATAGTCCCCCAGTATGGCGAACATCTTTTCCCTCGGTACCCTGTCATATGCTTTCTCTAGATCTACAAAACAAACACAACTGCCTATTCCTCTCGTAGCATTTTTCAATTACCTGGCGCATACTGAAAATCTGATCCTGACAGCCTCTCCGTGGTCTGAAACTACACTGATTTTCATCCAACTTACTCTCAACGACTGATCGCACCCTCGCTTCCAAGATGCCAGTGAATACTTTGCCTGGTATATTAATCAATGAGATACATCGATAGATGTTGCAATCCTTCCTGTTCCCTTGCTTACAGATAGGTGCAATTACTGTTTTTTCCCAATCTGAAGGTACCTTACCAACACTCCATGCTAATTTTACTACTCTATGAAGCCATTTCATCCCTGCCTTCCCACTATACTTCACCATTTCAGGTCTAATTTCATCTATTCCTGCTGCCTTATGACAATGGAGTTTATTTACCAGCCTTTCCACTTCCTCAAGCATAATTTCACCAACATCATTTTCCTCCTCCCCATGAGCTTGGCTGTTCACAACACCACCAGGATGATTTCCTTTTACACTGAGAAGATGTTCAAAATATTCCCTCCACCTCTCCAGTGATTCCCTGGGATCTATTATGAGTTCACCTGAATTACTCAAAACACTGTTCATTTCCTTTTTCCCTCCCTTCCTAAGATTCTTTATTACTGTCCAGAAAGGTTTCCCTGCTGCTTGACCTAGCCTTTCCGGGTTGTTACCAAAATCTTCCCACGACATCTTTACACACAGTTGTTCCTAGGCATTCCCTTGCTGTTTCTACTACAGCATCCCTGTATGCTACTTTCTATATCCTGAGAACCTGTTTACTGTCTACTGTTCGAAACTTCTCACTAATCATATCCATATACTTCTGTCTAATTTCCTCGTCCTGGAGATTTTCTACCTTTATTCGTTTGCAGACAGATTTCACTTTCTCTACCCTAGGCTTAGAGATACTTAGTTCACTACAGATCAGATAGTGGTCTGTATCATCGAAAAATCCCCGAAAAACTCGTACATTCCTAACAGATTTCCTGAATTCGAAGTCTGTTAAGATATAGTCTATTATGGATCTGGTACCCCTAGCCTCCCATGTGTAGCGGTGAATAGCCTTATGCTTGAAGAATGTATTCGTAACAGCTAAACCCATACTAGCACAGAAGTCCAGCAAACGCTTCCCATTCCCATTAGCTTCCATATCTTCCCCACATTTACCTATCACCCTTTCGTATCCTTCAGTTCTATTCCTAACTCTCGCATTGAAATCACTCATTAGCACTCTTCTATCCTTGCTGTTGACCCTGACTACGATGTCACTCAATGCTTCATAAAACTTGGCAACTTCATCCTCATCTGCACCCTCACATGGTGAATACACCGACACAATTCTAGTCCTAATTCCTCCAACTGACAAATCTACCCACATCATTCGCTCATTTACATGCCTAACAGAAACTATGTTGCGTGGAATGGTATTCCTAATAAAGAGCCCTACCCTAGACTCTGCCCTTCCCTTTCTAACACCCGTCAAGTACACTTTATAATCTCCTATCTCTTCCTTGTTACCTCCCCTTACCTGAATATCACTTACTCCTAGCACATCCAGATGCATCCTCTTTGCTGACTCACCAGTTCTACTTTCTTTCTTCCATAAGCCCCATTAATATTGATAGCTCCCCATCGAATTCCATTTCGTTCGCCAAGTTGTTTCCAAGGAGTCCCTCGCCTGTCAAATGGGAGTTGCGTGTGTTTCTTGCTATTATTTTTTGTCGTGGTTTAACATTGCAGTAATGTCCAACTCGCTGGCTGAACGGTCAGCGTACTGGCCTTCAGTTCAGAGGGTCCCGGGTTCGATTCCCGGCCGGGTCGGAGATTTTAACCTTAATTGGTTAATTTCAATGGCACGGGGGCTGGGTGTATGTGTTGTCTTCATCATCATTTCATCCTCATCACGACGCGCAGGTCGCCTACGGGAGTCAAATAGAAAGACCTGCACCTGGCGAGCCGAACCCGTCCTGGGATATCCCGGCACTAAAAGCCATAGGACATTTCATTTCATTGCAGTAATCGTAATTAAGGTACAGCATTTGCCTGGAATGAAAATTGGGAAATCACAGAAAACTACCTTCAGAGCTACCGATGATGGGTTCGCACGCATGACGCGAGAGATATAGTCAAGAGAATAACACTGACATGTATTAGCAAGGGTTTAAATTGGAATATTGGAAATAACCATTATCATGCATAATCACTCGTCTTGAAACTGCAGAGCTTCCACATTGTGATGCACTGGAAATTGATCTTTACAAAATTTTGAAGTGTTATCTAACGAGACCGCATTTAAAGAAGCTTACTCAAAAAAGCAGAGTTGGACTTTCAGAAAACATATAACCCCACGGAGAAAAAGATCCGACCGGATGAAGAAATGCTTACACTTAGGTACTTATGCTGAGTCCTAAATTTGAAACCCGCAGCCAGGGCCCCTCGGTGAATGTTGGAATTTCACCAGTTTTCTAGGGAACCTGAGGGCGTCAGCTTTTCTGATACCAAGTTTAAAGGCCGGGCTGAGTGGCTCAGACGGTTGAGGCGCTCCTTCTGACCCCAACTTGGCAGGTTCGATCCTGGCTCAGTCCGATGGTATTTGAAGGTGCTCAAATACGTCACCCTCGTGTCGGTAGATTACCTGGCACGTAAAAGAACTCCTGCGGGACTAAATTCCGGCACCTCGGCGTCTCCGAAAACCGTATAGTGCTCCTCACACAATGATTGTTGTTTAAAGGGGCCTAACATCTACGTCATCGGACCCTAATGGTACGAAATGAGACGAAATGTTATGACAAATTAAAAGTCCAAAATCCTCCACTGACCAGAATTCAAAACGTGAGGACGAAGAGTGAATGGATGGACATGAAGTTAAAACAATCAGTGGATCCGAAACTCAATGCCTCACATTCACAGAAACTGACGTAAAACAATAGTATTACTGACCGAGGGACTGCTTCTAGAGCACAATACTGAATCAATGATGCTTGTAGTCTAAAGGAGGTGCAAAATCCAAGTCATCGGCCCCTCATAATGTATTTATCGCTAAGAAAGTGGAACCATTGTATTTGTTATGTTGCGGTACTAATCAAAAGTAGCATAGACTCGCGGTATTCCCCACATGATGGAACTACTAACAGGTAATTAAATTCGCACCTGTAATACAGACCTATGGGGTTTCGCACATTGCGGCACATTTACAGGCAACGCAAACCTATGGTGTTCATCACATAAGTGTATTAACCACAAAGACTCTTATTATCCCGCGGCGTTCCTCACATAGTGATACTAATCGCAAGTAAAGTCGACCCATGGTGTTCCTCGCGTGATGGTACTAATCATAGGCAATCTCATGGTTCAAAATCTATCATCCCTTGGTCGCCTCTTACGACAAGCAGGGGATACCTTGGGTGTAATCATCTGCGTCCCCTACCCACATGGGGTTATTCAAGATTGATTAACTGAAAACTTCCGTCACAAGAACACGATTATTTTTAATAACATGTTTCTTAGAAAAACAACAACAGTACTTGTACGAAATGAAAGAATCGCGTCGAGGCAGTCAATAGACAATGTCTTGCCAAATGGTCAAGACAAAGCGACATTATTTTATATAACTTCACAATTTGCAGTTGGCGTAACTAGCTGGGGACGAATGCAACAATGACTAAGACGAATGGCCTGTATGAGCAACTTCCATTCACTCCGCAATCATCACGTAACTCCTACCTACGCAGTCCATACCCTCGCAGTGCATGCTGGCTGGATCGAAGCCAATGTAATAATTCAAAGGAGCAACAGACGAAATGTACGATATTTTAATGCGAATACCAATGGTGCAATGTAGAGACGAGCTCAATGGTATTCCCCATTTTTCCCTAGGTATATTACGAGCACACTCCTACTTCGTGTTATGTAGGTCGCAAACAGAATATTGGAGAGAGAACAAGTCAGAACAATTCATACAACACTAATATTATTTCCTTAAAAATAAGGAGAACATTCTCTCTTTGGTACGAAGTGTTAATGCGCTACGGCTATGGAGTCAAGCTCCGCATTCGGAAGACGCGTGGGTTCGATTCCCACCGTCGGCTACCCTGAGAACGGTTTATTTCTCATTCAAAATTGTTGCGTGTGTTTCTTGCTATTATTTCTTTTGTCGTGGTTTAACATTGCAGTAATCGTAATTAAGGTACAGCATTTGCCTGGAGTGAAAATTGGGAAATCACAGAAAACTACCTTCAGAGCTACCGATGGTGGGTTCGCACCCAGGACGCGAGAGATATCAGTCAGGAGAATAACCCTGACATGTATTAGAACCACAATCAGTTACGATCTGCTTCCATTTGGACAGTACAATACAACTGTTTGCGTGATCCTTGTTCTCTGTACTTTCACGAACACTTGTGAATAGTAGTTAAAGAAGTCGATAATTTGTTCGATTCCTTCATTACATATTAGTTTGCTGATATTATCTGATTATGTCTGCACTCACATCGCCAACATTCATTTCACCTACTATTAAGTCAGCCCTTGTCACCTTCGAATCAACGCTTCCATGAATGGAAGTTGCTTATACAGGCCATTCGTCTTAGTCATTGTGCTTCCATAGCTCTGAACTAGCCTCACCAAAGCTTTTATAAAAATGTGCAGTTGCTCAAAAAGGAATGAGCTGATGGGATTGTATGTTACTCGCAGTTAACTACTTTAACAGTTTTCGGAGACATCGAGATGTTGGAATTTTGTCCCTCAGGAGTTCGTTTACGTGACAGTAAATCTACCGACACGGGCCTGACGTATCTGAGCACCTTCAAATACCTCCAGACTGAGCCAGGCTCAAACCTGCCAACTTGGGCTGAGAAAGCCAGCGCCGCAACCGCCTGAACAACACAGCCCGGCACAAGAGACTGAAGTGATTGAGCCGATGCTTGGAGCATGCGGTACGGTACCACGATTCTTCGTAAAGTTTTGCAAGATGTTTGGCTTGCTAAATACTGGAATACAACACATTGTGCTTAATGTAATCCGTTTCGTTGAAAATTGTAAAATCCCACCTCTACAGTTCATAATACCCAGCACTAAACAATGTACTTAAGACTATAGAAATTTACAGCGATGTAGGCCTATATTGTATTAGTTCACTATGTCTACAGTGGCAACCTGTAAATTCAGGAAAATGATGGAAAAATAATTCACCTCCCATGCAGACATACACAACATACATTATATCTATAGGTTCACTTGTTTTTGAGAAAGTCTGTCTACCTTCCAGGAACTTATACAATAGGCTACAATGTGCTCTTTTTTGAGCGACTGTACAAAAATAAGATTTTGCATTCTAGGGATAGGATACGCACTGTTCTGCAGAACTATTCCAGCCTAGTGGCCATTATCGTTAAGGCGTCAAGTCTTCTAGGTCCGACACCGTGGTAGCCGGTTCGAGCCCCGTAGGTGGAAGAGAAGTTCACCATTAGAATGTTAGCCGACAGGGTAAGAGAGGTCATGGTACACAATTTCTAATCACTAGATTGCGTGCCAAAAGCCTGGGTTCAATTCCAAATTTCTCCACAGTGTTCAAATGAACTGACTGAAATGCTGTTGATGGTGATTCGTTCGTCAGATGGAAATTTTAAACCCTGGTGTTATTCGAGACAGGAGTAGGCTATGTGCAGACACCGGGTTTCACCCTCTCCCGACCGCATTATCATCACAATCACCGCCACCATTACACATCCAGGCGGGCAAGATGCCCATGGGTGTCAACTACAAAGACCCACAAGAGGCCACAAGCGATCAATCCATCCAATTAATCCTATAGAACTATGGAATTTTCTGGAGCATATCAACTTCCCTAGCTGACGACAACCAGCAGATGTACGAGGGCTGATCAACAAAGAATGAGACTGATTTTTCCCTGTAGCTTCCGTGATAGTTTCCTATCTGCAACATAAATATTTGAAAAGAGCGGGATTTATGTATAAGGTCCGTAGGCGGTATCACTCTCGTATCGGTAGGTTGGTAGTAATGCTCTATTTTGTAGACGCTACGTGCATTTCGCATACCAGAAAATGGAGGTGACGCGAGAGGAGCAGTACAGCGCAATCAAATTCTCTTTTCGTTTAAACCATACAGCCAATTAAACTTACGAAAAGGTGAAGAATAATTATGATCCTGAAGGAAAACAAGCCAGCACAGTGTGAAAAAAAAAAAATGCGAGAGTTGTTCCATCTGCAGGGAAAGTGATGACCACATGTTTTGACTTAACGGAATGATTTACCAGCATGTAGTTCCCCCTCACACTACTGTTACTGCACGTCAGTATTGGCTACACTGAGGAAACACATTGCAAAGAAACGACCAGGGCTTTCTCGGACTGGGTGGCGACTCCATCATGACAATGCACGGCCTCACGTCGCAAATCAAGACCTGCAATTTCTGGCTCGATTCAACATTACATGTGTACCGCATCCGCCTTATAGCCCTGATCTTGCACCCTGTGATTTTTTATTCTCATCACTAAAGGCAAAACTTAGGGGCATTCGATTTCAGAACTCTGAAGCAGTGCTCAAGAAAAGTTAGGCGATTCTCAAGGACCTGACAAAGAATGTGTTCAAGGACTGGCAGAGGCGCTATAAAAAGTATATTGAAGTAGGAGGGGACTATTTGAAAAGGATAATGTAAACAATGAAATGGAGTAATAAACATCTGTGAAAAAAATGTCTCAGTCTTTGTTGATCAGCCTTCGTATGTACGTATACCTCAGCTCGAATTGTGGTTAAATCCTCAATAGCTGTCAAAGGTAGCCTAAAAAACAAAACCCCATGGCGCAATAGCCCTGAAGGGCCATGACCTACCAAGCGACCGCTGCTCAGCCCGAAGGCCTGCAGATTACGAGATGTCGTGCGGTGAGCACGACGAATCCTCTCGGCCGTTATTCTTGGCTCCCTAGACCGGGGCCGCCATCTCACCGTCAGATAGCTACTCAACTGTAATCACGAAGACTGAGTGGACCTCGAACCAGACCTCAGATCCAGGGAAAAATCCCTCACTTGGCCAGGAATCTAACTCGGGGCTTCCCGGTTAAGAGGCAGACACGCTACCCCTACACAGCGAGGCTGGCCTCACAGGTAGCCCAGGTGTCACTAAGGAAAGGCGTACTAGGAACATGAGGAGCGAGGTAATTCCCCGTTGCTTTCTTCGCTGAGCCAGAAGAAGCTACTACATCAGTCTGTCAAGTCTACTGAAATGAAATGGAAATGGTGTATGGCTTTTAGTGCCGGGAGTGTCTGAGGACAAGTTCGGATCGCCAGATGCAGGTCTTTTTTTGACTCCCGTAGGCGACCTCCGCATCGTGATGAGGATGAAATGATGGTGAAGGCGACACATACACCCAGCCCCCGTGCCAGCGAAATTAACCAATTAAGGTTAAAATTCCCGACCCTGCCGGGAATCGAATCCGGGACCCCTGTGACCAAAGGAGAGCACGCTAACCATTTAGCCATGGAGTCCACTGAAATGCATACATCGACCGACCAATGGTCAAAACTTTTGCACCATTCTTCAAAGGGACTGCGTAAGGGGTATGCGACTGCTTTCTAACATTTGTCAACGATATGCAAATTACTCTTTGTTACGCGTCAATTGCCCTTGTTGCTTTGCAGAACATTCCTTCAAGATGCAGCACACAATTCTTTCTCTCTCCCTTTTTTGTTGTTGAGGGTGAGGAAATGAAGACCCCCAGGCCGAAACGTATACCATTTTACTCATCTGTTTCTGAGAATACCCGATGAGTCGGAACATCTCTATTTTACTGCACTGGAAAAGCAAACGAGTCTGAACATCATCTGCCACTTCTACCAAAAAAATATGTGCGATGCTTGCCACACTTGCCAGAGATTACGACGTTATTGTGCAGTACGCCAGTACACACTGCCCAGTGAAACATTATTGGATTAGTCCATCGTAACCACGCAAAGAGCGTTCAGGAGAGAGTAGGTGTCCGCGAACCTCCTACTCGATATTGTCTATAGTAGGAAACTGGATCTTAGTTAAGCGGGTCTGGCAAGCATCGCACATCTGGTTTGACAGACATGGCAGATGATGTTCAGACTCGTTTGATTCGATCTGTTAGGAAATCATTGCATCATTTGTCTCAGGCGACGGGGTATTCGTATTCCATATGTCAAAGAGCGACCGAGGTATAGAAACTGCGACCATACAAGATGACTGCCATTCACGAGTTGCGGGAGCCGGATAAGGAAAAACAAGTCGGTTACTGTACATGGTCCTTGAATTTTACTGTACGGCTAATGGAGATTCTGAATATTACGTGACTGGTTACGTGAATTCTCCAGTCCTGCATTTTGCACCACACACACACACACACACACACACACACACACACACACACGAGTCATGAAAGCCCCCTGCACCCACCCAAGTTTGGCATGCAATCTCAGCAAACCGAATAGTGGGTCCATTCTTCTTCTCGGATACGATGAACACAGACCAATATAAGGACATTTTCCTGCAATTTCTCAAGCAACTAGATGACACTGAGCTAACTCAGGGTTATATTCAGCAAGACTTGCCACACGTCAACTGAGTCTCTCGCTCTGATCAGCAGCTTCATTGAGGACAGAGAAATCTCTAAGAATTTGTGGCCGCCAAGATCACCGGACTTAACGACACCAGATTATTTTCTGTGGGGTTATCTTACGGCTAAAGCATATCAAAATTGACCACGAACAACTGGAGATTGGGAGACCAACATCATGACTGAAATCAAAAGAATACACGAGGAAATATTGCAGCAAACTGCCAGAAGCATGGAGCGACGGACGGGTACGGTTGTATCCACAGAAAGATTCCAACATTTGCTGCGGTGGTAAGTGAATCTCAGTTTCATATTTGGAACGTAGTTGCATTTTCCTATCTACTACCAGACAGAAATGGGATTGTTTGGAAACCGCTCGGTTTATTTAAATCATTCTGTAGAATTCTCAGTTACCCTTATAGAGCCAAAGCCAAGGATGAGACTGAGACAGACAGAAAAATGACAAGCTCTTGTGGCTGTGATCACGATATCAACAGTCACGTAAAACCACTAGCCTGCTGCATTTACGTTCAACCCCTGAACACAATCGGCAACAATTAAGGGTGTAAAAAATTCGAGCGGGAAGTAAAAATTACTTGGGAATACAGGACTTCCTCAATTGTTCAAAACATATGTTTTTAAATACATGAATCATAACTTGCGACTTAAAACAGTGAAGAGGTAAAGGTCAGATCAGGAATACATACTAAATAAAACAAATGCATACGGTCTGGTCCACACCAAAAGTTCATCCCAACCAGTATCATAATTATTATCTTTATAAGTTTTTTTTTTCTTGTTGCTCGTGGCTTTACGTCACATCGACCCAGATAGGTCTTATGGCAACGATGGGATAGGAAAGGGCTGGGAGTTGGAAGGAAGCGGCCGTGGATTAAATTAAGGTACAACCCCAGCATTTGCCTGGTGTGAAAACGGGAGACCACGGAAAACCATCTTCAGTGGGACTTGAACCCACTATATACCGGATGAAAGCTCACAGCTGCGCACCCCTAAACGTAAGACTAACTCGCCCGGTTTTGTGATGATGATGATGATGTTGTTTGTTGTTTAAAGGGGCCTAACATCGAGGTCATCGGCCCCTAATGGTACGAAATGGAATGACAAATTAAAAGTCCAAAATCCTACACTGACCAGAATTCAAAACGTGAGGACGAAGAATGAATGGATGGATGGACGGATATGAATTTAAAACTCTCAGTGGATGCGACCGCTATGCCTTACATTCACAGAAACTGGCGTAAAACGATAGTATTACTAACCAAGGGACTGCTGCTATAGCATAACACTGAATCGATGATGCTTGCAGTCTAAAGGGGGTCCAAAATCCAAGTTATCGGGCCCCCATGACGGTACTTACCGCTAGGAAAGTAGAACCATGGTATTTGTCATGTTACGGTACTTATCAAAAGTAGTAGAGACTCGCGGTATTCCACACATTATGGTACTACTCACAGGTTATGAAATTCGACATATAATACAGACCCATGGTGTTTCTCACAGTGCGGCGCCATTTACAGGCAATGCAAACCTATGGTGTTCATCACATGAGTACTAACCACAGGGACCTGCACTATCCCGTGGTGTTCCTCATGTAGTGGGTACTAATCATAGGCAAGGCAGAACCATGGTAGCCATCATCCTATGGTCTTGCTCATATGGTGGTACTAATCACAGGTACTGCAAAAGCCGACCGTACGGTGCTCCCGTGTGCTACTAATCACAAACCTATTTGGTACCCAATATAGTGGTACTACGCGCAAATAAAAGCGACCCATGGTGTTCCCCGCTTGGTGGTACTAATCACAAGTAGTTTCATGGTTCTAAGACAATCATCTCTCGGTCGCCCCTTTCAGTCGCCTCTTACGACAGGCAGGGGATACCGTGGGTGTATTTTTCGTCTGCGTCCCCCACCCACAGGGGGTTGTGTGTTTGGTCCGCGAGAGGTATTTTATTTCCCCCAAGTCCGCCGACAGGCCGATTAGGACCCCCCCCCCACTATCCACCACCTGGGACGCGCCACGTGGGAGTATCACCTCTCCCCCCCCTGCTACGCCAGCGTAGTAGGTTCGTGGCACGGTTTTGTAAGTTTTAATACTAGACTATACAAAACGTATAATATATGTTTAGTTCAGTACAATTTACACTATACTGCACAGTTTCCAGAGAAATCTGCATGGACCTTAGTCACACAACTGACTCATTTCCCCCGAGAATGTTGTTGCCAATGCTATGCAATCTGTTTTATCAGCCCTCCTCACATTATCTCTCTATACCAACATGACGAGCGGAATTGACGGTCGGAGATGGTTCATCATTAGTCTAGAATATTCGATAGGACAGCAATACATTGTCAATTTACGTTTAATGAATCAGACTCCGAAACTAACCGGCACCTCTCATTATGATCATCACTAACCTACATTGCTGCCCGTTCTTCAAATATCCGTGCTCTCCATCATCTAAGTTCTCCGAGCATCGTATTTTGGACATAAATAAGGCATCTTACCATTTAACTACGTTACACAGCTGGCAGGATCAAACTGAGTAAATCGTCCAAATTATTATTATTATTATTATTATTATTATTATTATATTCCGCTAACGATAATATAGGCTAACTTTATTGGTTTTACGTCCAACTACATTGTTATGGTCTTCGGAGACGCCACGGTGCAGAGTTTTGTCCGCGTGGGTTCTTTTACGGATAAATGTATCTAGCGACACGAAACTGACGGATTTGAGCAACTTCAAACACCACCGGAATAAGCCAAGATCGAACTGTCAAGCTGGACCCAGAAAGCCAGCGCTCTACCGTCTGAGTTACTCAGCCTGGCAGACTGTTTATGACTTTCAACGTTCAGTCTGCAAACCTCCACAATCCTATATTTGCAACTAAACTGTGGTCTTGTGTTTAATTCTACACTTTTTACCTTCAAATCATTAAGGCATCCCTCTGCTTCTCTTACCGTCCATGGCAGAATCCATTAGTGTAATAGTTACACTATCCTCGCCCGTTCACTACGTATGAACCCATCACTGACGCCAGTTTATCCGTACAGCTTCATCCATCGAGTTCATTCCTAACTTAACTTTTATCTCTTCCTTTCGAGAACTCTCCTGTTTGCAACAGCACTCATTCTTGCTACTATCATGTATGCTCCATTGTTCGGCTTCGTGTCTAACTGGTTAGCATGCTTGCCTTTGGCCCAAAGGGTCCAGGGTTCGGTTCGCAGCCAGGTCGGGAATGTTAACCTTCAATGGTTAATTCCTCTGGCTCAGGAACTGGGTGTGCGTGTCGTCTTCAACATTAGAACTCATCCTAGGTAGGATCTCATCCTCAAAGCCACGCATGTCGCCCACGGCTGTCAACTCAAAAGACCTGCACTAGGCCTCTCCGAAGCTCATACGTTATTATTACTATTACTAGCTGATGTACCCGTGCTTCGCTGCGGAATTCTACACTGTATACAGAATTATAGGTTAGGTACTGTACACGTGAGCAAGACTGTACTAAATTACATAGCACTTAACGTTACCCCAGAAACGCGACGGGGAAGTCACCAAATGTCTTTTCTCATATGAAGACTGGGTTAGGGAAATTTCATTGTAATGGTAGGCCCCCTTTCCTACCATCAGTCACAATCAGGTTTGGGAGTATTCGTTATAATGGCAGACACCCACTCTCCACCTGCCTTTTTACATCCTCAGAAAGACCGTCTTAGTAGTTTTCCCAACTGAAATGAACATAGGTCATTACAATGACGTCAGTAGGAATGGCGCGATTAAAAGCAATGTTTTCATATGAAATACTCGATAAAATAAAAAATCACACATTTTCTTACTTTTAACGAACGCTGCCGATCTAACAGTCCAAAGCTGGAATGACCAAGCCGCAGACAGCCGAATAGCTAGAATATTATGATGAACCAATCTGTTACGTACCAGCAGTACGGTATCAGAAAATGTATGATCCAGCGGAATTGCATGCTAAGGAAGAATGTTTTCCAACTCCCCAGCTATTACCCACCAATATTCAGTCAGGCTGTTATACTCGGTACGCAGCAGTAATCCCATCTATCTGAGATGAGCGGCAGCATAAGAGACAAACACCATCACCACAAACAATAGTCAATGTAATGTTATTGTTGATCAATGTAATACGCTCTCAGTACTGTAGGCCTTCACATTTAATGTCCTTCCGATTCTGAAATACCACTCTTATCATAGTCGATACGGTAAAACTGAATAAAACATAAATGTTCGGAAATTGTATTCTCTTATAACTTTTGTTGTGTAGTACTTTTCGATGGGACCAATAACATAGGTATTTAACAATTAAATTTTAGGCGCCTTCCCCTAAACTACAATTTCATCCAGGGTGAATAAAATTGTTTATAACTTAGACTGTAGTTTCTTATTCCCCGACTTTATACACCGACTTTCATTAAATTCTGTTTACCCATTTTCTCGTGGCTTGGCGTTGATATGGACTTGGCAACAAAAATTCATGAATATCTGTGTTATCAAAGCCGGTACGGTAACAATGTATGACTTAAACGATCGGAAATTTAATTCTATATAACTTTAGTGATGAAGTATTTATCGATAGGACCACTAATAATATAAATATTTGAGAATTAAATTTTAGGCCTTCCCCTAAACTACCATTTCACTCAGCCTAGATTGTAGTGGCTCATCCTCCGACTTCACATACCGATTTTCATGAAATTCTCTTCAGCCGTTTTCTCGTGATGCGTGTACATACATACATACAGATAGACAGAAATTACGGAAAAGTAAAAATTGCATTTCCTTGTTACTACGGACATGGCCGATACAGAAATACCATTCTTTTCAACTTCTGAGCAATGTACAGACAAAACTCTTATTTTATATATATATAGATAGATTTTCTGCTACATTCAATATATATTTAAACAGATGAAATTATATTGGAGTATGTTGCTGGAATGAAATATGATGGGAAAAACCTAAGTACCCGGAGAAAAACCTGTCCCGCCTCAGTTTTGTCCAGCACAAATCTTACATGCAAAGACCGGGATTTGAACCACGGGACCCAGCGGTAGGAGGCCGGCACACTGCCGCCTGAGTCACGGAAACAGATATGCCCTTAATATTAATAAAGGTAATAGTCAATTATTATTTTTGGTCCCGATAGGAACCTCTGGTAATATGTAATCATTGTTCTAGGCATATAAGATCAGCAATCATTCTTGCTAGTTTCAGGTTTGCTACATCCAATATGTAAATAAGATATCCTGAGCCCACCCAGCTTTCACTCCCGTTCAGCAAGGTCGGTCTGAAAATAGATCACGTAGAGAAAATTTCGTTTGAGAGCTCATTTCCTTCTACACGATACTAATGACCGCAACAGCGACCCTACTACATTAGATCACCCTGATTCAATTTTATTTTACATATTAATACCATCCAGGGAGGGGAGTCCCTTGATTTGAGGATTCTTCGTTATTTTTTTTAATATATGGAAATATCAACCGACCATGAAGTGTGTTCCGATATAGTGTTTCATCTGCCGAACGCAGAATGTATTTACGAATTTTGTGAGAAGACCTGTGAGAGATACCATTCTGGGAACTACAACAAGAGAAAGACCACATGAATGAAAATTTGCACATCATCATGAAGACTTCCTTACCGATATCTTCATTTTTCGAAGGAGGGTCCAGTAAGTTCCTCAACAATACGGTTCAATATCTCTTGAGTCATTACCTCCTGGGGATGAGAGCGGTAGAATAACACCCACCGTATCCCCTGCCTGTCGTAAGAGGCGACCAGAAGGGGCTCCAGAGGCTCTGAATTTTGGAGCGTGGGTCGGCGACCACGGGGTCCTTAGCCGTGTTCTGGCATTGCTCCGACTTACTCGTGCCAAGCTCCTCACTTTCATCGATCCTGCCCGAACTCCCGTAGTCGACTCTCGTTCTTTTCCGGCCCCGACACTATTAGAACATTCGAGGGCAAGGGAGTATTTCATTTTCACGAAATGTTGGACGCCTTCCATTTTTTTCTCTCTGATTAATGTTATATAGAGGACGATTGCCCAGTTTTATTTCCTCTTAAAACAATAATCACCACCACTACCTCTCTGAGTCATTACGGCACGAGAAGAAACTTGTTTTATTTTCTATGTAATTTAATTTTAAGGCCATCCGTTGCAATAAAATTTTATTAAACATCAACTAACAGCCGTGGGATTAGATGCCACTACCTCGATCACGAAGTCGCGCACCTACTAAACAGTAATACAAAGTGCGTCCACACACAGATGTTTTCGCCAACTTTGTTAATAAACACTGTCAACCAACAATGTTCATGAATATTTGTTACTGTTAATAAACAAAATGTTCGTAAACTTTTCGGCCATGTTTATAAACAAAATAAACGTAACTTTTGTGAATGAAACTTTTCATGTTTCCGCGAATATTATTTTGGGTTCGCAGATGCACGAAGGCGCAATTGCAAAATCGCAGCGCGCAATTCTCTTATCTCTTCTAAAAATTGACTATCAAATCGCAAGCGAAAGTTCTAACATGCAGTATATTTTTAATTCTGTATTATATTCATTTAGCTATGTTCTAATGTAGTTTCATTTTCAGCTTCGCTCCTCGCTGAATAACCTAACCTCCCATAATCACTGGTATACCGCCAACATAATACTATCCTAACTAGGTTAAATGAAGATTTCCTTTATTTCGTACCTAGACCAATTCCTTGATACTTGTATAAAGCTTCACACACCTCAAGCAGCACAAGTGAAAATGCTTGTTTTTTTACTCTAGTAGACAAATCTATTTATATATATATAAAGTAACTTGTCCTCACTGATTCATCATCGCCGAGCCAAAACTACTGGACATACAGAAATGAAATTTTGGGGATACATTCATAATAACATGTAGGTGCTCGTGCTCGCTAAGAGAGGATTTTTGGATATTCCGTCGCTAAGGGGGTGAAAAGGGGGGGGGGTGAAATTTTAAAATGAGTATCTATATCTCAAAACTTTAAAAGTTTACAGATGTAAAAATTGGCATTTAGCATCTTCTTTAAAAATAAGGAAATACGTATTTTTTTGTTTTCAGAAAATCCCAATAGGAGGGGTGAAAAAGAGGTTGAATGCCTTTAATCAGGATACCGGTACTCATATCTCAGAAACTGAACATATTACAGACCTGAAAATTTGTACTTTTGATCTCTTTTAAAAATAAAGTAACACGTATTTTTTTGTTTTCGGAAAATCCAATTAATGGGAGGGTGAAAAGGGGGGTGAATTTTTAAAATGAGTGTCTATATCTCAAAATGTTGAAAGTTTACAGATGTAAAAATTGGTATTTAGTATCTTCATTAAAAATAAAGAAACACGCATTTTTTTGTTTTCAAAAATCCCAATAGGAGGGATGAAAAGGGGTGAAAAACGGGTTGAATACCTTTAATGAGGATACATATATCTCAGAAACTGAAGATATTACAGACCTGAAAATTGGTGTTTGGGATCTCCTTAAAAAATAAGGAAATACGTATTTTTTTGTTTTTGGAAAATCCAATTAATGGGGGTGAAAAGGGGGAGAATTTTAAAAATGTCTGTATCTATATCTCAAAACTTTAAAAGTCTGCACATGTAAAAATTGATATTTAGAATCTCCTTTAAAAATAAAGGAACACGTATTTTTTTTTTTGTGTGTGTTCTGTAAATCCCAATAGGAGGGGTGTAAAAGGGTGAATAATGGGTTGAATGCCTTTAATGAGGATACATATATCTCAGAAACTGAAGATATTAAAGAACTGAAAATTTGTATATGGGATCTTCTTTAAAAATAAAGAAACACTTTTTTTGTTTTTGGAAAATCCAATTAATGGCGGTTAAACAGGAGTGACAAATTGGGGTGAATTTTTTGAAAGATTATATCTACAGAATACCTGAGAAACTTAAAATGTTAGAGACGTAAAAAGTGGTATTTGGAATCTCCTGTAAATGTACAGAAACATAGGTGATTTGTTTTTGGAAACTCCACTTAAGGAGAACTAAAAAGGGGGTGAAATTTTAAAATGAGAATTTGTACAGTATATCTCAAAAAACTTAACATGTTACAGAAGTGAAAAATTGTATTTTTTTATCTCTATTAAAAATCAAGAAACGTGTATTTTTAGTTTTTCGAAATACCACTTGGGTGGAAAGGGGGGGGGGTAAAAGTGTCTGAAAATGGTGTTGAATTATTTTAATTAGGCTACTGATATCTCAAGAATGAAGATGTTACAGACGTGAAATTTAGGGTATTTGGAATCTGCTTTAAAAGTAAAGAAACACGTATTCTCGGAAAATCCAATGATGTGGGTGGGGGGGGGGGGAGGAGGTGAAAGAATTGAAAAATTAATTGACTTAATTGTATGAGAATACTTTCATCTAATAAAAACTAAAGTTGTTACAGACGTGAAAATTGGTATTTGTATCTCCTTTAAAAACAAAGAAAAACGCGTTTTGGGGGAGGGAAATCATCTTGGGGGGGGCGGGAGTAAAATGGAGTTGAATTCCTTTCATGAGGATACAGAAATCAAAAACTGAAGAAGTTAGAGTCGTGATAATTGGTATTTAGAAGATCTTTTACTATTGAAGAAACAAGGTTTTGTCGGAAAATTCACTGTGGGGGGGGGGGGGAAGAGGAGTGTGAAAAGGAGTGAAATAAAGTGAATTATTTTATGGGGATACTTATATCCCAAAGCTGAAGGTAATAGACGTGAACATTGGTGTCTGGAATCTCCTTTAAACATAAAGAAACATGCCTTCTTTTAATTTTTTGTGGGGGGGGGGGGTAAATAAACTTGACGGCGGTGGGGTGTAAAAGGAGGTGAGTCCAGTTGATTTTACTGTTCATAATGTACTTATAAGGAGCCTCCGTTGCTCAGGTGGCAGCGCGCCGGCCTCTCACAGCTCGGTTCCGTGGTTCAAATCCCGGTCACTCCACGTGACATTAGTGCTGGACAAAACGGAGGCGGGACAGATTTTCTCCGGATACTCCGGTTTTTCCTGTCATCATTCATTCCAGCACACTGTCCAATATCATTTCATTTCATTTGTCATTCATTATCCATTGCCCCAGAGGAGCCCCCTGTGGGTGGGGGCGGTAGAATAACACCCACGGTATCCCCTGCCTGTCGTAAGAGGCGACTAAAAGGGGCTCCAGGGGCTCTGTACTTTGGAGCGTGGGTTGGCAACCACGGGGCCCTTAGCTGAGTCCTGGCATTGCTTCCACTTACTTGTGCCAGGCTCCTCACTTTCTTCTATCCTATCCGACCTCCCTTGGTCAACTCTTGTTCTTTTCCGACCCCGACGCTATTAGGTTTGCGAGGGCTAGGGAGTCTTTCATTTTCACGCCCTTCGTGGCCCTTGTCATCCTTTGGCCGATATCTTCATTTTTCGAAGTGTCGGATCCCTTCCATTTTTCCCTCTGATTAGTGTTATATAGAGGATGGTTGCCTAGTTGTACTTCCTCTTAAAACAATAATCACCACCACCACCCCAGAGGAGTGCGACAGGCTTCGGCAGCCGGCACAATTCCAATTGTCGCCGCTAGATTGGGGCTTTTATTAATTCTATTCCTGACCCTGTCGAATGACTGGAAACAGGCTGAAGATTTTCGATGTACTTATTCTGATCATAAACCGATCATTTTTAATCTTTCCTGGGTTGGTTTTCAAGAGCCACCTTTTTCTTCGGAGAACGTTCTTAGATTATAGTAGATTCTCCTGGCATATAAATAAAAATTTTAACACCTTTGAAATAAACGATAGGAATGAGATTGACCGTCCAATTGTTCACCTCTATAATAAGGTCAATAATACACGGAAGTATGTCATTCGTATCGCCAGAAATCCCGCACACTTGCCTACGCGCGACAATGGTGCTGGTCACAATGTCAACAATGACAATGGCAGGAGATGTAATTTACCGCCAAGTAGCGGTCTTGCATCTTGCTATGGGGTCCAGAACATCTGTAATAATAATAATAATAATAATAATAATAATAATAATAATGTTTTGGACCGTCGCCAAATGTGCGGACCGCGCTGGAAACGGGTCGTGGACGGGTAATGACTAAGAATGCAGTCCGGCCGCGGGTTCAGTACCGCCAAGGCACCCAAGACGAAACCATGCCGGATCTCCTCAAGGATTTGATTCATATTAAAAATGCTTATAGGAAAAGATGGCAAAGATTTAGGGACCCAACTGACCGGGTGGAATACCTGGACCTAGCCCGGGAAGAACGAAATCGATTCCTCGAAAGAAAGATTGAAAAATGGGAGGAAACTTGCCGTAATCTATTAGAAAACGAGTCAGATCGCGAAATTTGGCGGATTCTCTCAGAAAACCAGTCAGATCGCGAATTTCGGCTGATTATATATAAAATAATAAGCATTCAATTATAAATTTCAGTATAATACCGTAGCGAAGCACGGGTATCTTGCTAGTACTGTATATACCGGTAAGTGAAATGTAGGAGTCACCAGTTGTTAGGAATCTTAAAGTTATGCCTAGCCTGTCATTAATGGAGGCGTCTTTCAAATAATCTGTATCACTTCTTGCAATTTCAGGCCCAATTACTGTCAACAAGAACTGGACGTCACATGTTGACATTCTCAAGAAAATGTTGAAAGCCTGCTGCATCATGAATTAAAGTTCTGGCATGTGTTATCTCGGGCCGATGACCTATATGTTAGGCCCCTTGAAACAGCAAGCATGTTCTCTCCAATCTTAAATCTAAACGCCTTTCCAATACTTTTCTTTGCCATACTGCGTCTGCCCTTTTGTCTAATTGTGCTCACTAAAATAATGAAGGCTGCAGCTGTAAGTATTTTCTTCTTTCTGACCCTATACGTCGTAAACTAACAAACAGCTTTTTTGGTATGGGCATAATATTGAAAAAGTTTGTTAACACAAGTTTATTAACGAGAAATGTTTTCATGAACATTGTTTATGAACTTTGGTGTGGTCTAGCCATTACCCGGTCCTCTCGTACGTCCGACATACTCCATCGACGTGAAATTCGGTACACTTCCTGACACAAAAAGTGATCGGTTGAAAAATTTGTAGGTCCCAGAGTACAAGCACGACCGAAAAGAAAGCAGCACCTTTTCAAAGATATTTCTTAGCATCCTAATTTCACTTTGATAATAAAAGGGTGCACTTGTAGGCTTTTAAAAAGAGTTTAAATGGTAGCATTCGCTACAAATTACCCTATATACTGCTTATCACTTTCTTAGCAACAGAACTACTGCCTGTAAGTTTACTGGCAACATATGTAGAGGGCAAATATACAGTACATTAGGGAGGAAGACAAGAAATATTTGATTACTAAAGATCATAGCATATTAGGTACGACGCTGACTCTTCCGTACAAGCGTCTGCTCAGTATGTCAGGTGTAACGGTTCAAATCCCGTTACAAGATGATATCTGTATTTTTATTATTGTATGATTTTATCTGTATTTTATTATTATTATTATTATTATTGTCAGTATTATTAGGTTATCTGTGATATTGTTACTATTATTGTAATTATCAGTCTTATTCAATTCCCTTACGCAATGCCTGTCGCTTGCGTATTTGTAATTGAGTGTATGCATATATGCGTATATGTAGATTAACATTAAATACCTGTACAGTGAGAGTTTCGATGTATCAGATGTGGAAGTGACGTTGTTATATTGCTATACCACTGGCGATTCTGCCAAGTCATCGCCACTTCATGGCTACGTCATCGTATTTATTTAGCAATGCGCTCAGAGAGCCAGCCGCCCCGGGCTATTTCACCACTGTATGTAATATCTGTCGCGTAGGTGGGAGTATGTCATTGTTATTTCTGGAGATTACGTAGCTGTGTCAACCAACGTCTATATAAGGTGGATGCATATTGTAGCGTCAGTCATTAGTTATACGGATGCAGTACAGTGAAGAAGTCTACTAGATCAAGAGGCCTTAGTTGGTCAGTCAACGAGTGTGAACGAGAGATGGTGAAGACTCAGTGAGCCATTAATTATTGGTCATTGAGAGAGTGAGACCAAAAGGTTGGTCGCTCACTTAGTTGAAG
Organism: Anabrus simplex; assembly: GCF_040414725.1. Classification (NCBI taxonomy): domain Eukaryota; kingdom Metazoa; phylum Arthropoda; class Insecta; order Orthoptera; family Tettigoniidae; genus Anabrus; species Anabrus simplex. The sequence continues at coordinate 649,726,152 of NC_090265.1, read as the reverse complement.
ACACGGACGCAAGGGCTTACCATGGAGTCAGAGAGGGCAACCCTGGACCTGCCAAGAGGTAATACCATATTGACTTACAAAGAAGTCAGATTATGGAGAAGAAGCAGTCACAAGGATGTATCACCAAGTTAGGCGTGACACATCTACAGTAAACACCAGATCAAAGGAATACGTCGTAATTACACTAAAAGTGTTGAAGGTACAGTCAAGTGAATCAGTGAGGGAAATATTTCGTATAAATTGTTAAATGTCCGGTCAAGAAGAATTCAAATTCATGCCTAGTTTCTTTCAGTTGCAATGTCATAATTTCATATTCTCATCTGTTTTATCGCAACAAGACTCACTATTTTTTGATATATTATTTAAGGAATATATATTGTTCTATCAAACGAATTCATAGTTTTATTTCATTGACAGTAAAATATCTTAACCTCAAAATTAATGGGGAAACCGAACGCCAATCTCCTTTTCCCAGAACTTATATGGTATGTTGTCAAAAGTAAGCTTATTACCCCACACCCTAGAGATAGCCAAGAGTCTCATTCTATTATTGCTGCACTGAGTGGCAGCTGGCGCCCTTCAAATAACGTATGTGTAATTAAGCAGGTAACAAGTAAGTGTGAGTACAAGGTCCGACGATTGTGTATTTTATTTAATGAATGTTAATTTTCAGATTTCCCATTTCAAATGCAGCTATTTAGATTTTCCATATTAAATTCAGACATATATGTTTCAAAAGTTTGTCAAACAGTTAAAAAAATAACACAGGTAACGAACTCAAGTACTGAACCTGGCAGCTAGCTGTGCACTTGCCCATTTCACTTTTGCTGCACACTCCTTGGGCGTAAAACAACATTGCCAAGATACCAAGCATTGGCGAAGAATGTCCGACAGAGCCTAGTCGGAGAGCGAAGTATTGTATTTCCCTCGAGCTACTGATTTTTTCAGTAATATTGTTGCACAGGCAAATTAAAATCAGAAAATCGTGTATTGAAACTTTCAGTAAGCGATTTTTTGAATTTTCTAACAAGAAAGAAAAGACTATGGAAAAAATGCAGGAAATATTCTGAATCAAATATTTTGTCTTGCAAACACTTCTTCATGGATCTTTTAGTTTAACCGGAAATTGAGCACCACAATTTTAATAACGGAGGACACGAGGAGATGATCACTTTAAGGGACTAAACAACTAGGTCATCAGTCTCTGAGCTTGCTACAAAATCTATTATAATACGGAGCAGGGTTTTCGGATACATAAAATCAAAATACGGGACAAATGTGCGATTGAGGAAATCAACAGGCTCGTATTCTACAAGTTATGAACTTCGTTTCAAAATGTTAGGCTTATTATTACGTTGATATCATAGTGCAGTTTATTAACGCATGCCTTAACATTTATACACAGATTGAAACTTACAGTACCGAGCAAGTTGCCGCGCGGTTTGGGTCACGTAGCTATGAGCTTGTGTTCGGGAGAGGGGGTCGAACCTTAATGTTGGAAGCCCTAAAGATGGTTTTCCGTGATTTCCTGTTTTACACCAAGCAAATCCTGGGGCTGCAGCCTGTCTTAAGGCCACGATCGATTCCAATCCTAACCCTTTTCTATCCCATTGTCACCGTAAGACCTGCCTCTGTCGGTGCGACGTAAAACAAACAGGAAATAAACTCAGTTTATTTAATTAATCATATCCAGTGTTGCCAACAGTAGGATAGGATTTCCCACTAAACGGCTGCTCTAAAACCACCAGAAACCACTAGACCCCCATTGCCGTCCTCCCCTCCTTATGCGTTGTTGTGTTACGAAAATACTGTATCAACACGAACATTAACTGCAGTATATTCTTTCACTTCTAAAGTCAAAAGTATTCGAAATATATTTCAAGGTGAACTTATCCAATAGTCCGGGATAAATGAAATGGCGTATGTCTTTTAGTGCCGGGAGTGTCCCAGGACATGTTCGGCTCACCAGGTGCAGGTCTTTCGATTTGACTCCCGTAGACAACCTGCGCGTCGTGATGAGGATGAAATGATGATGAAGACGACACATACTCCCAGTCCCCGTGCCAGCGAAATTAACCAATGATGGTTAAAATTCCAGACCTTGCCGGGAATCAAACCCGGGACCCCTGTGACCGAAGGCGTGAGCTCTAACCATTTAACCATGGAGCCGGACAGTCCGGGATTATTGACGTATTTACGTAACACTTCGATAGAAGGCGCAGAGGAAGAAGCAGGAATAGGAACAGATATAACTGTATAACATAAAACGTATAATATACATTATATATTTTCAAGGTCCCTACTTGCCGAAATGATTCGTTTGGTAGCTTATATGGCGGCAATGTTTGTTACTTCTCAGTACTGTCACGTCGATAAAAGCAAATTTATCACTTCGGGTCTCATTTTATGTTTGGCTTTAGTTTTAATAACGTTCTACTCACTGCAAATTCCCTCTAACCCTGCATTTGATCAAGGCATTACTAGGCGCGACAGTGCAAATGTTGCCAGCCCCTGAAATGGATTGGTGTTACTTACATCGCAGTATTTCACCTCTTTACATCAGAAATTAACGATGCCCGTGTTTTGAGACCATTTTATAAAGGACACATTCTTCTAATATATTATTTTCGCCGGCGTCTAAATTACGTGGTTCAAGAAGGGGAATCAACGACTCTATACAGTAAGTGCATTTGACACTTGAAGTGACACTTCGCTATGAAAGAAAGACCCACTGAAGCGTTCCTTGCTTCCTTATTTTTAAGGGCATCCCATACAGTTCAGGTCTTCCCCAGCTCGCCTTGGCATGGCATCACTACTGTCAATGTCAAGAACATAAATTTGAAATATTATCTTACACTTTCTGAAAATTATACTCTCTATCATACTGCATAAAAGTTCAGTTGAAAAACCATCAAAATATCCACTGACATGAGCGTGAAAAACACTAGATTTCCCACCCCCAAGGCGTATTAAAATGCCCACTAAGGAAGCGTAAATAAACCTAGATTTATTGGGAAAACGACGGTGTTGGCAACACTGTTCATACCACTTCTTTCAATTTCAATATAAATTTCTCTGAAGTGCTGTTAACAGTTTGTCATTCTTAGAAATTTCATAAAAATCACTGCGTGACACTGAAGAAAAATTTACAGAAATAAACATCTCAGACCTAATCAAGTCAACAGAACATACAGTAATATTTCTCACAGCTGACAATTTCATACGAGCATGCGGTGGACTCGGACTACTTCAGGTAGCTGTTCGCTATTACGCGTCTTATTCGCCAAGATGGACAACCCGAGAACCACAAACAATAAAATGAAGAACAATTTTTAAAATCTACGAACTCACACCAGATAAAGAAACCAAGGAGTGAAGAAATCTCTTTGAAAGAAAGAAGAAAAGACCTTGGTACTTACCAGAGGTGGAAACACTGGCGTATTTCTCTCGAGATTCAAAATACGGGACAATTGCCGTGCATTTATCACGAATACGGCACTGCCCCGTAAAATCCGGCACGTCTGGCTACCCTGTTACGGAGTCGCACTGGCAAGCTAAAATAAAACTAAGTGAGATGGCTGTTTCAAGTGGAAGTGAGCGTAACTAAGATGAGATTCCAATACTAATTTAAAATCCATAAACTTAAAAAGATGTAATACTGTAATATTAAGTAACGAAGTGCTCTTGGCGGTTACAGCAATGCGCGTCAATATGTTCTGACAGACACGTACAGTATTCAGCACCATTCCTGCAACGATCATCAGCACTCTCACTCATGTCGCTGCGTAGTCACGACCAGATTTCACAGCTTGCTGTCGGAGGAATGCATCGTGAAGACTGGTCTCGTTAATTCTTTCTAAATTTTGCTCACTGATTAGAACCTGTCCGCCTCTGTGGTGTAGTATTTAGTGTGATTAGCTGCCACCCCCGGAGGCCCGGGTTCGATTCCCGGCTCTGCCACGAAATTTGAAAAGTGGTACGAGGGCTGGAACGGGGTCCATTCAACCTCGCGAGGTCAAATGAGTAAAGGTGGGTTCGATTCCCACCTCAGCCACCCTCGAAGTGGTTTTCCGTGGCTTCCCACTTCTCTAGGCAAATGCCGGGATGGTACCTAACTTAAGGCCACGGCCGCGTCCTTCCCTCTTCCTTGTCTATCCCTTCCAATCTTCCTATCCCCTGCAAGACCTCTGTTCAGCATAGCAGGTGAGGCCGGATGGGCGAGGTACTGGTCATCCTGCCCAGTTGTATCCCCCGCTCTAGGAAGCTCTGAAGCTCTAGGACACTGCCCTTGAGGCGGTAGAGGTGGGATCCCTCGCTGAGTCCGAGGGAAAAATCGACCCTGGAGGGTAAACAGATAAATAAGAAGAAGAAGATTAGAACGTTAATAGGATTGTCTATAGACAGTTAAAAGTACGATGGGCTGATAAGCCAATTTACGAGGTATCACTGCTTATAAGAAGAGAAATTATCGGGCGAGCTGGCCGTGCGGTTAGGGGCGCGCGGCCGTGAGCTTGCATCCGGGAGATAGTGGGTTCGAATCCCACAGTCGGCAGCCCTGAAGATGGTTTTCCGTGGTTTCCCATTTTCACACCAGGAAAATGCTGGGGCTGCATCTTAATTAAGGTCACGGCCGCTTCCTTCCCACTCCTAGGCCTTTCCTATCCCATCGTCGCCATATGACCTATCTATGTCGGTGCGACGTAAAGCCACTAGCACAAAAAAAAAAAGAAGAAATTACGTCAAAAAGGAACTGCGTGTGATGGGGCTGGTGATCGGAAGCCGTGGTACAATCCCAAGGTCTATTACGGAATTTTACAAATCCCTTGGGATCCAGCCGCAGATTTGCTGGGATGCCGCACTCTACGCTTTGAAGGGGACGATCGAGACACTGAGCAATCGCCTGTACAACCTCAAGAATTAATAAATAGCATATGTCTCATGTAATTGCACCACTCCCATTAAACTATTGCTTCCAATTTTCTCATCCTTCTTAACAACAGTTTCAGTGTTCAACTTATAATGTATATTACGGTAGAATACTTTGTCCTGGTCGGCAAGTGTGGGAAGTTAAGGTAAATAAATACAGTCATGGGAAAAAGTATATGTACACAATAAACGTTAAGCAATATTGTCGTTTGTAGTTGAAGCATTGTCCATACGCCGCAAGAAATTTCACTACTTTTCTATATTTCAGTATTTCGCGAAACATGACTATGATACGTACCGGAAATAACAATAGTACTTTAGAAATGTTTGTTTTTAACAAGCGTATCATCCAATAATTTCGAAATATAGATGCATAAAAGGTATTCGTACAGGTGGTTTACCTTCACATCAAATTCCTTGATGACATCACTTGCAACGCAGATAAGCAGTAAAGGTCACGTCTTTAACCAAGTCAGTTGTGCTTCAATCGTTCTAAATAACAAGTGATACAGTCAATCAGTAAGATGGGCCGCAAAATTAAAGAAACAACAGAAGAAGAGGGAATAATTATAATCCGGGCTCATAATTCCTGTAAATCTCTCTCAGAAATATCAAAACTTGTGAAGAGACCGAGAACTACAATGCAGGGAATTAGTGACAGGTATCGTGAGAGAAAATATTTCAAAAATGCACGTAGATGTGGACGTTTATGCACACTAGAGGAACGAACTGAAAGACTAAACCTCAGGAAACTTAAGAAAAATCCTAGAATCAGTGCTGCAAAACTGAGGTCTGAACTAGGAAATGATTTAAAACTTAATATCTGTGCTTTCACAATTCAAAAGTTTTTATATACGAATGACTATCATTGTAGAAATCCCAGGCGAAAACCTTTAACTACCCCCAGCAAATAGGAAGAAAAGACTACAATATGCTACAGACTACAAACATGCTTTTCTAGAATTCTGGTATCCAGTTATATTTACGGATGAAACAAAAAAATCACTATTTTTCAAGAACATGGCAAAAAGGTGCGGAGGAAAAGGAACACAGAACTCGAAGAAAAAAATCTGCTTCCTTCAGTGAAGCATGGTGGAGGTTGTCTAATAGTTTGGGGGTGCATGAGCTCAGCTGGAGTAGGTTCCTAGGAATTCACAGATGGAAGGATGGACCGTAAATACTATATTGAAATTCTGAAGAAACATCTAGTATCTAGTGCCGAAACACTGGGACTTCTGGGTAATTATGTAGTCATGCAGGATAATGATCCAAAGTATACGGCCCTTGATACACGACTGTGGATTTCATAAAACACACCCAAATATATGGTAACACCCACCCACCCCAAATCCCCGAATCTGAAACCGATTGAAGATGGGTGGGCTTATCTTAAAGAGAGACTGGGCACAAGAAATATTTCATCAAAGCCAGCTTTGAAAATGGCTCTTTTGGAAGAATGGGGTAAGATTGAGCCGACCTTCACCCCCAAGCTAGTTCATTCATTGCCTAGGCGGCTTGAGGCCATTGTAAAATAAAAAAATTGCCAACAAAATACTAAATGTGCACTAAAATCAGTCGGGAATGAAAGTAAACCCGGACTGTACGAATACTTTTTATGAGTATGAAATCATGACATTTTCATTTATGTATTAATGACAGGGACGTCTATCAATTGTATGTAAAATTGTATCTTTACATAGTGTACAGAAAGCTAACCTATTTATGTTATAAAACGTACATGACAATAAGTGTACTAAATAAAGTATTTTTTTCAGTATTAAGTGTACGAGTACTTTTTACTATGACTGTAGGTCAGATTCTCTCTCTCTCGGCTGAAACACACCAATGCCGTAATAAAAATACGTTAAAAGATGGAAAATCTTGTGAATGAAAATTCCAGATTATACGTATAGTGACCAACTGGTGCACTAAATACAGTTCATCTATACGTTAAGAAGCGACAGATTCCGCCAAGAAAATTCGTTCTCGAACTTATCAGTAAATCTTCTAATACTGGTCTTAGGCATTTGATCCCCCAATCCTGAACATGGTAGATGAGCGTCTTAACAAACTACGCCGACATCGATAAAAAGAGTAGGGCACAGGAAAGAAAGCCAACCCAAATCCTCAGGCCACTCGAGATTGCCATAATTTTTATCATCTGTGAGATCACGTGTTACCCAATTCAATGTAAAGGAGAGAGGGGTTACGTGGAAAATACGGCAACTCAGAACATCTGAAAATGCGGTCCAGTTCAACCAGAAAGACAAATTCGCATATTAAGCAGGCCGCTCAAGAAGTGTGCATCAAAATCAATTCAGGAAGATTTTTGCTCAAGCAACATTCGTGAAGTAATAGAATGCTCAAAAGACTTCTGATTGCTTCGAATCTTACAGATGAGGTATTTTCACTGGTTTTTTTTTTTACAATTTTCTTTGCGTCGCACAGACACACAGGTCTTATGGCGACGATGGGATAGGAAAGGGTTAGGACTGGGAAGGAAGCGACCGTGGCCGTAAGGTGGAGTCTCAGCATTTGCCTGGTGTTAAAATGGGAAACCACGGACAACCATCTTCACGGCTGCTGACAGCTAAATGACTCAAATCGCACAGCCTCTCGCTCGGCGTACCTGCTACTGTATATAAAATTAAAGTGCTAAATGTGAGAAAGATCCGTAATAAGTAGCTTACAATAAACCATTTTAATTATCTACGTGCCCATTTTTGTAATTTGTAAATGCCTATTTCTTAAATTTTAAGCATTTCCGGGCTCTAGTAGGTTGCAATAACAGTTTTAAGTGGTACATGAGTTCACATCATAAACCTCACATTCATGGATGAAGCGCGATAGCGAAAGGACGATATCTATATAGACATGTAATACTGCAAGCTTGCTCTCACATGTACTGGACGGGATTGAAGTCGCGGCGGTCTTCGTGAAACAACTGTTCAGTCACGTCAGGAGATTAAATAGGTTCTTAGCGACCGACACTAATTCTCGTGAAGACTTATCACAAAAATCAATCCGAATTTCAGCTCCTACAGCATACACCAACTCCTTTAGAATTGCTGAACTTACATAAACAAAACGACAAAAATAAGTTAAAAAACAAAACAGACCGCCGTCACATGCTTACTTCGAAATCGTTGAATTTCCCTCTAAAAGCGCGGTTGCGTTAACTTCTTTCGTAATGTGTTTTAATGATGAATCAGGTGATTCTAAATAAACTGGTCTATGAGGTGAACCCAAAATTTTACGATAGCTCATGGTGGGATGAACTTACAGTCGCCTAAATACCGGCTATCATATTGTTTGGTCCTCTCGAGATGACCTTAACATGCTGTCTCCTTGAGAACGTTCCTACACCGTACAATTTATGAAATCTCCTCTCAGTTATACATGTCTCTCAACCACTTAAGATAACTAATACATAGTTCTGAAAAAGATTAACTATAAACGCAACACACAGCATTCCCTGGAATCCAAAGTGACATGCCCCAGTTTATGAGTTACATTACTTCTTAATAGAGCTACTGCGGCATTTTATCTAAAGTACGAACGGGCCTATTATTTCCAACGAGAAAAATGTCTCAATATACTTTATCAATACAAGGAATCGAAAAACAAATTTCGGATAGATATCACTGAATGACGGTATCAAACCTGTCATATCCGTGTCTGCACTTTTTGCCGTAGGAGATTTTCGAAAGCCTCATCTCCTGCAGTCGATGCAAGAGAGAAAAGTCATCGTACCAGAGACTTCAGTACTACTTTGTATGGCAGTCCGGGATTAATTACAGCCGAAGAATATTGCGTATATTGTAGATAGCTGATTCTATGCACCACAGTAAAAGAAGATCTATACTTGTGGCAAATTTTCGTAAGTGGAAGGCAGAAACGGCATTCTGAAATAAAATATGGGATGAATAGTCCCTATCCAACTGAAGTTATATACTCTCAAACTAGCAGAGACTACAATTTCCAGCTACACTGTTAGACAGAACAACATCGTGTCATTTTGGTCCATTATCATCCATAAATTATTTAAAGATCAGAAATCTAAGTAAGTCTGCTGGATTATGGAAGTAATGATGCAGACAATCTATCCTCACCACAATCCGCACTGTTCTCACATCAGTGGTTCAGATGACAAAAACATTTTTACATTAGGGGCCTATATTTTTAAAAATCAAACTACAGAATGTACTTCAAAATTTGATTGTCTAAATCAGACAATTGTATTTGATAGCAACTTCTTTAAATTAAAAAGTTAAATGATAAATTATGCATGCAACTAAATTATAGCCTGAACATTTCTTTTTCTAAATTGCATTCTGTAAAGATAGTTATTACATGTAATGTACACTGTACTTTACACAAATACAGTTATAATACAATAATTGCCACACCACTCAGGTACACAAATATAACTGGTACCAGGCCTATTTTGCATGCCCTCCTATAAAATAACATTCAAAATTGATCTGATACTGATAAGTTCTCACTATACTTCATCAAGAATTTAGAAAAAGGCCAAACCAATTCAGATTGGAGGGTAGACTATTCTAGAATACTGCATCAGCAAATACCATTAGCAGAATATGATAACCTGAAGATTTTATTATATTTTAAATTGGATACTTAATGCAAAAATATTCAAGATAAATTGCAAAATTTATTTCATCATCAACTAGGTCACCTAGAAATTAGAAGATATGCCTAATTAACAGTCAAATATAACTGAACTGCTGTTTTTGAGGTCTGCTTCAAAGGCAAATCTTATATTAAATACAACTATTCCCCCAATTTATAGGACTTCACTTTCAGACTAAGTTCAGTCACAAATTATGAAAATTCAAACCGACAGCTTGGATTTGTAAGCATGCTGAAATGAATGAACTGCATCAATGACAACACTGGGAAATCATGCAGTGAGTCAGAAAATATGAGAAACTGTATAGTACGCGAACCTTTTCTTGATACCTGAGCTCCCTAGTGCTGAATCGGAACTTGGAATCAAGAAAAGGGTCGCGTACTATACATGCATATTAATGTTCTGAAAGGAAGTCAGAAATTAAGTTTACACTAATTGGGGTTGATTAGTCACAATCCATATAAGCAGTGAAATCTGACCTGATCATATAATAATTCATATAGCCTACTGTAACTTAAATGTTAGGCCCTTTGAAATGACTATCATCATCATCATCATTATGAAATTATAGCCTGAACATTTCTCCTTTTTTTAATTGCCTTCTGTAAAGATAGTCATTACATCTAATGTACACTGTACTTTACCCAAATACAGTTATAATGCAATAATTGCCACACCACTCAGGTACACAAATATAGCTGGTAGGTACCAGGCCTAGTTTGCATGCCCTCCTATAAAATAATCTACAACACTGCTTTGAAGGAATCATCAAATAAGTTACACCTGAATGAGTTATAAATGAGAATGAGAATGAGAAATAAAACAGCAATCAAATCCCACACTAAGCCTACTTCACCAGATTGTGAAATAACTAGATGAAAAAATGAAAAGCTCTATTGCACTATGTAACTTCTAAACCCACAGAATAAAACTTATAGGAGTATTTTTAGGAGTAGGACTATTCTTTAAAACAACATTACATTCTTGGTATAAAATGGGTAGACATAAGTTGGTGTAATATACATATCACCACAACATAAAGAAATGCACAGGAAAAAATAATATGATGCTGTTCTTGAGGTCTGTTTCAAAGGCAAATCTTATATTAAATACAACTATTCCCCCAATTTGTAGGACTTCACTTTCAGACTAAGTTCAGTCATAAATTATGAAAATTCAACCCAACAGCTTGGACTTGTAAGCATGCTGAAATGAATGAACTGCATCAATGACAACACTGAAGGAATATTTCTCAGGAAAGATTAATAACATTTACGGTCAGTATGTAATGATGGTCCATTTTACCCAAACGTGATACCTACTATAATAAATGGTCCAGCATTTCAGCACCAAAAACATGGAATGTTCTGATATCAATTTTGTAATTAACTGGCAAAAATCCACGCATAGCATTACAGGATTGACACACTCAACACAACATGCACACACCTAATTAAACTGAAACAAATACAAATCACGCCTTTTAACGTTTAGATATATAGATATCCTACTGACATGTTTGACATTACTCTTAAATTAACAAGAAGTTAACTTACCGTGATACTGAATTACTCTCGTTCGCCACATTCCAATCTCTTGGAAAGTGTTCGTAACTGCAATTAGTTCTGTCAGTAGGCAACACCAGATGTTCACCTTGGTGAATCCACTTAATGACTTCACTACCAAATACACCAGTAAATAAACCTAAGGCACTATCACTTTCACGATTCCTTAATGTCGTTCTCAAACAAAGAAATAGTTTATCACTTAGAACTGACTTCTCAGGAAGAGTTACGGTCATGAAGGCGATAGTACTGTTTGTCCAAACTTCAGTAAATACTAAATCAAACAAATCACTACTAGTTTCATTCATACACTCTCCTTTCTTAGAAGATAAGCTGGAGGTAGGCCTCATCTGTAATCCACTATGCAAGTTACTACCCCTAATTTCTACGAACAGTTTTCTAAAATATTCGTTGTTAGCATTTGTAATACACGTTACATTAACCAGCGATACAGTTCTTATGACTGGCTGTTCTTCTGGCAATTGCCTGGCGCTGCATAAACACTTTATCATAAAATATAAAAACACAGCTTGAAAAAGACCTTTCCCCACCGCCATGATATTATCAACTGCATCATGCATGTGACAGTATATCGACCTCAGAGCTCCCAGCGGTGTGAAGCGGAGATAGTAATAAAAACAATAAAAAGAACACTAGCGAGTTGCGCATCTCATGCCGTAATCGTCAAGGAGCGGGAAATTTCGTAACATGAATGTGTTGGGAAGGAGAGGATAATTGGGTCGATTAATATATCCTGGAGGATATGCAACGCAATATTCATCCTTAATCTCTTTTCACATACACTAGCTGACAACCCACTTTGATTAGCACGGTAGAGTACAATAGGCTATTAAATGCCGCATCAAAAATACTGTGAGTACCTAGTACCGGTACCTGATTCTATTCTTGAATAGTTATTATTCTTTTGTCGGCCCCGCGGTGTAGGGGTAGCGTGCCTGCCTCTACCCGGAGGCCCCGGGTTCGATTCCCGGCCAGGTCAGGGACTTTTCCCTGCATCTGAAGGCTGGTTCGAGGTCAACTCAGTCTACGTGATTACAATTGAGGAGCTATCTGACGGTGAGATAGCGGCCCCGATCTAGAAAGCCACGACTAACGGCCGAGAGGATCCGTCGTGCTGACCACACGACACTTCGTAATCTGTAGGCCTTCGGACTGAGCAGCGGTCGCTTGGTAGGCCATGGCCCTTCGGGGCTGTTGTGTCATGGGCCCCCTAGGGTATTATTATGTTAAATATTTCTGATACTTCCATTTAGGGGATAGGCCATAGTCCAATGTTCATAACATGAGTGAGGGACAGGTAAAGAAAATTGAGAATTGTAAAGGTGTGGCCGTAATCTATACGAAAGCCACTTCCGCAGCATACACAAGGATTTAGCACGAATATCGCAGAAAATGGTTTCGAGGATGGTCGATTGTGGTTGTGATTATGATGGTGGTTGTGGTGGTGATGGTATTCGAACCACCTGCCTTACGATTCTAATTATATTGTCTGCTTGGTCATCCCATTTTTGTTTGCATGAAGGAACTTTACCAAATGAATGGAGAGTTGCTATAGTGGCCCCTGTATATAAAGAAAAGGCTGATAGGCATAAAGCTGAAAATTACAGGCCAGTCACTTTGACATGCATTGTATGTAAGCTTTGGGAAAGCATTGTTTCTGATTATATTAGACATGTTTGCAAAATTAATAATTGGTTTGACAGAAGGCAGTTTGGGTTTAGGAAAGTTTATTCCATTGAAGCCCAACTTGTAGGATTCCAGCAAGATATAGCAGATATCCTGGATTCAGGAGGTCAGTTGGACTGTATTGCGTTTGACTTATCTAAGGCATTTGATAGGGTAGATCATGGGAAACTACTGGCAAAAATGAGTGCAATTGGACTTGACAAAAGAGTGACTGAATGGGTGGCTCTGTTTCTAGAAAATAGAACTCAGAGAATTGGAGTAGGTGAAGCTATATCTGTCCCTGTAAAAATTAAGAGGGGAATTCCTCAAGGCAGTATTATTGGACCTTTATGTTTTCTTATATATATCAATGATATGAGTAAAGAAGTGGAATCAGAGATAAGGCTTTTCGCAGATGATGTTATTCTGTACAGAGTAATAAATAAGTTACAAGATTGTGAGCAACTGCAAAATGACCTCGATAATGTTGGGGGATGGACAGTAGGCAATGGTATGATGATAAATGGGGATAAAAGTCAGGTTGTGAGTTTCACAAATAGGAAAAGTCCTCTCAGTTTTAATTACTGCGTTGATGGGGTGAAAGTTCCCTTTGGGGATCATTGTAAATGCCTAGGTACAAATATAAGGAAAGATCTTCATTGGGGTAATCACATAAATATGATTGTAAATAAAGGGTACAGATCTCTGCACATGGTTATGAGAGTATTTAGGGGTTGTAGTAAGGATGTAAAGGAGAGGGCATACAAGTCTCTGGTGAGACCTCAACTTGAGTATGGTTCCAGTGTATGGGACCCTTACCAGGATTACTTGATTCAGGAAATGGAAAAAAATCCAAAGAAAAGCAGCTCGATTCGTTCTGGGCGATTTCCGACAAAAGAGTAGCGTTACAAAAATGTTGCAAAATTTGGGCTGGGAAGACTTGGTAGAAAGGAGACGAGCTGCTCGACTAAGTGGTATGTTCCGAGCTGTCAGTTGAGAGATGGCGTGGGAGGACATCAGTAGACGAATAAGTTTGGATGGTGTATTTAAAATTAGGAAAGATCACAATACGAAGATAAAGTTGGAATTCAAGAGGACAAATTGGGGCAAATATTCGTTTATAGGAAGGGGAGTTAGGGATTGGAATAACTTACCAAGGGAGATGTTCAATAAATTTCCAGATAGGGAATCTGCCACCTGGACGACTGCCCTAAATGCAGATAAGTAGTGATTGAAAAATTGAAATTGATCATTCCACCCTTAAACACATTGACATATCCTAATCGATGTGTAGCCGGCCTCGTGGTGTAGGGGTAGCGTGCTTGCCTCTGACCTGCTTCTGAGGGCTGGTTCCAGGTCCACTCAGCCCACGTGATTACAATTGAGGAGCTATCTGACGATCTAGAAAGCCAAGAATAACGGCCGAGAGGTTTCGTCGTGCTGACCACATGGTACCTCGTAATCTGTAGGCCTTCGGACTGAGCAGCGGTCGCTTGGTTGGCCATGGCCCTTCGGGGCTGTTGCGCCATGAGGGGGGAGATCGATGTGTAATTTATGTACGTTGTGAAATGGGTTCATAGAGAAATGGGATTAGCATGGAATATTAGTAAGGTACGGTACCTTCTAATTGAACGAAATACATAATTACCACTGTCTATTAGCAAAAGAAGAGAAAGGTGTGCAACAACTATCGAGGTATTTCATTGATAAGTGTGCCAGACAGGGTGTTCCACGGCATATTTTAGGAGAGTGAGATAAATGGTGCCGGCCCCGAGGACTCAGTAGCGGCGATTGGGAATCAGAAGTGGGGGGGGGGGGGGGCAAAAATATACAGACAACAGAAAGTAGCCGGGTTGAGGGATATAGCGGGCGGAGGTTATACACATCAGAACTGAACAAAAAAGATACAAAATGGTAAGTTTTTTATGGTCTTTGAGAGAATTTCGACAGAGAGGTAAAGGTTGACAGTTTACTAACTTAAGTGCGGTAATAATAGTTTTTTTGAGATTTTGACTCAATACTATACAATGAAACTGTCACCAAAGAAACAATATTACACACGTATTACAATTAAGTAGAAGTACGGCGTGATTATAAAATTGTAAAATCATTTAGTATTTGACTAGACTCTAAGAAACTGATGACAATATTGGTTATGTCTCAAAACTCACGAGTTTCAAAACTCACGGGCTAAAATTAGTTACAAATAGTATCAAAACTCACGAATACAAACTGGTTGCTAAGTAAACATTCTAATGAGTCTCAAAATTCACGACTCCGGACAGCAGGTGCTTGCGATGACCGCAGGAGGGATGAGGTGCGCGGTGACTCACGCTTCGCCTACGACAGGCAGGGTATACTGTGGAAGTTATTCTGCCATCCCGACCCACAGGGGAAGAATAATGGCTGGTGAATTAAAGAGACCGATGTGTATTATTATTATTATTATTATTATTATTATTATTATTATTATTATTATTAAAATATTTTGCTGTTGTCTTAAAGCTGATATTTTTTTTTACCTTTCACCGGGAGGTCTGATGCAGGTCTTTAGAGTTGACGCCATACAGGCGACCTGCACGTCTGTGAGGATGAGGCCCTACCTAAAATAAAGTCTAATGCTGAAGGCGGCACGAACCCCCAGTCCCCGAGCCATATGAATTAACTAATGAAAGTTAAAATTTCTGACCCGACCAGAAACCGAACCCGGAACCCCCTTGACCCCGTGAACGAAAGGCCAGCTTGGTAACCATTTATGCATGCAGCCGGACGACACAAAATTAAAGTAGGTATACAGTATTGCCCGCTGCAAAAAGAAACGACCAGTTGATAGTACTGCGACTTAGTTCCATTATGCGGCCAGAAGGCGACAATTACTTGAAAAAGGAATTTCATTTAGATATATTTAAGATCAAGACAGTTAATTCACTCATTTAGTTTCAATACTTGGAGATTCACTTGAAAAAAAAAAGCGTATTTCTGTTTTTCGTAAGAGTCTATCTATTCGCTTATTTCAATAGATCATCTACCTGACACACTTAAACCGAAAAATATTATTCATGACGCATCCGATTA